>NC_140947.1:131879729-132479729 GCF_014529385.1 Adiantum capillus-veneris
ATTGGTGAAAGCAAAGTCACTCTCCTTGGCCATGTAATTTCAGCAAAAGGGATTGAGGCTGACCCTAGCAAGATTCAAGCCCTGGTATCTCTATCGTCACCCTCCACCGCTAAGCAGTTGGTTTCTTTCCTTCAGAAGGTAAGATATTTAAGCAGGTTCATTCACTTGCTATCTCAAGTGGTCCTCCCTCTACAACAAATCACCCAAAGGGATGTCTTCTCATGGAGTGAAGAAAATAAGCAGCAATTTACCGAGGTAAAGCAAGTCCTAGCTAAGCTTCCCACCATTTCACCCCCTAAGTGGGATGAGCCATTTTATGTGAACCCTAGTGTAGGAAGTGATACACTCGGAGCGGTGCTAATGCAAAAGGACCCCCAAACTTCTTTCATGCGTCCTATTTACTTCTCTAGTCGTGTCATGACCCCGTTGGAAAAGGGATTTACCAAAGTAGAACACATGGTTATGGCATTAATATTTGCTACCACAAAGTTCCACTCCTGTCTCCTACCTAGACCCTTTGTAATCCTGACAATGGAAGAGGTTTTCCCATATGTAATGCGACACATGGATGTCTCATCTAGGATCTCTAAGTGGCTAATTAGATTACAAGAGTTTGACTACACCATGCAAGTAGAAAAATCCACCAGGGCTAGTTTAGCGGGAATTCTCACTCATCGCCACTATGAGAAAAAGTTGAAGGTCAACACGGAAGCAAAGGAAGAAACACCAATGGTAGAGAATCCTAGGCTAGAAAGAGCTCACTCTCTTTTCTTTGACGGAGCATACAAGAGAACAATGGACCAGTCTGCAACTAGCATAGTCATTTTCAATGAGCAACAAGAAAGAGTATTCTCCATCGGGCAGTTATTACACTCCCACTCCAACAATGAAGCAGAATATGCAGCCCTAATTCTTGGGTTGGAACAATGTATTTCACAAGGAATTCAATGCCTAGATGTGTTTGGCGATGCTTTGATTTTGATAAAGCAGATAAACGGCACTTGGGTTTGTAAAAAGTAGGTTTTACTTGGTCAACTACGCCAAGTTAAGGATCTTCTAAGGAAATTTGAATATCAGTGAAAGTATTTCATGTCCCCATAGCAGAAAATCAGAAGGCAGATGCTCTAGCCAAAGAAAGAATACAAGACTTTCCCGTAGGAGCAATCAAACTGAAGCTACCCCTCTTTCAAGGTAGTGATGCTATGCCTGATATCGTCAGCTTTCTAGATACAGGAGAATGTCCGAAAGGATACACCAAAGGCCAGAAACAGTGGCTCGTAAGGAAGGCTACCAGATACCGCCTTGTAAACGACCACTTGTATTGTAAGGGCAAGGATCAGATTCTCAGGCGGGTGCCAACCTCCTGTGAGATCACAGAGGTAGTTTCAAGTTTCCATGATGGCGTCTGTAGTGGTCATTTTGCTCTAGATATCACCAGTAGGAAGATTCTACAAGCAGGATACTCTTGGCCTAGCTTGAACAGGGATGTACACCATTGGTGTAAAACATGCAAGGCTTGTCAAGTGGCCAGTGATCGCACATTAATCTATGAGCCACAAACTCCTATCATCTCATATGGTCCGTTTGAGAAATGGGGAATAGATGCAATCGGTCCTTTACCAAGGGCCCAGTCAGGTAAATTGCACATCATAGTGGGTGTAGACTACATGACTCGATGGGGACAGAAGCAACAGCCACCACCCGCATTACAGCCCAAGAGGTAGCAAAGTTCATTTTTAAACAAATCTGTTGCCATTTTGGCACTCCTCTAGAGGTAATATCATGTAGAGGACCAAGTTTCAGAGGCGATCTTGTGGCAGAACTGATGAAAAAGTTAGGCATCACACGCCGACATTCCACACCATACTATCCACAGTGCAATGGTCTAGTAGAGAAGATAATTGGAATGATTTGCAAAATCATCACAAAGCATGTGAAAAATCACACAGGAGACTGGGACAAACATCTCATGGCAGCTCTTTGGGCCTACCGAACGACGTTCCGAACATCACTAGGTTTCACCCCTTTCCATCTAGTTTATGGGAAGGAGGCAATGCTACCCATTGAGGTACAGATAGCCAGCTTACGAGTCTTGGCTAGCCAGATACAACGCCCAATTGTAAATCTCCGAAACCACATCCTGGATCTAGAGATGCTTCAACTAGATAGGGAAGAAGCAATCAATCACTATGCAACGCAGGCAGAACGACGTCGGCTCACTTTCAATCAAGGGCTTAAAGAGAAGGGCCTGGAAAAAGGTATGTTAGTACTGAGATACGACAACAGATTTGACACCAGAAAGGACAAGAAATTTCAACCACATGGGAAGGACCATTCATCGTCAAGAAACGCTATGACAGCGGTAGCTATAAGCTGATAGAAGCATATGGGAGAATTAACAAGACTAGAGTCAATGGATGGAGGCTGAAAAGGTATTTTCTTAGGTTTGACCCAGAGTTCATGCTAGACATTCCAGAAGAGGGAGAACCCTCTAACTCCACAACTAAAGATGCAAAGGAAGGGCTAGAAGCATGAATGCCTCTAGCCAGATGGGAGGGCTAATGATGGTCGGCTTTCGAAACCGTGACCATGAGAACCATACTCTAAGGAAGGGAAGGCTTGTTACCAAAAGAAAAAAAACAACAAAAAAAAGAAGCTCTTACCATTCACCATACCCCCCCCCCCCCCCCCCCCCCCCCCCCAAGGTAACCACTAGCGGGGTGCCGCCAATTTGTCCACACATCTCTCCATTACCACGAGGAGACGAACCCCTCTCTCCTACTGCCCGGCTCCGCCAATATTCCCTCCCTCTCTCCTACTCTACCGCTGCATCACCCGGCCCGGTAGGTGCATTGGTGCCTCTGTCACATCCTCCAGCGGGCCGCCATAGATATTATCCTCTCTCTCTCTCTCTCTCTCTCTCTCTCTCTCTCTCTCTCTTCCAAATATTCCCCTCCCTCTCTCTGATTGTCCACAACCCCAGCCCTGGCAGCCGACATACCCCCCCCCCCCCCCCCCCCCTTTTCTTCCTGGCGGACAACCTCCTAATATTCCCTCCCCCCCTCCCACCTAGCCCTAACTCTAGCTCTCTCTCACTCTCTCCTTTAGTAAGGCCTCACGGTCCTTAGGAAAGGCCATCTCTCTCTCTCTCTCTCTCTCCCTCTCTCTCTCTCTCTCTCTCTCTCCTCTCTCTCTCTCTCTCTCTCTCTCCTCTCTCTCTCTCTCTACACAACACTGTCTCCCTCCCTTATCCTCTCACCCCCCCCCCCCTCACAACCTCACATTCCCCTCTCTCGCCCTCTCTTTCCTTGGTGGGAACCACCACTAAGCCACAAAAAATCTCTCTCCCTATAACATTCTCTCTCTCTCTCTCTCTCATCTCTCTCTCTCTCTCTCTCTCTCTCTCTCTCTCTCTCTCTCTCTCTCTCTCTCTCTCTCTCTCTCTCTCTCTCTCTCTCTCCTCTCTCTCTCTCTCTCTCTCTCTCTCCTCTCTCTCTCTCTCTCTCTCTCTCTCTCTCTCTCTCTCTCTCTCGTTGACTACATACCCCCCCCCCCACTGTCTGGCCCTATGTCAGCTACTCCATCCGGGCCTCGCGCGACCCACACCCACCCGTGCGTTCTCGACAGTACACCGCCCCCCCCCCCCCCCCCCCCCCCCCCCCCCCCCCCCCCTCCCCCCCTCCCTCTCCCCCCCCCCCCCCCTCGCACCACCTCATTCCCCCTCTCGCGCTCTATACACAGCCCGCAGGCGGCTCTGTGTGTGTGTGTGTGTGTGTGTGTGTGTGTGTGTGTGTGTGTGTGGGTGGGTGGGTGTGTACAAGCCGGTAGGCGGTGCGCTTTCACCTCCAACACACACACACACACACACACACACCTCACCCACACACACATGCGCACCCACCCCATTCACCTCACCCCCCTCCGCCTCTGCCTCGCCGAAAAAACCAAAAATAAAAATAAAAATATATAGATACTATAACCACACACACACACACCCCCGTTCCCATGTACGGACACGCACACACACACACATATACACATACACCTACCCACCCATACATACATACACACACACGCATAAAAGCACACACCAAACTACAAAAAAAGTTAAAAAAATGAAAGATCCATTGGCATCGACACCATCCACAGAAGAAAGCGGCCCACAGCGTGCGACACCGACAACAAAAAGAACAAAGGCTTCGAAGGCATGCCCCAGCCGACCCCAAAAAGACAAACGTGCTACACCGACGCACCGGCAACACACCATTCGCCGGCATCACGCAACCACGACACCATTTTCAGTAAACCGTAGGTTATCATCATCATTTTTTTAGTTTTCACCCAAGCCATGTAAAATTCCCAAATTGTAAATTCCCTCTCTCTAGGTGATGGTCACAAAGGCCCACCTAGAGGTTTTCATTTTTTAATAACTCCCAAGACAAAGCAATGGCCAACCACACTGGGCCCACCGCCTTGCTTTGTCTCCCCAATTAGCTTACCCTAATCAAACCGGGATTACCCTAATCCAAGCAACCAACACCTATAAAAGCACACTAAGAGGTCACTATCATGGGGGGGGGATTCATGAGAGGTCACTTGGTAGAGTTTTAGTGGGAAGAATTGACACTATTGGCATCACGGCGATGGGACTTGTGTGATGGTTTGCTTTGGGAATTGCACCATGTGAAGGGAGCTACGTCCACCTCTCGACTCCAATGGTCGATGCACACACACATACACGTTCTTGGTAGCAAGTTTCACAATCATCGAGTCGTCTTTAGAGAACGCACCAAGTAGATTCACCATCTCTTCTCCCTACCCCTCTATCACCACGGTGTGCCACCTCGCCGGAAGGAGGGTCATTGTAAATACTGCAAGGAATAATTCTCCCTCACACCTCCGAGGGTTTTTATCATTTGTCAATCTCTCTCTCTCTCTCTCTCTCTCTCTCTCTCTCTCTCTCTCTCTCTCCGTGTGTGTAAGTTTGCAGTGTTCACATCACCGTGGTCTACATCCTAACCGCTCAAAGCTAGGTGGTGCCCCCTGTTCGCTTTACCGTGACCGGCTCGAGGCGTGCCATCGGCCCCCGGCGTTTTAGAGCCGTCGGGGTTTGGGTGTCGCTTTGCTCCCGTCACACCATGAAGGCAGATGCTACCTGATCCAAACCCTATAAAAGGTGAGCTTGTAAAGCTCACTTAGCATTGGTAGTGTGTGTGTGTACTTGGGTGTAATAGTCTGTACATAGGACTGTATATGTCCTTTCCTACTTAGAGGTAGTGTTAAGTATCGGATCTATGGCAAAGGGCAAGGAGAAGCAGGCCATTGTGGAGCTGGCCGCTCCAACTCAATCTCAGGTGAATTTTGGCATTAAAATGGACTACTGTCCAACCGTTTGATGGGTTGTGATTCTCTATTTGGTATTCCTCATGCATATGCCACTAGAGATACTTGAATGGAAACTTATGTGGTATCATTTTAGTATTTACTGTTGTCCGAATGGTGTGGATTGATTCACTTGTAGTTATGGTACTATTCCTCATGAATAGATTGTAATGTCACTTTTACTGAGCCTTTTATGTTTATTGCTTGGTTGGTTTATTCACCTGTAGGAAATGTTTCCAATTTATTGATGAATCATTAAGAAGTGCAACCGTTTGTATCTGTGGCCTTGGTTTGTGGTTTCCTTTCAAAAGTGTAGGGTTTTTTGTCGATACACATATATGGTCTTGTCATTTGGCTTGGGTGGTTTTAACATTGAAGGAGGGTATCATCCTGATATGCTGGATGAATGGTGCCCTAAAAAAGCTTAAAATTAGGATTGAAGGTCTTCTTAACATTTGGTGAAGGACCCTATATGGTAATGTTGACCTACTTGTTGGGTGAGAAACATCGGCATGGCATAGATATGTAGCGATCATCGGCATGGCATAGATATGTAGCGATCATAGGCATGGTTTTTCATTAAATGAGGTATCCTCTTGCAATATTGGAGGATGTTACCTTGATCCTTTGTTTAGGTTAAAATATGATGTGTGAAGTCCTTCTTAACACTTAGGGAAGGAACCTACATGATGAGGTTGACCTACTGGTTGGTTAAAAATCGCGGTGTGTTAGTTTGTGTGTTTTAAATAAACTACCACAACAGGTATTCCTCTATTGATGCGCTTCTGGGTTGGATACCGCGCTTACTATTCTTGCTCAATTATGATTGATGTCGTCTGAGTGTTGTGGTCCCTTGAAAATTTTTCAACTTGGACGTACTTGGTTTGAGCTTCCTAGTTGGTATTGAGCTTACTATTCTTGCTCAATTAGGACTATGATGCCTGAGGACTGTGCTCCCTTGAAAATTTGCTCAATATGGCCGTACATAGTTTGAGATACTAGGTTGAGCTTACTATTCTTGCTCAATTAAGGTCTAGGTTGGCTTAGGTTTATGATCCCTTGTATTACTGCTCTACCTGGACGTACATGGTTAAATGTTTGGTTGGGGACTGGTTTATATTAACTATGGCAAAATATGGTTGTATAAAGGTGTGGATTATGGTAGATAAGGTTGCAATCAGCCGCCCATGGAACTATAGATGGTTTCTTATTACATTGAGGGTATCGGCCATGGTGGCTTGGTTTCCTAGTTTGTGGATGATATATGGTACCACAGAATATCCCTGCTATATGTTGCATGTGTTTAGGAAAGTAGCACTTATACCTACTACCTTATATGTGTTCAACTCTGGCTATGGAGGAGTAGAACTTACTTACTAACATCCTCTTATGTTACAGGTGACTCCAAAGTATACATTGACTGCACGTATGAGCACTGTCACTGACCCTGAAAAAAAAGCGGCAATTAATGTCAAACTCTATAAAGTCAAGAAACAGGGATATGTAGCACACTTTGGGGCTAAATTGTTAAGTATGGAGCCTGATTTACCCTTGTAATTTTTTGTGGTAAAAGCGCACATTTGTAGGGTCCCCATTATGAGGAGAAGCCATCGTGCATGAAGGAAAATCACTCACCGGAAACCAAAATTTTCACGGACAAGAATCAGGGGCAACTTTAGGGGCCTCGGGGGCGGAGGCCCCGAGACTTTTTTTTTCTCGCCGGAATATTCCTTTTCTCCGGAATATAATGGCCGGCCGGCGGCCGAAAAGTGGTCGAAAAAAAACCGGTCGGTTGGCCGATGGCCGGTAGTCAATGGCCGGTGGCCGGTGGTCGGAAGTCAATGGCCGGTGGCCGGTGGCCGAATTCAAAAGCGGACTTGTCTACACAAGGGCGGCCACACATGGGCGGATTGGAGGGTCCGATTTGGACTTATCTACACAAGGGTGGCTACACATGGCTGCCTCTCATGAGAGAGGGCAGTCCTTTTGGCCTATAAAAGGAGGCCATTTCTACACACATTTCATAGTGTGAAGTTGATGCAACAAGGTGAGTGTGAGGTGGTGAGAGTGAAGCAAGGCGGGATCTCTATTAAGGGTTTAATCCCTTTGTAAACTACTTCTTCTTTTGAAGTGCTAAAGCCATTGAGTGGCTGCTTTCCCGTGGACGTAGCCCACATTGGGTGAACCACGTATATCGTGTGTACTCTCTCTCTCTCTCTCTCTACTCTATAATATCTTGTGTGTGAAATCTATCTCTCTCCATTAAGTAATCTACTCAAATATCTATTTAGCTACGTCTTATTTCTTAACAACTAGTATCAGAGCAAGGTTTGCTCGTAGATAAATTATCTCAAGGAAAGGATTCCTTGAATTGAGTGGGAGTTATGGTGGAGGAAGGGAAGCTCAAGATTGAGAAGTTCAACGGCAAAAACTACCAACATTGGAAGATGCAGATTGAAGACTATCTCTACCAGAAGGACCTCTATTTTCCACTAGGCGGTCTTGCAAAGAAGCCCGCAATGATGGAAGATGAAGCATGGATTGTCCTTGATCGAAAGGCACTGGGAACAATCCGGTTAAGCTTAGCGTCAACGGTGGCCTTCAATGTTTCGGAGATGAAGACCATGGAGGACTTGATGAAGTCACTTGACGAATTCTACGAGAAACCATCGGCATCCAATAAGGTATTTCTTATGAAGCACTTGTTCAATCTAAAGATGGCAGAGAATGGTTCAGTTGCAGAACACCTAAATGACTTTAACACAAACATAAGTTGCTCTCCTTATATTATCATCTCTACCGGATAACTGGGACAGCCTTGTGATGACTGTAAGTAATTCTATTTCAGGCACAAATACTCTTAAGTTTGATGATGTTGTGGGTGTTCTCCTAAGCGAGGAAATGCGAAGGAGAAGCACAGGAGAATCATCAAGTGCTGCATTGTCAGTAGAAACAAGAGGAAGGCCTAAGGAGACGGAGCAAGTCACGCACAAAGTCAGTTCTTGAATGTTGGAACTGCGGCAAGAAGGGACACGTCAAGAAGGATTGCTGGTCCAAGAAGAAGAAGGAGACTGAGTCTCAAGACAACAAGCCAACATCGGAGGCCAATGTGGCAGGTAAAGTAGAGCAAGATGCTCTAATTCTCTCATTAGACAATGTGTCAAATTCCTAGATAGTAGATTCCGGGGCTTCATTCCATGCGACACCACACAAGCAACATTTCCAAGACTACACCAAAGGTAATTTTGGGTATGTATACTTGGGGGATGATGAAGCTTGTGAGATTGTCGGCAAAGGTACAGTTTCTGTCAAAACTGCTAACGGAAATGAATGGAAGCTTAAAGATGTTAGGCATGTTCCTTCGCTTCGCAAAAATTTAATCTCTACAGGACAATTGGACGATGAAGGTCACAACATTGCATTCGGAAACAAACGGTGGAAGATCTCAAAGGGATCTTTGGTGGTTGCCAAGGGAGAAAAGGTCGGTACACTTTACTTGTGTACTGTTAGCACGCAACCTTCAGCTTGTGCAACAACTACAGAAGTTGACAGTGCGGTGTGGCACTACCGACTTGGGCATATGAGTGCCAAAGGAATGCAAATCCTTCAAACAAAGAAGCTTCTACCAGGTTTGAAAGAAGTGGACTTAGAGTTCTGTGAAGATTGTGTTTATGGTAAACAAAAGAGGGTAAAATTTCAAAAATCAGGAAATGAAAGAAAAATAAAAAAACTTGAGTTGGTTCATTCTGATGTTTGGGGTCCAGCAAGTACACCATCACTTGGTGGCTCATTGTACTATGTAACATTCATAGACGATGCGACTATAAAAACATGGGTTTATGTCATGAAGAATAAATCCGATGTATTTTCCATATTTCAAAGGTGGAAAGCCTTTGTGGAGAATGAAACAAGTACCAAGGTTAAATGCCTCAGATCCGACAATGGAGGTGAATATTGCAGCCAGCCTTTTGAAAGCTTTTGTGCTAGCAATGGCATTCGGAGGCAAAGGACAACCCCAAGGACACCTCAACAAAATGGTATCTCGGAAAGGATGAACAGGACAATTATGGAGCAAGCACGAAGCATGCGGCTACATGCAGGCCTACCGCTTGAGCTTTGGGCGGAAGTTGTAAGTACGTCAGTGTACTTAATCAACCAGTCACCCTCAACGGCATTGGATGGGGGAGTTCCGGAAGAGGCATGGACAAGTAAACCAGTGAATTATGCATTTCTCAAAGTGTTTGGGTGTGAGGCTTTCATGCACATAGATAGAAGCCTAAGATCAAAGCTAGATACAAAGTCCAAAAAGTGTTTCTTCATTAGCTATGGAGAAGGTGACTTTGGGTATCGCCTATGGAATCCTGAAGATGGTAAAATCTTAAGGAGTAGGGATGTAATTTTTAATGAAAAAAATATGTACAAAGATTGCTTGGAAAGAAAACAAACAAAAGAAACATGTGATGAGTACATGGAGCTTGAGGACGGTGAAGACTCAAGGACTGCAAACGATGACAATGTGCAACAACGTCAACCAAATGAGGAGCCTCAACCTATTCCCCGAAGATCTACAAGAGCAAGTAGACCTCCAGAAATGTTTGTTCCTTCCTTCAACCATCTCTTGATCTCAGATTTTGGAGAGCCGGAATCATACGAAGAAGTTATGCAACATGAATCCAAAGAAGAATGGACGAAGAGCATGCAAGTGGAGATGGACTCACTACATCGCAACCAAACATGGGAGTTGGTTGAGTTGCCTAAAGGTAAGTGGGTACTTCAAAACAAATGGGTGTACAAGCTGAAGGAAGAAGAAAATGTACAAGTCTAGGCTTGTGGTAAAAGGGTTTTCTCAATAGAAAGGTATTGACTTCAATGAAATATTTTCTCCTGTTGTAAAAATGAACTCAATTAGGCTTGTCTTAAGCCTTGTGGCTGCTCATGATTTAAATCTCAAGCAAATGGATGTAAATACGGCATTCCCTCACGGTGACTTAGAGGAGGAAATCTACATGCTTCAACCAAAGGGGTATGAAGTAAAAGGTAAGGAGAAAATGGTTTGCACATTAAAGAAGAGCTTGTATGGTTTAAAGCAAGCATCAAGACAATGGTACTTGAAGTTTGATCGATGGATGTTGGATCATGGATTCACAAGATGCAACTCGGATCACTGCATCTACACAAAGAATTTGGGAGATGGGAAGTTCATCATCCTAATGTTGTATGTTGATGACATGCTGATTGCAAGTGCTAACATGCAGGACATCAAAGACCTAAAAGAGGAGCTGTCTAAATCTTTTTCAATGAAAGATTTAGGTGCTGCAAAGAGGATACTTGGTATGAAAATATCAAGGGACAGGATGAAGAAGACAATAAAGCTATCTCAAGAAGGTACTAGAAAGGTTTGCAATGCAAAATGCAAAACCAGTTTCTACACCTTTGGCTGGTCATTTTAAACTAACGAAGGATATGTGTCCAAAGACACAAGAGGAGATAGCCTATATGTCTAAAGTTCCATATGTTGTAGCGGTAGGTTCTCTAATGTATGCTATGGTCTGGACAAGGCTAGACATTGCACATGCAGTGGGAGTTGTGAGTAGGTTCATGGACAACCCAGGTAAAGAGCATTGGCAAGTTGTGAAGTGGATACTTAGGTATCTAAAAGGGACAACAACAAATGCTTTGTATTTTGGAGGAACTGATATTTTTCTAGAAGGGTATGCTGATGCAGATATGGCAGGTGACAAAGATACTCGAAGGAGCACTACTGGCTATGTGTTCATGGTTGGAGGCACAGCAATAAGCTGGGCTTCAAAGCTGCAGAAAGTGGTTTCACTTTCTACCACGGAAGCAGAGTATGTAGCAATGACGGAGGCAAGCAAAGAAATTCTGTGGCTTCACAGATTCTTAGAAGAGCTTGGATTCAAACAAGACAATTGTGTCTTGTACAATGATAGCCAAAGCGATGTCCATCTTGCGAAGAACTCAGCCCTTCATTCAAGGACAAAGCACATTGAGGTGAGATATCACTTCATACGCACTCTTTTGGAAGAGGGACAGCTAAAGCTAGGAAAGGTGCATACAAGTGAAAATCCTGCAGACATGTTTACAAAGGTGGTCAACAAGGAGAAGTTGAGCTTTTGCTCATCTTCAATCGGTATTCAAGGATAAGAAGCCAGAATGGAAAGCAGTCACAGGTTTGGTTTGGAGATCAGTCTCCACGTGGGAGATTGCTAAGTATGGAGCCTGATTTACCCTTGTAATTTTTTGTGGTAAAAGCGCACATTTGTAGGGCCCCCATTATGAGGAGAAGCCATCATGCATGAAGGAAAATCACTCACCGGAAACCAAAATTTTCACGGACAAGAATCAGGGGCAACTTTAGGGGCCTCGGGAGCAGAGGCCCCGAGACTTTTTTTTTTCTCGCCGGAATATTATGGCCGGCCGGCGGCCAGAAAGTGGTCGGAAAACAACCAGTCGGTTGGCCGGTGGCCGGTGGCCGAATTCAAAAGCGGACTTGTCTACACAAGGGAGGCCACACATGGGCGGATTGGAGGGTCCGATTTGGACTTATCTACACAAGGGCGGCTACACATGGCTGCCTCTCATGAGAGAGGGCAGTCCTTTTGGCCTATAAAAGGAGGCCATTTCTACACACATTTCATAGTGTGAAGTTGATGCAACAAGGTGAGTGTGAGGTGGTGAGAGTGAAGCAAGGCGGGAGCTCTATTAAGGGTTTAATCCCTTTGTAAACTACTTCTTCTTTTGAAGTGCTAAAGCCATTGAGTGGCTGCTTTCCCGTGGACGTAGCCCACATTGGGTGAACCACGTATATCGTGTGTACTCTCTCTCTCTCTCTCTCTCTCTCTACTCTATAATCTCTTGTGTGTGAAATCTATCTCTCTCCATTAAGTAATCTACTCAAATATCTATTTAGCTACGTCTTATTTCTTAACATAAATTGCCTCATAAAACTCGTCTCCGTCCTTATCTTATGAGAGCTTGCAAAGTAAAAGTAAATTACCTTTGAAAGCGATTTAGTTGGGTGACATCTATGACATGTGGGATACCCATGCATCACCTGTATACGGTGTCAATGATAACTGAAAGTTGTGTTGTTTCCATGGGTGCAGGTGAGGGTTACCTTCTCAAATATGGTTTTCAAAGTTCCCTGGCTTGAAGATGGCAGACTTATATTTCTTTAGGCTCTTAATTCTCTTAAACTTGTGTATAAAGTTTGTTCTGTACTATGAATGGGAGTTATACCACCTTTTCATTGGCATAGTTTCTAGTGTCTTTTGTGATTTGAAAGGATTCTTTGGTGTTTACGTTATAATTGTTATTGGAACGTGCGCGCACACACACACACACACACAGTTCAATGCCTATTTGCAAGTGTGGCAAGGCGATTGATATGGGAGGTGAGGTCCGAGGAGAAGATGGGTGATGGCGAGTTTGTAGGGGAGAGGAAAACTCGTGAGCTATGTGCTACAGGACGATGTCGTAGGACGTTGTATCTTATCTTGTTTTTATTCAGGCCAACGCGACCCTGACGGGTGGAGAGAGAGAGAGAGAGAAGAAGAAGAAGAAGAAGAAGAAGAAGAAGAACGAGGCCACAATCCGTGTGCACACGATGTTGCAAGCGGGATCACGATGAGCCTCTCTCTCTCTCTCTCTCTCTCTCTCTCTCTCGTGCGTGTGTGTTGTCCACCTTTGGCTCCATCGACAATGTGCGTGTTGTGCTACCTTCGCCAGCTGTGTTGCAACACATTATTAGGAAAATTTTGAGGTCAATTTTGGGCCTTGTAAGAAATTGTTGATGTGGCACAACTTTCAAAAAGTGGGGACCGGTAAAATTTTTCAAATGAGATCCAAATTTGTCGGAGGTTAGATATTTAGAATCTACTCTTCCAATGCTACCTAGTGATATATAGTATGCATGTATCAGACATTGCCTTTATATGTATCTAGAAAAAGGTGATCTCAAATTATCATAACGGTAACAAAAACTAGCTAACTGAGAAAAAATGGCCCAACTTATTCAAACTTGTGGAACCTTAGCTCTTTAGAATCCATTTTTCCAAGATCTTTTCAATGATAGGTCATATCATGGGGTTCTGAGAAACATTTAGAGGGTTTAGTGGGTTGCACTCTTTTGTGGAGCTTTAATGATGTGGCACCCTGAAAAGGCCTAAAATTAATCTCAAAATTTGCCTAATGAGGACAATGAAGTGGTGGGAGCCTTTAAAAAGTGCCACATCATTGACACTTTTCAAATATATTAGACTATATATTTCTAACCCCATGGTCTGCAACTCCAAGTAATAAAAAAGACCTAAGGGTGGATTCACAAACGCCCGCAACGTTTGTGAGCCCCAAAGTACTTGTCCGCTCTCTTTTGCAACACCTTGAGTGGACATTCGTGGCACCTTTCACAAACAAGTTGTGGACAAAAGAATAGTGGCTTCACCTGGTTGGTCCAGTGATAACGCGCCTCTCAGCTTTTTGGAGATGTGCGCAGGCTCTATGGGATGGGTGAGGCGGGGAGGGTCGCTCGAGAATTGTTGTAGATTGTCTGCAAAGTTAGCTGTGAGCTAATGGACGTCGGGGTAGTGTGTGAAGCCCTTTCGTGATGTCCGATGAAATGGCACCATTGATCTTTGTGAAGCCGCTCTAAGCCGCCATTAGCCAATACAGACCATGAGGTTAAAAATACTAAGAGGGCCTTAGTGCCTCGTCCCTCCCTCAGGACTAAGTGGCACAGGCATGGGAGGGTGGGATCTACGGCGGGGGCATTGTGGGCCGTAGATCCCAAATGTGGGTACCTTAGATTACTTTTGTAATTTAGGATAAAAAGTAATTTAGGGTACCCGCATTTCGAAAGTAATCTAGAGTTCTTCCATTTTGCGGCGTTGGGGTTTGAACTCGAGACCTCACGTATGAGAGGCACCTACCCTAACCACTACGCCATGCGTAAATTAGAGTACCCTAAATTACTTTCGACGCCGCCACTGAAATCTACGATCCACAATGCCCCCGCCGTAGATCCCACCCTCCCATGTCCGTGCCACTTAGTCTTGAAGTCCGCCCTCCTCACCTAAATGCCAGGGGATTCCATTATTTGTCATGACATGAAATTGAAGGGGTCTAGCTTGTTGCCGGCAATGCTGGGAGCGGTTCTCTGACTTCTAAGTGGCTTTTGGCGCCTGCCCTGATCTCGATGCAATATTGCGCACACTGCAAACTCCAATGGGCGAAGCCTGCAGGTCAGTGAGGTGATATTATAACGTCACTGCCAATGCCCGCCATAGAAACCTTGCCCATCCTCCAAGCCTCTCTTGCCTGCCTCATGGGCCTGGCTCTCCTCTTGCTCTTCAAACTCGCCCGAACGCCCTCCCTCAAGCTCCCCCCCGGCCCCCTGGCTTGGGTAGCCTTCTCCAATACCCTCATGGCCTCGCGCACCCCACAAGCTCTCGCCGACCTCACCCGCACCTATGGTGACATTTTCATGATCAAACTGGGTCAGCTCAACACCGTCGTGGTCTCCTCACCCACCCTTGCCATTGACGTGCTTCAAATGCATGGTGCCCCCGCAACCTGTTGTTCGAAGTCATCACATCCAAAGGGCAAGACTTAGTGTTTGCAGACTATGGGGAACACTACAAGAAAGTGAAATGAATTTGCACCCCTCCCTTCTTCAGTGGTAAGGCCATCCAGCAATGTAGGCAAGTGTGGGAAGAAGAGCTTACCATCACCATGGACATCATGAGACAACTACCCGATGCGGCGATGTCGGGGATCATCATCAAAGACTATTTGCAAATGCTGATGTACAGTCTTGTGTACAGAATAATGTTTTCTAGGAGATTTTCTGGGCCGGAAGACCCCTTGTACGTAGAGATCATGCGGCTCAATGCAAATTCGAGACGAATTGTAGTGAACTCAAAGAACAGTCACATTGTAGACTTCTTCCCCTGTCTCAAGCCCTTCCTCAAGAGCTACCTAAATGAGGTGCGAAGCGCTAACCGGCAACGTCTCACCTTCTTCGGTCTTAAGAAGTATGTATCGGAGCTTTGATTTAGTGTGGTCTTTAGGTAACAGCATCGGATGCAAAGAGGAGTGCTCCATACTTTATTGTTGGCTGAAGTGTAGATATGTTTGCTCTTTGGTTTAAGGAAACATTAGGATTGACAGTTTAAATATGTCCCTTGGACAAGGAGGCCAAAGGTGCACTGCACACATAGTGTAGGGATTTACAATTGATCATTTCCCTGCAAGTCAAGGTTTGCTTTATTTTCCAGGAAAGAAGGGCGGGCTAAGGTCGGCGTAGACCCGATCTTGGATGCGCATGCGAAGGGGGAGCTTAGTGACGATACTGTATTGTACCTCATTCAGAACATAAATGTTGCAGGCATATATTATGGCTCTCATGATTTTTCCTTGTATACTCATGACCTGGGTTTTTTTCCTAACATACTCACATAGATTTTTCCTCATGTAAACAGCCATAGATACCACAGTTTGGGCCATGGAATGGGGTGTAGCTGCGCTGGTGAACCACAAACATATACAAGAGAACTTGAGAAATGAGCTTGATAGTATACTCGGAAAGGGGGTCCCGTTTACCGAGCCGGACTTGGCAAGGCTTCCTTACTTGCAGGCAAGTGCATCAGCTAATTGAATTGAACATTTGAATGCCATAGTTCAAGAGAAGCCGCACACACATGCATGAGAAGCCTTGACAATAATATCACTTGCCTTGTGGAATCAATGTAGGCTGTTGTGAAAGAGGTACTGAGACAGCACATGGTGATCCCCTTGTTGCTACCACATCAGAACTTGAAACCAGCAAAGATTGGGAAATACGACATTCCTGCACGAAGCAGAGTCCTTGTAAATGTGCGGGGGATGACGAATGATCGCAAGTATTGGGAGAAGCCAGAGATGTTTGATCCTACAAGGTTCTTGGATGCGAACATAGAGATGAGCGGCAATGACATGAGGTTTAAGCCATGCGGGTGGGGGCGACGGAGCTGTCCCGGCATGGCTATGGCGGTTGTGGTTCTGAGCCTTTCATTAGGGAGGATGTTGCAGGAGTTTGAGCTTCTACCTCCCCCAGGGAAATTCAAGGTGGACATGAAGCCTGCGGGTGTACTAGTTGATGTCCACGTTCTTGCAGAAAAAAGCAAAGTTGTGTTGAAGCCAAGGGATACTTAGCTAAGTAATTAATCCAATGGACTTGACAACTAAAAACTACTCGATGCGTTCTTTGTGATTCCGCTTGCGGACTTCCTGCCTTGGCCAATGCCTCCAGTGGTACAAGGTGATGGCCTCTCAGCCAGGGCCACCATTGACCCGATCTCTCTCGCAACAAGCTCCATGGACTGTCATTTCTCAATAGGGGAGGAATAAAGTTCTACAAATGCTCTCTCTCTCTCTCTCTCTCACACACACACACACACACACACACACTTTGTAAATTGTCACTATACTTGGCTTGACCTAATGACCTTCCTAGATAGGACTTTTCATATGGACACACACACACACACAGGTTACTTAGACCCTAAGGCTACTGGCTAGCCAAAATTTCTTCTATGAGGTTCCCCCTTTTATTTTTTGCAAAACTTAAAATTGTGAGTGATTGTATTAAAATGCCATCAAAAAATTTAAAAATCAGCCTCAAGCTCATGCCGAGCCTTGACGGCAAATGATTACCGTACTACTATCGAAAGTCCAAGCCTTTACTCAGCATGGCTCGAGCGGATGGTGAGGGAAGCCCTAAGCCAATAATTCAACATTTGCGTTTTACCAATAACATATATTAACTCCTTACTTTCTTGTACAATCTCTGAGAAGCTAGCCACTGAGAGGTTGCTGTAAAAAACCCGGCAGTTCCCGACCTTCCAGACATTACTAAAGAAACAATATCGAGCAGTTTGAGTATATATTAGAAGTGCAGGACTTCAAAATTGTTTCCCACCAATGCACAGATCCTTCTTGAAAAATCCTATCTTCCATATTCTTTGTATGCATTTGCACATCTTCCTTGCCAGGCCTCTTGTTGCGGGGCATTCCATGAACAGGTGGGCGAGGTCTTCGATAGCTAGTCTGCACCCTGAACATCTATCGAGCCCAATACCATGGGCCTGAATCTTTACTCCTGTTGGCAAAGCCCCCCACAATACCTTCCTTAAATGAGGCCACTACGGTTTCAAATGTTCTTAGTGAACTCAACCCATCGAGCTTCCAACTAATTTTTCTTCCACTATTTGCAAACCAATCAACCTCATGCATTAGCTCTTGGTAGATGCCCTTGGTATGAGGTTTAAAGAATAGGCTACTCATTGGCCATTTCCAAGATTTCCATTCAAAAGTAGATTCCTAATTAAAAAAATTACTTATATAATGCACAAAAAAAACCACATTCCCTAGGATAAAAAAACTTATTTTGATGTTTTTACTTGGTGCTCTGGTATGGATCTCCTGGCCTTATAATCTCACAAACCTATGACTCTTTGAGTGTACTAACTCTATTGTGACTCCTTGGTAGGACCTTAACCCGTGATAGAACAACCCCTTTAAGATTGTGCTCATCCCTTGGCAACAAAGTGGGTATCTTTCTTGCTTTATGGCGGTGTACGCAAGCATTGAACACACACTCTCCTCCTAGCGTTGATTTTTTTGACGATTCGATTACTATTCCTGTTTGCACTACCCCCCCCCCCCCCCCCCCCCCCCCCCTCCTCCCCTCCCAACTATATCTAACACGGGCATGGGAGATGAGATCAAAGGCTCCCATCACTTTTGGGCCCCGACATTAGACGCGCATCATAGATTTTGTCGCAAAAGTAAACTCGGGTATTTTTGTAAACACGGGTACCCGAGTTTACTTTTGCGAGCTCCGATACTTTTGCACATCAAAACTCCATGGAAACGTGTACATTTCATAGTGACGTGCGCGCGCGTGGTGGATAGGCCACATGGCCCTCGAACCGTAGGTTGTGGGTTCAATTCCGTGGGGCGGGGGGGGGGGGGGGGGGGGAGGGGCGAAGTAAACTCGGGTACCCGAGTTTACATTTTTCCCGAGTTTACATTGTCCACGGAGGCCCGGGATCTACGGTCCTCAATCATCCCACCGTAGATCCCATCTCCTCCCATGCCCGTGTGAGATATAGGCCAGCCCCCCCCCCCCCCCCCCCCCCCCCCCTCCCTCTCTCTCTGCTCCTTGGGCTCTCTTGAACCTACACCTAAGTTACTGTATTGAGGAATATGTGGAACACTAGCTCTTACAATGGGGGATTGCTTAGGGCTTTGGTCATTGGCAACTGTGAATGCTCTACTCGCCTTGAGGATGTCGATGGAACTTCACCTACAGACATCGTTGCCTATTTAACCAGGTAAGTGGTTTTAACTTCCTCACTTAGCCTTCATTTGTTGTGTTATGTAAAACCTGTGAAAGAGAGTGAGGGTTGCCGTAAGCATTGCTGGTCTGAATCTTGCATCATGGAAATACTAGAACAACCTGCAATTAAAAAAAAGGCATGAAGCATGTCTTAACCGTTGTTTTTGGCTAATGGTCCTGTGTTTTAATGGCTTTCTATGGGTGATCTCCTCTGTAGTACAATTGTTCTAAACTCTACAAGTGATCTGCCTGGATATGGCTAGCTATCTAAATCTTTGAACTCTGTTCTTTTAGAATGGTGCATGTTGGTTTATATCTGACAAAGTAAACCATTTTTTAATTCTAGCTCTTTTGGGATGAGGACTTCTCAGAGATGATGAGTGTTGTGCTTGAGCATGACTGACATTGGTTCTTGAGCTATTATTTTTCACCATTCAAAACCTTAATAGTAGGCTACCTTAATTTGACTAGTTTCCTTATCTATTGGTTGTTTTTTAACTTTTCTTGATAGCATATGTACATTGTGGCTATTGTTTTGATGATATTGGCATGAGTTTCTAACTAAGCCATGGCTATTTAAGCTTAGAGTAGCCTTGGGGATCCTTGGAAACACCATAATGCTTAACTAGTGAGTATTGGTTGGCATACCTTATGGTTGACACTGTTTTCTTTTTGTTTATTTAAATAGAATGGGAAGATTTGTCGAGTTTTAATTCTCTGTTCTGATGATATGCAGCACAAGCTTGGACTGTTGTTGTTTTTTCCTTGAGCTTTGTTTTGATTATATCATGATAAGCCTATGTTTTGGCTTCCTTGCTAGAATTTTTGCCTTACACCTAACACAATAAACATAACGCTATTGCTGACTCTTAATCTTTGCTCTTACATGACTTGCATTTGAACGCGGATTAAATTATTGAATTGGAACTCCTGAGATGATATGATCAACATACTTAACTTGTTTGTGAGTGCCCACTGGTGGGCTTATACTTGCACTTGCAAACACTACTTGCTTTATTTCTAGCTCTTGAAAGTGGTCTCCAAGACATGATATGGTCCTATTGGAATGTGATCTTTACTTTAGGTTGAAAACCTGGTAATTTCTGATGGCTGTGGTCTTGACTTGAGATTTTGACTCTGGCTATTGTTGGTCTTTTGATACTGATAGGATTGATTCTTGGCCCTCCCTCGTTGCTTACTAAGATCATGGACTTAATAACAAAAAGGAGCTTGCCTACTAGGTCATTTTTTCCTTCAAAATACTGAGCATTGTTAAAAAAATTTACCCTAAATTGTATTTCAAAACTTGATGCTTACTATTTCATTATATACTTGGGCTCGATATGTTGGTGGGATTAACAAGTTGGATAGAATGGAAAAAGTTTGATAAACTGGAAAAACTTTTACAAGCCAACACTTGCATCAAAAGAAGTGGATATTAAAAAGTGTGGGGTCACTTATACTTGATAAAGATCAAGGTGACATTTTTTGGATAATATGTTTAACTTGGATACTTCACAGAGGAATTCTCAAAAAGGGGATCAAGCACAACACAATGTCACAGATCTACGCTTTTAATCAAAAAAACTTCTGAAATTGAAATGTTGTAACAAAGAAAAGAGATTTTAGATAAATTTCATTTGACACTTGAATCAGAAGGGGTGATGGCCTTCTGATCATAATGATACCATTTGAAAAATTAAGTAAAGAAAAGTCTTTAGGTTCTGACCACTTACTTCAGAAGGGGTAATGGCCTTCTAACTCTTTGCACTACTTGATACTCTAAATTTATTTATGGATAGTAGGGTTAAGCTAAAACGCTTTTAAGTAGGACAAAGATAGCAATTGTTAGGTTCTTTGATACCTGTTATACGTATTCAAGGCTAAAAAATTTGTTGTCTTGCTTATATGGATGCTGGTGAGAGTTCTATCTCCACTTAAGAGTATTTTGACTTAGCTTCTAATCGACGCGAAAAAGCCTACGGATTCAATCTACATGACTTCCACAACTCTATTTCTTTTGTATAGGATCATTGGAAGAATGAATTATTCTTATTATATTGTACAGAAATGAATATAAGACTGAGTCAATTTTGTACAAATCTTTGTCCAGTTATCTAAAGCTAGTTGTCTTTTGAACGCTATGTTCTTTTGTGTATATGTATTAAGTTGAATATATAAACACACATGTCCTAAACACAAGGCCCTCCTAGGTAACTGGGTGGACCAAGATGCTGTGTTTGGATTTTTTTTTCGATAGGTTTTGATTGACCCACTATCTATAATTCCTTGCTAGGTTGATAGGTGTTAGGTGGTCTTTCCTTGTCTATAGTTTGCGTTTCCGATCACAGCTATTGTAGTCTTTTGGCTCTGCTGGTTTTAGGTTTCATGTTAGTCCAAAGTTACTTACCCATGTGTAATTAATTCGATTCTTTTGATTTCAAGAACATACTACCTTTTAATAGACTTCTCTTGTAAGGATTATTCATGACCCTAAAAGATATGCAAAAATTATGAAAAATATCCACAAAAGATTACTAAAGACATCTGCACTATGTTCTACTAGCTTGCAAAACCTTAAAGTGCCTACCAAAGTACAGTCTTCTTTGAAGACATGATCATATGTTATTTTGTTGTCTTCACTATGGACTTCTTGATGTGGTACATCTCTTGTATGTTTCCAACTTGACCGTTTTACTCTCATCAACATGATGAGGTAGTAGGCCCATACTCAATGGGCCTATTATACTCAATGGGCCTATTGCCTTAACATTGAGGAGAGTATGGTGCCTAGGTAAGGGTGGGTACACACACACACACACACACACACACACACACACACACACACACACACACATTGTCATTATACTTGGCTTGACCTAATGACCAGCCTAGACATGGCTTTCCATATGGCTTCACACACACACACACACACACACACACACACACACACACACACACACACACACACACACACACACACACGTCACTTAGACCCTAAGCCTACTCGCTTGCTAAAATTCCTTCTATGAGATTCCTAATAATAAAAAATTTAGTTGTATATTGCACAATTTTTATTAACATTCCCTAGGATAAAAAATTTTCTTCTGATGTTTTTACTTGGTGCTTTGGTATAGATCTCCTGGCTTTATAATCTTGAAAACCTATGACTCTTTGAGGGTACTAACTCTATTGTGATTGCTTGTTGCAACCTTACCCCGTGATAGAACAACCCTTTGAAGGGTGTGAACTCATCCCTTGGCCACAAAGTGGGTACCTATTTTGCTTTATTGTGGCGTATGCATGCAAAAAACACCCTTTCTCCTCCCAGCATTATTTTTTTTGACGGGTCGACTACGGCTCCTATCTGCACTGCACTACCCTCTCTCTCTCTCATGCTCTCTTTTCTCTGATCCCTAGGCTCTCTTGAACCTATACCTATGTTGTTATACTAAGGAAAATGTGGAGCACTAGCTCTTGCATTTGTGGATTGCTTGGAGATTTTGTCACCGGCAATTGTGAATGCTCTATTCACCTCGAGGATGTCAATGGAACTTCACCTATAGACATCATTGTCTAATAAACGAGGTGAGGGGTTTTAACTCCCTCACTTAGCCTTGATTTGTCGTATTATGTAAAAATTGTGAGAGAGTGAGGGTCATTGTAAGCATTGCTGGTCATAATCTTGCACCATGGAAATAATAGAGCAACATGCAGTCTCGCAGGTGGGTTTCTAACCACCTGTCTTTAATCACTTGGATAAAACATGTCGCATAAACTTGGATTACTCGTTAATGAAATAAAGCATGAAGGCTATCTTAACTATCATTTTTGGTTAATGTTTCCGTGTTTTAATGGCTTTATAAGAGTGATTTCCTCTGTATTATTGTTGTTTTAAACTCTATCAATGATATGCAGTATATGACAACCTGATATAAGCAGCTATTTGAGTCTCTAAACTCCATCATTTTAGAATGGTGCATGTTAGTTCATATCTGACACAGTAAATCATTTTTTAACTCTAGCTCTTTTGGGTTGATGACTACTCAAAGATGATGAGTGCTTTTCTTGAGCATGGCTCACATTGGTTCTTGAGCTATTACTTTTAACCATTCAAAATATATCTTAACTTTAACTCTTGAGATGTGAGTAGTAGGCTACCTTGATTTGACCGCTTTACTGATTAATTGGTTGTTTTTTAACTTTTTTGATAACACATGTGCATTGTGGCTATTTATTTGATGATGCTGGCATGATTTTCTTACTAAGCCTTACAATGGATTTCTCATAGGCATGGTTATTTAAGCTTAGAGTAGCCTTGGGGATCCTTGGAAACACCATAATGCTTAACTAGTGAGAATTGGTTGGCATATTTGTTGGAATTAGGGTTGCAAAGAAATACACACAGCTTGGAGAAGACGAAGGAAGCTCAAGGCACACAATAGAGTGTGTGTTACTTTGTGTGCAATGGAAAGATAGATAGCCCTAGAGTGATGGGCGTATATACAATGCTCGGGGGAAAAAACCTCCTAAAGAGGGAAAAAATGCCCCGACGGTCCTAGTGTGTTCACACACATCACTATCACATGTATATGGTAACAAATCCCCCCTAGAGTGATGCGGTGAACAAGAGCTGGCACATGAGTAAAGGGAAGTGCCATGCCCTGAGGACATGATCGGTCCACAAAGGGGAGTAAGCACAAATTTTGCGAAAAGCTTCAAGCTTCTCACGAGACAATGCCTTTGTGAAAAGATATGCAAGGTTGTCCTGTGTTGGCACATAAGCCAAGATGATCTCTCCTGCTAAGAGCCTCTCGTTGACATAGTGGCAATGCACCTCAATGTTCTTTGTGCGAGCATGAAAAACTGGGTTCCTCACAACTGCCAATGCGCTCTGACTGTCAGTGTAGATAGTGTTGGGAGTGTCCTGTCCAACACCCAAATCAACCATAAGCGTCTGAGCCATACACACTCAACCATAACTGTGAAGACTCTGCCCTACACTCAGCCTCACAACTCAAAGTGGCCACAGTAGGTTGCTTCTTGCTCAACCATGATATACATGAACTGCCAAGCATGAAACAAAAACCACTTGTGGACACTCACATGTCAAAACAACCAGCCCAATCTGAGTCCGAAAAAGCATGTAATTCTGGTGGCAATGATCCCCCCTTTGGATAAAACAAGCCAAGATTCAAAGTGCCACTAAGGTAGCGGAAAATCCTCTTGATAGCCTGCCAATGCTTAGACCTTGGACCATGCATAAATTTGATGACCTGTGAGATTGCAAACTAAATATCTCGCCTCGTGTTGCATACATAAATGAGACAGCCAACAGCAGTTTGGTAAAGAGTGACCTCAGCAGAACCGCCAGCATCATGTAAACTCAACTTCAAACCTATTTCCATGGGAATCGCAATAGGTTTGCAATCCTCAAGTCCAAACTTACATATCAATGTCTCTATGTAAATTTTCTGACACAAGGCAATACCACCATCACACTGCTTAAACTGCATACCCAAGTAATGATGCAACAGCCCCAAATCTTTCATCTTGAAAGTAGCATTCAAATCAGCCTTAAATTCAGCAATATGTCTCTCATTTGGTCCAGTGATCAACAAATCATCGACATAAATAACCGCAATGAGAAGTACATCACCCTCACGCTTTACATACAATGTGATTTTTGTTGGATTGTTACGAAAGCCTCGTTTAACCAAATGAGTGTCAGCTTTCTCATACCAAGTACAAGGAGATTGCTTCAACCCATACAAAGCCTTCTTACATCTGCACACTTTGTCCTCTTGTCCTTTTATGACAAAACCGCGAGGCTGTGTTACATAATCTTCCTCAAGTATGTCACCATTCAAGGAAGCAGTAACAATGTCTGATTGATGTACATGCCAACCAAAATGAGCTGCCAATGCACATAGAAAATGCACAGTAGTCATACAACAAGTGGAAGCAAAAGTCTCTTCATAATCTATGCCTTTTTGTTGTGCATAACCCTTTGCAACAAGTCGAGCCTTATGGCAATTGATCTCACCATCCGGCTTACGTTTCAACTTGTAAATCCACTTCGTACCAATGGCCTTTTTGCCCAGAGGCAAATCACATAAAGTCCATGTGTAATTTTCTATAAGTGCATCAAATTATGATTGCATGGCAGCCATCCAAGTTTTTGAATTTTGTGCTTCATCAAAAGATAGAGGCTCCTCAACATCATGTAAGCTAGACACTGCCAAAGCATAACAATCTGATGCATAAGATGCATGGCGAGAGCCTGGACGAGTACGACTAGACAAAGGTGCATCCAATTTACTGTCACACAAGTGTGCACCAGCCATTTTGGCATACCTCTAGCCTGCTCATTTTCAGCCCTTTCCTCATCAAGTACATCATGTACATCTGCATCAGTAATAGGCTGATCTGTAACATTTTCAAAAACCCCCATAGGCTGTACATTTGTCTCATTGGAAATTACATTCGAATTTCCACCACTGAAAAGAGGCAACAAAGTGTCATAAATGTCCTGTGAGCTTACATTATTGTCTCTAGTACATGACTGCAAGGGCTGAATAGAATCTTCCACAAACACTACATCCCGTGAAACCAGAATACACTTTGTTTACGGATGATATAACTTGTAACCTTTGATTTTCAGCACTATAGCCAACAAAAATACATTTGACAGCCTTATCATCCAATTTTCTACGCTGTGTTTGTGGCACCAAAGCATATGCCAAACAGCCAAAAACACGCATGTGCTCAATAGAAGGCTTTCTATCATGCCATGCTCCATATGGAGTAATAGACTGAAAAGGTGTTGTAGGATACCTGTTATTTACATAAGTGGCACACATGATGGCCTCAAGCCAAAAAGAATGCGGCAAAGCTTGACTTTTGACCATACATCGTGCCATTTCCATCAGTGACCTGGTTTTCCTCTCACCAACACCATTTTGCTGAGGTGTATAAGTAACTGTACATTGGTGTTTTATCCCACGACTAGCCAAAAATGCATTAAATTCATGAGACATATACTCCCCCCCTCGATCGGAATGGAGGGTGCCCATAGTACATTTCGAGACATTTTCAGCCATAGCCAGAAATTGCTTGAATCACATAAAAACTTTGGACTTCTCTTTAAGCGGAAATACCCATGCATTCCTGGAGTAATCATCAATGAAAGTCGCAAAATAAAGGTAATTGCCGAAGGATGGAGTTTGCATGGGCCCACAGACATCACTATGCACAAGTTGCAACCTGCATGTGGCCCGAACTGAACCATCCTTTGGAAACTTCGAATGCTGCATCTTACCCAAAATACAGCCTTCAAAAACATGTTTGACAGGTGCTTCAAGAGGCAACAAAGAAGCAACCATATCAGATTTTTGCAAACACAGCAAACTGGCAAAATTTAGATGACCAAAACGTGCATGCCAAAGTTTTGCATCTGAAATAGCCCTTGAATCTGCAACATCATTTGCAAAATTTTGCCCACACTTGTCATACAAAGTGAACTTATATAGCCCATGGCACAAAAGGCCAGATGCAACAATTTCATCACCAAAACTGAGATCATGAACTGTACATCTGTCATCCACAAATTTGACTACAAGTCCAAGTCTAGAAAGTGCGGATACAGACAAGAGATTCTTCTTGATCCCAGGTACATAAATTGCATCAACAAGTGTGAAGGAACTTCCATTTGCAGTAGTGAGCACAATTTTTCCAACACCTTGAACCGGATAAGAGGCATTGTTGGCACAAGTGACTGAATTCCCATGAGGGACAGACTCGAGAGAGGTAAACAATTCACGATGTGAGGTAATGTGCTTTGTAGCACCACTATCGAAATACCACACATGTGAATCTATAGCAACTAAAGAGCATGCATCATGGACATCAGGATTGTAAGTGCACTATGCGCTAAAAGCCCATTCTGCATCAACATCAGCATCACAGTCTCCTTTCACAGAAGACTCAACAATGGCTGCATTTGTAGTGGAACCGGCATTTGCAGTGGAACCACCCTCTTTGGCCTTCAACTTAGGACACGACTTGATCAAGTGATCATTAGCTTTACAATAATGGCAACGCTTCTTCTTTTTGCCCTTATCACTAGAATTGCCAGACGAAGTGCTGCTAGCAGAAGCATTAGGAACAGAAGTTTTGCCACTCACAGCAGAACCATAAGAAGTGGATGCATTGCTGTTACCATCCTTTCTTTGAGATGCAATAAAAGCCTGTTCAACTGCACGCTGTCTAGTCCTGTTTTTTTTGGAAAGTGACTCTTGCAACAACAATGTGTATAATGCATCCAACTTGACAACTTCTGGATTTCCTTGGGTCATAAGTCTCCAAGTACTAGCAAAAGTCTGGTAGGAATCTTGTAAGGCATCAAGAACAGTCTGCACAAGGGAACTGTCTGAAATGACTTGAGCTGCAGAAATAAGTTGCTCATTGATATCCTTGACACTAGCAAGAAAAGTGTCCATATCATCTTCCTCATGCATAATCTTCGACTCCAACTCTTTATGCAGCAAAGCAATTTTAGCCTCATTGCAGCTTGCATAAATACCAACCAAAATATCCCAAGCCTGTTTTGCAGATTTTGTTGAACGGATGTGAGGAACAATGGTGCGCTTCACAGACAACATAATCAATGCATGAGCATGTGCATCCTTTACATCCCAACGAGCTTGTTTTGTCAAAGGCAAAACAACTCTAATAGTTGCAATCCTTGTAGCAAGACCTGCGACGTCCTCAACATCGCCTACATCCTCAGAACCAGGACGTACATCAATGCCCTGCATCATATAAGCACACATAGTGTAATTGTCCCCATCCAACCTTTCCTCAACACCAAACATCTTGAACACATCTGTGTTGTTGTTGTCAGCCATGGTAAATGTTGCACCTGATGTGAAATCTGCCCGAAAATAGGAGAAACGGAGCGAGAAAAACACGTGCTATATAGAACAAACCGTAGAAGACTATAAGGCACCTGTTATGTAGAAAACGGCACTGACAAAAATTATGCACAAAATGACAAAATAGCTTGTGCAGTACTGCCTGTAGTGGAAATGGAGGCCGAAATGAGCCCGAATCAAAAAAATTTGTCGACCTACGAATGCTTGCCAAATCTCCTTGAAATCGGAGAAAGTGAGCAGGCATGTGCTGGAGCAGCTGGCGACTAAGCCCGGGAGGACGTAACCTGCTCTGATACCATTTGTTGGAATTAGGGTTGCAGAGAAACACACACAGCTTGGAGAAGATGAAGGAAGCTCAAGGCACACCATAGAGAGTGTGTTACTTAGTGTGCAATGGAAAGATAGATAGCCCTAGAGTGATGGGCGTATATACAATGCTCAGGGGGAAAAACCTCCTAAAGAGGGAAAAAATGCCGCGGTGGTTCTAGTGTGTTTATTGAGGCGGTGAGGCCTTGAACGTGGCATATAATGGCTAAAAATACCACATCACTTATGGTGTTGTGACCCTCAATGCGTTCTTTGTGATTCCGCTTGCGAACTTCCTACCATGGCCAATGCCGATGCTTCCAACTCTCTCTACCCCTCATGTGGTACAAGGTGATGCTCTCTTGTCTACTCATGCCTTGCAGTAGCCAGTGCCACCATTGCCCAATCTCTCTCAAAACAATCTCGGGCCGAGTTCGATGGAATGTCATTACTGACATTTGAGTTACAAAGATTCCTCTCAATAGGGAAGGAAGAAAGTTCTACAATTGATATCTCTCTCTCTCTCTCTCTCTCTCTCTCTCACACACACACACACACACACACACACACACACACACACACACACACACACACACACACACACACACACACACACACACACACACACACACACACACACACACACACACACAAGGATTCTCTCAATAGGAAAGGAAGAAAGTTCTACAATTGATATCTCTCTTTCTCTCTCTCTCTCTCTCTCTCTCACACACACACACACACACACACACACACACACACACACACACACACACACACAAACACACACACACACACACATGTCACTTAGACCTTAAAGCTATCGGATTGCCAAAATTCCTTCTATGAGACCCCTAATAATACTTCTATGTCCTTATAATCTCTCAAACCTATGACTTTTTAAGGGTACTAACTCTAATGTGACTCCTTGGTGGGCCCTTACCCCGTGATAGAACAACCCTTTTAAGGTTGTGAACTCATCCCTTGGCAAAAAAGTGGGTACCGTTCTTGATTTATGGTGACGTACGTATGCATTAAACACTCTTTCTCCTCCGAACGTTATTTTTTTGACGATTCAGTTGTGACTCCTATCAACACCCCCCCCCCCCCCCCAAGCCATTTCAACAATCATTGCCACCTTCTTCATTTGTGCTATACCATTTTTTGATACAATATATCCAATATTTTTCTTTGTGTAACCATACAAACGTATTTTTTAGGATTTAAACAAATCCTATATAGACGACATTTCTCAAGACACATCCTAGATGTTCAAAGTGACTCTCTCGTTTTGTGGAGTGCACAAAAAGATCATCCATGTATATTTTCAAGAAATTCCTTAGATATTCCTTAAAAGCATGGTTCATTAGCCTCTGAAATGTTCGTGGTACATTGGTCAAACCAAAAGGCATGACTCGATAAGCAAAAAATTCCAATTCCGTTTTATGTTGATATTTGGGACCTATAGTCAAATAATTGTGACAAGAGAAGCCATCCAAAAATCCATAAGCTTCTTTGCCAACTACTTGTTCTAGCATAGGAAGAGGATAGTTATCTCGTATAGTGGCCGCATTCACCTTCTTAAGATTTACACACATTCTAAGCTTGCCATTCTTTTAAGGCACCATGACAATCGGTGATACCCAATTAGTGTGTTCTATTTCATAGTTGAACTCGGCCTCTTTGACTTTCTTAATTTCTTCCTTGACCTTTTTGGCAAATGTCTCATTATAGGTGTATGGTCTTTGTCTGCTCGTCTTAGCATCATCTCTCATAGGGATAGTGTGCTAGTAGATGGTAGGATCCACCCCCTTGAGATCTTTGTATGACCATACTTAGCTATCGTTTGCCACTTTGAAGAGTCCTGCCCATTCAACCTAGATGAACTCCACAACTCTATTTCATTTGTATGGGATCATTGAAATGATTCCTCATTCTTACTATATTGTACATAAATGAATCTAAGACTGAGTCAAATCTTTGTCCAATTATCTAAATCCACTTGTATTTTGAACGTTATGTTATTTTGTGTATATGTATTTTTTCAACACACATCCAAAACACAAGGCCTTCCAAGGTAACTGGGTGGATTGGGACGCTGACTTTAGATTTTGTTTTTTCTATAAGCTTTGATTACCCACTATCTATAATTCCTTGTTAGGTTCACTCGTGTTAGGTGGTTTTTTGTTGTGTATAGTGTGGGTTCTTGCTCATAGCTATTGTAGTCTTTTTGCTCTGTTGGTTTTAGGTTGCAGGTAAATCCAAAGTTACTTACCCAAGTGTAATTAACTCTATTCTTCTCATGTCAGGAACATATTACGTTTAAACGGACTTCTCTTGTAAGGATTATCCATGACCCTATGAAATATGCAAAAATGATGAAAAACAACCGCAAAAGATTACATGGGACATCGACACTATTTTCTAATGGCTAACAAAGCCTTGAAACTCCTACCAGAGTACAAACTTCCCTCAAGACATTATCAAATATGATTTGAGATTTTCTTCACTATGGACTAGTCTTCTTGATGTGTAAGATCTCTTGTAAGTTTCAAACTTGGCTATTTTACTCTCATCAACTTGATGAGGAAGTAGGCCCATACTCAATGGGCCTACTGCCTTAACATTGAGTATGGTGACTAGGTAAGGGTAGGTGCACACATGCCCACACGTGCACACACACACACACACACACACACTTTGTCATTATACTTGGCTTGAACTAATGACCTTCCTAGGCTAGACTTTCCATATGGCTTCACCCACCCACCCACACACACACACACACACACACACACACACACACACACACACACAGAAAAGTCAGTTAGACCCTAAGCCTACTGGCTTGCCAATATTCCTTATATGAGATTCCTAATAATAAAACATTTTAGCTGTATACTGCACAAAATTTTTGCTAAAACAAATCCACATTCTCTGGGATAAGAAAAGTTCTTTTGTTGTTTTACTTGGTGCTCTAGTATAGATCTCATGGCTGACTCTTTGAGGGTACTTACTCTACCGTGATTTCTTGATGGGACCTTACCCCGTGATAGAACAACTCTTTGAAAGGTGTGAACTCATCTCTTGGCAACAAAGTGGGTACATGTCTTGCTTTATGGTGGTGTATGCATGCATTACATACCCTGTCTCCTCCCAACAATGATTTTTTTGACAATTTAATTGCGACTCCTATTTGCACCCCCCGCTCACTTCTCTCTCTCTCTCTCTCTCTCTCTCTCTCTCTCTCTATATATATATATATATATATATATATATATATATATATATATATATATATATATATATATATATATATATATATATATCTTGCATGTATGCTCTCTCTTTTCTCTAATCCCTCATGGTCTCTCTTAAAAACTATGCCTATGTTGATGTACTAAGGAATATGTGTAACACTATCTCTTGCAGTTGGGGATTGCTTTCAGTTTTTGTCACTGGCAAGTGTGAATGATTTTCTCGCCTCAAGGATGTTGATGGTGCTTTACCTACAGACATCGTTGCCTATTTAACCATGTAAGGGTTTTTAAATCCTTCACTTAGCCTTGATTTGCTGTGTTATGAAAAAACTATGAAAGAGAGTGAGGGTGGTCGTAATCGTTGCTGCTCTGAATCTTGCATCATGGAACAACCTACTGCCTCTCAGGTGGGTGCCTAAGCACCTGTCATTAATCACTTTGATAAAACATTGAGCATAAACTTGGATTACTAGTAAATTAAGAAAAAGGCATGACGGCTATCTTAACTATCGTTTTTTGCTAATGGTCACTAGGTCATTATTCCTTCAAAATATTGAGCATTGTTGAAAACCTTTACCCTAAATTGTAATTCAAAACCAAATGCTAACCATTTCACTATATACTTGGGCTCAACATGTTGGTGGGCTTAACAAGTTTGATAGAATGAAAAAATTGTTATAAATTGGATTAAAGTAATAGCTACCTTGGGTACTTTACATGGATTTTTTTTTTGCAAAAAAGGGGTGATGGCCTTTTGATGCCTTTCTGGATATTAAAAAAAGTGGGGTTACTATACTTGATAAAGATGAAGATGACTTCTTATGTATAATATGTTTACCTTGGATACTTCATACTTCAAATTACTTATGAAATTGAAATGTTGTAACAAAGAGAAGAGATATTAAATAAATTTCATTTGACACTTGACTCAAAAAAGGTGATGTCCTTATGATCATAATGATACCATTTGGAAAATTAAGTAAAGAAAAATATTTAGGTTCTAACCACTTACTTTAGAAGGGGTAATGGCGAGTGTAATGCTTTGCACTATTTGATACTCTAAATATATTTATGAATAGTCGGTTGAAGTTAAAAAGTTTTTAAGTAGAATAATGATATCAATTGATAGGCTCTTTAAAACTTTTAATATGTGTTCAAGGCTATCAAATCTAATTTCTTGTTTATATAGATGTAGGTGAATTCTATCTTTACTTAATATTTTTTTGGCTTAGGTGATGTCCGAACTTGTAGGCAGGAGAGAGAGATTAGCTAAATAGAGATTTCAACATGTTTGTAGAAAGGATTTGCGATGAATACGTCAAGACTAGAAATGCTAACATACCTAGAAGCCAAGGAAAGCTAAGAGGCCTCTCTCTCTAATGGACATCAATCGTTTGTCAAAGATCCCTCGATCGCCTCCTTGCTCAATTTGAATGTCAAAAGCATGTTGTCATATTCTAGCATGATTATGATGTGAAATCAAAATGCTCATCCTGATTTTTATGCCTTTTGATATGAGGTAGTTGACTAAATGCCACACTGTACATAATGTCAAATGCGTGAGAACGGGTGCCACACATGTATACTTCGTGTATATACATGTTGTGGTGTGGTTATAATATGAAATCAAAATGCTCACTTTTGATATGAGGGAGGGACCAAATGCCACAATGTTCATAATGTCGAATGTGTGAGAACGGTTGTCACGGATGCAGTTGTATAGATACATTATTGCGGAGGTGAGGCCTTGAACGTGGCACTACGAAATGTTTTATCACATTAGAACATACTTAGTTTAGTTTAAAAATTTACATATGTCAAGTGCATCGAGATGGAAAACACTCATTTCACCTAGAAAGCTCAATGTGAATGGTCTCAACAAAAAATAGCAGGTTTCATACGTAGCCGTAAACGATGCATCTAAAGTGCTTGCTTGCTCGACAAATGATTTTTAGCATGTGATTTGATCCCAATGGAAATTATCCACACTTTCAAGGATTTTTATGAGATCTTTTGGGATTTCTACGGGAAAAAAGGAGAATTTTTCGACAAAAAATAGTCATAAAATGATTAAAAATGACCCAAAAATGGCATATAATGGCTCAAAATACCACATCACTCACGCTATCATGACCACGAGGATTTGAGGAACATGTCTAAATCATAATATCAAGATTTTGAGGTTTTTTGTGAAGGGATACAAAGGCTCCTTCCATGGTGTGCTAGTGAAGTCCTACACTCATTCGGAAATTTTGGAGATTTTTTGGAGGGCCTTTTAGAAGAGAGAGAAAAAAGAGCTCCTCCAATGAGAGAAGTGTCAATCTTATGTAGAAAAATATGAAAAAGGTATCACCCACTCATTCAATGATCCAACTGTTAAGTATGGAGACTGATTTACCCTTGTAATTTTCTGTGGTAAAAGCGCACATTTGTAAGGCCCCCATTATGAGGAGAAGCCATCGTGCGTGAAGGAAAATCACTCACCGGAAACCAAAATTTTCACGGCCAAGAATCAGGGGCACAAGGGCGGCTACACATGGCTGCCTGTCATAAGAGCGGGCAGCCCTTTTGGCCTATAAAAGGAGGCCAATTCTACAAACATTTCATAGTGTGAAGTTGATGCAACAAGGTGAGTGTGAGGTGGTGAGAGTGAAGCAAGGCGGGAGCTCCATTAAGGGTATAATCCCTTTGTAAACTACTTCTTCTTTTGAAGTACTAAAGCCATTGAGTGGTTGCTTTCCTGTGGACGTAGCCCACATTGGGTGAACCACGTATATCGTGTGTACTCTCTCTCTCTCTCTCTACTCTATAATCTCTTGTGTGTGAAATCTATCTCTCTCCATTAAGTAATTTACTCAAATATCTATTTAGCTACGTCTTATTTCCTAACAAATGGTATCAGAGCAAGGTTTGCTCGTAGCTAAATTATCTCAAGGAAAGGATTCCTTGAATTGAGTGGGAGTTATGGCGGAGGAAGGGAAGCTCAAGATTGAGAAGTTCAACGGCAAAAACTACCAACATTGGAAGATGCAGATTGAAGACTATCTCTACCACAAGGACCTCTATTTGCCACTAGGCGGTCTTGCGAAGAAGCCCGCAACAATGGCAGATGAAGCATGGATTGTCCTTGATTGAAAGGCACTGGTAACAATCCGATTAAGCTTGGCGTCAACGGTGGCCTTCAATGTTTCGGACATGAAGACCACGAAGTACTTAATGAAGTCACTTGACGACTTCTACGAGAAACCATCGGCATCCAATAAGGTATTTCTTATGAAGCGCTTGTTCAATCTAAAGATGGTAGAGAATGGTTCAATTGCAGAACACCTAAATGACTTTAACACAAACATAAGTCAACTTCAATCGGTGAAAATCAATTTCGATAACGAAGTGCGAGCTCTCCTTATACTATCATCTCTACCGGATAGTTGGGACAACCTTGTGATGGCTGTAAGTAATTCTATTTTTGGCACAAATACTCTTAAGTTTGATGATGTTGTGGGTGTTCTCCTAAGCGAGGAAATACGAAGGAGAAGCACAGGAGAATCATCAAGTGCTGCAATGTCAGTGGAAACAAGAGGAAGGCCTAAGGAAAGATTCAAAAACCAAAAGGGTCGTGATCGCTCAAGGCGGAGCAAGTCATGCACAAAGTCAGTTCTTGAATGTTGGAACTGCGGCAAGAAGGGCCACGTCAAGAAGGATTGCTGGTCCAAGAAGAAGAAGGAGACTGAGTCTCAAGAAAACAAGCCAGCATCGGAGGCCAATGTGGCAGGTAAAGTAGAGCAAGATGCTCTAATTTTCTCATTAGACAATGTGTCTCATTCGTCGATAGTAGATCCCGGGGCTTCATTCCATGCGACACCACACAAGCAACATTTCCAAGACTACACCAAAGGTAATTTTGGGTATGTATACTTGGGAGATGATGAAGCTTGTGAGATTGTCGGCAAAGGTACAATTTCTGTCAAAACTGCTGACGGAAATGAATGGAAGCTTAAAGATGTTAGGCATGTTCCTTCTCTTCGCAAAAATTTGATCTCTACAGGACAATTGGATGATGAAGGTCACAACATTGCATTCGAAAACAAAAGGTGGAAGATCTCAAAGGGATCATTGATGGTTGCCAAGGGAGAAAAAGTCGGTACACTTTACTTGTGTACTGTTAGCACGCAACCTTCAGCTTGTGCAGCAACTACAGAAGTTGACAGTGCTGTGTGGCACTACCGACTTGGGCATATGAGTGCCAAAGGAATGTAAATCCTTCAAACAAAGAAGCTTCTACCAGGTTTGAAAGAAGTGGACTTAGAGTTTTGTGAAGATTGTGTTTATGGTAGACAAAAGAGGGTAAAATCTCAAAAATCAGGAAATGAAAGAAAAAAAAAAAACTTGAGTTGGTTTATTCTGATGTTTGGGGTCCTACAAGTACACCATCACTTGGTGGCTCATTGTACTATGTAACATTCATAGACGATGCGACTAGAAAAACATGGGTTTATGTCATGAAGAATAAATCCGATGTATTTTCCATATTTCAAAGGTGGAAAGCCTTTGTGGAGAATGAAACAGGTACCAAGGTTAAATGCCTCAGATCCGACAATGGAGGCGAATATTGCAGCCAAGCTTTTGAAAGCTTTTGTGCTAGCAAAAGCATTCGGAGGCAAAGGACAACCCCAAGGACACCTCAACAAAATGGGATTTCGGAAAGGATGAACAAAACAATCATGGAGCAAGCACGAAGCATGCGGCTACATGCAGGCCAACCGCTTGAGTTTTGGGCGGAAGCTGTAAGTACGTTTGTGTACTTAATCAACCGGTCACCCTCAACGGCATTGGATGGGGGAGTTCCAGAAGAGGCATGGACAGGTAAACCGGTGAATTATGCATTTCTCAAAGTGTTTGGGTGTGAGGCTTTCATGCACATAGATAGAAGCCTAAGATCAAAGCTAGATGCAAAGTCCAAAAAGTGTTTCTTCATTGACTATGGAGAAGGTGATTTTGGGTATCGCCTATGGAATCCTGAAGATGGTAAAATCTTAAGGAGTAGGGATGTAATTTTTAACAAAAAAAATATATACAAAGATTACTTGGAAAGAAAACAAACAAAAGAAACAGGTGATGAGTACATGGAGCTTGAGGACTGTGAAGACTCAAGGACTGCAAATGGTGACAATGTGCAACAACGTCCACCAAATGAGGAGCCTCAACCTATTCCCCGAAGATCTACAAGAGCAAGTAGACCTCCAGAAAGGTTTTCTCCTTCCTTCAACCATCTCTTGATCTGAGATTCTGGAGAGCCGGAATCATACGAAGAAGCTATGCAACATGAATCCAAAGAAGAATGGACGAAGAGCATGCAAGTGGAGATGGACTCACTACATCGCAACCAAACATGGGAGTTGGTTGAGTTGCCTAAAGGTAAGCGGGCACTTCAAAACAAATAGGTGTACAAGGTGAAGGAAGAAGAAGGTGGGAAGAAAAGGTACAAGTATAGGCTTGTGGTAAAAGGGTTTTCTCAAAAGAAAGGTATTGACTTCAATGAAATATTTTCTCTTGTTGTAAAAATTAACTCAATTAGGCTTGTCTTAAGCCTTGTTGCTGCTCATGATTTAAATCTCGAGCAAATAGATGTAAATACGGCATTCCCTCACGGTGACTTAGAGGAGGAAATTTACATGCTTCAACCAAAGGGGTATGAAGTAAAAGGTAAGGAGAAAATGGTTTGCAGATTAAAGAAGAGCTTGTATGGTTTAAAGCAAGCATCAAGACAATGATACTTGAAGTTTGATCGATGGATGTTGGATCATGGATTCACAAGATACAACTCGGATCACTGCGTCTACACGAAGAATTTGGGAGATGGGAAGTTCATCATCCTAATGTTGTATGTTTATGACATGCTGATTGCAAGTGCTAACATGCAGAACATCAAAGACCTAAAAGAGGAGCTGTCTAAATCTTTTTCAATGAAAGATTTAGGTGCTGCAAAGAGGATACTTGGTATGAAAATATCAAGGGACAGGACGAAGAAGAAGGTACTAGAAAGGTTTGCAATGCAAAATGCAAAACCAGTTTCTACACCTTTGGCTGGTCATTTTAAACTTACGAAGGATATGTGTCCAAAGACACAAGAGGAGATAGCCTATATGTCTAAAGTTCCATATGCTGTAGCGGTAGGTTCTCTTATGTATGCTATGGTCTGGACAAGGCTAGACATTGCACATGCAGTGGGAGTTGTGAGTAGGTTCATGGACAACCCAAGTAAAGAGAATTGGCAAGCTGTGAAGTGGATACTTAGGTATCTAAAAGGGACAACAACAAATGCTTTGTATTTTGGAGGAACTAATATTTTTCTAGAAGGGTATGCTGATGAAGATATGGCAGGTGACAAAGATACTCGAAGGAGCACTACTGGCTGTGTGTTCACGGTGTTGAGATGTAGAGAGAAAGAGAGAGAGACGAGACAAGAGACACACCATATACGCTCCCAAAGACTGATTCATATTGAGGACAAGATACAAATATATAGGTGAGACCAAGTTGAGTAGAGTGAGCCATATATAGCTCCAACACCCCCACTCAAACAAAGGTCTCTAGCTTTGGATGAAAAAACCCTTTGGGAGTTCAAGGGAAAAACCCAAGCCCCTATACAACGTGAAAATATGAACCGGCGATGATGATATGAAAGTGAATTGTGCATCTATGTACAAATATTCAAGTGACTTAGAGATCACAATGTGCAAATGTGGAGTGTGCATAGTGCATGGTACCTAAAAGATTACAATGTCATATGTACAAAGCTATTACAATAGCAAAGAAGCTAATCTAGAAAGAGTGAGGTCGAAGCAAATCCAAGATCCGAGCGGAAGAGGATGAAACGTGACTCGTTGAGGCCTTTGGTCAAAATGTCTGCAATCATCCGGTCACTTGGACAGTGTTCAACCATAATGGTTCCTTTGCGTACTTCATACCTGACATAATGATAATGGACAACAATGTGCTTTGACTTATTATGTTGAACATAGTCTTTTGCAAGACTAATAGCACTTTGGTTGTCACACCGCAAGGGTGTGCTAGAAAGAGGAGAGTGACCAATATCAACTAGCATTTGTCGAAGCCAAATCAACTCACGAGCTGCAAGTGATGCCGCAACATATTCTGACTCAGTCGTAGAGACTGCAACACAACGTTGTTTCTTGCTGGTCCAAGAAACAAGACAACCATTTATAAAGAAGCAATTTCCACTAGTAGATCGCATAGATAAATGTGAGCTTGCCCAGTCTGCATCTGTGTAACCCAAAAGAGAAAGAGATTGCATAGAATCCGATGTGAGTTGTCGTCGATAGACTAAACCAAAATCTGTAGTGCCTTTCAAGTATTTCAACACACGCTTTGCAGCAGACCAATGCTTAAGAGAAGGACATGCAAGATGTTGTCCAAGATAATTAGCAGCAAACAGAATATCAGGACGAGTGTTCATGCAAACAAACTGAAGACATCCAATCAAGTTAGCATAAGGTTGATTTGTGACAAGTTGACCGCCATTGTCAGAAGTGTTCTTCGTAGAGCTCGCAAGACAAGGTGTGTTGGCTGAATGTGCAGATTCCATACCAAATTTTTGAATAGTATCTGCAATAAACTTTGACTGTCAAAGGAATAAAATACCTTTTGTACGGTTCCGTTGGATTTGAATGCCAAGACACGAGTGAATCTCTCCAAGATCCACCATATCAAATGCAGAAGACAATAACTTTTTCACTTGCTGAAGAAATCCCAAATCATTGGAAACAAGGATGGTATCATCCACATAAAGAGCAAGAATCACAAAACTGCTACCTTGGCGTTTTATGTATAAGTTGGGGTCTGATGAGCAAGAGATGAATCCTTTAGAGGTGAGAAAAAGATCAAATTTTGTATACCATGCTCGCGAAGCTTGTTTGAGACCATATAGTGCCTTATGGAGTTGAGCAACAAGGTCTTCTTTACCTGGAATAACAAACCCTTCTGGTTGTTCCATATAAATTTCCTCTTCCAAGTCACCATTAAGAAAAGCAGTTCGCACATCCATTTGATGAGCTTCTAAATCAAATTGAACAGCAAATGCCAATAAAACTTGAACACTTGTAATGCGAACAACTGGTGAAAAAGTCTCTTGATAATCAACACCAACTACTTGGGAGTAACCTTTTGCAACTAAACGCGCCTTGAACTTGTCAAAAGATCCATCTGCTTTTACTTTTGTCTTATACACCCACTTACATTTAATAGCTGTACAACCAGGAGGTAATTCAGTTAGTATCCATGTACCTTTAGAGATAAGAGAATCGTACTCTGCTTCCATAGCCTCTTGCCATTGATCCTTTTGTGGTGAAGAGATAGCTTCATCATAAGTAATGGGATCTTTGGAAGTAGAAAAAGCATTATCAGCAATATCGTCATCATAAACATGACATGAGCCATGTTCAAAATCAATAGGCAGATCAACAAAAATATCAATATCATCATTGGCAACATTCGGAATGGATGGTTGTGAAGAGGAAAGTTGCTCTATAGGAAGAGTTTCATCTTCTTAAAGAAATGGAAAAGCCTGAAGCAATGATTTAGTATCATCAGAATCATCCATGGGCCATGAGCCTCCCATAAGCTGTTCTTTAAAAGTAGCATCGATTCACAATTACTTTCTTGGAGGAAGGGTCATAGAATTTGTAGCCTTTGGAAGTGTCAGAATATCCAATAAAAATAACTTTAAGACCAGGAGCATCAAGCTTTGTTCGTGTTTCTTTGGGAACATGAATATAAGCAATACATCCAAAGGTTCGAAAATGAGATACAGAAGGAATGTCACCTGTCCATGCTATGATGGGTATCTTACCAGAGGGTGCAGTAGTAGGAAGATGATCCTGAATAAATACTGCTGTCAAAGTAGCTTCAGCCCAAAAAACACGAGATAAGCCAGAATGAATCAGCATACATCTTACAGCATTGAGAATAGTACGATTCTTTCGTTCAGCAACACCGTTCTGTTGAGGCGAATATGGAATAGTGTATTCATGATAAATTCCACTGTCAGCACAGTAACTCATAAACTCTCAAGAAACATATTCGCCTCCATTGTCACTACGAAGCTTCTTAAGGCGACGACCAGTTCGAAGTTCCGCAGCCTTGTGGAATTGTTTGAAAACAGATAAGGCTTCATATTTTTGTCTAAGTAGAAATACAGTCGTATACCTTGAGAAATCATCAATGAAAGTAATGAAGTAGCGATATTGTGATCTCGAAGAAGGTAGAGGTCCACATATATCAGTATGAACAAGATCCAATATGTCATGAGAATGAGTTGTATTTGAAAGAGGAAAGGGTTTGCGATTGTGTTTCCCAAGAGCACAAAATTCACAAATTCCCATATGGGGATGGGCTTTAAGATCCATGCCATGAACAAGATCACGACGTTGAAGATCAAGGAGTTTTGAGAAATCAGCATGAACAAAACAGTGATGCCATACTTTCCAATCATGATCACCTGGAGCAGTGACAACATTTGCTACAGCATCGTTGAGAGAGATTTCAAACAAATTACCATTTCGAGGAGCAGTGGCTATAGTCTGTCCATCTTTCTCAATTTGGCATTTGGTATGATCAAATCCAACAAACAGACCAAGATCAACAAGTCTAGCAACTGAAAGAAGATTACGTTGAAGATCTGGTATATGTAATACTCCTCGCAAAATTCGAGTGGAAGAAGATAAGGTACCAAGATATAAGTCTCCAATACCCTTTACTTGACAAGTAGCATCATCAGCAAGATAAACAACACGTTGAACTGGCAGTGGATGATCTCTTGCTTCAAATCTTCTCTGACTTGCTTGATTTTTTTGCGAGCTCTCAGAATGAGAGACATGACACTTTTCTAGCTGCACTATGCATATCTCGGGGGAAAAAGTTTGGTGAACCCAACATGAAGTAGGCTAGGGTGATGGGTCAAAATATTCTTTGAAATTCTCAAATCAAATCTTTAAAGCTATGGATCAACAAGAGAAACAAGGAAGTGTAGTTCCAATCACGATGAAAATGTTTCAAGCCTTTGCTATGTTTATGGAGGAGCAATAAGCTGCTGAAAAATAGGGAGCTTTTGTCAACCAAATCCCATCAATGAGTGGTGAAGAAAATGGATCAATTTGATGGTAAAGATGTAGCCAAGTATCTTTATGGTTATGTAAAGGAGATGGAGTTGCATCGAGTACCTCAAGCAGATATGGTTCAAATTTTTGAGCTAGTTGTGGTTCATAAGATTAGAGAGCATGCAAGGGGAAATATAAATGAAAATGGGGGAATATAAAAAACACTTAAGTTAGTCTTGAAGGGAGGGTATTTCATGGAGGAATCTAAACGCATGACAAAAATAAGATTCCTAGAGTGGGTAGTTTAGGCCAGAAGAGAGACTTTCACACACCAAACTTCTAAGGGAACTTGAGTGGCACTATGATTAATTGTCAAGGAGTAAAAAGGCTGCCCTAAACTCAGAGAAGACGGAGCTCTTTTTGCAAGTTGCAAAGAGATTCAAGAGAAGTTAGAGTTACTAATGGAGGACAAAGGTGTTGAAAGTGGCCTAAAGACTAAGTGGAATGAGGTCGACGATGTAGTATCACTGCTAGCTAAGCAACGATGATGAAGAGATAAGATGATAGTCAACCTAACTCAACCATTAATCATTCCCATAAAGCTTGTTATTGTGGTTCCAAAGAGTGACAAATCCATCTTAGATGATATTGTTAAAGGAATGCAAGAGATAAAGTTAAAGATTACAACGCTAGAAGAAAAGGGGCAATTGTTGGGTCAATTTACAGGGAAAAGACCTCAAAAAGAAGAAGACTTTGTGCATAGATGCATCTGGTGTGACAACATTGGCCATGCAAGCAGGGATTATGAAAGTTTAAAGATGCCTTGGTGAAGGAGCTTGTTTTCTTTAAAGATGGTAGGATGTGAAACAGGTAAACCCTAGGGGAAAAATTTTGGCAAAGGAGGGATGAAGAAGCTAGTTGAGGACATGGATACTAGCCATGCCATCTCAATTGTTGAGACAGTCGCCTATGGGCTGAAGGGAGAGCCTATTAGCAAAAAACGAATAAAGGTTTGAGAAGAGGTTTCTAATGATATTGGAGAATTGTCGCCATGCATGATAGAATCCACTATGCATTAGAAAGTGAATGGGGTATATGAGGGTCTCTTTATTTGGAAGTTTAAGGAAATGCTTAAAGCATAAGGCAAGTTTGACCAAGCCTAAAAGAGAGCGCAAAAAGGTCTATGCTGAGATTTTTAAAAATACCATTTGTATATTTTGTATTTTGAAAATAGGCTATTTTAACCCAAAAGAGAGGTGGGTAACTCAACTTTAAAATGTCTTTTCCCCATCTCTCTCCTCTCTCTCTAACATATAAAACACACTCTCTCACTTATTTCTCATTAAAAGAAGCACTTTCAGCTCCCCTCCCAAAAAAGCACATTTTTCATATTCTCTCATTGTATTCTCTCTCTAAAATGTGAGCCAACTCTTCCTCTTTACCCCCCTTTTCTCTCTTGTCACTTCCACCTCCCAATCATCAAGAGGACATTCTATGCTGCCTACATCTGATAGAAAGTGCAGATCTTCCAAGACTGCAGATCTACTCTCTCTCCCACTCTCTTTCTTTAATTTCTCTCTCTCTCTCTCTCATGCTTTTCCCACTCCAGCTCCAGGTGAGAGAAATGGAGAACTCGATTATCTCTATGTGTAGCAGCATTTCTCTCTCTAAAGCTCTCATGATCAACAATTTGAATTCAAAGGAGATTGAGCTACACTCCCTCTCTTTCTTTCGTCCACAACATAATCCTTTTCTACTATCTCTGAGTACTCTCCACTTTTTCCCTCCATAGCCACCTTTCCCTGCTTATAGCAGTCACCATTACACACACTCTCTCTATTTTTCTTGATTAGCTAACAAACATGTCATGCAATCGCCCTCCACTGCAAGACATTACTAATAGGCCAAATGATATCAATTAAATGATGATTTGGAGGAAGAGTATGCTACTGTGGGGCTTGGCACATTGAATCCCAATGCTGCAGATCAGCTATGAAGCATTGGGTGCAAGGCCATCAACTTATGGGTTGATGGACACATTTACCCTGGTGATCCAATGACTAATGCACCACTACCCTTTCGTAATGTCACTGAGCTTCTGTGTTTTATTGCAGATGGAAGAGATGGACTGTTTGGCTATTGTTGAAGATTGTATTCAACTTTTGTCAATGACAGGGAAGCAAGTAAACATCTCGTGGCTGCCTATTTATCATTGCAAGAGAAGTCCAAGAAAAATCTATAGCAATTTAGAGAGGAATCCAACAAGAAGATGAAGCAACTCAATCATGAGATGGCAAATCTCAATAACAAAGTACAACAACAAAAGAAAGAGCAAGAGCGTCGACTAGACAATTATGTTCAACTACAACACACTTCACGGAATATGCATCGGCGAATCGATCATCTCACACACATTTCCCTCGGCTACCACATTCTTAAGTGCAAGAGACAAGCGATTTCCTTGCTTTCCTCAAGTGGTGGAGCTAGAAAGAAACGTGTCCATCAAACTCGGTAAGAATACGGATGCAAGATTCTGATTTCCTACATGTTTTGCAGGTTGGTGTAACTGTAATTCAATATGCAAAAATTTGGCTTGAATGATGATGGGAATCGATCCCGATACTCAAACAATCAAACATGCTCTACTACAGCATATCATCAAGCCAAAGGAGTTGGTTGAGCTACTAGAAGATCCATCCAACGCTGGTATTGCTAATGTTTTGCGGCATCAGAAGTATTTCAGTGAGCTAAAGAGCATTGTGTCGCCTCAAGAGATGATGGAGGTGTGTGACAGCACAGGAATAAGTTTCAAGGCCTACAAAGCTTCGTATAGAGGTGTCAGACTGGGTTATTGGAAAAAAGGCTTGTTTCGGTTTCTTCCAACGCCTTACAGTGTCAGTGTTGCAAAAAAGTGCGTCAATAATGATGTTGCAAGCTTGTTGGGCGGATTTCAGTATGTGGAGGATGACATGACATTAGAAGACAAAAAATTATTCCGCTACAGCGAGTTCAACAATGTGTATATTGACTTGTTGAAGCTCCAAGAGTCAATGATAAGATTTTATGGGTTGACACAAGAAGAGTGTGATGGGAAAGTGATATTTGTTATGAATCTTGATGAGTGCCAAGTTGAGGTCAATGGCTCAAAAGGGTAAGCGCTATGTTGATGTGCAGGCCTTGGTGGGTGCCGATGTGGAGCTAAGTGCCAATCAGAAGGGGAACACTTGTTTAGGTGTTCAATCAGAGAAAAATAATTGGTGGCTGGCAGCTTTTCATCTCCCACATGAGACTCTAAAATGGTATTTCAATCACACCGCAATCGTTGATGTAATTTGGCAACATCAAGAAGGACAGAGATTGTATGTTTCACGTCTTGGAACATTCCAAGTTGAGTGGCATTTGGCAGGAGACTTGAAAACACTTAAGTGTATGTTAGGGTGCAAGCAAGGTGCAATGTCCCTCTTTCTATGCATTTATTGTTGCCACAGTAAAGTCTCAATGGGAATTGAGGGCAAGGATGCAAAGGCCAGCAAGTCGAAAAGTGGTAAGGGTAAGGGTAAGGGAGGCAAAGTTACAATCAACTCTGCAAAAGGTGTACCCACTACACAAGCAGTGGATAAACAACAACAATGGCTTCAAGGTATCCTTAGTTGTGACCAACAAGTATCCCTTAATCAAAACATGGATGATCCAAATTGGGATCCTCTTCTTCTAATACCATTGATAAATGTGCATGTTTGCACCCTTCATACCCGTCTACGAATCCTTGACAAGTTGCTTATGCTCCGTATTCATTACGCTTGGAATATGGAGCCTATAGAAAGAAGAGAAGAGTGTATACGATAACTCGAATCTATTCTATCAAGTGTTGGTGTACATGGGGGTGAAGTTGAGCTATCAAAGGACAAGAAGGCGTCTTGAAGTACACAAGGTCACCCTTATAAAGTATGTATGGGTGGTAGTAAAGCTAGGCATTTGCTTTCAAACTATTCTGACTCCCAACGTCCCAATGTGTTTCAGTTATGGAAAAAGGTGTGTGACATTACCACCTACAAAGGTAATGAAGAAGCCCAAGAAATTATGCGTGCTCATGTGTGGCAATCTACTGATGATATTTTTCTTCTTCTCAAAAAGGCAAAGCTAACCAATGATGAGATATCCACCCTAAAGTTTGTAATCAATATTTTTACAACACAAATGGTGGATTCTTGGGGGGAGACACACATAACACATTACATGGTGGGTTGAACATTTGATTTTTTCAATCTAAATACATATGTATGCAAAACTAAATTTTTCTTTTTTTTTTTCAGCACATTCTTTTTGCACATAGTGCATTTTATCTCAACACTTATGGTTCATTACGCATTTGGAGTAGCCAAGGAATGGAGCGCTCACACTATCAAGCAAAAGCAGTATATTTAAAAATACACGACATGGATTTGTATTTTCTATTACACATATTGGCCAAAAAAACTTTTTTTTCAACGTGTTCACATCTTCTCGACCATCCAAGCACCCATCAGACCTAGGATGCCTACCGGTGAACATTTTGTGAAACGGAGCCATTTTGGGTGCGTACAGAGGCCGTGGGACCGCAAAAATGCACGACGATGATCACCCATTTGGCATTGCTAGTCATCATTGTGCATTTTGGCAGTCCCACGTCCTTCGTACTATGCACCCAAAATGGCTCCGTTTCACAAAATGTTCACTGGTATGCATCCCACGCCCGACGGGTGCTTGGATGGTCGAGGAGCTGAAATCTAACAACTTGAATAATTCAAATACTTCAACAACAAAAAGTACATAATTAACTATTAGAGTTACACCAAATGATAGAAAATTGACTCGTTCATATTATATGGAAAGATTACAAATCTCATAAACATAGGTTACATGGGGAAACTAATTCTTATGGAGACACCCTTCATTCCTCAGATCGATCGCTAGAGCTAGATCCATATTTTTTAGAGTAATTCACTTAGCATGCACCATACAAGATACACCATCTTGGAACAACTGCACCAAAATGTCCTCGACGGCATCCTATAAGACCAATAGAGCTGCACGCTGGATACGTGTAACATAATCCAAATATTTGTCCATTATTTATCTTACCACCTGAGAGAAAGCTACCTTTGGTATTATTGGCTCGGTGCTCTTTTGATATTTTTGGATCTCACGTAGAGCAACTGTGTCAAGTTTCCATCGCCGTTTCTTTTGCGCTATTGGCGGTGGTGGAGAAGCTGCTTGTCTGGCCCATTGAAGAGGGTCATTTTTGTACTTTTTCCTCTCTGAGTAATTTTTGAAGGTATGGAGCTCCAAGCCTTTGCTTGGTGGGAGGCCTGAGCTCTATCCTCTTCCGCTCTCCTCTCTGCCTTTGCTCGTTGCTTGTAAATTAACCAAGTGATCTCTCTCAGCCTTGACTCTCGGTCATTCTCCTTGCTCTCTCCGCCTTCTTTGTTCTTCATGCAATCTCTGTGCTTCTCTATCACCTGCCTCGTTCTTTTCTAACTCTCTCATTATCTTCCTCCTCTTGGCATCTCGTGCTATTGAAACAGGATCACATGGTATTACTTTGATTACCCTTTGTTTGACCCGCGGGGGGGATTTTTGCGGCGTAGTAGCGACTGCTTGAGCTTTAGGTGCAGCCGTTGCTTGAGCTTCAGGCGTTGCCATTGCTCGAGCCATAGATGCTGCCGTTGCTTGAGCTCCAGGTTATATTTCTTGTGTTGGTCTATTTAGAGCTGAAAATGGTCCGAGATCCACCAGTAGAGGTGTGTGATTTTCATGATATAGTGGCTAGAGACCACCAAACATCTTCCGTATGGTGTTCGGTTGGGGGAGTGGTTGGGTGTTTGAAGCTGGTTGTTGTGTTGGGTTATCCACTTGTGGTTGAGGATGTGGGTTTGAAGTGGTGGATTCTATATGAGGTGTTGGTTGTGGATTTTCAATGTTGTCAGTGGCGGTGGTTGTGCGTGGTGGTGTGCTCTTGTGTATCGTCCATGTTGTGCAAGATAGGAGTGCATGCACGTTTGGGCTCGAGAGGATCTTCAAAAATGTGCAAACAAGAAATGAACTTTAGGTTGTGAGTTTTGACTTATATACTTAAACTTTTTTATTAAAAAAACTCAATAAAATCACTCAAAATTTAAAAAGATTCCAAAATAGACCAAACTTGACCCGTGGGACTAATAGTTGTCGCCTTTACAAATCACTTTGCATGACAATGCATGTTTACAACAGAAATGGTAAGTGTCAAAAACAAAAAAATTCCACCCAACGCCTACCATCACGCTGCCTTGTCTCTAGCCAGCGTCGGAATCGATCTTTTGCACTCGCAGCATGATATAATTGTGATTGCCTCAAGCTAACCACTTTTCCTATTCTACACTTCAAACTTCTTTGTTCTCAAGGGCATTGCTCTTTTTTCTTCCACCTGCAGACTTGACACCAAAGGTTTTGACAATATCCTCTGGGTTTGTCACCCCTTGACCTAGGCTTAAGGCACAATGGGAGAGGACTGACCCACCAGGGCGATTTCCTATAAAGGCATACAATGCCGCCTCTCGGTCCACTAAGATACCCTTGTGAGAATTAAGGAAAAGGGAATATTCAGCAAGGATGGCACTTGATGCTTTGCACTTGAGAAGCTCCACAGAACCATGCTTGGAGAATTCTGTGTGAGCAACTCGAAGAACGGATGGCCCCAGATGGCCGAGGTAGTGCCACACGGAGCTATCTCTACCCATAGGAATGTTGCACAAACCTTCAATACACATTGCAAACTTATCAACATGGTATGTGGTTTGCAAAACATTTTAAACAACTTCAACACTTTTTATAGGGTACAATAGAATATCGATAAGGTTAAAAAGTGGTTACCTCAGTTTCTTCATCCATCTCTTCAAGAGTTTTCCTTGTGAGTTCGATGCTAGAACGATCTTCTCCACCCATAATGATCAATGGTTTATGTGGATGAGAAGCACTTTTCAGGATGCTTTCATAAAATGAGGCACATGATTTGATTTCCATAAGTCTATTTGCCACATTTTGTACCAAATTCTGTTTGTTTTCACCAAGGAGGAATGAGAGGCTTGGTGGGAGACCTTGGTCTTCAAAGTCAATTTGAAAGTTGACCTTCTCTTGCTTTCCACTAGGATCTTTCATGCCCACATAGATAGTGAGAACTAAGAGCAACTCATCTTCTCTGAGTCCTAGTGTCTTTGCAATGTCATCAAGGAACAACAAGTGATGACTATTCGCCACCACTGCATGAAAAGTGAGAATTTGGAAGTTAGGAACTTCTTCCAAGACCTCGTCTCCCTCTATCCTCCGATCTTCCTCCCTAGTGGAGCTGTGATCTTGCAGGAGGACAAGTGACATAGATGCTTCAACTTGCTCATTAACCTCTGAAATAAATTCATTTGATTCCTCCACAATGGTTGCAGGAGCTTTTTGGTTGGCCTTTTCCTTTGACTTTCCCTTCTCCATGTATTCAAGCACAAGCAAGACCAGAACCATGTCCCAAGAGATGAATTGGGTGCCTATGCACCCCATGCCCAAGTCTATGAGGTCATCCTCATCCTCTGTCTTGTAGTCCCACTCAGTAAGCCCTTTTATAAACCTCAACAAGGGATAACAAAAGTTTTTGTCGGCTGCATAGAGGTGTTTGAGAAAATCCATTGCCAACCGCGCCATGCTGGATCCCTCGAAGACTATTGCATATTCTTCCATGTGCTCCATCACGTAGTCAAGAAAGCTTTGGAATCCCTTTACATAAAGGTTAGCAGTGGCATGCATGTCGATCGTCCCCTCAAACACATTGACTATTTTATGTGCACGATCTGCAAGTCCTATCTTCTGTAGTTGTGTGAGAAGTGCATCAGAAGATGTTTCCATGGGTCTGTTCTTCACGAAGAAGATGGGAAGAAAGCTTAAAGCTAGTGTTTTGTGAACAGAAGTTTAAAACCTAGAAAGTCACATTTATACTCAATGTCACTTTTTAAAAGCACTTAACATTAACTTCAAACTAACTTAAAACTATAATTATAAACAAAATCACACGACAAGCCATTGAAAGTATTCACACTCCAAATTAGAAAACTTGCACATTTCAAAAAACATCTTGAACAAATTACAATTGAAAAAGAGATTTAAAACGACATATGTATTAATCGGAGCAAATTTGCTTCAGTTAGAAGCTTTTACATTGATACATCGCAGAAAACCAATGTTTTCACATAGAAATCTCTTCTCTTTTCTGGAACAAACAACCTTTTCATTGATTACAAAAACATATTGATTGGGCAAGGCATATATAAGATTAAGATACCTGCAAAGGTGACTAAGATTCCAGTTGTTATTCACCGAGATGTCGTGCACTGCATTGTCATGGAGGCATATTTGCAGATCAATTAGGAGAAACATCAGAGTCTAGTGCCTCCTATTCTCCCTTCGCTCAGCTTCCATCTTGTATAGGGAAAGACAATTGACAAGCTTTGCTTTGCAATATGGTATCTGCACACCACATTCTGAGTAACTACATAGCACTTGATTGTATCTCCCTGGTGGTTGACCACCTTAGTCTCCCATCCAACTGCAACAAAGCCGTTGATTGCACTTCCCCCTTTGCAAATCCACATTGTTGGTGTCCTGTGAACACTCTGCAATCGAAAGATAAACACAAACACATGAAGGGACATAAACCAAGTTAGGGAACCATACGTGCACTTCCTTGCTGAATGCACATCCACCTTGACTCTCCTTTTGGTTGCTGTGATCAAGCCACTATTAGTCTTAGGCCATTCCATACTCTGCAAGGTTGGTGGATGAACCGGTGAAAGATTACCATACCTAGTTTTGCTAGGCATTACATAAGTGTGGTTATAAAAAAAATGTCCCGTGAGACAAGCTCCATGGATGGAAAACCAGCATAGATCAGCTTTCCAAGGTCAACGTGGATGGCCTTAAAAGTTCCTATGAAGGACTCTATTGGCTCCCACTCTACAAAATTGGATGTGAATACATTTGCAAACATGAACAAGCAATGAAAACCTTATAGACATCAAAGCAATATATAAAACAAAAATACAAAATATACAATCTAAAAAATTGACAGAGGAGTGAAATTACAGTTTGCAGGAAACCTCGATGGAGCCACTACTGTCTCTAGCTTCAATTGTAAAGCAACATACACATGTTGCACCTTTGCCAGTTGCTTACCGTCATGGGTTTGCTTGAACTCCATGATCCTTCCCTTCCAATGGTGTGCTCAAGAAGCCATGTGTCTCCTTGAGACCTTTTGTGCACCTCTTGAGATGGGCTGCATTGTCACCCACTATCGTCTTGTACATTGCTACATGAAATGGAGTCAACAACACTCCTAGGTCGTCGAGTACCTAATGATGCCATGGGGAATAGTGGCACAACTTGTAGACAAACACTTATGATTGGACATTGCACATCCATGTTCTCGGTTGTATAGAGCAAGATTCTTGATGGTAGACAAAGACGAAGGATGCTACTTACTGCTATACTTCTCCACCTGCTTGTTTGCTTAATGGGGAGGATAATTTTGCAAAGCTTGAGAGGAAAGTAGATGCTGTCTAGAGAGCACAATGGAGAAGGAGCAGGAAACCTATTGAGGAAAGAAAGAGGGATGATCTAGCAGAAGGATATGCGACAAATCTTCAGCTTTAGGTAGAGGTGCTTAGTGAGGCTCATGGAGAAAGGGAGAACTTCAGTTTGAGGAGAATCCAACAAGCTTGAAGAGAATGCAGTAAGCTTGAGGAGGGAAAGGAGGTTCAAACTTCTACTGCAAAGCTTTTGGGAGGGAAAATTAAAAGGAAGGAAAGAGAAGTAACTCTTGCAAGGTGAAGTGAGAGATGGTACACTAGAGAGTGAGGGGGGGAACGATCAACACGTTTTTGGAGGAACCCCTTTTTAGGAGAGAGGGGGGGAGAAACTGACAGCCACTAAAGAGAGAAAGGATTGATTTTTACTCAACTATTTAGAGAAAAGTTCAGTTTTTTGAATTTACAAGATATTTTCTCTTTATATTTTATAAAAGATTACAAGTTTGACCACTTACTTTTAGGCCCTTCCATACCCACCATTTCAATCCACATGGCATCCACCCATTTGTCCCTTCCATAATCTCCTTTTTAATCCCATAGCAAATAAAAAGGCCCCCTTAGACCTCATTCCCTTCCTAATGAAGGGTAAAAATGACTTACATAGCATTCTTTGTTATTTTGAAGACAAATAATATGCGAATAATTGACATATGATTTATTGACCCAAATTATATGCTCGTTTTATATGGTTCCACATCAACAAAATCGATTTCCCATATAACTTCTTAGAATTTTGATAGAAAAAAAACTTAGAACAAAAAATCTTTCGATTAAAAAAACGTTGATCAAAGAAAGGTTTGATCAAAAAAATTCTATAAAAGAAGGCAACGTGCCCTCTTGAGCTCATTTGACCTCATAAAAGGTAATCCATGTGAAAAACCAAAATGAAATAAATTCCTTTAAAAAAAAACTTGAAATCTATTGAAATCAATAAAATAATTTGAAAATAAATATGTTTAAAATGAATTTATAATGTTGATCAAAATTTGACAAATTTTTTTATTTTTAGGGTCAAATAGTATAAGCCTTGTATGTTGTATAGAGCTCAGAATTTCACTCATTGCAAGGTGTTTATATCATAGGAATCACATGCTATGTGCACAATTTACTAACATGTGGAAGTGAATTAATGATATACTTTAGGGGTTGCCGTTGTGTGCAGAGTGTACTCTCATATGAGGTAATCAATTTGCTAAATATGATATAAAGAGGTTAGTTTTATTTAGTTTAGTATTCGATTTTGGCATGCAGAGATTTTCTCACTTCAAAGTGAACATAGATAGATTTTTTTTGGTCATGTGTAGAGCCATCACACTATGCTCTCATTGGAATTAAAATTTAAGAATATCGTGTCCAAATATATTGATATTTAATTATTTTTATTTGGATTGCAAGATCTATTGTACTGTGTGATTGTACACATGCAACAACTGTAGATGGATAAGCGCTCAAAGATCTATCATGGAGTGTGACAACTTCATTCACTTCAGATAGATATGGAAATCATCAAGGTTTGCAATTGATTATCATGGTACAATGAGAATAATTTCAAAGACTTGATTAATATTATCAATTATCCTAATGTGTGAAAGAAGTAAGCTTGCGTTTTAGATAAATCTATATAGTGCAATGTCAAATGATGCGATTGATACGTATTGTTTTTGATAAGAGATTGAGAATATCGATTATCATAATGTGTAAAAGCCAAAAGATTGCACTTTAGATAAATCAATGTAGTAGGGTGTGAACATTATGATTGAAATGTTATGTTTTAAGTGATCATGTTGTTTTTCATTTGGAGCGATGTGGATTGATTGTCGTGAGATTATATGTAGAGAATGATAGACAATTATTTCTTACTATAAATTGATAATGTAGCATCAATCTAATTAATAATGTAGACAGATTTTGGTCACTAGATTGATATATAGAGCATTGCTTGTGTAGTTTGTTGCTTAAATTTTTTTTGACCTCAAACTTGATAGATGAATTTTCCATTGCCAACATATTAAATCTAGCTTCTAGCAGATTATCTTTGTGCAGCATGGTGTAGGGACACGAGTGGAGTTATATGCACGAGTTAAATGCTGGGAAAAATACATCTAGGTTGAAATGCAAGTCTTGTGGCCGCGAGTTGAGTGGTAATGCAACTAGAATAAAAAAGAATTTGTTTAAAGTCCTTGGCAATGTGTTGGAGTGTATGGCCCAACCAAAAGATATTTATGTTAGATTTCCCAAGTACTCTCGTACAATAGAGAAGATTATTGCAGCTAAAAAGAAAGACATTTCTCATAAAGAAGTTCCATTAGATGTTTAATTTTTTGTTGCCACTGAGGAGATGGAGCATGTGAATATGAAGGCAAACAATTGAACTTCTCATTCAACTCCTCTTGGCGGACATGATTCAACGTCAGCAGTGGACCCTAGCATCATCTAAGGGGCATACACTATAGGAGGCTTTAGATAAGGAGTGGTTGCTTGAGTTGCACTTGAAATGGATACAAGATTTTGTGGCGTGTGGTATACCATTCAATGATATGTACAACCCCATATTTCAAGATTCTTTAGTGAGCAGAACCAAAAAAGGGTTTGTGCTTCCTGATTACAACAAGATGCGCACAAAGTATTTAGATAAAGTGAAAGAAACACTACAAGAGATTACTTAAATTCCGGCACCAAATTACCACCGCCAATGGCGGGCGTCGGTATATGTATAGGTAAGTATGGAGGGAGATGCAGTTTTAAAAAACAAAAAACATTTTTAAATTTCCGATGGCTGTTCGTATGCATTTTTCGACGCCTATTTCCACGTCTGTACGAATGCTTGTTCTGACGCCTGTACAGATGCTTGTACCGTCAGAGTTTGCAAAAAACAAATACGCGGGCTTTTCGTGCATATTTCTCTTCTTCTTGCGCCTTTTTTCTTGCTCTCTTCCTCCTCACTTTTTACAGATCTGGTGTGAAACAAGCTGTCGAAGGTGCTAATCTTGCTTGTGCACTACTCCATAGCACTAAGGTGAGATTGTTTTCAAGTTTACTTGTAGGTTTAGGGTTTAGGGTTTACCATGGTGTGTGTGTTTATAATTTTTGGAGGTTTGAGGAGGTTTACAACACCTTTTCTTGCTCAAATAGGCCGCATGTGAGTGCTTGAACTTTTAATGCATATTAAATTTATTTAAATTAATTTGTATATTGATTAAAAAAAATTTCATGCTTTAAAATAAAATATGGTTTGTGTTGTGAAATTTTGTTTTGAATTAGGAAAAAATTTGTTTTGGTTTATGAAAAAATCTCGTTTTGAAGAAATTTCATGTTTAATTCTGTCGTTTTTGAAATTATGCGATTGATCAGGTTTAGGTTTTAGGTTTCGGTTAGGTTATATGTTAGGCTAGGATATATATAGGTTACAATATGTTAAGTTATAAGTTAGGTTATATGCTAAGTCATGTTAGGTTAGGTTAGCTTATAGGTTAGGTTTAAATTAAAGGTTAAATGAAGTTATAAGTTACATTATAGGTTATATGATAGGTTAGCTAGATTATAGGTCATGTTTAGGCAACAAGTTAGGCTATAGGTTAGAGGTTGTATGTGGTTAGGTTATATGTTAAGTTAACTCATGTTTAGATTATAGATGGACGTTGTGTTTGGGCAGCTCTAGAACTTATGTACTTTTATGTTATGTTAATCTAAACACTTATTGATGAAACGTCCAAACACGACCATCTACTAGCATCTAAACCATAACCCTCTAACCCTATTAGCAGACTTAAATGGCCAAGTGCTACCAGTACTAATTGGATTTCGAGTGAACAAATCAAAAGTTGTCAAACCTAAGCGGATTTACATAGCCTACCCTAACGATCTAAATATAGTAATGTATTAGCGGCCAAAATAGAAGTTGCTAATCTAAGGCCTATAACCCTTAGCAACTATATCTAAGTAGTCTAAATGGCCTAACGATACCCTAATATGTTTTAGAGCGCTTTACCTTAGCGGCTTTACATAGTGTACCCTAATGCATCGTCCGAACACGGTGCGCCATCTATTAGCGGACAAACCAGAATCCATAGAACCCTAAGCGGCTAGCCCTAAGAAGATTGAAATGGAAAAATGCTACGCTAATCCAATTTGGAGTGGCCAAACCTAAGAAACTTTACATAGTGCACCCTAACACTACAAAATATGGCCATCTATTAGCGGCTAAACCAACACTAGTCCTAAGACGTTAACCCTAGGTGGTTAGCCCTAAGCAGATTGAAATGGCTAATTTCTATCCTAACCCAATTTGGAGCAGCCTAACCTAAGTGGCTTTACACACCATATCATAAGTTCTAACTGGCCGAACACAACGTCCATCTATTAGCGGCCAAACAAAGATGACTTGTGTACTTCTAAAAACGCAAGGTTAGATTAGGTTATAGGTTAGGTTAGGTTAGGTTTAGGTTATACGTTAGGTTAGATTATATGTTAGGTTAGAGCGACAAATAGTAGAAAAAACACAAACGAACTTCGAAGATGACTCGCGTACTTCAAAAAACGCAAACGAACTTCTGTTAGGTTAGCCTAAAGGTTAGGTTTTGGTTATAGGTTATGTTAGGTTTAGGTTATAGGTTAGGTTAGGTTAGATTTAGTTAGATTCTACGTTAGGCTAGAGCTAACGACAAATAGTAGAAAAAATGCAAACGAACTTAAACAAACTTCAAAGATGACTAATGTACTTCAAAAAATGCAAACGGACTTTGGTTAGATTAGCTTATAGGCTATGTTAGGTTAAGCAGGTTTAGGTTATAGCTTAGGTGAGATTATAGGTTAGGTTAGAGCTAGCGGCAAATGAATAGTAGAAAAAACACAAATGCACTTTGAAGATGACTTGTGTACTTCTAAACATGAAAATGGACTTTAGTTAGGTTAAGTTATAGGTTAGGTTTAGGTTATAGTTTAGTTTACATTAGGTTAGGTTAGGTTTAAGTTATAGGTTAGGTTAGATTATAAGTGAGGTTAGAGCTAGCGGCAAATAGTAGAAAAAATGCAAACGGACGTCAAGAATGACTCGTGTACTTTAATAAATGAAAACGGACTTCGGTTAGGTTTTATTATAGGTGAAGTTATAGGTTAGGTTTAATGTGATTATAGGTTAGGTTATAGGTTAGTTTATAGGTTAGGTTAGGCGCAAACAACTTCAAAAAAACTAATATATAGTCATTGACCATGTGGTCCTAATCTCCGTGCACCTCTAGACCGAGGTGTGCGGGGATCGGACGTGAAATTGTTAGAGCTCGAGCTAGCAGAAAATAATTGAATGTGAGATTGTTAGAGCTCGAGCTAGCAGCACATCGGACTTCAAAAGTGCACACACACTTCAAGAACCTTAATATATAGTCATTGACCAATAAATAAGAGATTATTACCCTGTGGTCCTAATCTCCATGCACCTCTAGACCGAGGTGTGTGGGGATTGGGACTGGCTAGAGAATGTGAAGTTGTTAGAGCTAGCACAAAATAGTTGAAACAATGAAATCGAACTTCCAAAGTGCACACAGAATTCAAGAACCTTAATATATAGTCATTGACCAATAAAAACGAGATTATTAGCCTGTGGTCCTAATCTCCATGCACCTCTAGACCGAGGTGTGCGGGGATCGGGCCTCGCTAGAGAATGTGAGGTTGTTAGAGCTAGCGGCAAATAGTTGAAAAAATGCAATCGGACTTCCAAAATACACACAGACTTCAAAAACCTTAATATATAGTCATTTACCAAGAAAGACGATATTATTACCAAGAAATACTAATCTCCATACACCTCTAGACTAAGGTGTGCGGGGATCGGGCCTGGCTAGAGAATGTGTGGTTGTCATGTACTTAAGTAGTGTGTAGGTATAACAACTAGAGTATTTTAATTATTTTTTGCATCATTGGTAGATAAAGTATGGAAGATAGGATGGCGTGTCCTTGTGCGCATTGCAAGAATCAGATCTTTCAGAAACAAAAAATCTGCGACCAACACATATGCAATCACGGTCTCTTTTCAATTGAGCAACTACAAGACCTGCGTTATCAATCTCATGGTCTAGAGACTGAAGGTCAACCTCCGTAAGTAGATCCTGCTCCAACTTCATCCCAGAGAAGACGATTGTCAAACGAGCAGCCATCAACTAAGTCCTCCCAACCAATACCTGATGTGGCATTTGAAGAAGTAGAGATGGAGTAGATGTTGGATGTGTTCTTTGACATGGATCCCATCATTGAAAACATAGAATATTACAACATTGAACGCAATACTGCTGACCAACCTCAGTCATCCCATTCATATTGACGGCATGATAGCAACAACAAAGAGGGCGAGATGATGCAAAGTCTTGCACGCAAGCCGCTTTACAGTGGTGCAAAAATCTCAGTTCTCCGCACCACGTTGGCAATGCTTAATTTCCATTCCTATCTACGGTTGATCTGACACCTCAGTCATAGAGATTTTCAGGTAAATACATTGTATCCTAAGCATGATAAAGTGAAAATTATAGTTCAATAATGTGATCAAGGGGATGACTTGTTCATGTAACAACAGGTTGCTCAATGAGAAAATCTTGCCAGAAGGGAATCACATGCCCCCTACCCATCCAACCTCTAAAAAGCTTCTTTCTAATATGGACTTGGATTATCACAAAATACATGCATGTCCTAATGATTGTATACTTTTTTGCAATGAGTATGCAAATTTGGAACAGTGTCCCAATTGTGAATCAAACAGGTACAGGGAGGACACACAAGGAAAATTTACCCCTGCAAAGGTCCTTCGACACTTTCCTATCATTCCAAGAATAAAGAGCATGTTCAGGTGCAAGTCCATAGCCACTTTGATGACATGGCACTCAAATACTAGATCGACACATGATGTGATGCAGTTTACCTACTGACTCTCGTTCATGGAAGCACATAGAGAAAAGTTGGCCTACATTAAAGAACAAGACTCAACGTATCCGCTTTGGTCTGGCAATGGACGGAGTAAACCCATTCGGATTACGACGTTCATCATGGAGCACGTGGCCTATTTGTATGGTTAATTATAATATTCCACCATGGCTCATGTTAGAAGTTGGACACACCCCACGGCATCTAACTACTCGGAGGACTATTATTTTTGTAATTATTCATTCAATGAGGAAAACCCGATTTTTCACCTTGTAAATATTGGGACTTACAGAAGTTTCCAGATTGTATCCCAGTTTTGATAGTTAGATTGAGTAGATGGTTGATTTTGGAACTTTAGGGTTTGAGAAGTTGTAAGGTATATACCACTTTTTGACCTTAATGAAAAAACCTTTTGTCATTTTAAAACAAGTTTGAAGTCTGTGAGTGAGCGTACTGTGTACGAGAGAGAGAGAGAGAGTGTGAGCTCCATCTTGACGCTACGTGTGCTCCGGTGGTCGGAATCAAGTGCGGAGAAGTGCAGCGTGTTGCCCCCGACTAGAGCTACGCGTCGATACCAACATTGCGCGCGTATGGTCCGGCTTTGTGAGCTCCTTCTACGAGCTTTATCAGTTGTTTGGGTGAGCATACGTTGTCCGATTTTGCATTGCAGCATATCCACGTGTTCACAATGAGTAGAACTACACATTAGGAACTTTAGATTTCGGAAACGAAGACCTGCAGATTTCGGCCAGACATCCTACGTGTTTCTGTACCAGGTGTTTTGGGTTGGGATTTTGGTTCATAGACCTTAGGGAGAGCGACCTATTGGTATTAGTAAGGTCTCCTTCAAGTTCTATGGAGTTTGGAGATTGTTTGATGGGTATTCGGCTCTAGAAAGCGTTGTAGGAAGTTTCCTCTCTTGCACTCTTGAAGGCTGTGACTTAGACAATTGGTAGAGACCTCTGTAGGAATTAGTTAGGAGTCGGTCGAGTGTAGGTTGACACCTTATGCTTGCTTCCACGCGCCTGCGGGTCGAGCTTTGTCCTTAGCTGACATTACATGTTAGGTGAGTTCTCGTTGTGCTGACGTCCGTCGCGGCATATCCGTCTAACATTGGCGCTGCTGCCGGGGACGAAAACCTTAGGTAGGTGACCGAGACTAATCCTTGAGGATTGGGATTTTTGGCTTGCCAAGAGTCTCGCTTTACATTTAGATAGGATCAGAGGGTGGAGGACTCTCTAGGTCTTAGAGGGAGTCTAGGAAGCGTGTGTCTGGCCTAGATCCTTGGACTTAGGTAGATGAGGTTGACTTAGGTAGTTTTAGGTAGTAGTCGAGTTCTAGAGTAGTAGTTGGAGTGGTAGAAGCGGCGAGAAGAGAGCTTGAGAGTCCGGAGAGGCCAAAAAGCAACCAAAAACACCATTATCACCATTTCTTCATGATAGGTAGGAGTACAGTAAGTAGGACATCATGATTCAGGATCTAGAGCATTTCACGCATGTACACTTGCTTGGTAGAATCATTACAAGTTTGTCAAAGAAGCAAAAAGACACAAAAGTGTGCTTGAAAGCCTAATTGAAGTCCAAAAGTTACTGTGAGTGTTTCTGATAGATCTAGAGAGCATTAGGAGCATTCCTATCAGAAAAAACTTTAATTTTAAGCCAAGAGACATCCTACGCGTAGGATGTCTACAGGCCAATGTGGGAGGAATTTTGGGATTTTGAGTTGACCAGTGTGATCAGAAGGTAGGGTTTACCCTAATTTCAACTGGAAAGTGGAAATTTGACCATATCTTGACAGGATAAGGCCAGATAGACTAAAATTGCTAGACATCCTACCCAAATAGTGCCAAAACATTATTTTGAGACCAAAACCATAAGATGGCTGCATGAGCATGTCTTGCATGATATATTGAGTGACTGAAAGGGGTTTCACCTCATTTGGGTAAGAAAATTGGGTTCAAAGTGGACTTTAGCACTTTTGACTGAAAAAGAAAAAACAGTTGAAATTTGGGACTTTTGACATCCAAACCAAAATCTAAGCATACCACTGGGTTACTGACATCAAGGGGAAGCTGTGGGACAAATCTGGGTTTAAACAGGCCAAAAAGACATCCTACGCGTAGGATGTCTTCTGAGTGATTTGGGACTCCAAACTGAATTCTGAGTAGACCAAAGTGATAATCAACTCAAGGGGAGCTTGGGCTTTGAGTTTGAAGACATTCTTATGAAAAAGACATCCTACGCGTAGGATGTCTAATGCAAGAAAATGAAGCCAGACTTTGACATTGAGCATAGTAAGGTGTTATGTAGCCTAAGGCAAGCCTCCTAGTCAATTTTGGTCCTATTTGGAGTTGATTAGACTGATCAATACCATCAACAGGCCGTCGGAACAGATTTCTGACTCTTTGACTAGCTAATAGGTGTCCAAATCAAAAAGTAAAAACAGCTGTAAGCTCAGCACAACAAGAGGAAACAACAGTGCAAAAATCCACGCACAACACAGTAGGAGACATCCTACGTGTAGGATGTCTATTGGGGCATACTGCAAGGAAAATTTGACCTGGTATAGACAATGAGATTCCATTTGTCTTAAGGTTTCCAGAACTTCTTTCAGAAGTGAATTTGGACCTCGTTTGCCCATTTGACGAAGCAAAGACTGAATTCGGACTTTTTCACGTAAATTGACCAACATCAAAGGGAAGTACTGTTTCAGATTCGCAAACCTAATCCAGAACATCAGTAGTGTATAAAATACAGTAGTGGTTGAGATTAACTCTCCAAGTTATACCAATCATTACTAAGATAACCTCTAGCAAATAAATGCTTTGATTCAATTGCCGGAATTAAAACGCTTGTGTACAGGTATATTCAGCAACAAAGCAAGAAGTTGTGCAGAAACTGACCCATTGTCAGGTGAGTGGTTGAATTTGTGATAAATTGCATTGATAAGTTTGATGAATTTAAGATCGGGAAGGTACATTGTTAGAGACCAGAAGGTGGCAGGTGACCAAGGTAGCTTAGTGTCCTCCAAAGAAAGTGTAACTCAGGCAAGGCTAGATCCGCTAGCACCGATTATTGAGGAAGGTAGTGATACTGACACTTCGTCAGACATATCTTTCTTCGTAATGGGTAGTCAATAGCCAGGAGGTTTTACCTATGATGGACCTATGCAAGGAGGAAGCATCTCCCAAAATCCTTTGAATGATTCCAGGCTCACGGTGATCTTCTTAGAGGGAACAAACTCTAGAGGAGCCCTAGTCTATTCTGACTATCAAGGCCGCAAGTGCATTTGTATCGAAGAGAGGCCAGCTCAAAGATTGGAGATAATCTGAGTGTATGATGATGGAGATAGATTCCGAGACGAAAAGGGGAACCACTATTTAATAGTTAGTAACTTTGAAGATTACAACAGATACGGAGATAACGTGGCGAAAGGGAAAATGGTTTCAGAAACTCAAGAGCCGCCACCAAACATTGATCGGCCCGGAGCTATTTTTATGTATGATAAGAAAACAACCAGGGTTCCAACTTATAACGAGAATGTGGGAATCTACAAACATGAGAGCGAGGATATTGTCTCTTACTTTCGCAGCAAAGAACCATACGTAAACGAACTAAGCAAAGACAAGGTTCTTTACTTATTCTCTTATGAAACTGCTACGGGGAAGGGCATAGTTTTTGTTGATAGATACGGGCAAGAATATCAACGTATTCTCCTACAGGAAGTAGAAAGAGCAACAGGTTCAGGAGCATCAGCATATGCCCCTGAGGAAGTGCCGAGAGCCTCCCACACCCCAAGCAAGTCAACGAATCCTTTTTCAGATGAGTATGACACTACCTCACTCTCCACCCGACCGCAAGCATTCAACAACCAAGACCAACCAGCAAACCAGCCATCATTGCAGGCATGGCTTCGATAGAGTGCAACAATGGAACCAGACCGAAACCAAGATGGTTATCAAGCCGCACGAGGGCTCAGGGATTTGCAAGAACCACCACTCTATTCAAGGTATCAGGCAGAGAGTAAGCCAAAAACACAAGGGTCAACAGAGCCTGGAGGACCACCCATGGAACGAGTTCGAAGAGAAGAACCACCTCCAGCGAGAACCGTTAGAAATTATGGCTTAGGAGCACCATTGGGAGAGGAACTAGCCTATTACAGAAGGCTTGAGGAGGCGTATCGACTAGGATGGGGAGATCCAATGATGAGATTTGTAGACCATCAAAGGATTAGACCTTCTTAAGTGCAAAAATGGGTAAACAAGAAATACACAGGAAACAGAGACCCAAGAGATCATGTAGCAGCCTTTGTGCGTGTAATTAGAGCCGAAGAGGTGTTAGATTTTCCTACCCAATTTGCAGGGTTTGGACTAACCCTAGAGGATGATGCTGCCACTTGGTTTGACTCTGTAGAGCGTAGAGACTTTGAGTCGATGGAGGAAGTGTTTGAAGAGTTTATTGAGGAATTCTCTCAAAGAAGAATAGCTCATAATACCGTCTCACAAATCCATAAATTCAAACAAAAAGATGGAGAATCTGTACGGAAGGTAGCCCTAAGACTAAAAAGATATGTTAAGTTCTGTCCTGTTTGAAGAACTGCCAACTCAGTCCAGACTTATGCTGATATTCATTCAAGGACTAAGGAATGCAGATCTCTAGAAAGACTTACATATGAAGAGGAGTACGACGTTGAATGAGTTGACCAAGGAGGCTTTGTACCTTGTGGACAATTGTGCGGTCTACAAATAAGGTAAGTTCAAGGACCTTGATGACGATTCATCTTCACAGCAAAGTGGAAGCAAGTCTTCCAAGACAGCACCGAAAGGAGAAATAACGGTAAACCAGGAGCAGCTCGTAGATGAAGTGCTAAAAAATATCAACTTGTACGCCAAACCCCAGGCTAAATAGCCCAAGTGGTGTGCTATTGAAAAAAAATGGACAAACCATGGGACCGAGGAATGTTATTATAACAAGGGATATGTGAGAGAGAGACCTTACGCTCCCCAAGCTCCAGTAGCTTCCCCTCAAGTTTCACTGATGCCTAGATATCAAGCAGGAAACTTACCAGGACCTGTAGGTGTAGAAAGACCACAACCGGTGTTGGGGCAACAACCACCCCTACCAGGATTACGACCAGTTGGTATAAGATACACACCAATAGTAACTGAATCAGAAGATAAGGCTTTGGTGCCTATGCATGCATATTATGAAGATCCCAATGGATATGCGGCAAACCCTGTCTATTATCCACCGGAAGAACCCTCGACACCAGAACCATGGAGCATGATGGGGAATCAAGGACCACCAACTACTACACAGGCCGCAGGAGAAGGAAGATATAGCTTAGATGAACGAACACTGATGTTCATAGCCAATGGAGGCATGGGCGGATAGAGACATGCTTACAAACAAAGAGGAGCTCAAGGAGCATCTCAACAACCCAAAGGACCCTGTTACAAGTGTGGTGGAGACCATTGGCTGAGAGACTGTCCTCATGATGAAATCATTAGAGTCAATGCCTATTGCCCAGAATGTGGAATTACTCATTTGATTCCCGATTGCCCTAAAAACCCTAGCAAAGGAGCAAAAACCACTTTGAACATGTTAGACACAGTACCTTCCGGTGGAGGATCGAAAAACGAAACAATCATACCTATTCAGGAAGTAACACGAGCCCAAGCCCAAAGAAGGACGAACGAACCTATAGTTGAAGAACCAAAAACCGATGCCCAAAGTTCAGAAACGAAAAATCAGAGAAGCACTTGGAAAGCTAGAAAGGCGCGTAGGAAGGCCAGGAAGGAACGAGAGCAAACAGCCCTATCCGAGGAGTTGAAACATACAAAGAACAGATTGGAGCGGTTAGAGGATCTAGCTAGTTTAAGCTCACACACCACAGTAGCCATAGCACCCAAGGAAATAGCAGAGCCCAAAAGGGCAGGATCAGGAGGACCTGTACTGGCAGACAAGGTAAACGAGCAGTTGGATGCACTACTAAAAGCTTATGAAGCTCCACTTAAAAAGAACCAAACCCAGGAGCAAAGGTGGATGACTTATCCATATGCAAAAATAGAAAAACAGAGGTTTGATATGTGTAAAAAGATGATCGAGACAGCTTAATCATTGATGGAAGATCTGTTGGGTAAACCGGCAAATTGTCATGAAGCACCAGCTCCAACCCCTATCAAACCAACTTTAGAGAAACATGTGGAAACAAAGGAAAGACTCACTAATGCCTATGAGTCCAGAGGAGAGCCTATCAATATAGTGCCAAATACCACTGATGGGGCAAGTGACGGGTTCCAGCCTAAAATATTGGCAGAAATAGGTAAGGACTGTAACGGTCTAGACGATCTGTGGAAGCAAATCCGTGACGCTAATGAGGCTAATAGGATGAGTAACCACCTGAATAGCACGAGAAAAGAAAAGAATGCGATTTTTACCTCCTATTGAAGAATTTGAGGCAAGATCGCATATGAACTTTGAGATACATTCACAAGGGGGAGACCAAGGATCTATTAGTTCGGGGCACAGCCAACCAGACTCTTTGAGAACTTTACCCTCTTACCTGGGAGATTACAAAGCTAAGTTGGAAGTGATAGCAATCCCATCTCAAAGACTTCCTTCTAACAAGGTGATGGATTTGCAAGGATTGATTGAGTTGTTATCCACCCCGGTGGCATGCACAATCACGTTAGCAGAACTCCTAAGGTTAAGGCCAAACATGTGGACCACAGTAGAAAAATGCCTAGAAAAATTTGGAGTGAAAGACCCCACCTTGAAGCTACAAAAAGGGATCACAGAGTTGGACAGGCCTCAACTAAACACTAGGCCAGTCCCATTGAATAAGGTTGAAGAATATTGTGAGGGAGAAGACGGAAACACTACGCTACCAGTAGAATTCCAAGGAGTAGTTTCCAAAGCTATTCTTGACAGTGGATCGGGAGTTGCTATCGTCACCAAGGAAATCTCAAAAAAATGAGGAAAACCATCTTTGAGGGCTACCAGAATGAAACTGCAATTGGCAGATGGGTTCATGGAGAAGCTTCTAGGACTCTTAGAAAAAGTAATTGTCACTTCGTGCGGAATCGAGTATGAGCATACATTTGCAATATTAGATTTCGACAAAAAGAACAATTATGAGATTATCTTGGGACGACCATTCATGCGACAACTGAAGATGGTCCAAGATTGGGGTTATGACCATATATACCTCAGACATGGCGAGACAACAACTAAAATACACCTGAAAGACCATAGTTACAAAGATGTAAACCAAACACCAGTGGCAGAGTTTGATTCATCTACAGTAGTAGGATCGGAACTACCAGCATGGTTAGGGCAACCAAAAGAGCTATGGATGTGCGGGGCTTCACATTGTGGAAGCTTAAGAAAAGAGGAATGCGTCTTAGAAAGAGCAATTGAGGACAAGGAGTATATTCCGGAACCATTTCCTGAAGATGCCTTGGAACCTCTAGAACGGGAACACATACTGGCAACATTGGATGTCTGTACCATTACCGATAGTCCAACAACAAAATTTTGCTATAAGGATGGCTATGATGTGTTACCCTATTACATGGTAAGCGTTGTACCAAAAAAAGAGACGGTAGGACCTCCAGAACAAGAAGAGTTTTACAACGCCTCTGAACAATTGGAAGTAAATGATGATGCAGATAATGAGTGTTCAGACACCTCAAGTGAGTGTGGAAATGAAGCCGAGAATATCAAGTTTTATGATTTTTCTAATAAGCACCCTAGACGCCAAGAACGCTATAGCAGGAAACGAGCAGGAAACAAAGCGAGAGAGAACCTGATGCCCAGGATAAAAGGTAAAACTCACTAATTGATGCTTGTAAAAGCAGAGGATTATGTAAAAAATCAAAAATCAGGAAAATTCTCAAAAAATCGAATAGAACGAACGCGAGAGGAAATAAAACAAGTACGAAAAGCTAAAACCGAAACAAAATCACAAAAATCTGAAAAATAAAAAAAAGAAACAACAAAAAACCAAGAGTGGACCAAACTGGAGCGTAAACAAAAATACCAAGAACTGAAACGGTCTCTGAAAGAGATATGGACTACTGAAGAAGATAGTGATGGTAAAGTGGAGTCTGAAAAGGGAAACATGAACGTACCATCACACTATCGAAAATTTACTATCCAAGACAAAAAAATCATCATGACACCACCAATCAGGGAGAGAACCCACCAAGAATCTTACGATGGGCCTGAAAATGCAAAAAAGATAGACCTCGCGGAACCAGGTGAAAAGCCTCAGCCAGTCTATATAGCTAACGATTTAGAGCCTGAGGAGGAAGAACAGCTAACACAACTTCTCAAGAAGTATAAAGATGTGTTCGCTTGTTCCTATAAAGACCTCAAAGGAGTTGATCCATTAATATGCCAACATACAATTCCTTTGAAATCGGATGCAAAACCTAGCAAACAACGTCCTTATACATATAATGACTCATTTGCTAAACGAATCAAAGAAGAGATTGATAAACTGATGGAAGCGGAATTCATCTATGAGATTGAACATACAGATTGGGTGTCACCCATTGTGGTAGTTCCCAAAAAGAATGGAAAACTGTGAGTGTGTGTCAACCTCAAGAAGGTGAATGCAACAACCATAAGGGATAATTATCCCTTGCCAATTACAGAACATGTACTTGAGCGAGTGGCCGGGAAACGGGCTTATTCCTTTCTGGATGGGTTTTCAGGATACAACCAACTGGCAATAGCAAGGGAGGATCAACACAAAACAGCGTTTGCCACAGAATGGGGGATTTATGCGTATCGAGTTATGCCATTTGGCTTAACTAATGCACCAGCAACTTTCCAGAGGTTAATGACTCACGCGTTCAAGGAATACCTAAGAATATTCTTAGAAATTTACATGGATGACCTGTGTGTACACTCTCTTCTGCGAGAGGAACATATGCACCATTTGCAAAAGGTCTTTTAAAAGTGCAGGACATATCGAATCTGTCTTAACCCGGAAAAGTGTGTATTTATGGTTAAGCAAGGACGAATCTTAGGACACATTGTCTCAAGAAATGGCATAACCACAGACCTAGATAAAGTCAAAGTCATTGTAGACCTGCCCAGGCCTACTAATGAAAAACAAGTGCAATCCTTCATGGGACACTGTGGATATTATCGAAGATTCATATACATGTATGCGGTTATCGCACAACCTCTGTATCGTTTGCTAGTCAATTTCGAGTGGACCGAGGAGTGTGAAACTTCATTCCAAAAGCTGAAGGAAAACCTTATATCAACACCTATACTAAAGGCACCAGATTGGGAAAAGATATTCCATGTGCACATTGATGCTTCAGCATATGCCATTGGAAGTATTCTAGCTCAACCTGGAGACGTAACAATGGATTTTCGGGTTTGCTATGTCAGCCGACAGTTAAACAATGCAGAAAATAAATACACAACCACCGAGAGGAAAGGGTTAGGAATGATTTATGTTGTAAAGAAGTTTCGGCATTATTTGCTTGCAAACAAATTTGTGTTCTTCACAGATCATCAAGCTCTTTTGTACCTAGTAAATAAACCTTGCAATGCAGGGAGAATCGTACGCTGGTTTATTATATTGCTAGAATTTGACTTCACAGTGGTGGTCAAAAAGGGTAAAACCCATCTGCGAGCATATCATCTTTCAAGGATACACAACAGGGAAGCTCCTGAAGGAGTAGATGATGGCATACTAGATTCTTACCTTTTCAACATTGAAATGGTACCCAAATGGTCTCAGGAAATTGTTAGCATTCTTTCCTTCGGAAGTGAGTTTGATAATACGAAATACAGATCCAAACAGCAAACAATTCGACAAACAAAAAACTTCCAGTTGATAGTAGGACGAATGTATCATCTTGAATCTGACCTAATGCTACGATTATGTATAAATCCGGAAGAATTCGAGTGCTACCTTGAAGAGGCACATGTCCAAGGTTGTGCATTTCATTGTTCAACAGTGACAACACACCAGAGACTAAAACAGTTAGGGGTTTATTGGCCAACTATGTATGCGGATACACATTCTTATGTTACCAATTGTACTATATGTAGTGCCAAACGACCAGTGGATCACACAACTTTGTTTCAGGTAAACATAGCACCTACATGGAGTCAATATATCATTGACTTCTTAACCACTAGGACGTTCCCTGAGAACATCACAAGAGAACGGAAAAAAGCTATAGAGCTGGAAGCACGTGACTTTCAGTTAATTGGGAACCAACTCTATAAGCGGGGAAAGGACAATCAACTTAGAATCTGCGCAAGTGAAAGCGAATACCTGTTGATTCTAGAACATGCACATAGCGATATAAGTGGAGGCCATTTTTCGGGCGATAAGATGGCAAAAATTTTCTTAACCGCAGGAATTTGGTGGCCTACATTGCACATGGATGCCGAAGAGTTTGTAAAGCGTTGTGATGCATGTCAACGCACCAAGATACCAATAAAAAGAGATGATATGCCATTACGGCCAATGATAGGGGCAAGAGCATTTGAAAAATGGGGCATTGATTTTGTGGGACCTATATCACCCCCTACATATCGCACCCATACCCAATATATCATTGTGGCTACAGAATATCTCACAAAATGGGTCGAAGCCAAAGCAACAAAAAAAGCTGATGCACGCACCACGGAACAATTTTTGTATGAGAATGTTTTTGTACGTTACGGATTACCAATAGAAATTTTCAGTGACCGTGGAACACACTTTCTCAATGAAGTCATTGAGTATCTGCTAGAGGAATTCATGGTCATACATAGGAAATCAGCACCATACCATCCACAAGCCAATGGGCAAGCTGAGGCCACAAATAAACACTATGCACAATTCTCACTAAAATAGTGTCCGAATCAAGAACAGATTGGGATTAGCAACTACACTCAACACTATGGGCATACAGGGTAGCTTAGAAAACATCAATAGGAACAACACCATACAACATGGTGTTTGGCCTAAATGCTATACTACCCATAGAGTTTTTAATCCCAACTCTACGAGTAGCAACAAGATTGGAATGGACAGGGCATGAACTCTCTTCAAGAATTGATGATCTTGAAAAGCTAGATGAACTCCGCTTACGAGCTGTCGCTTCAATCTATGCTAAAAAGAGAAGACAAAAGGAATTTTTTGACAAACATGTGCGTACCAAAGAGTTCAAAACAGATGATTACGTACTTGTTTATACCTTGAAGCAACATGCCAAGAAACTTAAAAAGCGAGGGATGGGACCATTTGTGAATAGTGATCTATCACAAAGTGGAGTTGTCAAGCTTGCTACATTAGCAGGTGAAGAAATGCCAAACTGGATTAGTGGATGTCGACTGAGGAGGTATCATCTACCACTCACACAGGAGAGGCTCCAACAAATTCATCAAGGAAAACAAAGAACGAAGGAAAAACAGAGAGTACGGGAGGAAGCTCAAGCCGAAGCACAAGAACGCATTGCAAAAAGACGGCTTCTGCGACAACAACAACAAAGTGGGACACCATTGCGTATCAATGCCATTTGACTGACGCAGCTGGAGGAGGAAACAGTGGAGCCAATAATTACGATAAAAATAGGCAGCAATCAAGTTGAATCAACAACATTGCTTGATTCTGGTGCTCAAGCAAATTTGATCTCTTACGGGTTATACCAACAGCTCAAAGTCACAGGTCAACTTCATACTACTCCTCAAGTGCTGGAAAGTAGCACATCACACCCATTGAAAACATTGGGATGGACTATATTGCATGTACCGATAGATCAATATATTTATCCACACAAATTCTATGTGGTGACAGATGAAAGCACACAACACCAAATGATGCTAGGGCAACCTTGGAAAAAAGCATACAATGTGTAGATAGATTGGAAAGCAAAGGCGGTCAAGATTCAACATGAACATGAACATGAACAACAGGTGATAGCTTTTGCTCAGCAATACAAGCATGATCAACTGCAAGCCATGCAATCACTGGAAACAAAGCCAAAAGCACAAATGCCATCAAAGAACAACAGGAAACCCGAGACCAAAAATCAGGTAAAAGCCAACCATACTACTTACAGACAGATGAAGTCAACGACCACAATGCAAAAATCTAGGCTACCAAAACAAGGTAAACAAGTATGGATGCGGAAGGATAGAAATGCAATGGCGGAAAAACAACAATGTAACAAACGGATTCCAACAAAGAAGACGGTTCAACCCCAAACCAAGGGCATAAAACAGATGTGGATACCAAAGAAAATGCTTAGCAATAATCCAAATGTCACTCACATTTGGATACCAAAGCAAAAGCAAAAGGAACAACCTGCCATACAAACAACAATGGAAGGCAGACAACAACATTTCAAAAAGGGAAACCAACATATGTGGATGCCGATGAAAGACAAACCAGTGGCAAACAAGAAAGAGCCAAACCATCTACAAAAATCGGCAGCAAAAAAATACCAATGGAAACCCAAGGCCATAAGGCCCATAGCCATTACATCCCAGCCAATTCTATCCTTCGACACAGCTACGACTCCATCAACAGTGTCGACAAAGCAATTGCCTCTTGCCAAAAAGACAATTAAACAGAGAGCAGTAGAGTTACAACTCTTACTTGCAAAGAAAGCAGGAAACCTCGACAACGAATGCCAATAAGCATCTTGCTTATTCCCTTCTCTTGCACAGCATTAATTTTTCCATGCATTGACCGAGTATGCACATTAATCGACCAGGCATTAGCACAACTTTTTCAACCTATGCACGGAACCTACTCCGAGGCAATACCTTGTCGTCCGGGAGGACTCCGTCTAGGAGGGGGGGAGGCATTCTAGAGGCACTCTCAAATGCGGAACCAATGTCAGAATTAGCAAAAAAGGGCATGATTTTCGACTATTTTAAGGGTTGTTGTTTGATTGCGAAATTATCCGGAGTAACCCAAGTACATATGCCCTTATACAGCATAAAGCTACAGGTATATGGGGCCAAACGCCAAATCAATCCCCTAGGTGTGTGTATGTAAGTAGAAATAGCCATTTTTAAAGCAAAATATTGGTAAAACGGAGAAATCCGGCCATAAAAATTGCATGTGAGTGTATATAATGTGTTGCGGTGATATTTGTGATTTATTATGATTATTGGGGATTTTCTGGGTTTGATTTGCTATTTTCCTTTTAATTTTGCTAATTTTCGACAAAAAAACTTTAAAAATACAAAAAGCAGGTGAAAAACAATCGTAATGAAAAAAATAAATTTGGGGATGACCAGTGACTATAGGACAACCTATGGTACAATGGGGGTGCAATTATGAGACTGGAGCGGAAAGCGTGTTTTGGCCAGGATTTGACCGAAATGCCAAATTTCTGGTAAACAGAGCAAATAGAGTCCAAATCAAGAAATTTTTGAGCCTAAACCGCATCTCACAAGAAGATAGGATCACATGTCAAATTTCATGAAAAGTGGTTCAAGGACCCTCACTATAAGAAATTTTCACCCCATTTTTAGCTCATTCTCACTATTGACTTTGTGGAGAGAGCTTCTGCCACCTAGAGCGGATCGGCCTTCCAGAAGCTTCTACGATGCGCACGTCTACCCGACCAGCTCCAAACATGAGAGGTAAGCTCACCACCTTGAGCTTTTCACGCATGTTTGTCATTATGTTGTGAAAACTAGCGTAGGGGTCACACACAAAGCGAACGGTAGAGACCTACAAGTGGAGACGGCGGCCTAATGGCTAACCCGAAAGCAACAAGACTTCATCGGTAGCTTAGCCTAGTCTAGGAGACCAGTCTCGGATAACCAAAGGCAGTGGGAAACCATCGGGAAAAACCCTAATTCACAGAAACCCGCAAGAGGCCACCAAATGGGAAATCGGCGAAACGATGACCAAATGCTACCAAAATTCATGGGTAGGAGCATCTCGACATGCTCGACAAGTCTATATGACCCGCATGACCAAAAAGTGACCCGAAGCAGCACTAAACCTCAGAAACGGCATCAGACACACAAAGCGTCAAAATGCACTTGCGACCAAACCGCAAGTCCGTTTGCCACCAAACTTCACGAGCGGCTTTCCTAGACCATCAAAAACCAAGTCCTATGGTGGTAGACCACCACAAATCATCAAAGGTATGTAAACGCAACCACGGGTGCTTCTAGAGCGACAAATTGCCAAATAGAGCTCCGGTGAAGCCAAAGTCGACGAAAACCATACGGCAAGGATCCCCAAGGGATCGGGAAGCTATGGAGACCAACATCGAGAAATTTCATCACCAAAAAGCACTCCAAAAGTCAAAAAATGGCTCGGAGTCTCTGAAGTCCACACAGAAAGTTATACTCTATCCATTTGACTTTTTTGTTGAAATTAGGCTCAAAAGGGACTTAGGGGGGCAAAGGGCAAGCACTGGGAGCACCAGCACTGAAAAGATCACCAGGAGACATCCTACGCGTAGGATGTCTCAAGGGCACTTTTTGGCACAGACTCCAACATTTTTTGTCATGCACATGTTTTGAATGACATTTACAAGCCATACACCAAGTTTCATCACATTTGGACCAAATTTGACCTCATATGCATGGAAAAACGCAAAGTTACGGCATAGAGGCAATAATGGGCCAAAGACCTACCAAATCTTGTCCAAATCCAATGAAACTTGCACAACACATTCACCAACACATCAGAAAACAATCTGTGTGGTTAGGGAGAAAAAATGATGAAATAGACATCCTACGCGTAGGATGTCTAATGGACCTTTTTGGCTTGCAAAGGATGTTTCATCATTCCAGATCCAATTTCCTCATCATCAAAAGCCCATATGTCAAGTATGAAGCAATTCTAATCACTTTTGACCCCCAACACCTTCAAGATACACTTTTTGAGCCCTAAAACACCTCACAAAGCCCTACAAGCATCAAATCTTGTCCAAATTCAAATCCAAGAACATGGCCATGTTCCATAGGCCAAGGACAACCCACAGAACAAGTTTCATGTCATTTTGATGAAAAAGACATCCTATGCGTAGGATGTCTCCAGCATCAATTTAGCCTTCTGTGCAAAGAATGACATCATGGGAGCCAATACCATGGTGCAATGAGCCCATATATCAATTTTCAACCCATTTGGACATCAATTGCTACCTATGATGGACATTCTACCCAAATTGTGACCTAAAGCTTGAATCAACCCAAAAATCCACTTTTTGATATCCAAATTCAAATCCAAGCCTATAGCCATGTTCCATGAGCCTTACACTACCTGCATGACAAATATGAACCAATTCTGATGAAAAAGACATCCTATGCGTAGGATGTCTAGATGGAAGTTTTTGGCCAAATTTGCATTGTGAGCACATGTACAGCTTCACAAGTTCCTTTTAGGATGTAATTTCAATTTTCAAGTCATTTGGATAAGTAAAACTCAGTTTCACAGCTAATATGGAAAAAACGCTAACTTTGGATTACTGAGTGCAACAGGATCTATGGCAGCCTCGAAGTCACCAGCAAAGAAGAAAAGAATGACAATCAAAGACTATCTGGACGAGGTGGAACCTTTTGTCATTCCAAAGGGAACACTAAAGCCCACCAGCACCTGGATACAAGAAGATCTGTTAGAGTCAAACGACCTAAAGATCTATCAGGGAGTGTTCAAAGACAATGAAGGCAATGTAATAGAGCTGCCAATGCTGCCAAGAGAGATCAATGATTTTGTACGAAGCAAAATGTCCGGCTACTTGGAGAAAATTGACCTCCATAACTACTTCGAAGCAATACCATCAGGGGTGGACATCAAAAGAGTATGGGAGTTTGTAATAAGCATCAAAGAGGATGGAGTGGCTAAGGTGACAGATTTACAAGGCAGACCAGATACAGAGATCATAATCACGGAGTGGGTTGTAGCCCATGCACTCGACCTCTCCAATGAAGGGGGACAGTGTAACAAAAAGAAGGGATGAAGTCAAGGTGTACAAGGAGAAAAAGGCAAATTACACCTTTGAATACATTGCCAACCCAAAGGTGGCAATGATGAGCCAGTTGTACAACCAGTACTTCCACATGTGCACTAAGAGGCCACAGAAGTACAGGATGCCGCCAGGTGCAATTGCCACAACGTTTACTTGGGCAATGACAAAAGGCACCCCAAAGATAATCAACTATGCGGCATACATACATGACAGCTTGGTAAAGATGGGCAACAAAAAGCCAACCTACATAGTGCCAAGAGAACTGATCACCAAGGTGGTATATGGGGAACTACACGCTAAAGGAAGGTGGCCTGACCCCCCATCTCAGAATGATTGGCTGAGAGTAAAATAAGACAAGGAAGATGAGCCGCAAAGGGCACCAAGGGTGGCTACGAGATTGAAGAGACGGCTAGAGCCAGTTGAAGAGGAGCAACCCCAACAGAAGAAAGGAAAGAAGGAGTTTTCTCAAGTGCCTGCCAAAGAAACCAGGTCTCAGAAAGCGGCAAGGCTCAAGAGGTTGATGGAGAGTTTCCGAGCAGAAAGAGCCCTCAAGGGTGATTTAAACGAACTCTGGAAGCCATCTCTCGAGTCTATGTCCAGATCTTCTCGAAGAGTGCAAAGGGACCGCTTTGAAGATTATATCAAGAATTTCGAGATTCTTGATGCTGCAGCGGAAAACATTCCCCATGTCCCTTTCACAGAGGAGGAAGTAGAGCAGATAAGGCAGAAACTTCTAGATGAAAAGGAAAGCCAAGAAAGAGAAAGAAAAACAAAAGCAGATAGGGACTTAAAGGGAAAACCAGAAGCTTTACCAGAGAGCCCTAAACCCAGCCCACAACCATCTCCACTGCCCTCACCACCTCCCAATAGCCCTCCACAAGAATATAATGCAGCTGAGGACAAACAAGACGAAAGGCAAGAAGAGAAGCAAAAGCAAAGGCAGGAACCTGAGCCTGAGTTTGAGCAAAAAAGATTAGATGAGGCCTACTACGCATTTTTGGACCTGCTCTGCAGGCTATACAAAGGAAGAAGCCGCCACAGTCGCATTCGACTTGGCGAGAACAGGGCATAAAGAACAGATGCAAGGCATCCGGCTAGTGGAACTAAAAGAAATTGCTACAGACACTGTAGACCTGCACCCGCCCTCCAATGACTGGGACGTGGTGATGACAAAGCTAGCCGGATTGCGAGTACAATCCATGACTTCAGAGAAAGAGATGATAACTCTTAAAGCCACCGAAGAAAAGACTAAAATGGAAAGGGATTCTCTGCAGGCACAAAGCCAAGGGCAAAAAGAGAGAGAAGCTGACCTCCAGACCAGCTTGGAAACGGCTCTACAAAACTGCCAAGCAATGGAAGAAGAAAATGAGGCAGCAGCAAAAAGAATGCAAGCAACTGAAGAAGAGTGTCTGCAGCTCAGTAAGTCATTGCGAGGTGCCGAAAGAGAAAGGGATAATCTGACACTACAGTTGGCCGAAGAATCGAAAGAAATAGAGGCCATGAGAAATGCTAAGGAAAAAGGAGAGATAGAACAAGAAGCAAGCCTGGATGAAATCCTTGAGCTCAAGGACCAATTAAAAGTCAAAGATCAAACCATCCAGAGGCTGCGAGCATCACCTGCTAGAGCTAGAGCTACGAGCTCGACTCAAATCATTTCCGAGAGTCAAATATATGAAGAGAAAATGCAGGAACTTCATAAGGATCTGACTCTCGAGAAAAAGCAGAGGTTAATGATGGCTGAAGGTTCTATTGTAATGCAAACAAGAATGGAGGAGGGCCAAAAATCCCTGCAAGAAGAAGTGGAAAGCATAAAGAAAAAGCTCGAGGAGGCGGAAAGAGTAAACGCTGAACTTAATGACCTCCTCGTGAATATGGGCGGACAAGCTAAAGCGGAAAAGAAAACACTCCTCAGGAAAATTGAGGAGTTGAAAGGCCAGCAAGGAGGAGAGGCAAAAAGCTCAGGGCCAGCTGCGAATGAAGGCATCGACCTCGAAAATGTGGCAGAACCTGTGGACACACACATGCAAGAGGAAAGCATAGCAGGATCCTCTCAAGAGCCACAGGATCTAACACAAGAAGAGGAGGAAAAATTGTGTAAGGCAATAGAGGTAGAGCTAAGAGAAAGCACAAAGGAAGCCTTGGAATGGGAGCATAGAGTATTCAAATCTATGACCATTCAGAAGATCGCGATGCCAACAATATCAGGCGCGAGTGGCTTCAACCCTCTCCCATATCCATTGCTGAAATATGAGGCAGCAACAATAAACAAGCGGATCAGAGAAGAGCCAATGGAACCTCTCTACAATGCAGACACCTCGAAGCCAGAAGGAGTTAAGCTTATAGTGGATTCTCAGCCAAAGTGGAGGAAGGCTTGGCTTACCAAGTACCCACAGTACCTAATCCACTTGGTAGAGGCACCTAAACATATCAGAGACAACCTCAGCTTCTGTCCTCTACCAAGGGTTAGGACGTGGAAGGCACAAGAAATTTTGCAAAGAAGCCAACCCACTTGGCTGAATTACCCAAAGCTGCCGAGTGTGAAGGCAGGTGAGAGAATAAGTGTCCAATACATGGTGAAAACCCTAACGGGCACCATAAAGTTGTTCACTGGCTCACCTGACCTTACATGTACTATGATGAGAAAAATCTACAGAACCATCCTAGCAGTGTTCGAGACCTTCAAGCCAAGCCAGGTGACCGACATCATATTCTTCTTCTATGATACATACAGATGTGCTTATGATCTGCCAGGCCAGCCTTCCAAGGAGGTGATACATGCGCTATATCAAAGAATCATGTTTCTACCATCCTATAACCTCCAGGCTTTTGAAGAAGCATTTTATACAGGGTTCTTCACCATGAATACAAATATCTTTGGCCCAACAATGCTGAACCTACATGCCAGGTACGAATCACTGCTAAAGATGCGGGAAACGATAAGATGAAGTAGCTGATCAAGGCCATGATCAAGGCCATGTCGAGACGACATGAACAAGGAGGGGGGGGATGTTAGAAGCTGGACACACCCCACGGCATCTAACTACTCGAAGGACTATTATTTTTGTAATTATTCATTCAATGAGGAAAACCCGATTTTTCACCTTGTAAATATTGGGACTTACAGAAGTTTCCAGATTGTATCCCAGTTTTGATATTTAGATTGAGTAGATGGTTGATTTTGGAACTTTAGGGTTTGAGAAGTTGTAAGGTATATATACCACTTTTTGACCTTAATGAAAAAACCTTTTGTCATTTTAAAACAAGTTTGAAGTCTGTGAGTGAGCGTACTGTGTACGAGAGAGAGAGAGAGAGAGTGTGAGCTCCATCTTGACGCTACCTGTGCTCCGGTGGTTAGAATCGAGTGCGGAGAAGTGCAGCGTGTTGCCCCCGACTAGAGCTACGCGTCGATACCAACATTGCGCGCGTATGGTCCGGCTTTGTGAGCTCCTTCTACGAGCTTTATCGGTTGTTTGGGTGAGCATACGTTGTCCGATTTTGCATTGCAGCATATCCACGTGTTCACAATGAGTAGAACTACACATTAGGAACTTTAGATTTTGGAAACGAAGACCTGCATATTTCAGCCAGACATCCTACGTGTTTTTGCACCAGGTGTTTTGGGTTGGGATTTTGGTTCATAGACCTTAGGGAGAGCAACCTATTGGTATTAGTAGGGTCTCCTTCAAGTTCTATGGTGTTTCGAGATTGTTTGATGGGTGTTCGGCTCTAGAAAGCGTTGTAGGAAGTTTCCTCTCTTGCACTCTTGAAGGCTGTGACTTAGACAATTGTTAGAGACCTCTGTAGGAATTAGTTAGGAGTCGGTCGAGTGTAGGTTGACACCTTATACTTGCTTCCACGCACCTGCAGGTCGAGCTTCGTCCTTAGCTGACATTACATGCTAGGTGAGTTCTCGCTGCGCTGACGTTTTACAGTTCATCTAACCATTTTTCATAAAGGGTTGTTTGATAGATGACATTAGAAGAACAATCTACAAAGTCAGTGAGTTGGTACGCTGGATCAGTTCAAAAGAGATAAGAGAAAACAACATCTATGCAGCACGCTTAAATGCTATTGAAGCAATGTGCATGGTGGAGAAGTACTTTCCAACAAACATTCTCACCATCGAAATGAATGTACTTGTGTCTGAGGTCAATGAAATTGCAGTTGCTGGGTTGGTCCATAGTAGGTGGATGTTCTTCTAGGAATGATTTATGAATACTTTTAAGGGGTTTGTTTGTTAAAGGACTTGGGGTTTGTCTCTTGTCCTCATCAGTGAATTTTTTGTCTCAATTAATCCAGAGATGCCCCAAATGTGGACTATTGAAGTCAACATCAAGGTGATAGGGGACAAGCCACAGGGACAAGGCATCGTTAGGAAGATGGACATTACAATGCGAGAAAAGGTTATGAGATTTTACCTTCTCAAATCAGACATCATGCAAAAGTGGCTAGAGAGGTACGAATGGGAAAAGCAACAATGCTTGATAGATTGCCTTCAATTCAAGCACAATCGTGCCACTAGAAACCTTCTATTTCCAAACCATCTTAAAAAATGCTTGACTTTCCAACTGGGTGGTGGTTAGATGCGACAATCTCAGAGGCAAAGAGGAATGGAGTGTTGATTACTGAAGAGGAAGAGGAGATGTCAAGGGGTTTTGATTGACATGTATATTTTCACAACTTCCTTTTCGAGCTCCACATGATCACATTGCTTTAATAACTTTTAGTCTCTTTCAATTTTGTGGCTGCATTATCACAAATATGGAGCTTTGTGATCGCATGGGAAACACTTGAGAGTGCAACGGATCAACGAACAAAGGGTCACTTTTGACAGTGGTGTTAGGGCAAGCTTCGTCCAAGAAAGTAGGAGTAGTGCTAGGGATGAGAACACAGAGACTAGCCAACTCGAATACTTTGGCTACATCCAAGACATCTTGAAGATTAGCTCTAGAAAGTATGAGATGTTTAGCTTTGATATCAAGTGGTTCAAAGTTATTATCAGCGGCCCTGATGAAACTGTGCGTAAAGACAAGAGTGGATTGATTCAAGTGAACTCTAGGCGGGTGTGGGCAGATATGCAGGATACATTTGTGCTTCCGCATCATTGTGAACAAGTTGTGTTCACACACGCTCCACTATGGATAGAAAATGATGAGAATCATTTGTCTAAACCCTGTTGGCTCTATGCCATTCAAGTTGCTCCACAGAGCAATCAAGTGTGTGAAGGATTGGACGTTGAGGTCGAAGAGGTGATTCATGAACAAAGCACAAGACCGACGAAAACTTTAAGTTTAGATTTTGAGGTGGATGTGAACAGTGAGCAATTGTCAAAACCTAGAGATGTGATGTCAAAAACTGAAGCTGATGCAGAGAGCGACGCAGAAGTAGAGTTCAATGACAAAGATGCAGAAGTACAGATTGAGATAGACATCTTTGGTGCATCAGATCTCATAGAGGATGAGAGATTAACTAATGATTTTTGCTAGGAACTCTTTTGTAAAACTTTTTTATTAGTCTACAATAAACTTTAGATTCATTGATTTGTGTTGCAATCTCATTGATTTGTTATTTGTATTGATTAAGCGTCTCTTATGTAAATTAACGTATTTTGTGGGTGTTATTTGTGTATGATTAGCCATGGCCAATGATGATGAGCCGTACTCTCCTAGTTTTAGTTTTCTTGTCACTCTGACCGGCATGTCAATCGAGCAGATGGGTTCGTTTTTGTCTCAGTTCACACCAGAGCAGATAGTGATGGCATAGCACCTTTGGGAAGCATGTCCCTCTAGACCTACTATGGCCGACCCTACGCCCGGGACTAGTGTGGTCTCTACACCGAGTGGCCCCACACCTCAGTCTAGTGTGCCCCCTATGCCTAGGACTTGTATGTCCCCTACACCGATAGGTGGTTCATCCTTGAGATGCGGTAGGCGTCGTTCTGGAGGTGGTGGTTGTTGTGGTAGCGGTTCTATCGATGCTTCCACACCACCGAGAGAGCGTCCACCACTCTCTTCAGTAGATAGTTCACCCAGTGGCACACCACGTACACCTTAAGGATCACACGAGCATGATCATAGCAAGGTGTACAAGAGCAGGGATGGGGCTATTGTGGTAGATAGGGTCAAAAAGGCCATGCAACAAAGGATTCGGAAGCTGTGTATGATTTAGTTTGGTCACTCTGTCATGGAGGTTTTGAAAAAACTTGATCTTGAAAGAAAGAATTACATCATCGAGGCCATTCATAGAGAGTACATGCCTGCAGAGGGGTACGAATCAGGCCACAATGTCACATCGTCGGTCATAGGCGAGAGACAGATATAATGCCGACAATCCAAATCCGGCATGGTTGGACGTAGAGGAGTGGGAAGGGATTGCACGCGAGACACAAGACAATCTTGAGAGATTTCAACAACAGAGAGATGCATCTAGAGGAAGTTTGGAGTCTGCTCGAGCATCACATTTTGGGAGTGGAGGCTATGAGATGCTTTGACATGAGTTTGGAAGTATTATACATATGCTTTTAAGTTCTTGAAAATATATATGTTATTTGAAGATTTATCTAATGATTAAACCATAATTTTGCAGAAGTTTCCGTGAAGCACCCTCCCACACAGCGAGAGGAGAAGTATGGGTACAAGCATGGACTTGTGGCCCTTTTGACCTAGCCGTAGGAAGAGGGAGAGAAAGTCGACTGGGAGGCATAACCATGAGGGTCCTCTCACTCAGTGATTGTTTGCATATGTACAGTTTTGTAGTGCTTATGTTTATGGTTTATGGTTATGTTTATGGTATGGCACATATGTTATGGTTAAGGTTTGGCAGTCAAGTTAAGGTTATGGTTTTGCTATGATGGTATGGCAATCATGTGATGGTTATGTTTATGGTTAATTGCCAATATGCTAGCTTTGGAATTTGGAGTACATGTAGGATCAATGGAAGTAGGCAAGTTGCTTGTAAAGAGGAAAAGGCCTACCTTGAAAGATATCATGGCAGCAACATAGCCTTTTACCATCCTAAATGAGACACTGAAGCCGACTAAAGCGTGGATGGATGAAGCCACACTAGAAGTAGAAGGCATAAGGCTATATCAAGGGACATTCGAAGATCCACATGGTATATGATGGACATGCCAATGATACCAAGAGATCTTAGTTAGTATGCAAGCAAAGAGGGCATCCTCAACCACCTAGAAAGAGTGAACCTAGATGGATTTTTCACATCAGTGCCAGGTGGTATCGACTTCCAAATAATTTATGAGCTAAAAACCACAATCAAGAATGATGGCAGGACAATCCTCACCACACTTGCAGAAGAAAGGAAAGAAGTAGCCATTACACCACATATCATTGCTGATTCTTTGGGACTACAAAATGATGGTAGCTCTATCTCAGAAAGAAGAGACAAATTAATGGTATACTCTTAGGAGAAGACCAACCAAAATTTTAAAGACCTAGTGGACCCAAGAGAAAATAGAATCTATAGGTTATACAACCAATTTTTCTATGTCTGCAACAAGCAGCTGCAGAAGTACACGACCCATCCACATGCGGAGGGGTCGTGTGGAGGCAAAAAAATCTAGAGCCATTTACCGTTGAGGAAGTCTAAGGAATCAAGAAGAAGCTACAAGAGCAGCTAGAAGCACATTGAGAAGCAAATAAAGGAAAAGAAGAAGGAGATACCAAGGTTGAGGGAGGAAGTGCGACACCACGAGTGTCTCCCCTTGAATTCAATCAACCAACAAGCCCAAACCCCCCAACATCCAAGCAAAAGGATCTTCCAAAGATGAATTCACAAGCTCAGACAATGGTAGAATAAAAGTAAAAGACCAGAAGATGCACTTATGACCATCTCCTCAAAGCGGAGTATACATTTGAGGATGCTTCTGAGGTAGTCTCTGGCACATCTAACCCACCATGGGCTACAAATAACGAAGAGAAAGATGAAGAAAATCCCAAGAACCAAGGCAACAAAGAAAGGAAATTTGAAGTGAATATATCACCGCTCAAAGTACCAAGGTTGATGTCAGTCCCACTAGTGCCACAATGGAGACCTCTGGAAAGTCCATGGCAGCCCCCTCCAGTGGGAGTACTTCTCAGTATGGGCCACCAAGTCCCCTTAGCTGGGTCATTTCCAGAGCCTACAACCAAGAGTGTGGTGGGAGCTAATGAAGAAGATGTTAGGGTTGAACACCAAATTTTAGACTGCATCAGAACAAGGTCACTCTCTCTAGTTGAAGAGAACAGTATTCTCAAAATAAGAGAAGATAATATGATGAAAGATCATGATAACCTTGAAAGAGAGTTACAAAGATATATGCAAGAGAAGAGAGCGTTGAAAGAAAGCAAGAGACACAAAGAAAAATACTACAAGAAGCTGAGGCTGAAAGAGACACCCTCACTTTGCAAATAGCTGAAGTGTCCAAAGAGATTGCAAAGATGCAAGAGGAAAAAGACAAGACAAAAGATGAGATGGAATCATCCAGAGACGAGGTCATTGAGCTAAAGGAAAAATTAGTGCTCCAAGAACTCATCATACAAAGGCTAAGAGGGGACCCAAGGGCTGTTAGAGCAAGCGTAGGAGAAGATAACCAGGCTGTACAAGCCTTGGAAGACCAGATCGTAGTCCTACAAAGGGACTTAAAGTTAGAGCAAAGACTAAGAATCCACATTGCAGAGGGTCATTAGCAACAAAAGATAGACTAAAAGAACAACCGAGAGAGCTCTAAAAAGAGAATGATGAGCTGAAGAAGCAATTAGAGATGATGCAGGAGATATTTCTCCACAATGTACAAGAGGCAACAAGACGAGATAAGGAGGTACAACAACAGCTGGTAGACCTAAGACAAGAGGTAGAGAAAGCACGAGGCCAACCTGCAGATTTGGGTCCAAGCGACTCTAAAATCAACACCAAGCAAGAGCCTATGGAGATCCAAGCACGAGGCCAACCTGCAGATTTGGGTCCAAGCGACTCTAGAATCAACACCAAGCAAGAGCTTATGGAGCTCCAAGCACGAGGCCAACCTGCAGATTTGGGTCCAAGCGACTCTAGAATCAACACCAAGCAAGAGCCTATGGAGCTCCAAGCACGAGGCCAACCTACAGATTTGGGTCCAAGTGACTCTAGAATCAACACCAAGCAAGAGCCTATGGAGCTCCCCAAAAGTTCAAAAGAACCTGTATTGGTGAAGCTACCTCCACAAATCCAAGAAGAAGGACAGGTTCTCACGGCTAAAGAGGAGGCTCACCTCCACAATTTAATAGCGAAATAAATTGAAGACAATGCAAAAGTTTCCATAAGATGGGAACAGAGGATGCTACACTCTGTGGGTGTCCTAAAGCTTGACATAAATGTAATCAAAGAGGAGTGGATGGAGCCATCCCTTCCCTACCCTTTACTGAAGTATCAAGTGATGACAATGAAAAAGCACATCCGGATAGAGGAGACAACACCTCTCTTTCATGACAATATCAAAGATCAAGAAGCCTCCAAAAGGCGCCAAATCACTAAGGGATGATGTTTATTTTTTACTTGTGCCAAGAATGAGAACCTGGAAGGATCACTCCAGATTATTGGAGAAACATCCCCATTGGCTTAATTGTCCTAAGATACCACCGCCCAAGGAAGGAGAGAGAAAAAATGGAACTTATATGGTGAAAACTCTCACAGGATTCATTAAGCTTTTCACTGGCTCTCCTAACTTGACATGTGTAATGCTCAAAAGGATATGCAAAATGCTACTAGCTTGCATCAAGGTGTTCGTGTCGCATAAAGCCACAGACTCAAGTCTACTATCAATGGGTGGCACGCTCCAAAATCTGGCTTACAATCTCTCCACTCAACCATTTCCACAACTGCTACATCATTTTTACCAGAGAGTGATATTTTTACCAAGTTATCACATGCAGGCATTTGAATAATCTTTTTATACAAGATTTTTCACACACGATAGCAAAGCTTTTGGACCAACGATGAGCATAAACAACATAATGTATGAATCATACTAAGATGATCAAACCACCAGGGTTCTATTATCCCAGATTCAACCCAAAGACCCGCCAAAGATGAAGACCCTTCATGTCAGGGACGGCATGGACACGAAGGGGAGGAGTGTGACGGGATGAACACGAAAAGTTACACCATTTTTGTATTATTTAGTTTTGATAAGAAGCAGGATATTTTGTAAGGGTTAAGAGATCATTTTTGGTGAAAATGAGCCTCTAAGGAGGAAGTGTATATAAGGTAATGTTTTGTAGCCCTAAAGAACTTTTGAACTAATAAAACTATTGCGTTCACTATGCCATGTTGTGTTTGTTTGTGTGTGTGTGTGTGTGTGTGTGTGTGTGTGTGTGTGTGTGAGAGAGAGAGAGAGAGAGAGAGAGAGAGAGAGAGGGGGGGGGGGGGGGGGGGAGAGAGAGAGATTATCTTCGCGGAGGTCAGATATGACCCATGGGACCAAAACAAAACATTACAATTGTTTCTTCTAGGTGAATGCAATCGATACATATCAGTTAAGGACTGAGAATCCATCAAAAGAAAAAGAACAAAATCTAAGGGGGGTCTTGTGAGGGGAGAGCTGGCTTAGGGGTTCGAAACTCTTGGATGATGGCCTTCCCTCCACGGTATACTGCCCACTTGCGTAAATTTTTGAGATCCTCACCTTTGCGCTTGACTTGTGACGAGGTGAGTTCTTCAGCAATCCAAAACCTGGTGTCTTTGAGAAGTCGTGATTGCTGGATTAGTCGTAGCCATCCCTCCTTGTCTTTGAACTTGATAATGGAATGTCCACTCAATGTGTGCTTGGTGATGTACTTATTGATGATACATTCTACCGCATCGTCTCATTGAGGAGGTTGATGCATTTGGAGAAGTCTTGTTTGCACTTGTCCCATGCTTGGGGTAGCCCTCCAATGCAAGCCTTGAGGGAATTCTCTTCTTGTAGTTAACATTCCCACAGTTCAATATTTACACAAGTTTCCAAGTTGGCGACGGTGATTGTGTGAGCTTGAGCAACCTTTTCTTCGATTTCCTTCACCTTGCATGTTGTGAGGCTGAGCATGGAGTCAAATCGTTCCTCGAGCACGCCGAGGTGGGATTTGAGGTTTCAATTTTCTTCTATGACCCTATCAAGGGCCGTCTGTAGTTCTTCAATGAGATCTATCTTGCTTGAGGCTGCTAGGACAACAACAAAGCTAGCCCGTGTTCTCTTGGGTGTTTTTGGCTTGTTGGTCTTGGAGCTTTTGGTCACCATTATTTCTCTTCGTGTTGATGGAGGTGAATTTGGTGAGAATATTCTCTAAACCAGAATTTAGGAATTTTTGTTGCCATTTGAAGGACTCTACCATCGCGACAAGAGCTGTTGTCGACAAGGCGAGGACTACCTTGTTGGGATAGGGGTGAAGGCTGTCGAGCTTATAATTGCTACGAAGTTTCTCCTGTTGAGCTTACGGATGCTATGGAGACCGACTGAGGATTGACTACTGTCAACAACTAAGGACTGCGAGCTTGCTGAGGACTACCTTTCTCGGGTAGGGTCCAAGGCTGTAGGGTTAACCCCCTCCCCCATCAGCAACCCCTCGCCTAGGAGGAGGACCTTGATGGCTTAGGCCCGATGGCTTAGGACATGTGTGCAGGTTACACGCTAGGGTTACACACACACACACACACACACACACACACACACATAGAGAGAGGGAGAGAGGGAGAGAGGGAGAGAGAGATATTATCTCTTCACTACGCACGCTACGGAGTAGCCATTGCAAATCCAACACCACCAATGAATTAGCAACGGCAAGAGCTATGCTCTAATGCCAAGCTTGAAAAGTTTTGGCTCAATTACAAGGCGAGATCCCAATAGCTTTCGAGTGAGCTATCTTGCAAACCACGTGTCTATTTTGTGATTTCTTTATAACGATCGATTCATAATGAGTAGAGATACATGCTACAACCATACATGATGAAAAACAGTGACCCGCAATACACTGTCTATCTACATATGTTGTGAAGGATTGGGGGGCTGGCCTCTACAACACCTCAAACCAACACCAAGAAAATATGATGAAGAGTATAGCTCTCTCAAGATAGTATGGGCTGATCTTCTCTCACAAATTTTGACAGCCTCACTTGCACTCAGCCTCGACTAGCTTTGACTAGCTTCCCTCTACACCGCTACAACTCCCACTATACTTGGACGCACTAAAGGAAGGAAGGGAATCAAGAAAACCAAAGGAAAAAAAAGTAAATAAAAACAATGGAAATCTCTGCACTTTTCCTCATAAAACCAAGAGCGTTATTTCTTTTCAAACGCTCTTCCATGTGCTAATAGAGACTCCATTGGCACTCCCATATATACACATAGATTCACAAAAACCCATCCAATTCAAGCCCCATTTGAAAACCCACAAATTTCATTAAAAAATCTCAGAAAAATTGATGGATAACTTGGGGAAAAATTTTCCCTTTTTCGTATGTACAAGCAAGGAATTGCAGCGCATAGTCTACCCTTGACTAGCTACACCAAAGGGAACTACACACAACATGCCTTCCATACCTCAAACCAAGATAATGAGAGGTAAATATGCAGAGCTAAGCACCCACTTTCATCAGCCCATTGAGGAGAGACACACTCTCAACTCACCACACCAGGCTCTCGCAAGGCAAGAGGGGCACTTGTACATCAAAACCCCCACCCTCCACCGTTGGCTGCAGCAACACATAGTTTCTTCTTCACATATGAAATTCCCTCTTGACTCACGATCCCAATCTGATAAAAGTTTAGTTTTTGTTCATATTTTTAAATCACTAACTCACTCCTTGAAGTCTCAACACCTCTATGTACAAATACAGCAAAACTATGTACCCCGCACAACTGGCCCGCATGCGTAGAGACAACTAGCACACACTGCCTTTGTACAATTTGTACAAGCATGATCTATTTACATCTAAGACATTAAAAACGAAATCTCAAAGACTTTGGGGTGGCCCGCACCATTCCGCCAAAACACGTCACATATTGCACCCCCAACAAGCATGGAACACTTTTAAGTGTTTCATGTACACATTCTAGCATCAAGTACTCACTCTCTACAGTCTCCATTCGAAGAAGGCATCAATGCTCATGATAAACACTAAAAATGGTGGCTACTCTCACCACCCACTTCCATTCTTCATGTAACAACCATACACATGATATACCAAGAGCTACCTCGCTTGAAGCAAAAGCCCATACAATTGTGAAATCAAGTATATCCCACTTACTTCTATCATACACATAGCATTGCATGCCATCATTTGAAACAAGAACATTCTCAAAATCAATGATATCAGCATGGTACCTCCCAAAATTTTTATCATATACCTCATCATGAAAGAGATAACATACAATGAGTTGGATACCATGTTCATAACGATGCCAGTCAAAGCAGTTCATCTCCCACAAGCTATTGGCTTGACAATCATAAACACATGGTAAGGATGCATCATAATTTTTCTCAATGGTACTCAATATCCTCTTCACATAAACATCAAAGCATCTCTCACTCATGACACAATACATATCATCCTTTCTTGGCATAACTAGAGAGAAACTACCATCAAAGACTTGTATCTCACCATCCACAATAATATCATCTCCCATAGAAACTTCCTCATTTGTTTGCATCTCAAAACCAATCATAAGAGGCATAATACCATCCACCATGTCAGAATTCACAAGGGATGCATGCTCTTCATCTCTATGCTTGGCATCATTAGAAATGTCTTGAATCTCATCAAACAAGCCAAATGTAGACACATAATCTTCATGTGACATCATCTCATGCATACCAATGGGATATTGATCATCATCAAAGATCTCATTTTTTGCATTATCAAAAGACTCATGAGACACCAAAGCATAATGTGTAGCATGAGTACTTTCATCACTATTGATAATCATGGGGGAGCTCATCAAATAACCCATATGTAGAGACATAGTCTTCATTCACCTTAACATCACTCATAAGGAAAGGACTCCAAATCAGCATTTAAGTCATCAAAACCAGAGCTTTCATCACCAAGATACGTATCCATGAAAGCACTTGTAGCATCCAAATCCACATGAAAGGTATCCATCTCATCTACAGGTTCATGTTCCACATAATCACATGATGCTTCATTATCACACTTGACTTCTTGGTCACAAAGACATATCTCAAGCTTCCACAATGCATACTCTACCATAGGCTTACCCAAATGAGTTTCTTCATATTGGAAGTTCACGTTCACAATTTGCATGACCTCATCCCTTTGCATGTGCTATCAAAGACAATGTCTTCCTTATCCCATAGAGATGCAAATTCATTAACATAACCTGCTTCTCCACTTGCAAGACCTTTGCTAAACTCCAAGAGAAAATCAGAAGGTCTTTTCCCAACTACCACATATGTCATACATAGCATCGTCCATAAGCAGCTTTTGAAGTACTTTCAAGAACTCAAAGTGCCTATGTTGGCAAGCCAACAAGAAGAGAAAACCCTGCTTATAGTCATCAAGTTGTCCAAAAATCTCAAATACATGGTCACATGCCTCCAAATACCTTCTCAAGTGCTCAAAAACCTGAAAATCCATCTTAAAACCAAGATTAGGGAAGGCCTAGAGTTGATTCCCAAGTGGACTCCAACCTGGCAATCAAAGCAACAAAACACTACTCTGTCTTCCTCCGTGGGGGCACCAGTTTATGTGAAGGATTGGGGAGACTGGTCTCTACAACACCTCAAACCAACACCAAGAAAAGAGGATTAAGAGCATAGCTCTCTCAAGATAATATGGGCTGATATTCTCTCACAAATTTTGACATCCTCACTCGCACTCAGCCTCGACTAGCTTCGACTAGCTTCCCTCTACACCGCTACAACTCCCACTATACTTGGATGCACTACAGGAAGCAAGGGAACCAAGAAAACCAAAGGAAAAAGGTAAACAAAAACAATGGAAATCTCTGAACTTTTCCTCATAAAACCAAGATCTTCACTTCTTTTCAAAATCCCTTCCGTGCTAGTAGAGACTCCATAGGCGCTCCCATATATACACATAGCTTGACCAAAACCCATCCAAATCAATCCCAATTTAAAAACTCACAAAGTTAAACAAAAAAATTCAGAAAAATTGATGGATAACTTCGGGAAAAATGTTCGCTTTTGCATATGTACAAGCAAGGATTGTAGCGCATAGTCTACCCTCGACTAGCTGCACCAAAGGGAACTACACACAACATGGTTACCATACCTCAAACCAAGATGAAGAGAGGTCAATATGCAGAGGTAAGCACCCAATTTTATCATCCCATTGAGTAGAGGCACACTCTCAACTCACCACACCAGGCTCTTGCAAGGCAAGAGGGGCACTTCTACATCAAAACCCGCACCCTCCACCGCAGGTTGCAGCAACACATAGTTTCTTCTTCACAGCTGAATATCCCTATTCACTCACGACCCCAAGCTGATAATTTTTTTTTTCATATTTTTAAAGCACTAACTCACTCCTTGAATTCTCAACACCTCTATGTACAAAAACAACAAAACTATGTACCGCGCACAACTGGCCCGCATGCGTAGAGACAACTGACACACACTGCCTTTGTACACTTTGTACAAGCATGCTTTATTTACATCTAAGACTCCAAAAATAATTTAAAAAAATCTCTCAAAGACTTTGGGGTGGCCCGCACCATTCCACCAAAACATCATTTTTGATCGAATTTTTTTATATATAAAGGTAGTTGTCGGTTTCAATTGAAGCTAGAAACTACTTGCTCATTTGCTTCGAGATGAGAGATTGCATAGTTGGAGAGTTACAGATAGATACATACTATTAAGGTATACTTTTAAACTTGATTAAATATGTACTAACTTGTTTTTCTATGTTGTGCCGGACTCATGTGGTGTAGTAATTTTTCTCTCACCACAGAGTTGGCTTGTAGGTTATAGGGTGACTTCAGGGTGTGTAGCCATCCGGCTTACTCCACAAGTGAGTAAAATCTAGTTGTTTTTCTTGTGCTGTGCAACCACTTGGCACAGACTTAAATTCTCACTCCTGTGGTGCAGTAGTATATCTCTCACCACAAACCTGAGTTAGATTTTAGTGGTTGACTTGTGGAGTGCATTAAGCATGATGCTACACCTCTCACTTTAGAGTTTCCTATACGTTTCTCAATTTTAGATAAACTCAAATCATCGTTTGTACCACATAGAAATGCAAGAGTTTTGCTCGTCAAACAGACAGTGGAGAGATGCATCGTTCATGCGCTCTTCATCTCTTTGTGATGTAGCATTTACTCTCATGCTTTGAACTCCAAAGATCCGTCATTGTTCATCACTAGATGACTTGGTGTTTTCTTGGATGTAGATACATACGATATTTGGCCTGCATCTGAGATTGTTAAGTTGTCATGTTTGTGTTTTGAGCTCCACACACTTCATTAGGGATTAGATTAAGTCACATGTTCTTACTACATAGAAATATGAGGGTTACGTTTGTCTACCAAAGAGTGGAGATATGCATACCTATGCCCTCTTCATCTTAGCATGACACTCCTTGCCCTTGTACTTTGTGATCCGTAGATACGCCACTCATCACTAGATGATTTGGTGTTGTCTTGGATGTAAATATGTATGCTGTTTGACCACAATCTAAGATTGTTAAACTATCCACCACTGATGATTGTGTTGTACATTCCACACACTTCATCATGGATTAAATTGATTATACTATCAATCAACATTACAACAACGTCCAAGACTTGTGTTGAGCGTACCTCACACAAGATGGTTGTTCACATGTACGCCTTGATTGTTTACGTGTATTTTGTAATGCACATAATAAGGTCCAGTTCTTGTGATGAGCGTCCCTCACACTCCTAGCATGTTCACCTCTCTTTATCTCTCTCTCTCTCTATGTGTTCTCCTCTCTCTTTTGCACAATGTATGGTTTGCAATCATAATATATCGTTGTTTGCTATAAATTATGTCAGTTGTTTATGGTTTAGGGTCATGACATGATTTGGATCGTCTATAGATCCTCTCCTCTGATAACATTTATGTTTTAAAATTATATCTTGTAGATATGGAAGACACCAAGCTGGAAAAACATCAATGACAATTTTCCTTCAAAGTTATAGTAGTCATTCTCATCACATGTTAGAGATTGAGCTTTGTTGTTTCCTAAACCCCTCTGCTCCGGAGCATTATTACTAGTTCATAGAGGCCTTAGCAAAGTCTATATTTGAGCAGCTCCAGCTTGTATTTTCACCCACTTCTTTTGACACATCTCTAATGACATCAGGTTCATTACTGTTGTACATGGTCATGTAGTCTATTGGACATATTGCAAAGATTTTTCAAGATCTAAAAAATCCTAAAATCATTACTTTTCCAGGCTTAGCTACTTTCATACAACTTGTGCAACAGTTGTATAATGAGTTCAAGAGCAAGGAGAAGCTTGAAAGAGCAGCAAAGCAAACGAGAGTGGAAGCCAGCTCTTTTGATGTTACCAAAGAGCCAAGAGCTACTCTTAGAATAGAGTTTGCTGCTAGTGCCACTCTTGCTCTGGATCAATCTCAACTCCCCCCCTGTATTGGATCTTTTACTAGGAACTGCAATCTTCAACATACATGCTCCACAACGGAAAGAAGGGAGATGGACACATGTGAAGCATGTAGGTGTCAAACATCCTGTATTTAAAGATCCATTGTATGAAGTGAAGATCTTCAAATTCCACTTGCATGGATCCACTGTGGATCAATAGATTAAAGATGAAGCCACAATTTTGGGCATTGCTCATCGCGGAATTATTTATCCACTTTCCATGGTCCGCCACATAGAGTGTCCAATGCTCATTTCACATTTTTGGAATGGCAGCCATATAGAGCACTGGATAAAAGAGTGGAGTGAAGATGGCAATCAATATACCATTTGCAATTATGTGACCATTGAAGGAACAATAGAGTTGTTCAAAATAACATTTTGCAAATAATAAACGCTCTTCTTCATACCTTGAAGTATCTACATGCGCACAACTATCTCCACAATGACTTGCACTCCGGCAACATGATACTTCATTTTGGATAGAAGGGGGTCTATGCAGGCATTGTGGATTGGGGGTCATGTACAAAGACCAAAACAATGGCATGCTTTCCTCCTCTTTGCGACTTGAATATACAAACTAGAAAGCAGACCGAGAGATATTTTCCATGGGCCACAAAATGTATACCTACTAATCCCCCTTTCTGGAATAAAGCCATGGACATCTTCTCATACTTGTAAAAGACTTTTGAAGTGCATGCCAGTGCCACAAGAGAAAAACAAAAGGTATTTTTTAAGCAATGTACTTACCCACCTTGAGAGTGGCAAGCGAAACAATCCCTCAACCTGACCTAATGCTTTTGATCTTTCTCTCTGTCTAAATGGTTCCCATAGAGTGGGCTATGACATTGTAATGACTATTGGCAAAGACCAACTGATGATTTGATTATTTTTCTCTCTAGTTTCAAATATAAATTATATAATTAATCATGTTATATTGTCTCTTTCCAACAACATGGTGATAGATATTGTGTCTCTTTCTTGCAACATGATTAAGTTATCTGGTCTTTTTCTTTCAACATTTAAAAGTGATGACTTGTTGTTAACTTCATGATAAGTCTTTCTAATGATGACATGTTTACTTGATTGGAAAATATGGAAGAAGAACTTAACCACATTGAAGCACATTCCATTAAAAAAGAAGAGAGAGGGAAAGATGTGACCAAGAGAAATACTTCAAAGCTATTGCTAGAATCAAAGAGGATGAGTCCGGGTTGCAAGGCGAGCCTCTCAGCCTTAAAGAGTGCAGGAAGCTATGTCCAAATTTTTTTGTGCGCCAACAATTATTTCAAATCAATGGCAATGCAAAGGAATTAGCTCTTGTAAAGCTATCATATTTGCAGCACAAAGGGCTCGCACGAGTATTGCTACAAAGATTCATATAACAAGAGAGAGTTATAAGAAACAATAACCAAATGTCATTCTACTTTATACAACATTGCTATGTTTACAAAATCCTTGGGAGGCGAGTAGATTGGTCAGATTTCCCTAAGAATTTTGGTGTTGGCCATGGTCGGATTGCAGAGAAAGTGGCAATAAGTAACACCAATAATCCAATGCCTGCACGCAAACATCCCATAGTTTTGCTTCTCAAAGAATGAGATACACTCATTGCATTAGCAAGCCAAGGGCAAGATCTTGCAAGCCAAGGAGAGACATCTGACATTTTGCACAACATAATCCTTGAGCTTGAGATAGAGCTATCTGAGGCCCAAGCAAAGCTACAATCGTATGTAGCGTTGTATGGACCATTGCCAAAAAAGGTTGGTCCTTTGCAACAACAAGGACCTGCAAACCCATCTCTCACACTTGAAAGTAATGAGTTCAACATAGATGAACTACTCAACGAGTTGACTCAATCTTTGGCTTGAGCACTTAGCTCACTTTACCCCTATCTATTTTGATTTGAAGAGAATGCAAAGTGCTATAGTTTGTGTAATCATAGCTTGTCATGTATCCCCTCAGCTGTCCATTTTTGTATTGTTGATTTGAAATTGTATTGTATCTAGCTATAATTATGACTCTTCTTGCAAAATTAATGAGAGAGAGAGAGAGAGAGAGAATTGAGATGTATTCTTTTTGGCATGTAGCTTGTGGCCGGAATTTAATCTGCTAGAATCAATAAATCGAGCTGTCAATTTTAAAGTCAAAAAAATTAGAAAGCAACAAACTACACAAGCAATGCTCTATGGATCAATATAGTGATCAAAATTTTTCCACATTATCAAATAGATTCATGCTACATTATTAATTAACAATAAGCAATGATAGTCTTATCATTCTTCATGTATAAACTCATGTCAATCAAATTATCTTTTCAAGTGCAAAATAACTTCATCTCTTTAAATAAAATATTTTAATCACAATGCTCACATTGCACTACATTGATTCATCTAAAGTGCAAGCTTTTGGATTTCACACATTACGATAATCGATAATCTTAATCATTTATTTAAAACAATACAAATAAATCTCATCATCACGTTGCACTATATTGATTAATCTAAAGTGAAAGCTTACATCTTTCACACATTACAATAATCGATAATATTAATCAAATCTTGCAATTGATTCTCATTGTAACATGAAGACTAATTGCAAACCTTGACTATTGTCATATCTATCTGAAACATGCGAACATGAAGTTCTCGATTAGTGTATTCTTAGATCAAAAAAAACTTTGTGCAAAGTTTTTTCAATCAAAAATCTTTTTGATGGAAGTTTCGTTTGATCGAAAAACCAAGAAAAAGACTGTGGCCTATTTTTGATGATGTGGCACCATATAATACACTCGTATAATATGAGGTCATGTAAAACATGCCCGTATACGATGTATTATACATATCTCGTGTCATAATAATCAATATCTAATTCTCCTAAATGATTTTCTCATATTAAATTGATCATTTAATGTGGGGAAGGCCAGGGGAGAAAAAGCTAGAATATTGGTTAAGCTAGCAGACCGGCCACGGTAGGGATCCAAAGGAGGGAAAATAGGGATCCAAAGGGGGGGCCATCTGCAAAAGAGCCATGTACAACAATGGGCTAAAAAGACCCTAAGGTTCAGCCCATTAAGACTTCCAAAATGCTAAGGTTCCAAAATTCAAAGGTTGTGTCCAAAGGTCAACCCTAGGGAAAATTGGATGCTTTGTGTGTGCCCTAAAAGTCTTTGCACATCCCTACATGGGAGGGGGCGAGCCCTAAAGGTAGGGGATGAGAGAGAAAGCCACACACACACACACACACAGACAGGCTCCCTTTACACAAAGGGAATGAGGGACACATGTCAGCTCCCTAGGCCAGATGTCCACAAGGTGTGCCCAATTTCTATTGGATGACCCTTGAAGTGGACCAATGAAAATTAAGCTAGAGTAAATCTAGTTTAATTAATTTAAAAACATTTAATAAAACAAACCAATGAGAATTAAGTCTCTTAGAAGACTATTGGGCACTCTCCCAAGGGGTCCAATGAGCATTCAGGAGCCCCATGGCTTGCCTGATTTCTATTGGCCAAGAGGCAAAGGGGTCCAATGAGAGTTTAGTTTAATTATTTAATTACCTAAAGCTCTCACAAAAGGGGAAAGGGGGACACATGTCAGAAGACTATCACTTATGCTGCTTAATTGTAATTGGCTTGACTTGGGGAGGGCCAATGAGGCTTCAGGAAGATCATTTAGCAAGAGGGCTCGCCCAAGAGAGAGAGAGGGGGCTGATTTTTGCAAGGTATTATCACACACACACTCACACAAGCTCATGTGTGAAGAAAGAGAAGACTATCTCTTCCCAAGCTTTAATGGAGAACTCATCACCTACTCCAAGCTTGTGAGATAGAAGCCTACATCAACACTCTCTTGGCATGTGGATGCAAATCCAACCAAGAGCCAAGCTTCAATGCATGCTCATCTCCTCTACCAAGCTAATTACTAAGCTAATCTATGCTACATATGAGTGATTATGTGAGGAGATGTACATCTTTCTCGTAAGATACTCCTTCTTCCTCTCAATCTACTCTCATACCCTGCTAGCTCTCACCATCTTCGAAGGTGTGTGAGGTCTTGGGTCTGAGAACGGGGATAATTCAAGTTGTGTTTGTTAAGTGTTTTGCTTAGTGCATGAAGTTTCCATCTTCATTGCACTAGCTAGTCTTGAAGGAACACAAAGAATTGTATTGTACAATGTCTCTCTTGATGGGAGAAACCATAATACAAAGCCTTTTGGAGGGGGGACCGGCTCCATGAAAATCCGGTCCTCAACTGTTGTCAATAGCTTAATTGCTCTCTCTTTTGAAAGTATTGTCGATGCTATCTAACTAGGTGTTATGCTTTTTGTTGCTCTCTCCACCCAAGCACTCTTGTAATTCTCATTAGGAATCTACTCTAGTGAAATGCCCACTATGTTCATGCTAATTTCAGCTACACATAAGTTATTAGGCCATTAAATGTTACATTGATATCAGAGCTCAAGGTTTCTCTTTTCTTGCTCAAGAAGGGAGGTCCTCAAGCTAGCTACAAATGGTTGGTATTATTAATTGCTTGTGAGTAAGTAGAATAGGGATTTTTCAGCCTTGCAGTGCGCCTGCCTTCGTGCAGTTAATGGGGCATCACCGTCGAGAGCTATGGTCTTAATAGTGGAGTCCTACGGAGCTTGCCTACGGCTTAACCACTATTGAGCTATTAGAAGCTTGACAGGAGCCGGTGCTGTTTTGGTGTTGAAAGACCCTCTCTTCTATTCCTTGCAATTAATGGTATTCGACCCGCGGGTACAGTAGCTTGAGTGCTTTTTCTAAAGGGGTAAAGAGGAGTAGCAACTAGGGCTTGAAGTGCCAAAGTACACCTAAAATTTGTTAGAATGGCTGACAATAGTAAAGAGAGTGAAATTAATGTTGATAACTTTGATTTTGCTCATGAGCAAGCTACTAATGATGCTTCAATGCTTGTTAACTATCTTGTTTCTAGGCTTCAACAAGACATGGGAAATCCATCTCTCCAAAGTGAAGTGCAACGGCAGCTCCGTGCTCACGGGATTCTCCAAGCTCATCACCATGACGAGAGAACACCTAGGAAGCCTCCTTGTGAGACTACCAAAAGAGGTCTCTCTCCGATTCGGGAAGAAGAAGAGAATCCATATGAAGGGCTCAAGAATTTACTTCTTGATGATGCATCTCCTTCCCAAAGGAGAACTCAAGAGCCTCCACCGAAGGAACGAGAAAGAAGCGAGACTCCCGCCACCTCGGTGGAGATGGCTCCACGAAGACGGTGGGCTAAACGCTCTCCATCACCACCAAAGCGGAGAAGACCATCACACTCTTCTCCACGCCATAATTCAAAGAGGGATGATAAAAAGCAAGAGAAGAAAAAGGCGAGAAAGAGGACACCCTCTTCTCCATCTTCTTCATCCTCTTCCTCTTATGAAAGCTATGGTGAAGACGACAAAGATCAAGACAAGAAAAAGGCGAGAAAGAGGTCACCCTCTTCTCCACCTTCTTCAAATTTTTCACCTGCTGAAGAAAGTGATGGTGCAACCTTTGAACCATCAAAAAGAAGAGGTCATAGGAAATATTATGCCGCATGGAAGAGGTCATCCAAGTTGAAGAAATTCAAAGAGGGAGGGAAGAGCATCTCTTTCCTTACCTATGATGGTACCTTTGGTGCTACGGACAAAGTCTTGGCCTTTATCCAACAATTCGATGCGGCGTTTGGAGATGAGGGCTTCACGGAGTCCTCTAAGCTACGCCATGTAGCTATGCACTTTCAAAAGTCCGCCAGACAATGGTGGTCTAGCCTACGAGCCAACGGTGAAGCTCCATGACCATGGAAAGCTTTAAGAGCTTCCATTATGAAGCAGTTTTTTGCCACCGATGCCAAAGACAAAGTACTCACCGAATGGCGAAGCTTAAAGCTCTCTCCCAATGAATCTATCCAGAAATATGTAGACAAGTTTTGGGACCTACAACTCAAAGCCACTGTCTTCAAAAAGTTGGATTTTGGAGAGCAAAAGCAACAATTTTGTGTGGGCTTAACCGAAGAAATGGCGGAGTATGTCAACTCCCAAAGACCACGTACCATATCGGCGTTAATACACCACACTATGGTCGCCTCTCGAATCAATTTCCAAACGGGGGAAAAAAGAAATAATAAGCCCCCGGATAATAAGGGTTCCAATCAGCCTAAGGGGAAGGACAATGTCCAAAAGTCTCCTAAGGGCAACTCCAACAAAGCTAAAGAGAAGGGAGTTTACAAAGGTAAGAATAAACTCTCTCCTGAAGAGCTTGAGCGTTATCGTAAGGATAACCAGTGTTTCAAGTGCGGCGAACAAGGGAATGCTTACCGCGCTTGTCCCCAAAAGAACAACTGCCAAGATCCTCCTAGAGCTTCCTTGGTTGAAATCCAAGAGGAGGAGACTCACCAAACTCACCACAAAGGATCTCCTCTATGACATGCTTGGGGAAAGGTAAGAGAACATGATGCTTTTATTCTCTTTGACCCTGGTTCTACTCACAATTTTATATCTATAGAGTTGGCCACCAAGCTAGGAATACAATCCTACGAGATGGGAGATTTCCTACCCGCAGAGAGTGCCTTCAAGGGTCAAGAAGCTTCAGTCACTCCCTTAATTGGGAAATTGAGGCTTCATGTCCAAGGCTATGTGGACAAAGAGGACTTCTTTATCTCTCCTCTCAAGCATGAGGATGTAATCCTAGGGGCACCATGGTTTGACCGCTTGGCTGCCGATGTTAAATTTCCTGAAAGGAGAATCTCCTTTAAGTTCAGGGAAAAAGACATGTATATAGATGCTAAGGAAATGGGTAACACCATCCCCATTGTACATACACCAGCTTTCAACAAGTCAATAAAGAGCTCTATTTCTGTGTACATGATTTTTGTTAAAGATTATCAAAATGAACCTAATGCTTGAACAAACGAAAATAAAAGCAACCAAAAGGAATTAGAGTTATCCAATTTTATCAAGGGGTTTCAAGATGTTTTTATTGACGACATCCCTTATGAGCTACCTCCTAAACGAGGTAATGATGACCATGCAATTGAACTTCTTCCAGGAAGTTCACCGCCTAATAAACCTCCTTATAGAGTTTCTCAAGCTCAACAAGAGGAGATTATGCGGCAAGTGCATGATTTAGTTGAGAAGGGTATGGTTAGGCCAAGCTCATCTCCATTTTGCTCACCTGTGCTATTAGTGCAAAAGAAAGACGGCACATATCGTATGTGTGTCGACTATAGAGCACTAAATAGGATCACTATCAAGAATAGGTTTCCCGTTCCACGGGTAGAAGACCTATTTGATAAGCTACAAGGATCGACCTACTTCAGTAGGGTTGACCTAAAAAGTGGCTATCATCAAATAAGGATAGTTGATCAAGACATTGTAAAGACCGCATTTCGTACTACATTTGGTCTTTACGAATACATTGTCATGCCTTTTAGCTTGACCAATGCACCAGCCACATTCAACCGCTTGATGGAGAAGCTGTTCAGGCCTCATCGAACCTTCACTGGAGTGTTCTTTGATGATATTATCATCTACTCTAATTCATTGGAGGAACACAAGCAACACCTCCAGGTAATATTTCAAGTTTTAAGAGAGAATAAACTTTATGTTAATCGAAAGAAAAGTGAATTTCTCTTGCAAGAGATTCAGTATTTAGGTCACATTATCTCTCAAGATGGCATCCAAATGGATCCATCCAAGTTAGAGGTAATAAAAGGATGGCCTAAACCAAGGAATCTGCATGAACTAAGAAGCTTCATAGGTATGTGTGCATACTATAGATGCTTCATAGAAAAGTTCTCACAAATTGCAGGACCATTACATGACCTAGCAAAGAAAAGCGTTAGGTATACATGGTCTGCTAAGGAGAACAATGCTTTCGAAAAGCTTAAAGAAAAGCTTATCTCTCAACCTGTGCTTACACTACCGGATCTCTCAAAACCATTTGAGGTCCAATGCGATGCTTGTGGTGATTGCCTTGGAGCTGTTTTGCTCCAAGAAGGGCACGCCATAGGCTATGAGAGTCGAAAGCTCGACCCTGTTGAGCAAGCTCTAGGCATATAAGAAAAAGAACTCCCTGCAGTTCTACATGCCTTAGACTCATGGAAGCACTATTTATTGGGGACTCCTTTCATTCTGTGAACGGATCACCAAAGTCTTAAGTACTTCATGACACAGACCAAGCTCTCCGACAAACAAATGAGGTGGGAAAATTTCCTTTCGCAATTTCATTTTCATATTGCTCACATTGCTGGCAAGCATAATCAAGTAGCCGATGCACTCTCAAGACGACCGAGAGTGAATGCGGTTTCCATAGCAACTCACAATGATCTATCTTCAATGATAGATGAGTATGCTATTGATCCCGATTTTAGAGATGTGATTTCAGCCCTTGCATTAGGGAAGAAAGAAGAACCATTTACTTTACAAGATGGTTATCTTCTCTATGGAAATAGACTATGTGTTACTAACTCACTACGTGAGAAAGTAATGTATGAATCTCATGCTCTACCTTATGCGGGGCATAGAGGGATTCAGTCTACCTTAAAGGGAATTGAAACATATTTCTATTGGCCTACCATGAAAGTGAACATACAAGAGTATGTTTCCAAATGTGTGGTATGCCAAAAGACAAAATTTGATAGAGGGAAGCAACTTGGATTGCTTCAACCCTTGCCAATCCCTAATTCACCATGGAAGAGTATATCCATGGATTTTATCTTTGGATTGCCTAAGTCTATCCATGGGAATACGGGAATATGGACGATAGTAGATAGGTTTAGTAAACAAGCTCATTTTATACCTGTCAAAAAGACTATCAAAGCCCATCAAATGGCAACCCTCTTTATTTCACAAATTTTCAAGTACCATGGCTTGCCCATGTCCATAGTGTCGGATAGAGATCCTAGAATGACCAGTAATTTCTGGAAGGGTCTCTTTGAGAATTTAGGGACAAGGCTAAATTTCTCTTCAGCCTATCATCCACAAACGGATGGCCAAAGTGAAATAGCTAACCTAACAATTCTCGATCTACTAAAAGCCTATGTAACGGAAGTAGATCAAAGATCCCAATGGGAGAAGTACTTACCCTTAGTGGAGTATGCTTACAATAACACTGTACATACTTCCACGAGAAAAGCACCTTTCGAGGTAATTGAGGGAAGATCAAAAAGTCCCTTGCTACTTAAGGTACATGGGAAGATCTTCGCTGCAAATGAGTATAGCCGAGACCTACAAGAATCTTTCCAAAAGATTAAGGATGCTATCTCTATCGCACATCAAAGGCAAAAGGCTGCTGCTGACAAGCACAGAAGAGCCCAAGCCTTTAAAGAAAACGATTGGGTCTTGTTAAAGTTTCCCAAGGCTCGATTAAGGCACACAACGGGCAAGAATCCTACGGGCCACCAAAAGTACTATGCTAAACTAGCAAAAAGGTACTATGGTCCCTTCCAGATACTTAGGCTAATCAATGACATGGCCTATCAACTTAAGTTTCCCAATCATTGGCTCATACACAATGCTTTTCATGTGAGCCTATTAAAGCCTTACAAAGGAGAGCCACCTCAAGAACGAGCTATTGAAGACCCACCGGAGATCGAGGACCAAGAAGAGGTGCTGCAGCCCGAGTCCATTCTCCGACATGAAGACAAAGTACTAAGAGGCGGTAAGACTATCCGACGATATCTTATTAAGTTTAAGAATTATCCTTTTGAAGATGCTAGATGGATGCAAGGCATACAATTAAAGGATAACCTAAACCTTGTCAATGCTTACAATGCTTCCCAAGAGTAAGCAAATGTACAAAATGTTAACAATGAACATAATTTTTGTCTTATAAGACTCTCTTTTTCTTTATTTGTGCACAAAAATGAAGTAGTATGCATGCTTAGATCAAGTTTGCGGAGACGACGTCTCCCAAACACCAAGTAGAGCTTGTCACTCTACTATGGAAGATTGATAGGACTAATGTGCAGACATGCTTGCAGCAGCCTCAGGCTCTCAAGCGCCAAATGGACTAGTCATCCATTGTGGAATGATGTCGTAGGGTAACATAGGGATCCTCTACCCGCTAAGAAAAGGACTCATGAATATGCTTTATCTTCTCTACACCATAGTTGAGGACGACTATGATTTCAAGAGAGAGGTATTGTCATAATAATCAATATCTAATTCTCCTAAATGATTTTCTCATATTAAACTGATCATTTAATGTGGGGAAGTCCAGGGAAGAAAAAGCTAGAATATTGGTTAAGCTAGCAGACCGGCCACGGTAGGGATCCAAAGGAGGGAAAATAGGGATCCAAAGGGGGGGCCATCTGCAAAAGAGCCATGTGCAACAATGGGCTAAAAAGACCCTAAGGTTCAGCCCATTAAGACTTCCAAAATGCCAAGGTTCCAAAATTCAAAGGTTGTGTCCAAAGGTCAACCCTAGGGAAAATTGGATGCTTTGTGTGTGCCCTAAAAGTCTTTGCACATCCCTACATGGGAGGGGGCGAGCCCTAAAGGTAGGGGATGAGAGAGAAAGCCACACACACACACACACACAGACAGGCTCCCTTTACACAAAGGGAATGAGGGACACATGTCAGCTCCCTAGGCCAGATGCCCACAAGGTGTGCCCAATTTCTATTGGATGACCCTTGAAGTGGACCAATGAAAATTAAGCTAGAGTAAATCTAGTTTAATTAATTTAAAAACATTTAATAAAACAAACCAATGAGAATTAAGTCTCTTAGAAGACTATTGGGCACTCTCCCAAGGGGTCCAATGAGCATTCAGGAGCCCCATGGCTTGCCTGATTCCTATTGGCCACGAGGCAAAGGGGTCCAATGAGAGTTTAGTTTAATTATTTAATTACCTAAAGCTCTCACAAAAGGGGAAAGGGGGACACATGTCAGAAGGCTATCACTTATGCTGCTTAATTGTAATTGGCTTGACTTGGGGAAGGCCAATGAGGCTTAAGGAAGAGCATTTAGCAAGAGTCCAAGAGAGAGAGGGGGCTGATTTTTGCAAGGTATTATCACACACACACTCACACAAGCTCATGTGTGAAGAAAGAGAAGACTATCTCTTCCCAAGCTTTAATGGAGAACTCATCACCTACTCCAAGCTTGTGAGATAGAATCCTACATCAACACTCTCTTGGCATGTGGATGCAAATCCAACCAAGAGCCAAGCTTCAATGCATGCTCATCTCCTCTACCAAGCTAATTACTAAGCTAATCTATGCTACATATGAGTGATTATGTGAGGAGATGTACATCTTTCTCGTAAGATACTCCTTCTTCCTCTCAATCTACTCTCATACCCTGCTAGCTCTCACCATCTTCGAAGGTGTGTGAGGTCTTGGGTCTGAGAACGGGGATAATTCAAGTTGTGTTTGTTAAGTGTTTTGCTTAGTGCATGAAGTTTCCATCTTCATTGCACTAGCTAGTCTTGAAGGAACACAAAGGATTGTATTGTACAATGTCTCTCTTGATGGGAGAAACCATAATACAAAGCCTTTTGGAGGGGGGACCGGCTCCATGAAAATCCGGTTCTCAACTGTTGTCAATAGCTTAATTGCTCTCTCTTTTGAAAGTATTGTCAATGCTATCTAACTAGGTGTTATTCTTTTTGTTGCTCTCTCCACCCAAGCACTCTTGTAATTCTCATTAGGAATCTACTCTAATGAAATGCCCACTATGTTCATGCTAATTTCCGCTACACATAAGTTATTAGGCCATTAAATGTTACATCTCGTATAAGGTATAATGAAACCTAGGTCTGCTTGCGGCATATCCATCAACAATGTGAAAACAAGGCAAGTAGAGATTCAATTTTTAGGTTTTTGGGCGTTTTGGACACGTTGATGGTGTTAGTATCTTTGAATTATAACACTTGTTGACAATTTTGTGATTTATTTTTGTTTCAATGATGACAAAATCCATATTGAATGAGCGGCGTTGACTTCATGAAAAAGACATTCGTATTTAACACTAGACCGGTAACATGACACTTCTATGCCCTTGGATACTTTTGTGTCTTGTTAAGTGACCATTTTGCTTGAATGATTTGAAGAGTATGAAAATGAATTTCTAGATGCAATATTCCACAAAGTTGCCTTATGAGTTGATAAAAACTTTACATTTTTTTTTTTTGTAATATCAATCTCACCATTAACCTTATTCACGCACAACATTTTTGAGCCTATACTGTATGAAAAACGGGTCCTGTTTTTGTTTCTTTTTTTTCAAAATTTTCAACTATACCACTAAAAATTCCATGTTTTTGAGGTTAAGATTGCTAGAGGATAAGCCTTTGTAGTTCTCAACATGTTTTGACACTTCTAAGGAGAACTAAGTGTTAAAATTGAAAGTTATGACCAAATTACAAGAATTGCCTAATCCTGCACTTTTATGATTTTTTGGTGGATTTCTTACCTAATATGCTATATAGCATAGTACATAATGATGGTTGCGTTTTTTAATTGCTGAAGAGTACGAGACATTTTAGTGTAGCAACTGTAGCTTTCTCAATATTGCTAGTTTCTTAGGTCAATTGTGTGTATTTTGTAGGTGATAACCATATCTAATCATAAACTATAGATTTGGCTAGATATTGAGTAGTTTCTTAGAGTTCATAATGCTAAACCCAGCTTTTTCATGTCTGCTATATTTAGGAATCATCATTTTCCCCAAGGTTCCACTTAGTAAGAGATCCATTATTCTTTTGACATGCTCCATGGATTCTTTTGGATCCAAAGGCCCAAAGAAAACTAAAAAAACATTTATATAGTATCTGTATTGAGCGTGACTATAGAAATCTTGATGATAGGTCCACAAAAAGAAAAAATGCAACTTTTTTGTACCTAATTTTTCCCCCCAAAAATAAATAGTGAGGCAAAAGTAACCATATATTTTGATCCCCAACCCATTGAAGCTAACGGGTAATTTTAACAGTTTTCGCGTATATGGTTTTTGTTAAAGATTCCATAAATGATCCTAATGTTTTACCAAATCAAGGTGGTAGTAATTAATAGGAATTAGAGTTGTCTAATTTTCTAAATAGATTCAAAGATGTTTTTATGGATGACATCCCTATGGAGTTACCTCCAAAACGAGGGAATGATGACCATACACTAGAACTTTTACCAGGGAGCTCACCGCCTAATAAACCTCCTTATCAAGTTTCCCAAGATCAACAAGAGGAAATTAGAGGCAAGTACATGAGCTAGTAGACAAAGGAATGGTGAGGCCTAGTTCCTCTCCCTTTTGCTCACCCATCCTATTAGTGCAAAATAAAGACGGTACATACCGTATGTTCGTTGATTATAGAGTACCAAATCAAATTACTATCAAGAACGAATTTTTGGTATTGCCGGTAGAAGATTTGTTTAATAAGCTACAAGGCTCTACCTAATTCAATAGGATTGACCTTAAAAGTGGCTATCATCAAATAAGGATGGTGAATGAAGATATTATAAAGACCGCTTTCCGCACAAAATTTGGTATTTATGAATATCTTGTCATGGCTTTTGGCTTGACAAATGCTCTAACCACATTCAACTTCCTAATGGAGAAAAATTTTAGGCCCTATTGCAAGTTTACTGGAGTGTTCTTTGATGATATCATCATCTACTCCAATTCCCTCGAGGAACATAAGCAACATCTGTAGTTAATCTTTCAAGCATTGAGGGAGAATAAACTTTTTATTAATCAAAAGAAGAGTAATTTTTTTCTTCAAGAGACTCAGGTCACATTATCTCTCATGCTGGTCTCCGTATGGATCCAACAAATTTAGAGGTACTAAAAGGATGGCCGAATCCAAGGAACCTACATGAGCTACGAAGATTTATTGGTATGTGTGCATATCATAGATGTTTCATAGGAAAATTCTCATAAATAGCAGACTTAACAAAGAATAACATCAAGTATTCATGGATTGCAAAAGAGAAAAATGCTTTTGAGAAGCTCAAAGAGAAGCTTATCTCTCAACCTCTCCTTACATTATTGAATCTCTCAAAACCATTTGAGGTACAATCTAATGCTTGTGGAGATTTCCTTGCAGCAGTTGTGCATCAAGAAGGACCTTCCATAGCATATGAGAGTCAAAGACTCAATTCCAATGAGCGGGTTTTGGGCATATACAAGAAGGAGCTGCTAGCTATTCTACATGCCCTTGACACATGGAAGCATTATCTTTTGGGGACTCCATTCATCCTACGAACGGATCACCAAAGTTTAAAGTACGTCATGACACAAACCAAGCTTTCCAACAACCAAATGAGGTGGGTAAATTTTGTTTCACAATTTAATTTTCATATTGATCATATTGCTTGCAAGCACAATCAAGTGGCCTATGCACTATCACGACGACCAAAAGTAAATGCAGTGTCTATAGAAACTCACAATGATCTATCTTCTATGATAGATGAGTATGATATTGACCCTAATTTCAAGGATGTAATGTCATCCATTGCCTTGGGAATGAAAATGGAACCGTTCACCTTGCACGATGGTTATCTTCTCCATGGTAGTAGGCTATGTGTTACTAACTCCCTTCATGAGAAAGTAGTGTATGAATCTCATGCTCCTACCTATGTGGGGCATAGAGGGATTCGACCAACTCTTCAAGGATTAGAGACGTATTTCTATTGGCCTACCATGAAAGTATACATATAAGAGTATGTTTCAAAATGTGTGGTATGCCAAAAGACCAAGTATGATAGAGGGAAGAAACCTAGATTACTCCAGCCATTTCCAATTCCTAATTCACCATCAGAGAGTATATCCACGGATTTTATCTTTTTATTATCCAAATCTATACATGGGAATATAGGAATATGGACAATAGTAGACATGTTTAGTAAACAAGCACATTTCATACCTGTCAAAAAGACTATTAAGGCACATACAATGGCCACCCTCTTCATATCACATATTTTCAAACACCATGGCTTGCCAACATCCATAGTGTGAAATGGAGATCCACAAATGACCTGTAATTTATGAAAGGGTCTCTTTGAGAATCTAGGTACAAGGCTAAATTTCTCTTCATCACCCACAAACGGATGGCCAAAGTGAGATATCTAAGCTTACAATTCTAGATCTACTCAAAACCTATTATGGAAGTAGATCAATGCTCACAATGGGAGAAGTATCTACCTCTTGTAGAGTATGCGTACAATAACACTGTTCATACTACTACACGGAAGGCACCCTTCAAAATCATTGAGGGAAGAACAAAAAATCCCTTGCTACTTAGGGTACATGGGAAGATCTTTTTTGCCAAGGAGTATAGCTGAGACCTACAAAAATATTTTAAGTAGATTAAGGAGGCTATATCTATCTCACAACAAAGAAAAAATTTGTTGCTAACAAGCACAAAAGGGCCTTGAATTTCAAGGAAATGGCTGGGTCCTACTCAAGTTTCTCAACTTGGCTAGATTCAGGCAAACGATGGGTAGAAATCATACGGGCCACCAAAAGTATTATGCTAAGGTGGAAAAAAGATACTATGGTCCTTTTCAAATCCTAAAATCAATCAAGGAGATGTCCTATCAACTAATGTTTTCGAATCATTGAATCTGTGAGGGCCATACCCAGACTCGACCCTACTCACCTCCCTCAGTTCCTCCAGACCATTCCAGGGAATGACGTAGATCTATCTGTAGGTATCCCTCCCACTTGGGACCGACACTCAGACAAGACTCCAACCTATTTTGATTGCCAACCAAAGGGGGTACATCCCTTCATTCAATGATTCTATCTGCTTCTCATAATCAATCTGTCTTTGACAACTTTGCGCACCCAAAATCATGGTCCTTAGTCTTGATTCTCTTTATCTTTAACTTGAGGATCTTCTCTTGCTTTCTTGTTCTCCCTTGGTTCATGGCGATAACCCCTTTTTCCTGACAAGCAGGCACGACAGTTATCACTTTCCCCTAAGAAGAGGGATCTTGCAATCCTACCTGGTCTCGCTCGTCCCCGATTACCCATTTTTATCCCACGTAGTCCTAGCGTTTAACATAAAAAATTTAAACCAACATCCGGCCATATAACCCTCCGGATCCGCCCACACACCAAACCATTTCATGAAAATCCCTTCCCGAGGTAGTACTTAACTACTACAAAATCAGGAAGATAGCAGTCTATCAGACATCATCAAGCAACATGCAATTTGTTGCATACCCTCGTTCAGGGAAATTCATCTGGTTGTTCCCATCAGATCTTTATTTAGAAACTTTTAATTTATTTCCTTTCCTTTATCTGCTATAATAAGCTTGTAATTAGTTTCCTAACTAATCAAGAAACACATTTAGTTTCAACCAATTCATTTTGCCTCCCTATTCAGGCCAAGATAATCGGTTACAAGCCATCAAAATGGCAACACCTTCACAATATTTCACAGAATTAAGTGTTTGGGAAAGGTTCATCAAGTAATTTAATCATTCCTTCCTAAGCATTTTATTTCGAGAGATATAGCACCATCTGGTGACAGATGCACATGATAACCCCTATATTCCTAGCCTTTCCAGTTCCTTTTTAAGCAACCAAGTCAAACAAATTTCCTTAATTAAATTCACATCATCCTCCCTGAGTATGACCTTCTCATCCAACTATTGGCCTCGGGCCATACCTGAATTATGACTGATTTCCAATAAGATACCGCGGGTACTTCACCTGGTCGGGAAAAAATAAAACAAACCCATTCATCCCTTATCCCTCGGGCATGAATGACCTACGTATAACAACTAGCCGGTTACGTTGCCCTAGATAAAAAGGGCTAATCTCCGTCAAGTTCCCCAAGAGAATCATCTCAATGGGCTGGCCTTTCAATCAAATTGACCCCATGAAAATCCATCTTGGTTTCCGGTCATTTCCAGAAAATCTTCAAAACTCCTAGTTAAATCTATGTTTTGCAATGGGCTATCCCTATCACCTCTTGAGATTCCTTTTTAACTCCTAATTGGTAATTTTCAGGTTCATTCATTTATCAACCTTAATTCCTACTTTCATTAATTATCTACCAGCCAAGTTTATTTAAAAAATACAAGCGAATTTTTGCCATAGGCATTTGATGGTTAATGTCTCTTTGGAAATGCCAACTTTTTAAGTTCAATCCCCGTTTTGTCGATTCCCAGGTATTTGCAATCTTTTGACATCCATGGGGCATCTCCATGGAAGCTTGTAGAGTTTTTGGTTCAAAACAACTCAATTCTACGAAGTTATCCCCTATCTCCCTCATCCCGTATTTGCAAACAAACTTGAAATTGACAACTTTCAGAAATACTCTTCAATACCAAAAATTGAACTACTTCTATCGAGCTTAGACAACTACTCTTTTCTTATGGTGCCTAGCTTTCCATTTAAGAAGCTAGAAGGTCATCCTATAATTTATGAGTTTTCGAGCTTTCCATTAAAGCTTAAACCTAAAATACAAGGTAGTCACTAAAGCTTACACCTGAGTGAAAAGTTACCATTAATGCTTAGCTTAAAAGTGCAAATCTACCTTTGAAACTTAACTTAATGATGCATAGATACTCTTATCACTTGACTCTAATTGCAAGGTTTCCATTAAAGTTTAAACCTAAAATACAAGGTAATCACTAAAGCTTACACCTAAGTGCAAAGTTATCATTAAAGCTTAGCTTACGAGAGCAAATCTACCTTTGAAGCTGAACTTTATGATGCATAGATACTCTCATCCCTAATTGCAAGGTTTCCATTAAAGCTTAAACCTAAAAATACAAAGTAGTCACTAAAGCTTACACCCAAGTGCAAAGTTACCATTAAAGCTTAGCTTACGAGAGCAAATCTACCTTTGAAGATTAACTTTATGATGCATAGATACTCTTATCACTTGACCCTAATTGCAAGGTTTCCATTAAAGCTTAAACCTTAAAATACAAGGTAGTCACTAAAGCTTACACCTAAGTGCAAAGATACCATTAAAGCTTAGCTTACGAGAGCAAATATACCTTTGAAGCTTAACTTTATGATGCATAGATACTCTTATGATCACTTGACCCTAATTGCAAGGTTTCCATTAAAGCTTAAACCTAAAAATACAAAGTAGTCACTAAAGCTTACACCTAAGTGCAAAGTTACCATTAAAGCTTAGCTTACAAGAGCAAATCTACCTTTGAATCTTAACTTTATGATACATAGATACTCTTATCACTTGATCCTAATTGCAAGGTTTCCATTAACACTAGAATGGTAACAGGACACTTTTATGTCCTTGGACACTTTTGTGTCCTGTTAAGTGACCATTTTGCTTGAATTATTTGAAGAGTATGAAAATGAATTTCTAGGTGCTATATATCCACAAAGTTTCCTTATGATCTGAAAAAAACTAAGCATTTTTTTTAAAGTATCGATCTCACCATTAACCTTACTCTTGCACAACATTTTTGAACCTAAACTGTGTGAAAAACGGGTCCTATTTTTGCCCTTTTTTCAATTTTTGGCAACTATACCACTCTAAACTTCATGTTTGTGAGGTTTAGATGGCTAGAGGTTAGTCCTTCATAGTTCTCAACATGTTTTGATGCTTGTAGTGAGAGCTAAGTGTTAAAATTGAAAGTTATGACCAATTTATAAGAATTGCATAATCCTGTTTTTTGGCCAAAATTAGCACTTTTATTATTTTTTTGGTGGCTTTCTTGATATCCAAATTCAATTTTGATTGTGTAAGTGTAATGTATAACATAAAGATAATCTTCCTTGAGTTTTGGGGGACCTAATATGCTATATAGCATAGTATATGATGATGGTTGAGTTTTTTGATTGATGAAGAATACGATACATTTTAGAGTAGAAAGTATAACTTTCTCAATATTGCTAGTTTCTTAGACCAATTGTGTGTATTTTGTAGGTAGTAACCATATCTAACCATAGACTACAAACTTGGCTAGATATTGAGTAGTTTTTATGGGGTTCTAGAGGTCATAATGCTAAACCCAGTTTTTTCATGTTTGCTGTATTTAGCACTTTATCATTGGCCCCAAGGTTCCAATTGTAAGAGATCCATTATCCTTTTGACATGCTCCATGGATCCTTTTGAATCCAAAGGCCCAAAGGAAACTAAGAAAACATGTATATAGTATCTGTATTGAGCGTGACTATAGAAACTCTGATAATAGGTCCGCAGAATGGAAAAAATGCAACTTTTTTGTACCTATCTTTTTTTACCAAAAAAACATTAGTGAGGTAAAAGCAACCATATGTTTTGGTCACCAACCCATTGAAGTTAACGGGGAATTTTATCTCATGTCCTACAAAAATCCCCAGTCTTATTTATATGCAATCAACCGTAAGAAATTGCTGTTTTGGGCAAAATGCACTGGTCTATCAACTTTGGAGGCTTGTAGTGACCAAGGGATGAGAAAAATTACAAGTTTCTCATTTTTTGCATATGTAGTAAATATTGAACTATAATCTCATGAAAGGATTTTTTCAAAATGAGTGGATCTACTATGGTTTTGGAATTTTTTTCCAAAACCCTGAAAGGACACTTTTATGTTCTATTAGGTTACCATTCTAGTGTTAAAGCTTAAACCTAAAAATACAATGTAGTCACTAAAGCTTATACCTATGTGCAAAGTTACCATTAAAGCTTATCTTACAAGAGCAAATCTACCTTTGAATCTTAAATTTATGATGCATAGATACTCTTATCACTTGACCCTAATTGCAAGGTTTCCATTAAAGCTTAAACCTAGAAATACAAGGTGGTCACTAAAGCTTACACCTAAGTTAGCTTACGAGTGCAAATCTACATTTGAAGCTTAACTTAATGATGCATAACTACCATTAATACTTAACCCTAACTCCAAGGTTACCATTAAAGCTTAAACCTAAAATGATGCACATAAACCTTCTAGTATTAAAACACATGGATTAATTAAACCTACTAGAAATGAAGATTACCTCCTCTAAACAAGAGGGAAGTGGAGTTGAAGTCCTTCTTGAAGAGATGTGAGGCTCAAAGAGGAAGGAAAGGGATTTAAAATAAAGAGGAAGGAGAGAGGAGATTCTTCACAAAACCCTCAAGGGTTTGGCCTTTAAGAGAGGGAGAGAGCAAGAGCAAGGTTTAATTTAAACCTTGATTTACTTAAGCATAATCTTGAGCATGGTAAGTATGCAAGTAGCTTAGCAATATGTGTGTGTAATTACAAAGGAGAGGGGATGCTTATATAGGAAATGGTGTGTGGAAATCTCTTCTCAATTCCTATTGGACCCCAATTTCTCATCTCAATTCCTATTGGACCCCAATTCTCTTCTCAATTCCTATTGGACCCCAAATTCTCTTCTCAAATGCTATTGGACCCTATTTCTCTTCTCAAATGCTATTGGACCCCAATTCTCTTATTGATTCCTATTGGACCCCATTTCTCTTCTTAATTCTTATCTCTTAACTTTATCTTTCAATCAAGTTAGTCCCTTTTTCTCTGAGTTCTCGATCTAGATCAGTTCCCACGTGACTTTTTGATGAAGAAGTATAAAAATAATCTTAATCTTTTTAAAAAATATAGGGATGACGTAATTCTTATCCGGAATATCATAGTCTTTTTATTCTGGAGTAAAGTCTTGTTCTTCGCATAACGTTTTTGACAATCTTGCTTTTTCTAAGTTATTTTCTAGGTTGAAAAAATTTTGAATGACTCTAGGGTTTAGGGAGGGACCTTACAAACTCCCCGACAAAAAGAAAGAGCTGTCCTCAGTTCGGGACATGCTGTAGAGAGTAGACAGACTCAAGGTTTGGTCAACTTATGATTGAACATGGTCAGTAACTTTAGGGTATTTAGATTAAAGGAGAGTGAAACGAGTATGGACCTTGAATAATACACTTCTCTTCCATTTTTTTAGCGCTGGCTCAAAAGTCTTAATCATAAAGAAGTCTTAATGACTCGGGGTTACTTTAATTACTGAGTGTGATCTTACTCAACTAGGTATTTTTCCTTCGGTGTGACCGGATTGTGTTTCTCTTGTTAGGTATGAAGATCATTTTTTCACTTCACTCTCTATCTAGCCTTAATACGCTTACCATTCTTACCTAAACTTTAACCTTTTTCCATTTTGAGAGTTGACTCATTTCTCTATTGATATCATCCAACTAATACCATGTTCTTGATAGTTAAAGGATTTCATACTGATCTTTCAATTAATCTTGCAATTTCTCCTCCCTTGTGTATCCAATATACCGAATTCTGTGCACACCTGCTACACCTTTGTCCCATTGTTCTCCTCATGAACAGCCTCTCGGGAATTCTACGGTCTGGGGGGATCCTGTACCTTGTAGCCCAACATCCTCTGATCAATATTCTTCTTTATCTTCCTACTCTTCAACCGTGAAATTTTCAACACCACCATTGTAATTATTTGGGCTTTCAAAATCTACCCTTTTTTTCATTTTAGGTTGCACACACGCCATGAATTTATTCAACTTAAAGTAGTGCCCATTAGCCAATTGCATGGCTACTGCTAGCCCAACATGCTTCAAATAGATCCAATTTGTTTTTGAAATCTTCACTTACATCTTGCTTAGGCTCCTTTAGTTTTGCATCCATATCGATTTGGGATGCCTCCATGTGGAAATTGTGCAGAAACCAAGCCCATAGAGACAGCCAAGCATGCCTTGCCTTACCTTTCAGAGCTTCGTACCACACTTTATCTTTTCCTCACATCACCAAACGAAATGGTTTCATTTTTATATCCTCGTTTGGCATACACAATGATATCATATATAGCTAAAAACCTGACATTTAGTCGTTTGGATTCTCCTTGCCTGTGACAATCTGTCCATAGATTTGCATCACCATGACTTCCAACGTGAAAGACTACGCCTTCATGTCTACTTAGGAGAAATCAATGTGATCCTCCATGTGGACACAAGAAGATGGAGAGGGAGAACAAGCAACGGGGGAATACCACTAGAACACTAAACATGCCTCTCTATCACCCAGGGTGTCCTCTTAAAAACCCCTTCAAAAGATGCAATTCCACTAGCAGATCGTTGCCTGCACACTTTTGAGAGATTTGGCTTGATTTGCTTCAAGAGAACACATACAAAGCTTGTAGTGCCATCACAATGTCCACTTTCATGAGAAAACACTATAGGGGTTTGACACACACACCTTTATAAAAAAGAACTCTCTCTACAAGCGTCAAAACGACTCCAAAAGCCCTTACAAATGATCATAAAATCCCTTTTATAGGGAGGCCCCTTCAACTTTGGAAATTGTTTTTGATTGGTCCACTTGGCATCACTTTTTGGCATCTTTTGGATGGGTGGTGGCCTCTCGCTTACTCTCTCTTATGTTGTTAGTGGGTGGGGGAGGGGGGGGGCACTAGTGATGTCGCTACCGCCCCTTTACACTTTGGAATTTTATTTCATTCTCTCTCTCTTTGTCTCTCTCTCTCTCTCTCTCTCTCTCTCTCTCTCTCTCTCTCTCTCTCTCTACACCCAACTCACATCCCCTCCCCTTTGCATTAGTGATTTTGCTAGTGGGGGGGGGGGGGGGGGGGGGGGGAGCTCTTTGCCTTCCTCTCTAATAATCGAGGCCGATTAGCCATGTGAATGGATCCATTGGGGTGCCTTGCCACATCATTACCACCCTACTCCATTTTTTGACAGTTGTTCCTCACAACACCGATGCCTCAACAACGCCGATTCCGCCAAAAATTGCCACTAATTCCTCTCAAGGCCCGTGTGCAACCACAAGCAGCACCCCACCATTTCCACAAGAGGGATCTCCATTCTCTCCCCTCATCACACCTTGAATAAAGACACCTTTTGGCCTTTATACAATGATGTTTTTGGTTCAAACTTTCCCCATGGGAAATTTTTGTGCCACATGGCAGTCGTAGAGTGCTGACGCTAGGAAACCAAAAGAATAGCTACAAAGTTTTTTAAGATTAGAAAAATTTATCATCTTGTTTTTAGAGCCTTACTATTCTCTTCTTGGTGATCCGATGCCTGAGCTGCGAAACCAGGCAAAAAAGTTATCGTGTTGACTCCAAGCCATGCAAACCCCATTGCCTTCATACTTTGTTGTGGCCTCAAAACAAAGCGTCTGAAAACTGGAAAAAACATTTGAAACTCTACCATTGCCATCATCCACAGACTTTGACCGGCCCTAACTTAGCGCGACCCTGATCGATGCACCTTCGAATCCTACTGACTTCACGTGTTGCATACCACTTTTGGCCAAATATTTCCCATTGAATCTTTGATTGACAATCAAATACTAGCATGCTCCAGAACTTGAGCACTTCAACCCTATCCACTCACACCAGCTATGGCCACCTGTCTCCACTTTCCCTATCCTTTGGGGATCTACCAAGCATTCCATATTTAGACAACCATAACTTTCACATTGTAGCTCTGTGAGAAGCCATCTAGACTAGCTTCTAGAGCATCTCATATACCAGATTTCAAGGCTCAACTCTAGCACTTCAAACACTTGGAACTACCATCCCAATTGGCCCCTTTTGGAGATTCTTGGACTATAAAACCACCTTAAGCATACATTTCCATTGCCCATGGTCTTCACACCTATTGAAACACATTGTGAGGCACTTGTATGCACCCTTAGTACTGCTTGGAACCACTTCTAGCCTTGCCCAACTTTGGTTGCACCAAGGTTTTAGCATGTTCTTCTCAAGGCAACTAGGATTGAATTGACATACTGATAGACCTGATAAGATTACAATTGCCATCCCAATGAAAATTGAAATTGTCATCTTTTTTATCCTCTCAAACCTGGCCTATTGTGTGGATCCCTAGCTTAAACTCTTGTTTTGTGATTGTTGCAGTCCCTCAAATTAGTCAATCCCTCAAACTTTCAAAGTAGCACCACCTTCTAACTAGAGTGTGGACCTAATCCCACATTGAATACATGGTATCAAATTGCAGTTATGGAAGTATGCAACATGCGGCCAAAGCACTTTGGACATGAAGAGCATAAAGTGAACAACATGTCACATTGATTGATCTGGGCAAAAATGTGAATGATAATAGCAACGATTGTTGAACTCTCAACAAAACAAGATACTCAAAGAGCAAGCAGAACAAATTTTACCGTCACGATCAAATCTTGATATAAAATCTACTCTTCCTTTGCTCATAGTAGTCAAAATTTGAAAGTTGAATACTCTCTCTCTCTCTCTCTCTCTCTCTCTCTCACACACACACACACACATATATATATAGAGAGAGAATAAATGTTTTAAGTTGTGTTCATTAGGGTTTTGTGTAGGCAGAGTATGGTAAATTGGAGCATATTATAAGGTCATTAAAAGGCGAGCGTCTAGAGTGAGCATCAAAAGATAGAAGGATAGACACAAAAGTCACACAATAGAGAGCTAAAACTCTAAGATTTACTAGAGTTACCTAGATATTTGTGGATATTTTCTAATAACTTCTCTCTTTTTGGCAACCTATGTCAAACAAGTGGCACCACCATCAGAGGGAGGCAATATGAATCCAAATCGTTTCATTATTAAAATCTCAAGAGTGAAGTCCATGTGACTGCAAATCTATGCAACCATGTTGGACCACTCATGAAGGATCCTACACAATCACCACGTGGGAGCCTTCTGCTCACTAGAAGCCATGCCAACAACAAGTCTAGGTGAGCCCACAAGTGGAGGCTTCCATGCTCTACCCTCCCGCACAAAGAGAGTGGTTGGGATTATATTTTGAAATTGGTGTCAAATCTATCAATGACATTATTATATATGAAAATCTAGTGGTGGATTGGTGGGACTTGTACACTCCACCAACTACACATGGAAGCTCTTAATTAGCACCTAGGGCTTGGAAGCTTAAGAAGGTGGTCTCCCTCTCATAATCGTTGTTTAGTTATCTTGGTCAAAGATACACGTCAATGAATTTATATGAATCTCTTAGGAGCTTCCTTGATCAAAGGAGCAAGACAAAGGAGATTACCAAGAGCAACTATAGGAGTCTAGAAATAGAAAGTACCCGTGTGAATTTCAAGTAGCTAAAATTACTCATTAGACTCCAGTATGAAGTCTGAGAAGTTTGAGGATAAAGTTAAAATTCACCAAATCTAGCCTAAATTTGGTAGGTTTCAAGACCAGCTTTGTGATACCTCCAAAACACTATGCTGAGGTTTTGCACTAGAGATGAAGTTCTAAAATCCCAAGGTCAAGTTTAACCTTTATAAGAGTCTCTCCTTATTTAACAAGTTCCAAATTAGCATGTAGGTTCTAGCTGTGATCAGCTTCAAAAGGCCTCCAAAGGATTGTGCAGAAGTCTTGCACCCGAGCGAATAAATTGTAAGGTAAAACTATGGTTTTTAATTTATACTAGGAGAAACTAAAAGCCTAAGGTTGTGTGTGTGTGTGTGTGTGTGTCCCTTGCCAAAAATCCCAGTGAAAGGAAGAGGGGCCCAATGTCAAAGAAAGCTTTTAGTTTCACTTTAAGTTTTTATTTTTCATTGGTCCATGTATTGAATTTCCCTTTGAAAATTTTGGCAAGCGAGAAAGAAGACAAAAGACGACTGAGGAGGGTTCATGGGGTTTTTGGGTTCTCTTTCTCTTGTTTTTTTTCATTCACTCTCAAGTACCTAAGAGTGGCTAAGTAAGTGTTCTCACGCTTGCTCTCACATGGGAGATCAAAAGTGGGTTTTCTTACAAACGAACTTTGCTATGAATGCAAACACAAGCAAGTGAGCTCATATTCTTTTTCTTCTTCTTATCTATTACTGTAACTATGCTATGATCTTACTATGGAATAAGCATATAAAAAATAATTACTTTGTTGCTTAAGAAATACTTCTTTTCTCACTCATCTATCTCCAAACCCACAGCTCTTTCTTCCCACTCGATTGATTAGGGCTTGACAAGGAGGGTTACACCACAGAATCATTAATTTCATCATCTTCATGTTTTGAGAAAAGCTCCGCAAGATCACAATATTCTATTGTAATTAAGGCACTCTTTGAGATGTAAGATATGAGCAGGTATGGAGGATGATAGCACTCAAATTTCATTGTTAAACAAAGATAGAGGAAGTGAGATGGAGAAGGTCAAAAGAGAGGTGACTAAGAGAGAGAGAGAGAGAGAGTGAATACACGAATGACAGCTATCCATTGTCCTCCTCTAGTGGTCCTTTCCCATTCCCCATTGTTACCATCCGATTTTCTAGGTTGGCAACCTGAAGAACCTCAAATAGATTATCGTAAAGAAAGGGGGTTTTAGGGATGTCTGATGGGGCTTTCTTCATCTGTCCAACCGCTTGTGCTTGGTATTTGACCGCTTACATGAAATGTTGGGATACGTTTTTCCATCCTTCATCTTTCTTTCTAAACGTGGGTGATAGAACAATCTTCTAAACCATAGGGATGTGGCTGTTTTTTGTGTGGCTCATGTGAAGCGGTATCTTGAGGTGGAATTTACGTTTCTAGGAGGGACTTTGACAACCTTCTTTGAATTCACTGAGGTTTCCTTATTTGTATCAGGCTACCCACTTTCTTGTGACTTCTCGTTACCATTCTATGGGGGAGTCTCTCAATTAGTATCCATCATTGAGGGCATGGATTTTTCCCCACATGTCGGGCTTGAGGTCGTGACCAAGGCAGCTGGGCATGACCTAGAAAAGTGACCAAATTTGCTGCACTTGAAGCACGCACCAAGAAAACTACAGAAGTTTGGAGGGATAACCTTGAGCTCCACCTCCACATTAACCACACTAGATTCTTGGGTTGGTCCTTTTTGAGGTCCCACCATATACACACCTTATTGTGAGACTCTCAAGACCAAGACAGAGAGCGAGATCATGTCTTTCTGTACTTGATAGCAAGTACTTAACTATCATACTTGGGAGGAGTCAAGGTGGGTCATTGCCTTCTTTTGTTTTTCCCTTGTTTGTTTATCCTCCCTTATTTCCTTTTTCTTTTTTGGAAACGTTTGGTTTGTTTTATGTGTAGTAATTTGTATGTTTTTGGCATTCTTTTAGGGCTAAGAGTGAAGCAATTAATGGTGGTGCGAATCAAATCATTAAGGTCACATTCACCTACATAAAGTATATATTCATGCAATATGTGAAGTGTTATGTGCACATCCTTACACATTCTTTAACTTTTTTGATGTAGGTACAGTGCTACATCACAATGGACCCCAACAAAGATCAATGTTTTGATTCTCAAAACAGGAGGATGAGGATCCTATTCTCTCCCAATCCGCTTTCTCTCAATCTGTTTGGCAGGTGACGATGAAGACAAAGCAAAAAACAAGAGTGGAATGATCAATGGGTGAACCAACTTATTCATGTCCTAGGGGGGACGGGCATGAATGAGGATTTTAATTATCCCGAGAAGCAAGGGGTGAATTTGTGTGCAAAGGTTGCTACTAAACTAGCCACCACTTACCATGACTTTGACAAAGACAATGAAAGTTGCTGCAAAAAGTGGCAAGTAGTATTACAATAATACACGCAATACAAAGCCCATAACTCCTTTTTTGGCAATGGTAGGAGACATATTTGCATTGTTGGATGTCGTGGATGAATACTAGCACAATAGATCCACTATTACCCCTATCAACCACACTTCTTCATCAACAATGGAGTGTGTCACCCTTCCAAGTGGTGATAATATAGAAGAAAATACACCCCTAGGTTAAAAGAAGCCCAAAATATCTCTATCCTCAAGCCAGAGAGCCACTCCCAAATATGAAGAGTCCTTGGATGAGATGGCTGATACTAGCTTCTCTTGGAGCATCTCAAGGAGACTTCCAGCCAGAATATTTCCTTGGAGAAGTAGTATCTTAGTATACTAGCAGCAATGCACGCTACTATGAGTGAATTTTTGAAGGAGTCTAGGGGGTTGACAAGTAGCTCCAAGCTTTCCATGTTTCAAAGAATTCAAAACTTGTGTAATGTTTCAAAGCTTTCCGTGTTCCAAAGCTTTCAAATTTTATTGCAAATCTTTCAAAGTGTACTGCAATGTTTAAAAGATTTCAAAGTGATAAAAATGTTGTAAATTTAAGTAAACTATCAGTGAATATGTTGTAGTTTGTCAACCATTGCAGGACCCAATGGCCATATCCAAGGAGATGGCACTCTATTGTGCATTGTGCTCTTTAGCCATCTATGAATTGCTAAAGGAGCTCATCATTTGCAATGATGAGTCCTTAGTGCAAACTTGCATGTTACCAAGTGCATGGCACGGTCTATGAGCCGTAATAATATCACCAACAGAAGGAGGGGTAATTGATGATGGAAAGCACGGGCATATCAATGTCCACAAAACTTTGTTCTATGCTATCTCTTAAGTGCTAACAATGCTAGAATGTTCAAGCGGAATCTTAGGGCTAGAAAAGAAACCTTTCATTACCTTTGTGGGAAGCTTGCACCATTCATGCTAAAAGATCCACAAATGTTTGCAAGGTTGTGCCCATTGAAGACAGAGTTTTCATTGCTCTTAGCAAGCTCACTACAAGAGATGGAATCTCGGGCCTTTGTGATATTAATGGATGTGCCAAGAGTACATCTTGTGGAAATTGTGCTTGATTTTGCCATGGATATCATGAAATCTAGCATCAAGGATATGTATACTAGTTCAAGCTCTTGGTTTGCGGCATTGTTTGAGGCTACAAGGGGAACCCCCTTTGTTGTTGGTGTGATAGATGGTTCCCACATCTCCATCATTGCACCAAGGGACAACCATGTTGACTACTGCAATAAAAAAGGTTTCCACTGTATTTTGCTACGATTAACCGTAGCCGCCAATTGCTCAATGTGGAATTCTGATGTTGGATGGGCTAGTAGATCACTACATGACTCCTTGAATTTTACTAGAAGCAATCTAGGAAAAAGATGTGCAAGAGGGTATCTAGGTAACTATTTTCTGTCCGGTGACCGCGCTTACAACATGGCTATACATGATCGTGCCCTTCAAAGGATGCAAACAAGGGTTGTTATGTCTCAAAAAGTACTGCTAGAATTTCATCTAATCAAGCACAAGGATGCTGATTGAGAGAGCTTTTGGAAAGTTGAAGGCAAGGCTTTGCATCTTGTTAAAAAGATGTAACATGAATCTACACTATGTGCCAAATCTTGTTTTAGCTTGTCTTGTGATTCACAAAATTTGTATTTGTCGTGGAGAATCGTTTGATATGGAGTGGGTGCGGGAGGAAAATGTAGAATTGGCGGATCATGGTGGGCATGCAGCAAAGGATCAAATAGAAATTGCCACATCCATAATTATTAGAGCTTTGGGTAGAACGTGAGGTCAAAATAGAGGAGCTATGTAGCATGCTCAAGGTGGAGATAAATGGGGTTCTAGTCACCTTGGAGTTGGTTGCGAGTGGCAAGATAGTCTTGCTTGGGCAATGTACAGAGAGCAAGCAAGGATAAATGTCCAAGCTATTTTTGGAAGTGTAGCTAAAGAGGAAATGGGTTCATCATCATCTTTTGCTTAGATCTTTACATCCAATGAATTCAATTCAATAAAATTTTGTGCTATGGTTTGTACTATGGCTTATCCTTGTAATTGGATAACTGGTGCTCCCTCTCACTCTTTGTTCTTCCGTCCTCCAATGTTCATTTTAGGTGGCAGAAGAAAATTGTTTCTCTTTTTGTTCCACCCTCTGTGTGGATAGATGGGCGATGGAAGTGTGCATTCTGCAACTCTTCCACTTTGAAAAGCACCTTTTGGAGTGTTTCTTTTGCCGTTGTACTATGAAGCCAGCCTAAGTCATAGACTTTGGTAGGTTCAAGTTGGAATAATGTCACTTTCCTTTAAAAAATTCTACGTGGCATGGTATTCTCTCTCTCTCTCTCTCTCTCTCTCTCTCTCTCTCTCTCTCTCTCTCTCTCTCTCTCTCTCTCTCTCTCTCTCTCTCTCTCTCTCTCTCTCTCTCTCTCTCTCTCTCACACACACACACACACACACACACACACACATGGAATCTTTTCCCTAGCCAACCATATTTTCTCATCCTAATATAAAAAGTGCACACAAATTCAAAGGATTTTTCAGCTATTTTTATGGTTTTTCAATTGAAGCCAATGGCTTCAAAACTACCTAAGCTAAGCCAAACCTTTTTGGAGCTCTCTCTCTCTCTCTCTCTCTCTCTCTCTCTCTCTCTCTCTCTCTCTCTCTCTCTCTCTCTCTCTCTCTCTCTCTCTCTCTCTCTCTCTCTCTCTCTCTCTCTCCCCCCCCCCCCCCCCCCCCATAGGCTATGCAAGCTTCAAAAATTTTAATGTGATTCAAAAAACTCATAAAAATCTCCATAAAAACACTCTATTTTACCCATTATTGCAAGCAATAATATGCCAAAAGAAAAATTAAGTGACTTATTGACAAGGCCTACCTTTGAGAGAAACAATGGAATGTAAAAAAGACTAGCATTTCAGTTTGAGAGAGAGAGAGAGAGAGAGAGAGAGAGGACCACTCTCTAAGAAATTTGTATTCTATGAGTAGATTGCAATAGCCATGAATATGCATGTTCGTATATGCATGTAAATAGGGAAGTGTGCTCAAATGCACAATACATGGATGATAGATCCTCTTAACAAGATTCTAACTACGATCTTCCAACTTCCCTCTCAGTGCAATTTCAATTACGCTCTTCTTCATTGTAGGTGTTGGTGCTTCTTTCATCTTCTCTTTCTTGTTCTTGTTCAAGGGCCTTGCCATGGCTACCTTTTTTTGGAAGGTGGAGATAGCACACATCACCTTTGTTTTGCCGATGCTCTTCAAAAATCCTAATCAATTACTACTTAATGAGTGTTTTCTTGGTGGCATATTCACCAGTTACACCACACCCACAACATCAATAACAAACACAACAACTCTCCATCATGCATGTACATGCATTTGGGGGCAACATGCACCCATATGTTATGATAGCTACATCTTTCACCTAAGACTCTTTCTACCTATGGGAAAAACAGATACACCCTTGGTGGTTCCCCATCCTAAGAAGACGATGACCTTCATTGCGAGATCGAGCCAAAGCTAATCTTCTTGGAAGTTTCCAAGAAACAGTTTCCATTTGAGATTCCAAAAGGAGTTTACTAAGGAGGAATGCTCTCTCGCATGTCAAGCCCTAAGCAAAGAGATATCCCGTAGGTGGGGGAAAGTTGAAGTCCCCAATTACAATGATGGCCAACCAAGCATTGGTGGATGGAGTCGTGGACTCAAGTATCAAGAGGGGCCTCATCAAACCTATCATGAAACAAGTGTGATTCTCCCGACTGAAACATAATTTTTGCAACAATAGCTGCTCGCAGGATGTCTCCCCTCCTAGATAAAGTTATCACCCCCCACCAACATGAATTTATCAAGGGAAGATCAATATATGATAACATCTTGGCTGCAATGGTGGGCATAAAGTATGTTGTTTGAGGGCAAGAGAACCATCAAATAGGGGTGCCACCTTGCCCCTCTATTGTTCACCATTGGATCTCATCCTCTGATGACCTTACTCAAGGATAGTGTTGCGAGAGGGGAGACTTAAGGGATATCTTTGCTTAACAACAACCAGCTACTATCTAGGCTCTTTGTGGATGACTTGTTACTCTTCCTCAAACCTTTCCTACAAGTGATCAAAAAGGCTCTGGAGATTTTGCAAACGTATGCTATAGCATAAGGGTCAAAGTGTAGCATCAATAAACCAAGATTGATATCTCTATTGGAGAGCGGCTCATTCGACCCATCAATGTGTTCAGGGGAGATAATGGCAAATGAGAAGATCTTTCGACACCTTGGGGCCTCGTTAGGGGTAGATGTAAACCACAAGCAAAAAATCACTTGGGTCATGGAGAATATAAGAAGCAAGATGTGCAGATGCGAGTATGCGCTTCTTCCCTTCTTGACCAGAGTAAAAGTGATCAAGTCATTCATGCTCTTGTAAATAGCTTTCAATGGTCTGTTGCTGAAGCTTGCCAAATGCAATTGGAAAGAGTTCCTTAAACCGGTAAAAAGATTCCTATGGAACAACACCAAAGACTGGATGCCCTAGCAGTGGGCTAGCTGGGATACAATTGTGAGATTGATCGAGCAAGGAAGTCTTGAAATTTTTGACCGGAGGCCCAATGTGCTAAGTTTGTGGTCGCACTCATGAAGCAAGACCAATCTTGGGCTACTATGGCCAAGGTAATGATGGACAATGCCAAGATTTATTTGTAAGGTGGTCAGTGGAAAGGGCTCAAGGTGCACAACAAATTGTTTGTCCCTTGGTGGGCTAGCCTCAAGCTCGGGGGTGCGATGGGCGAGCTCATTAGGAACTGCAAAAGAGAAACAAATACTTTAGGGTGAGGAGAACTTACAAGGTATTTTCACAACTATGCATCTCATTGGTCCCCATGGTTGTCTAAGGTGGGAAGCATCTCTCTGAACCCATTTTGGAGGGAAACGGCTAGAAAGATCAATAATAAAGGTATTCAAAATCTGGTCCAATTGTGGGATTACAACAATAACCAAGGGAAAATAACAAGCCAAATGGTTTTTCGTTACAACCTTGATGGGGTTGAAAGACTACTGATCAACAGAGCCCTAGAACAGATGGACAACAAGTGCCTACCTAGCCCCAGGAGTTTGAGTTTGAGTGAAGAGCATGGCAATGGAGTGTGAAACTTCATTCCAAAAGCTTAGGAAAAACCTTGTATCAGCACCTGTACTTAAAGCACCATATTGGGAAAAGATATTCCATGTTCACATTGATGCCTCTACATACGCAATTGGGAGTATTCTGGCTCAACCTGGAGATAGAACAATGGATTTGCCAGTTTGTTATGCGAGTCGACAGCTAAATAGTGCAGAAAATAACTACACCACCACTGAAAGAGAGGGATTAGGAATGATTTACGCTGTAAAGAAATTTCGGCATTACTTTCTTGCAAACAAATTTGTGTTCTTCACAGATCATCAAGCTTCTTTTGTATCTAGTAAATAAACCATGCAATACTGGGAGAATTGTATGGTGGTTTATTATATTGCTAGAGTTTCACTTCACAGTGGTAGTAAAAAAGGAGTAGATGATGACATACATGATACTTATCTTTTCAATATTGAAATGATACCCAAATGGTCTCAGGAAATTGTTATCTTTCTTTCCTTTGGAGGTAGATTTGATAACAAGGTAGACAAATCCAAACAACAAACATTTCGACAAACAAAAAAATTTTAGTTGATTTGCAGGATGAATGTACCATTTAGGCTCGGACCAAATTCTACGATTATATATATATCCAGAGGAATTCGAGTGTTATCTTGAAGAAGCACACATCTAGGCTCGGACCAAATTCTACGATTATATATATATCCAGAGGAATTCGAGTGTTATCTTGAAGAAGCACACATCCAAGATTGTGCATTTCATTGTTCAACAATGAAAACACACCAAATATTGAAACATTTAGGAGTTTATTGGCTAACTATGTATGCTGACACACATGCTTATATTAACAATTGTACTATATGTACTGCCAAACGACCGGTGGATCATGCGACATTGTTTCAAGTAACCATTGCACCTGCATGGAGTCAATATATCATTGATTTCTTAACAACAAGGACATTTCCTAAAAACATAACAAAAGCGCGAAAAAGGGCTATAGAGTTGGAGGCTCGAGATTTTAATTTAATTGGAAATCAACTCTACAAGAGAGGAAAGGACAATCAACTTAAAATCTGTGCAAGTGAAAGTGAATACCTGCTGATTCTAGAACACACACATGGAGGAATAAGTGGGGGCCATTTTTTAGGCGATAAGACGACAAAAATTTTCTTAACCGCAGGAATATGGTGGCCTACATTGCACATGGATGCCGAGGAGTTTGTAAAGCGTTGTGACGTATGTCAGCGCACTAAGGTGTCGATAAAGAGAGATGAGATGCCACTACGACCAGTGATGGGAGCACGGGCATTTGCAAAATGGGGAATTGATTTGTGGGGCCTATTTCACCCCCTGCATATCACACCCATACCCAATATATCATTGTTGCTACGGACTATCTCACAAAATGGGATGAAGCCAAAGCAACACAAAAAGCAGACGCAAGAACCACTTCATAATTTTTGTATGAGATTGTCTTTGTACGATATGGATTACCAATAGAAATTTTCAGTGATCGAGGAACACATTTTCTTAATGAATTCATTGAATACCTGTTAGAGGAATTCATGGTCATACATAGAAAATTTTCTCCATATCATCCACAGGCAAATGAACAAGCTAAGGCCACAAATAAAACACTATGCTCTGTTTTGACTAAAATTGTATCAGAGTCAAGGACGGACTGGGATCAACAATTACACTCAACACTATGGGCATACCGGGTAGCTTATAAAACATCAATCGGAACCACACCATACAACATAGTATTTGGACTAAATGCTATATTACCCATAGAGTTTTTAGTTCCAACTCTGCGAGTAGCGAAACACTTAGAATGGACAGGCCATGAGCTCTCTTCAAGAATAGATGATCTTGAAAAGCTAGATGAACTTCGACTGAGAGATGTAGCTTCGATCTATGCTAAAAAGAGAAGACAAAAAGAGTTTTTTGACAAGCATGTGCGTACGAAAGAGTTCAAAACAGGTGATTATGTACTTGTTTATACTTTGAAGCAACATGCCTAAAAACTTAAAAAGCGAGGGATGGGACCCTTTGTGATTAGTGACTTATCACAAAACAGGTGATTATGTACTTGTTTATACTTTGAAGCAACATGCCAAAAAACTTAAAATGAGAGGGATGGGACCCTTTGTGATTAGTGACTTATCACAAAGTGGAGCTGTCAAACTTGCTACATTGGCAGGAGAAGAAATGCCAAATTGGATTAGTGGGTGTCGATTAAAAAAGTATCATTTACCACTAACACAGGACATGCTTCAACAAATCCATCAAGAAAAACAACGGATGAAGGAGAAACAGAGGGTACGAGAAGAAGCACAAGCAGAAGCAAAAGAACGCATTGCAAAAAGAAGGCTTCTTCGACAACAACAACAAAGTGAATCACCGTTGTGAATAAATGCTATTCGATTAATGAATTTTGGTGAAGACACAGTGGAACCAATAATTGTAGTCAAAGTGGGTAGCAATCAAGTTGAATCGACGGCATTGCTTGATTCTGAAGCTCAAGAAAATCTGATCTCTTGCAAATTATATAATCAGCTCCAGCTCGAAGATCAAATACATCCTACTCAACAAGTGTTGGAAAGCAGTACCTCAAATTCATTAAGCACATTGGGCTAGACGATATTGCATATACAAGTACATCAGAATGTTTATCCCCACAAGTTTTATGTGGTTGAGGATGCGAGCACACCACACCCAATGTTATTGGAACAACCATGGTAGAAAGAATATAATGTGCAGATAGATTGGAGTTCGAATACCGTCTGAATTCAACAAGCATAAGAACGCAAGGTGGTAGCCTTTGCTCAGACAACCCGGAAGAACCAGATAATAGCACCACCATCACTGGATAAAGAACAAAAAGGATGGGTGCCAATAAAGCAAAACACGATACCCATGGAAAACAACCAGGGAACTACCAACCATGTTCACTACAAAAATAAGACAACATAGACCACAGTGAATAGATCAAGGTTAGCAACACGCAAAAAACAAGTATGGGTACGGAAGGATAGAGTCGACCTAGCATACAAACCACAATACAACAGCAGAAGTCAACAGAAGAACACAGTTAAACCAACAACCAAGGGAATAAAAAAGATATGGATCCCGAAGAGAATACTCAGTAACCACTTAAATGCGACACGCATTTGGATCCCCAAAACAAAGCAACAGGAACTCCCTTCAGTACAAGCAACACCAGCAAATAGACACTCATTAAATATCAAACCGGCAAACCAATCAATGTGGATGCCGATCAAAAGAACAGCAATGACAACCAAGGACGAGGCAATAAACCTACAAACTCATCCAAAACAAAGCTACAAATGGCAAGCAAAAAAGAAAAAGATTACGGCCACATCAGCTACGACAATTCTCTCCACAGAGACAACCACAGCCATATCGACAGTAGCTGCAACCCAAGTAACTTTTGCAAAGAAGACGATCAAACAAAGAGCTATGGAGTTACAATTTTTACTTGCAAAGAAAAATTTCCAACCCAACCAAGAACAAATAGGAAACCTCGACGTCGAATGCCCATCAGCATCTTGCTTATTCCCTCCTCTCGCATAGCACCAATTTTTCCATGCATTGACTGAGAATGCATCAAATAGGGACACATTACAAGGCCGCGCATTAGCACAATTTTTAACCCATGCATTGCACATACCCCGAGGCGATACCTTGTCGTCCGGGAGGACTCTGACTAGGCGGGGGGGAGGCATTCTCAATGCGGACCCAATGAAGGTGAAAAGAGCAAAAAAGGGTATGTTTTTCGACTATTTTGAAGGGTTTTCGTTTGATTGCAAATTTTTTTGGACTAACCTAAGTACATATGCTCTTATACAACACAAATCTACAAGTATATGGGGTCAAACACAAAATTAGGCCTCTAGGTGTGTGTATATATGTAAAAATAGCCATTTTTTGGGCAAAATATTCGTAAAACGGAGAAATCCGGCCATAAAAATTGCATGTGAGTGTGCACAGTGTTTTGCGATGATGTTTTTGAGTTATTGTGATTTTTGGGGATTTTTTGGGTTTATTTTTCTATTTTCTTTTTAATTTTACTAATTATCGGCAGAAAAACTTCAAAAATACAAAAAACAGGTGAAATATGATCGTAATGAAAAACAAAAAATATGGGGATAATCAGTGACTATATGAAAACCTATGGTACAATGGGGGTGCAATTATGTGAATGTAGCAGGAGGCGTGTTTTGGCCAAATTTTGACCGAAACGTCAAATTTCTTGGAAACTGGGCAAACAGAGTCCAAATCCGAAACTTTTCGAGCCTAAACCGCGTCTCGCAAGAAGTTAGGAGCACGTGTCAAATTTCATAGAAAGTGGTTCGGGGACCCCCATTATAAGATTTTTTCACTTACTCATAACTCATTTCTACTATTTCCTTCTTGAGAGAGAGCTCTAGCCACAAAGAACGAACCGGACTTCCAGCTGCTTCTACGACGCGTACGACCACCCAACATGCTCCAGGTATGAAAGGTAGGCTCATCACCTTGAGCTTTCTGCGTATGTTTGATGTTTTATCGCGAAAACTAGTGTAGGGTTCACACGGGGAACGGACAGTAGAGACCTACAGGTAGAGGTAGCCACCTAACGGCTAACCCAATAGCAATAAGGCTTCATAGAGGGTTTACCCTAGCATAGGAGATCACTCTTGAATGCACAAAGGCGGCCAAAAATCATTGGGAAAAACCCTCGTACCATAAGCCCTACAAGAGGCCACCAAGTGGTAAATTGGTGGAAAGTCGCCCAAATGCTACCAAAACTCATGGGTAGGAGCAACTCGACATGCTCTACAAGGCTATATAGCCCACATGGCCATAAGGCGACCCGAAGCGGGACTTATCTTCAGAAACGGCATCAGACACACAAAGCGTCAATTGGCTCTCACAGCCAAACCGGATGTCCGTTGGCCACCAAACTTCACGGGCAGCTTTCCTAGACCATCAACAACCAAGTCCTTTGGTGGTAGACCACCACAAGTCATCGACGGCATGCAAAAGTAACCACGGGTGCTTCAAGAGCGACAAATCGCCAAACAAAGCTGCGGTGAATCCAAAGCCAACAAAAACCATATGGCAAGGTTCCCCAAGGAACTATGAAGCTATGGAGACTAACATCAAGAAATTTCATCGTCGAAAAGCACTCCAAGAGTCAGAAAACAACTAAGAGGCTCTGAAAGCCAAACAGGGAGTTTCTATCTATCTTTTTGACTTTTTTATTGAAATAAGGCTTAAAGGGGACTCAGGGGAGCTAAGGGCATATACTAGTAGCACTTCTTCCAAAAGAATTCCTCAGAAGACATCCTACGTGTAGAATGTCTCAGGGCCTCTTTTGCAAGCCAAACTCAATATCTCACCTCATACACAGCTTCTACATAGCTTATACATGCTAGCCATCAAGTTTCATCACAGTTGGACAAGAGTTGACCTCATATGCATCAAAAAATGGAAAGTCAGAGCATAGAGGCAATAAAGGGTCATAGACCTACCAAAACTAGTCCAAATCACATGAAACTTGCAAAATATACTCATTATCACACTGCCAAGATAACTGTGGAGTCAGATATGAAAAAATAGTGAAATAGACATCCTATGCGTAGGATGTCTAAATGCCCTATTTGACCTCCAGCTGGTGTTTTTGAGTTCCACATATCTTTATAACATCTTCACAAGCTCATATATCAAATTTCAAGCCAGACCCATCACATTTAGCCCCCAAAACCTCAAAGATGCACTTTTTTTAGCCTAAAAACATGAAACATGCTCCTAACAACACCAACACTTATCCAAATCAAAATCTAAGAACAGGGCCATGTTCTACATACTAAGGGCTACCCACATAACCAAAATCAAGTCATTCTAAGATAAGAGACATACTATGTGTAGTATGTCTCCAGAGTCATATTGACCTTCTGTGGAGGAGTTGACATCATGGGAGTCTTTTACATGGTATAAGAAGCCTATATATCAAATTTCAATCCAATTGGATATCATTTGCCCATCCATATAGGACATCCTACCCATTTTGTGAGCCAAAAGCCTAAATCTGCTCAAAATTGCACTTTTTGATGTCCAAACCAAAATCCAAGTACATAGCCATGTTGCACAGGTCAAGGGCCACAAGCATGTCAAGTTTCATCAAAATCAGAGGAAGTAGACATACTACACATAGGATGTCTACATGCTTATTTTTTAGCCAAAAACCTATTGTGGGCACATGCATGGCTTCCCTAGTCCCTTTTGAGTTCTATTTCAATTTTCAAGCCATTTGGGTAGTCAGAACTCAGTTACCAGCAAATCTGTAAAGAACGCTAACTTTGGACTACTGAGTGCAACAGGATCTATGGCAGCCGTGCTAAGTCACTAGCAAAGAAGAAAATAATGACCAACAAAGATTACCTAGATGAAGTGGAGCCATTTGTAATACCAACAGGAACCATCAAGCCCATTATCACTTGGTTACAAAGCAACCTACAGGAAGCAAACGACCTCAGGATATGCCAATGCCTGTTCAAGGACCCAGGAGGCAATGCCATAGAGCTGCCAATGATACCTCAGGAACTCAATGAGTTCACGAGAAAGCCAGATATACTGTCTCTCTTGGAAAAGCTGGACCTACACAATTATTTTGAAGCATTGTCAGCAGGAATTTAAATCCAGAGAGTCTAGGAATTCATCACCACAATCAAAGAAAACTACATAGCCAAAGTGACGGATCTGCAAGGAAAGACCATAGTAATTTTAATCACGCCAAAAGTGGTTGCAAGTGCATTGAACCTCTCTAACAAAGGCAACACTGTCAACAAGAGGCGAGAAGACGTATACAAAGAAATAAAAAAGAACTACACCTTCGAGGATGTTGTTGATCCAATGGTGGCAACCATGTGCCAACTTTACAACCAATATTTCCATATGTGCACAAAGAGACCTCAAAAGTACACTACACCACCGGCAGCAATTGGAACGACATTTACAAGGGCAATGAAGACAAGCAGGTGAAAAGAGATAGATTATGCGGAGTACCTACAGTACAACATTGTGAGAATGGGAACCTCGAATCCTACATACATTGCACCAAGGGATATGCTTACAAAGGTGATATATGAAGCTTTACATGCAAGGGGCCAGTGGCCTCTTCCTCCATCACAGAATGACTGGTTAAAGCTGACAGAGGACAAGGAAGAGGAACAACATACAGCTCCAAGGGTAGCCACAAGGTTGAAGCGCCATTTAGAGACAGTGCCAGAAGAGCCGCCATAGCCCAAGAAGGGGAAGAAAGCAACTCTACAGGTGCCAGTAAAGGAGACAAAGCCACAGAAAGCAGCAAGGCTGGAAAGACTAATGGAGAGTTTGAGAGCTAAGAGGATGCTAAAAGGGGATCTGAGAAAATTATGGAAGCCCTCACTTGAGGCTATGTCTGGATCTTCTCTAAGGGCAAATAGGGATCGCTTTGAAGACTACATAAAGAATTTTGAGATCTTAGATGCTACAGCTAAGAATATCCCAAACATACCTTTTATCGAAGAAGAAGTTGATGATGTGAGGCGACAGCTGCTAGAAGAGCAGGAAGGGTAAGAAAGAGAGAGGAAAAAAAAAGCTGATCAGGATTTCAAAAAGAAACCATCAACCCCGCCATCAAGCCGAGAGTCAAGTCCTCCACCATCACCACCTCCTCCTAGTCCTCCTCAACCCCGACAAACTGAGGAGTTGAACAAATCTGATGGGCAACAAGACTCCAAGGAAGAGGAGAACAAAGAGAAAGAGCAGAAGGCAGAAATTGAACCAAAAGATGAGAAGCAAGATCCTAAGGCAATTCCTTGATCTACTAGCTACTGGATACTCTCCAGAAGAGGAAGCTCATGCAGCTTTTTAGGTATCTAGCACTAGGCCCAAAGAATATATGCTGAGCCCTCGATTGGTGGAGTTGAAGGAAATGGCCATAGATACAATGGATTTACATCCACAAGCCAATGATTGGGATGAGGTGATGCAAAGACTCACTGGGCTCAAAGCAAGGTCTATGGGCACTAAGACTGAGTGTGATAATCTCAAAGTAAATGAAGTTCAAATCAAAGCCGAGGTGGACTCCTTGCAAAAGCAGGACCAAGAGAACACATAGAAGCAAGCCAAGCTGCAAGCTGATCATGACGCGGTACTAAAAAGATGCCAAGAGATGGAAAGTCAAAGCCAGGCAGCAAACCAAAAGCTTCAAAGAGCAGATGAAGAGTATAAGAAAATCAGCAAATCAGTGACAGATGCGAAGAAAGAAAGGGACAACTTGACACTCCAGCTTGCTGATGAGTCCAAAGAAATGGAGACTTTGAGGAATGATAAGGAAAAAGCTGAGCTAGAATATGAGGCCAGCCAGGATGAAGTTATAGAGCTGAAAGATCAAATAAAAGTGAAAGATCAGACAATCCAGAGGCTAAGGGAGTCTCCGAGCAGAGTCAGATCCACGGCCTCAACTAGAATTGCTTCAGAGAAGGATATGTATGAAGAACAGATGAAGGAACTCCAAATGGAGTTGACACTAGAGGAGAGACAAAGATTGATGATGGCCGAGGGCTCCCTAGTGATGCAAATCCATTTGGAGGATGAGAAAAAGGCCATGAAAGACATTAGGAAAAAAATGGACTCTCCATGGGTCTTGTAAGAATCCCTAATTTAAAGGAAGCCTGCCAAGATTAAAGGGGACAAAGGCTTTGAATGGGGCTATTTTGGTAGGGTCTCCTCCACCTTTGACCCCTAAAAAGGTAGGGGGAAGGGGGGGGGGGGGGGGGGGGGGGGGGGGGGGGTAACCATTTAAAAAGTAGGGAAGGGGGGGGTAAACCATTTGAAAAGTAGGGGTGTAGGAGGTCTTCTCTCTCTAGCTTTTTGGCCAACTTGTGAGTGGCCTCTTAACTCTCCCATGCCACCTAAGCAAATCCGTGGGTCAAAGAGGTCAAAAAAATGACTTTTTTCAAAAACTTTCAAAAAAACTCTATTCCCCCCTAAAAAGTACCCCCAACATATACACATAATTAAAAAAATATATTTAAGTTAAATTACTCAAAATTCAACATTTTTTGACTCCCTCCAAACTTTTAGGAAATTCCCCCCAAAATTGAAAACTTTCCCTCCTAATCTAAGCTCCTCTCCTACACCCATCCCCCTTGCACCTGCACCTGCTGCTGCACCTACACACCCATCTCTCCATCCTTCAAGCTCCATCTCTCCATCCTACAATGCCTCTTGACGACGTGACCAATGTCCCAGCAAGCTCTTCACGCGATAGGTCTCCAGGGCTTTTCCTACGCCTACCTCAAGAGTATGTTCCGACAAAGAAAACATGCTTGGGTACAGCTTGGGTACATTACCTTCAGCCAACGAATGCCGCGCTCAAGGAGAGAAGAATGTGGATCTCTGGACAGACGGATGCTTGTATCCAAAGGATCCTTCTCTCAATGTTCATCCGTCTTTTACAAACATTCCATCACTATTGCAATACGTTGGAAATGGAGAGCAAGGTTTGTTGGGCTACTGCAAGAGACTCAACAAACACGAGATTGCGCGGTCCGAGATCTACTTGCGTCATTGGCAATTGCTCAATGGGAGTTTCCACAATATTCAAGATCAGATGCAAACAACTACTAGTGCGCTTGAGGAGGCAAAGAGCACCATCACAACCAAGGAAAATGTAATTAAAAAGCTTGAGGATACTCTTTCACACATGAAGAGTACTGCCATGGGAGGTAGGGTGAGGAAACGAGAGTTGTCCAAAATTCAGACTCTTGCACCACGTGGAGGTGCAAGAAAACGAAGGGTGACAGCTATGAGGTAACATGTTCTGTCCCTCATGTTGTTTAAGTCTAATACGGCTCATCATTGTTGTTTTGGGCAATAGGAACTTCGTCCAAGAAACGTGCGGCGGCGAGAATGTGGAAGCTAGGGCTACTTTACTTCGTTCTTGTTTCAACAAAGAGGATTTTATTGGGATGCTTGATGCTCCAGAGGCAAAACACTTGAAGGACGCAATCACTAAGAGAGTTCTTAGTGATTTTTCTAATATTGTCACTGATCTAGATGTTCAAGATATTTGTGATGCTGTTGGGATTAGTACCAAGGGCTATCAAGCAATACATCAAGTGTTAAAAGATGCATTAAGAAGTCGTGGAGTCACGGAAAACCTATTCTCACTTCCTCATAGAGTTTAGATTGCCAAGAAGGTGTCAAATGAAGATGTTGTTCACCGATTAGGGGACTGCTTGTATATTGAAGACACGATGCCTCTTCAACCGCTCTGTATAAAATCACAAGGAAGGAAGGGCCGCGGGAAGGGAAGCGGTGCTTTTTCTAACAGTGTGTTGCAGACCGAAGGGTTTGTTTACACCAAATTCAACAATATCTTTGTGGACTTGATACGATTGCAGCAGTCCATGGCTGTTTTCTACAATTTGAGTGATGCAGGTTAGTTTAGAGTTGCCTACATGCTCTATGATGTGTCAGAACAAGCATTCTGAGGCTTTATGTTGTTGGAAGTTCTTGAAGGCAAGCTTGTGTTCGTGCTGAAGTTGGATGAGTGTGTAATTGTTAAAGGGAGAAAGTTGGAGAGAATGAGCATCACGCTTATGAATGAAGCCCTAGCTTATGCCAAGCAATCTTGCAGTTTGAGTGAAGCGACAAAGCCCTCTTTTAGTGTGCAATCAGAGAAGGATATATGGTGGCTTGGTGCAATTGAATTTCTGAAAGAGACACATGAAGTCCTTGCATGGATTTTCAGTAGAATCCCATGGGTCACAGAGGTCATTAAAGCTCAAATAAACGGTGAGAAGCTCATGGTTCCAGGATGTGGGGAGTTTGATGTTGAATGGCATTTAGGTGGTGATCTAAAGACCATAAAGTGCATGCTTGGATGCAAACAAGGTGCAAATTCTTTACTTCCGTGTCCATTCTGTACGAAAGGGCACAAGACAAGTCGAGCAACTCAAGCGGAAGGTCAGGATGAAGATAATGATTACCATATAAATAGGGAGTGGCAAACTTCGGTTCTTTCATGTGATATGCTGCAGGTGCCCAATAGGGATAGCAAAGATCCTGGGTGGAACCCCATAATTCCCTTCTCCCTCAACAATGTTCACTTTTTGTACATTGCATGCGTTTATGCGAATATTTGATAGGATCCTAAAGCATCACATTGATTATGCTTTCACAATGAAGCCCCTTCAACAGTCAAAAGACTCCTTGCAGGGGGTGGAGACGCTCCTTAATGAGATTGGATGTCACCGATCAAGGGTGAACATTGTAGCAGAGACTTGTAGGGAAAAGACATATGAGGTGGCACAGAAGGTTTCCATGAATGGAGCCAAGGCATGTCGATTTTTCGAGAAGATGTCAAAGTCTCCAATGCAAGTATCCAAGGCAAGTGTCGATCTAGCAAGTGAGAAGCGGTGGGAGTTGTGGAAAGATTTGTGTTCATGCACGACGGACAAAGATCCCAATGTGGAGGTTGCTAACCAACGCAAGCTAGTATGGTCATCCTTTCAAAAGGTTGTGCAATTGATGAATCTTTCAAGCACCACCGTTAAGCAGCGAGAGGAGTTCAAGAAGGTGCTTTATGAATTCACAAAGGCCGCTAAGGACGGATGGTCTGAAAGCAAGATTACACACTACATGGTTTGTTTTAACGGACTTAATACATATGCAATGTTTGAAAATGCAACTTTTCTATTCGCTTATCTCTTTTTTGGTTGTTTTAGCACATTCTCTATGCGCATGGTGCATACTTCATGGACCGCTATGGTTCGCTTGATATATGGAGTACACAAGGCATGGAGAAGTCCCACTATCGAGCAAAAGGAGTCTACTTCAAGAATACTCGGCATGGTGGTGGTAGTTCACACTCCAACTACCTCCAAGAGATGTTTAACTGGTTTTTTAGGCACACCTTTGGGAGAACTCGTACTATTGAGAAAGCAAGAGAATCGATGTTAGCAAAGCAATTACGCAATGCTTCCCGTACTACAGCAACCGAGAAGTGGAAACGCTCATGAGCGTCCCTGGGCCATGAAGCTTGGCGTGCAACTAAATATCGAAAAGGTAGCGTTTGGGCGTCGCGTCAGCCGTCCGCATGATCCAGGTTTAGTTGTTAAATTCAATTGCTTTATTTGAGTTTCACTCAATTGGACGCATAGTGTGAAAGGGCCCAAATCTCAAAAAAACCTATTTAAAGGTTGAAGGGGCTCATTTTGTCATTTTCCCTACTAGGTGCTACCATGGCAAGAACAAAACAAATGGCTAGGATTTCATATCCAGAGGGGCCGGATGGCCAACGACTCAAAGGTACAACAACAGAAGCTCGAACTTCACAAGCTCAAGGTGAAGTCCACACAGAAGAAGCTGGAGCTTCAAATCAGCATGGCCAGTCCTCTACAGCAGCAAAAGAGAGACAGAGCATCGCCTTGTTGTCTATTCATCGGACTCCAACGATTCTGATGGCAACAGGGAGGATGAGAGAGACCAGGGCAAAGAAACAAACAGCCAAAGGCAACCATCAGAAGGCTCCTAAGAGACGCAAACGGATGAAGATGCCCCATGGGTTGGCGTCCAAATACAAACTTATCAGGCTCACATGTCTATTGGGGGTAAGACACTTCCTAAAGGGAGTGGACCTACACCATCACATCCGGTCAATAGTGAAGAGCATGAATCAGATGGAGAGTGGGTGGAATCAGATTATGAGGTGTTGGAAGTGCCTGTGCAGAAAAAAAAGAGAAAGAGCATTGTCTACAAGAAGAGGAAGCAAGCTGCCCCAACTCGTGCCAAAAATGCACCTCCACGTCGACCTCAGAAGGTACTAAAGCGCAGCCGTGCTTTTGCGGAGATTCGACACTATCAAAAGAGCACCGAGCTCTTGATTCGGAGGGCCCCTTTTGCAAGGCTATGCAGGGAGGTTTTGCAATTGTACAACACTCAGTTTTAGATGGGCGCCGTGGCCATAGAGGCAGTCCAAGAGGCAACAGAGCAATATTTAACTGGCATATTTGAGGATTCTAACCTCTGTGCCATCCATGCAAAGCGTGTAACCATTATGCCCAAGGCTATGCAGCTTGCTCGCCGTTTGCGCCATGAGGAGTAGCTTGTAATTAGGCATCAACCTTTTTGTATTTACAGAACTCCAAGATTGGAAATAATTTGAATACAAGCGTCTTTTGATTGTATATCCCACTCTGTGCATTGTATTGGGAAGAATTTGAATATAATCGTCTTTTATTGTATACCCCACTGCGCATTGTATTGTTTTAATTCTGTACCATGCAATGTAGCACTAGTTCAAGTTTTGTCTACCTTCTATTGTATGTATGTAGCCATTAGCTTGTTATTGTGAAAAATAGCCTACGTTTAGCACCTTGGCTAAGTGGGGCATGCACTTCCTGATGTATCCATGCTATGTGACTCACTATTGCATGGCAAAAACATCTACAAAGTGTTCAAAATGGCTTGGAATGCCCCCAAGTTGGCTGCCACAAGGGCGCGCATTTGGGGCTTCCAGAGGCCTATGGATGGACATAATGCGCGCCCTTGTGGCAGCCTTTCCTAGTGCTTTCCAGAAACTTTCCAGTGGTTTCCAGACAATTTTGACAAGCAATAAGTATGTTTTGTTTGCTTCAATGCTTCAATTAGCATAGATGCTGCTGGCAATCATCCCCCCTTAGTCCATGTCAGTCCTATACTCCAAAAAGGGCTTAGATATTTCCACAAAGTTTACTCTTGTGGTTTGTTAATACAACTTTAGGTATCTGGGGCAAGATGGGCTTAAGGTTACCTAGTCACTCTGTTTTGTAACTGGGTATGCTCCTATACTCCAAAAAGGACTTAGATATTGCCACATTTTACTCTTGTGGTTTGTTGATACAACTTTAGGTATTTGGGGCAAGATGGGCTTAAGGTTACCTGGGTATCCATGTCTTTCTCTTTTGCAACTGGGTATTAATGTCTTGTCACTCTGTTTTGTACCTGGGTATGCTCTTAGATGTGTCCAATTTCATCTGCCACAAGGGCGCACATTTGCACAGTTCATCAGCTGATGGAAAGCCCCAATGCGCGCCCTTGTGGCAGCATATTTTAGGGACTTCCAAGCCCTTTACTAGGCACATACATAACTTTGGAAGCCTAGATATAACAAAGTATGCATTTTTTAAATTTTAATGCCTGCCAGACCCTTTAGTAGTCATAGGAGAAATTATGGTGCTTCTCATACACAATGGAAGCCCAACATATAAGAAATTCAAAACCTTGCAAGAAAGAGAGTCATAGACAGCAAAAATTAGTTTCATTAAAGAAATCAATGCTTTACATGATATCCGGCTTTTGCTTTAGGATCTTTCTAATTACAATTTTCTAGCGCTTGGCCTTTTGGGGTGGCTCCCTGTTAAGTAAAGTGGTTGTGATTTCTTGGGTGTCATTAACCCCTATAGCTTGGTTCATGCCGACATGAGCAATAAGGCGCCCGCGAAAGTTTACACTGAAAGTGGATATTGCAAAATCTTTCTTTACAAGCACTACAAGGTTGGCCGTTTGGGCAAGTGTTGTTAAACACAACGCCTTGGACAGTGAACGGAGAGAAAAACTGTTGTAGCGACCATTGGGAGAGTAGTCGGCATGGACAAACACCACGACACCAGTGGGAAGTGTGCCGAAGTAGTGAGCAAGTGCCGCTTGAGGTCCGAACGGCGTCCTCCTCCCCCTGACCGTTGCGCCCAAGCGTCAACCTCCAGAACATCCTGCAGAACATAGGTTTTCTGAGATATGGCACAGTATTATCATATAACATTAACAAAATCATTTGTAACAATCAAATGTAAGTGAGCATCTATACCTCTTGTCTACGATCCTCCTCATCAGCATCCGGGTGCAAGTAAAGATCCACGCTTGACTTCCCCTTTGGATCAAGCAAAATAGGTGTTGCAGCAGGTGGTGGTGAATCCACTCTTGCGCGTTTAGCCAAACACATGGCTTGCATGGCCACAAACTCCTCCGCAGAGACCTTGGCCTGCTCGGCCACTGCCACCTCGGCTTGTGAGATCGCCACTGTGTCCGCCAAGGTATTCCCCATGGGCAGTAGGAGATCATCGTCATGGGAGGTGGTGGTATCAAGATCAAACTTTCCATGGGCATCGAGGATGGCGAAACACTCATCCATGCGAAGCTCAAAGGATTTCTCCAGATCGTGCATAAACACAAACTCCTCCCCACCCACCACAATAGAGGAGAAGTGGGTAATCTCTACCTCAGGGATGGCATCCCGAGTGGTGGTTCCTTCTGGCGGTCCGGAGGATGAACCGACTGATGGAGAGGCCTCCAAGAGGCCTTGAATCCCTACAGGGTAGGTCAAGGCAAGCGTCCTCTCCTCTGCGGATGAGTCAATGGCCGCGGGCTTGGGGTCCTTCACATCAGCCAATACCCCGCCGATCTGCATGTGAGGTAGCACTACGTCAGGGCCTGTTGGGCACTCGTGAAGGAGGAAGATCATTATGGCTTGAACAGAGAAAAAAGTGTTTCCGATTCTTTCCTTACGCATTGCTCGCACATCATCAGCTTCAAGCCGCACATATTGTCCGGCGGGTTGTGCTATGGTGGCAAAGCATGCAAGCCACTGATGAAATGGCCTGTCCCCTTGGTAGATGTGGTGGAGAAGGCCTTCAGGGACCCATTGCCCTGGCCGGTTTGGTAACTCAACAATGAATCTCCCCATGCACGTGGAAATGTATGAAGTAATGTGCTCAAGAGATTGAGAGTGGAGGGTCAAGGTGGTTTCCAAATCGGGTTGGGTTGTGAAAAATGCTTGAAGCTCAGGGCGATTTGCATGCCCAACCTCAGTAAGGAATGCATCTAAAGCACTAGTAGCAGTCATTTCTTCTCTTTGCGTGATTGGGTATGCTAGGTCTCTCTGCAATGCTGGGATGAAAATGGTGAAATGAGGAGGTGGTCCTCCTTATATAGACATATTCCATCTCGAAAAAAATAAAAAATATACATTTAAAAAATAAATTTACACCACATTAAAACTCAAGTACAAAATCAAGTACAACACCTTAAAACTTTTCAAAATCTTTAATAAAATATCCAATATATAAACGATTAAAGTTACAAGCCAATTCACTTAGACAAGATGATTTAGTCTGTAGCCCAATCTTTGTAAACAAGCATAGTGGCCTCCATCTGCCTTCCAATCTATACAACCAAAAATGGCCAATCAAAATACAAAAACCCACAAAAATTAAGAAAAGGTAGCTAAGCAAGCACAAAGCAGACCTTGCGTTGTTCTAGTTTGAAACTTGCATTACCGACATCCTCAAATCCCATTATGAAAAAGTGTTCCCGAAGATTGGCAAGAGTCCAATGCGGATTCACTGCAACCACCTCCACCTCGTTATTGGGCATGCGGACACGAATTTCAAAGGATTCAATCTCTTCGGCTGTCAGTTGCAAGGGTATCCATTTTCCACGTTTGTGCATCCACCTCTCATAGCTAAACCGTGCATACAAGGTGCACCTTGTTCAAATACCGAAGGCAAAGCTGTGTGGGGGACACATTGCACTTATAACGGTCACCATCATGCAAACCGTCAACATAGCCCCAATTGACACCTAGAATGGTGTCCATTGCATCTATGTCAACTTCTTTGCAAACAAACATTGTTGGTGTTTCTACAATCGGCAGAAAGCGGAATGCATGCACAAACAAATGAATGGGACAATGCCAACTGAGACCCACCGATCTGGTTGCCTTACCAAACTTTAGGGACCCTTGGAAATCTTGCAGCACCTTGAGCTTGAAAGAAAGCAAAACCCAATGGTCTGGAGTTGGCTATTCTGCACTCTGCAATGAGGGTGTCTCCACGGCTTCTAACCTACCATAGCTTTGGCTTGACCTCGGCACCACGTACTTGTGGGAGTACATGAATATTCACTGTTCGGTAAGTTTTTTTGATGAAACATTAGGAAACATAAGCTCCCCAATGTGCGCATGCACAACCATGAACGTGCCTGAGAGGCACTCAAGCGGTTGCTCCTCAACTAAGCTGGATGGAAAAACATCTTTACAAATGCCCTTAGTTAAACATAATGATCACATAAACGTAAACATGACATATGCATGGGATAGCTAAACCATGAAAACTTACAATGAGGTGCAAATTGAGTTGAAGCTCTCTTAAGGTGGAGCTCAACTGCACTGTAGACATGTTGCACGATGGCCACCATTCCGGACTTTGTTTCTTTGAATGCCAATAGCCGGCCCTTCCAATGACGTTCCAATACGCCTCGACACCGTACGCGATGAGGTCCAGCACGTGACGGTTGCATGTAGATCCATGCACCCTTCTTGAATACTTGTGGGATCCATACCCCCTGTGAGTCTTTTGTGTTGTGCAACACAATCTCCTCTATCTCTGGTTTGGACCGTCTATGCGTGGACATGCTTGGAAAGTTGGGCTTAGGAAGGGATTTGAAAGAGTTGAGTACTGAGGGGAGGGTGAGGTGAGCTGCCTATGGTGGCTTTGACAGTGGAGATAGAGAAAGAGGGGAGGAGTGAGAGGTAGAGAGGTAGAGAGGATAGTGGAGCTGTGGGCTATGGAGTGTGGGACTGTAGAGGGTTGATGGAGGTGTGAGAGAAGGGGGAGCTCTGGAGAGAGAGGAAGAGAGTGGTGGAAAGCTTTTGGCTATGGCTGCCTTGATTGTAGAGAGAGAATGGGAGGAGGGAGAAGAGAGAGAGTGTGGGAGAGAAAAGTAATGAGGGAGAGAGAGAAAAGTGGATTTTGGGGGAAAAATTTGACTTTTTTAAGTTAATTTATGTTTTGGGACAGTTTTGGAGGCAAATGGGTCAACTTTGGAACTTTTAAAAAAAATTCAATTTTTAGGGTTTTTAAGCATGCGTATTTTCTTTTGGGGGGTCCCTCCCTCTTTTATGACACCTCTCTCCTCCTATTTACCCCCCCCCCCCCCTAGCCTACCTCCCACCTCTCTCTAAGAACCAAGCATTGAAGAGCGAGACAATTAGGCTGCACCCCTACCATTCCTCCCCCTCTAGGTGATATCCCAAGAGCCTTCTCATTGGTTCTCCCTTAAGCCTTCACTAATCAAAAAGGCCCAAGGAGAGTCCATATTTTTCCTAATGATGAGCTAGCAGCCTTGAAAAAGAAGATGGACGAGGATCTCAAGAAGATGCAAACTGAAAATGAAGACACCAAGAAGAAGCTAGAAGAGGCTGAGAAAGCCAATGCTGAATTGAACGACCTTTTAGTGACCATGGGGGATCAAGCTAAACAGGAAAAGAAAGCATATCAAAAGCAGATTGATGAGCTAAAAGGCCAACAACAGACTGAAGAGCCAGAATTGAGCACAGGGCCAGCAGTATATGGAAGGAATTGATATAGACAATGTGTCAGATCCAGTGGACACAACAATGCAAGAGGACATCCTTGTGGGACCATCCCAAGAGACCCCGGATCTGACACAAGAACAAGAAGACAATCTAAAAAAGGCAATAGAAGCGGCCATAAAAGACACTGCCAAAGAAGCAATGCAGTGGGAGCAGAGGATATTGAAGTCTATGACCATTCAGAAATTAGATGCAAATGTTGTTCAACATGAATGGCTACAACCCTCTCTCCCATGTCCTCTTCTCAAGTATGAAGCTTCTACACTAAACAAGAGGATTAAAGAGGAGCCGATAGTGCCACTATACGAAGAAGATATCACCAAACCAGAAGGTGTTAAGCTTATTGTGGACTCTCAGCCAAAATGGAGGAAGGCATGGCTAACTAAATACCCATAGTATTTAGTACATTTGGTAGAGGCACCTAAAATAATCAGAGACAACCTTAGATTTTTCCCTTACCAAGGATGAGGACTTGGAAAGAACAAGAACTACTGAAGAAAAGCCACCCCACGAGGCTCAACTACCCAAAGCTGCCAGGCTTGAAGGCAGGTGAGAGAATGAGTGAGCAATACATGGTGAAAACCCTAACGGGCGCCATTAAATTGTTCACTGGCTCGCCTGACCTCTCTTCCATTATGCTCAGGAAGAATTGTGAAACTCTTCTGGCATTTTTTGAGATCTTTAAACCTGGACAGGCAACAGACAGCATATTCTTCTTCCAAGATACATATAGATGTGCGTATGAACTGTCTGCTCAACCTTCCCATGAGATGATACATGCCCTCTACCAGTGAATAATTTTTTTGCCCTCGTACCATCTCTAGGCCTTTGAAGAAGCATTCTACACCGGTTTCTTCAACATCAATACAGATATATTCGGCCCTACATTACTATCCCAGCATGCACGGTATGAGTCTGTTTTGAAGATGCACGAAAGCCTCCACTAAAGAAGCAGTTCTACTATCATGTCGGGGAAGACATGATCTAGGAGGGGGGAAGTGTTAGCGGCTGGACACACTCAACAGAGGATGATTGCCGGTGGGATACTAATTTCCTTTGTAATCATTCCTTAGTTGAGAAGAAACTGTCATTTCACCTTTGTAAATAGTGGGGCTTGCAGAAGCTTCCAAATTGTATCCCATTTTTGACATTATGACTTAGTAAATGGTTAAATTGGAACATTAGGGTTTGAGATTGTAAGGTATTTATACCACTTTTGACCTTAATGCAAAAAACCTTTTGTCATTTTCATAAGTTTGTCTGTGTGAGTTGAGCGTACTCTGTGTAAGAGAGAGAGTGAGAGTTCAGAGCTTTGCTACACGTGCCCTGGTGATCCGTTTGAAGAACCGAGAAGTGTAGCTCCTTGCTGCCGAAGAGAGCTACGCGCCAAGCTCATCACTGCGCGCGTACAACCCGTTTCTACGAGATAGACCCACAAGCTTTATCTAAGGTTTCGGTGAGTTTCTGGTGTCTGTTTTCTTATTGCAACATATCCACGCATCCGAATCGAGATAAACTACGCATTAGGCATGTTAGTTTCAGAAAACGTTGACCTGTAAATTTCAATCAAACATCCTATGCGATTCTGCACCGAGTGTTTAGGGTTGGGGTTTTGGGTCACGGACCTTAGGGAGAGCAACCTATTGGTTTTAATAGGGTTTTCCTCAATTTCTGTAGCGTTTCGAGAACGTTTGATGGGTATTTGGCTCTTGAAAGCGTTGTAGGACATCTCCTCTTGTGTACTCTTGAAGGCTGTAACTTAGACATTGGGTAGAGACCTCTGTAGGAAGTAGTCAATAGTCCGTCGTGTGTAGGTTGACACCCTATGCTTGCTTCTACGCGCCTGCAGATCGAGCTTCGTCCTTAGCTGACAAATCTTGTTAGGTGAGTTCTTGCTATGCTGACGTACGTCGCGGAGTATCCGCCAACACATGCTTCAAACAAATGTGTAATCCGGCTTCTAAAGTAGCATATTCAACCTCATTGTTACTATGCTCATCCAACTTGAACCCTCTCTTGCATACTAGCTTCCCATCTAGATCATAAAGTGCTATACCCCTTGAAGCTACATAATGGTTCTTTTTGTATGAGTCATCAAATAACAACACATGTGCATTGCTAATCTGTGGCACTTCTTCAACTACATTTCTCACCACCTCTTCCTTAACAAGAAGGGGATTCTCCTTGTAAGTCAACAAATCAGCTAGGGTAGCCCTTGTACTGTCTTCCACTAGAAAACATAACTCAAACTCTTGCAGTTCAATTACCCATTTCTTAACAACATTTGACATGTTAGTGCCATTAATTAACTGTGGCAAAAAGGAATAACTCGTCAAGAAAACAAAAGGTCGTGGTAGCAAGTAATGATGAAATCGTCGACAAGCAAATATTACACTGGCCATCACTAGCTCTACTTTCGAGAACTTTCTCGCTGCTACCAACTTTACTCGGCTTGCACAATACACTGGCCTCATATAATGGTTGCCTTCCCCTTTTGCAATAGCATGGCTCCAATGGAATCATATCCTACTGATGGATTTACATAAAACACTTGCTTCCAATCAAGAGCCTTTATGGCTGACAGACCCCCTAACACCTCTTTCACCTCTTGAAACACTTCTTCACACTTGTCATCCCATTGTGCTTTGCCACTTGTTGTAATGGATAAAGAAGCTGAGAAGACAATAGCACCATCCGAAAGCCTCAGTCGGAGCTCCACTAGGACATGTAGGCCAATGCAGTAGGGGGGCCAAGCCCCAATCCACACAATGAACTGATGTCACCAAAAAGCAGATACTACTACCACACAACACCTAAACCTTCTTAATATTGAGGAGATAATGAGTATGAAATTGACTACCATTACATGGGACCCTCACGAAGGGGGAGGATAACCCCAAGGGGATTGGTTTTGAGCGAGCTTTTTGAGAAATCTTTGGAGTGAGCTTTCTTGAGATATTTCCTAGATGTCTCCTTTACAAAAAATGTTCGCTCATGAAATGATTAGCAATCCAAGCGAGCTTTTGGGAGAGAAAACTGGAGCGAGCTCCAAAGAGTTCTCAAAAAGCTCACCCCAATCCCCTTGGGGTTCTCTCTCTCTCTCTCTCTCTCTCTCTCTCTCTCTCCCCTTGCCTCTCTCTCTATCCTTTCTGTTTCTCAATTAACGGTTAATTGAGAAAGAGAAAGGATAGAGAGAGAGAGAGGCAAGGAGAGAGAGAGAGAGAGAGAGAGAGAGAGAGAGAGAGAGAGAGAGATAACCCCAAGGGGATTGGGGGTGAGCTTTATGAGAAATCTCTCTCTCTCTCTCTCTCTCTATCTCTGTCTCTCTCTCTCCTTGCCTCTCTCTCTATCCTTTCTCTTTCTCAATTAACGGTTAATTGAGAAAGAGAAAGGATAGAGCTATCTCTGTCTCTCTCTCTCCTTGCCTCTCTCGCTATCTCTGTCTCTCTCTCTCCTTGCCTCTCTCTCTATCCTTTCTCTTTCTCAATTAACGGTTAATTGAGAAAGAGAAAGGATAGAGAGAGAGGCAAGGAGAGAGAGAGAGAGAGAGAGAGAGAGAGAGAGAGAGAGAAGCAAGGGGAGAGAAAGGGGTTGAGGGAGGGAGATATATATTGATACATAGAGAGAGAGAGAGAGAGAGAGATAAATAGATAGATTTTTTTATCATCCTCACAGATCAAATATGACCTATGTGAACAAAGTTACATGTGATGTAGTATGCGTGTGGCTCATAAGTGATTCTCGATGCTCCAAAATTATGGTGACGAGAGTGGCAATGGAGAGCCCACATTGTGGCTGGGAGAGTAAAGTGTGTAGGTTTAATTTATGGCTAAAAATGTGAGGGAGGAAAGTTCAGATGTGACCAAAAGCTAAGCACTATAGTAGTGTGTGGTTCTCAGGCTCTCAAACTTGTAGTGAGTATAATGTGCACAATCGATTTGACTCTTCTTCATTGCCCCAACACCATGTCTCACATCAAAGGGAGTGGAAAATAAGCCGAATGGCTACGATATGTTGTATCACTGACAAGGGGATAGGATCAAGCATATAAGGGTGAACATAGTTTCCTCTTTTAGTGAAGAACATGGTTTTGTAGTTGGGACCAATATGGGTGATGTAATGTATGAAGTGTGACCCATCGTATTCCTCCCAAGCCATACTACATTAGTGTTGTAGAAAATCTTCATTCACTTGAGAGTCGATTGAGGCATCATGTAGCCAGTGTAATGCATTCCATCTCCCAAACCTCATTCTTATGTCTTGCATCCATCTTGTGCTCAAGATCTTGCTTTTATGCATCTTTTGAACTTTTTTTCTTGCTTCCCATGAAATTGTGAGAAAATGTTTTTGGAAATTCTCAAACTCTTTCCAAGTAGGCTTTGAGATGCTCCAACCCCACACTTCAACTCCATAAAGAGGAACCAATGTCACCAATATGTCAAAAAGGTAGTTCTTGAGAACCCAACATTTAGTATTTCCCACATTACACATGCTCTCAAATGCATAGTACGCTCTCTTTCCAGCTTCCAAATGACACATATCACATTCATGCCACTTGTGATTGGCCAAAACCTCAACAACCTCAAGGTTCTCATTGTTGTCACAATGCATGGCTTCTCCATATAGTTGGTTTTCACAAGAATAACTTTTGTTTTGGATTTATTCCCAATCAACCCACCATGCAAGAAAAAGTTCTCAAATACAACCATAATCTTTTGTGCTTCATCTAAAGCGTGTACTAAAAGCACTACGTCATCGTTTGAGGACATATCAAACAAGCGCCCAACTGGCCGGACACGTAGCCGGACACCACATTTGTAGTCTATTATTTTGCCGAGCTAGTGTAATAATACTCTGTGTAAATCCTAATTCCAGAGTAGTAGTCAATTCACTGAGTTGTAATTCTATCAATGACATTTGTAAAGGTCCATGTGAGTCAGCCATTGGCCATTTAGAAAGCCCTAGGTATAAATGTCAATAACCTTAATGTGAAGAGAAGGTTGATCTTTAGAAGAACAAAGAAATCTGATGTACGTACACTCAAGCTACGAGTTGCTCCAACTTGTAATCGACTTTTCTAATGATTGGGTAATCCATTTTCAAATCTGAAACTTGCATTGTGTTCCTCTCTCTTTTCTCTTTCAATTAAGTGTAAGCATTGTCAGTTTTGTTGTGGTTCACGACTACACGTTTGTGAGCTATAATTGCAGATTTGAGTGCTTAAATCGTTTTTTTTAGTCTTTTTGACGTAGGAGAGTATTCTTAGACCATAGGACGGCAGTTATGGATAGTTCTGTTGCATTTTTCATGACCTTTTTCATGATGGATCACGATTTTGGGACCTTGTTGGATTGTGACCAAACTTGCTAGGATAGTGCCCCTAGGTGTCCTAGACCTCCTCCTAAAGTTTCATTGCATTTCAAGTCCGTTCGAGTGCCGAAATGGCGTGATGACCTAGAGCTGTGAGAAAGGACATAGGCAGATTTCCCTGATCATTGAGTGTTGGTTTGCTTGTAGAGTTGTTGTGTTTGCTTGTTAAGGTTCACTTCGTGAGGTTGACGATCTCATAGAGTCTCCGTGCCCCATCGGGAGACACTTTCCCTGAGTATTGACATTATGTTAGTGCCAGAAAGCTATGCTGCAGACGTTCGTAATGGCAACCCGCTAACATTGGCACTGCTGCCGGGGATATGATCCTTAGATGGTGAGTGACCTAGTGTTTTTTTAGAGCGTTCTTTTTTTAAGATTTGACTCTCCATTCCATTTACACCTTAGCAGTGAAGCAGCTAGACACGGGGTTTAGTGCTTGATAGAGTCTAGAAGGCGAGGACTTGCTAGATCTATTCTTGAGAAGTCAAGAGGGTTGTGAGTGAGATAGCCAAAAGCATTTCATTCTTCAATTTTCTCTATGCTTTTAGAGTGTGGTACCGTTTTCCATTACGACTTTATTTTGTACCATTTTGTTAGTTTTTGTTTCATGTTTCATTTCAGTACTTAGGAGTAGGATAAGTAGAAACTACCACCATCAAATTTGGGCTAAAAGATTGAGGGAAAAAAGGGTGAAAATCATATTTTGGCAAAAACGGCCATAACTCTGAAATTCTAAAAATTTGATGGTAGAGACCTCAAAGGTGATCCAAATTCAAAAAATTGTGGATCAAGGGCATCAGCAGACTCTCTAGAAGCAATCTGAGAAGTTTGGCCAGATTCTGTTGAGGAACATGGATCGCGATCCATGTACCCCAAAAAACCAAATTTGCAAAAAGTGACCAGTTACAATGTACATCATTGGGAAACTGCTCCGATCAAGTTTTCTTGAAAGAAAAAATCAAAAATCACATCAGAATTGACTGTTAAGGCAAAAATAGTAAAACAAGCATTGTAGACACAAAATTGAGCAAATCTTGAGATTTTGGGATCCAAATTCAAAAAGAGGTGAGATTTGGATTCTACGGGGCATAAAGAACCAACAGAACAAAATTCATGAAAAAATGCTGCCAAACATGGATCGCGATCCATGTACCTTTTTGACATTTGGGGCTAATATTTGACAAGTACATTCCTGATATCATTTGGAACAACTTTGCGAAAAGGGACTATAGCAAAAAATCGAAAAAGTTGATCAAAATAGCCAAATACAGAAACTAGTCAAAAACCACAGGGCAGACATAAAAACTCACTTTTGAATAAGAAAAAGCTGTCCAAATTCAACAAGATTTGGAGAAGAGTATCACCATAACATGGACTACAAGTTGACCAAGTTTCGTGTCAAAATGTGGTCAAACATGAATCGTGATCCATGTACCTCATGAAAAGGTTTTGAGATTTTTTTGGCTGATAATTGAGCAGTGGGTAGCTGAAACATAGACAAACAATTTTCCCAAAAGGACCAAATGTAAAAAAGATGTAAAAAGTGGTCAAAAGAGCCAAAAATAGAACATTCTCTAAACTGTCACAGCAGACTTTAAAAGTCAGTTTTGGTAGGGCAAAACTGATCTAAATTCCAAAAAAAATTGTGAGTAGTCTACAAACATCATAAGCTATCAGCACACCAAAAATTCAGATCCAAAAGTGGTGGAACATGGATCACGATCCATGTACCCCTGATAAATTTTTGGACAAAAACTTTTCCAGCATGTAGCAGAGACCATTGTGAACAAAAGTCTCAAAATAAACTTTGTCAAAAAAGTTCAAAAAGTGGGTGAAAAGAGCCAGAAACTGTTCAAGATGAAAACCCTAAAACAAACCTAGGATTTGACTTTTGCCTGGCCTAGAACAATCCAAATCACATAAAAACCATATAGTAGGGATCAGTGAGCCAAGAGCAAGCTGTGTGCCAAGTTTCAGTGCAATCTCACACATAGGTACATGGATCGTGATCCATGTTCCTTTGTCACAAATTGATACCATATTTTCACCATAGCTAGAGCCCATCTCAAGGAATCTAGTTGTCTTTTCAAAAGTGGATTTGGATATCAAAAACCATACCAAAAGCCCAAAACTGCCAAGTACTCTGACAAAGTTCTAGAACTGACCTGATTTTCAATCCAGAGGTCCATTTTCAAAAAATTTGATGCCATAGGATCTCCTGATCATGTTGAATCTGATGGTACCAAAAAAAGTTAATTTGGGCTCCAAACATGGATCGCTGTCCATGTACCCATAGTGACAGCTTGAGTTGAAACTTTCCACATCAGTAGTGCATACACAAAGAAACATATCTCCAAGCTCAATTTTGGAAAAAATTGAGTAAATTTGGGTCAAAAGGGAGAAAAACAGGTGACAGATAGAAAACCACAGTACAGACCTAGTGTTGGCAATTTGGCCTATCAAAACAAGTCCAAATCCAAAAAGATTTGAGCTTTAGCTTGTGGACATAGTCAGGAACAAACTCCTAAGAGGACAAGTCCAGATGTAGTTGAACATGGATCACGATCCATCAACCTCAGAATTTGCTAAAAATTGGTACAGAGCCTACACATGACCTTGTCTACACACAGTAAAAATTTTGAGAAAGAAATCTAATAGGGAACATGGATTGTGATCCATATACCTCTCATCATAGTGGGGGTATCTGACTTGGTGATCTTGTAGACATACTTGAGAACATCCCAAATCTCAAGTTTGAGCTAAAAATACCTTCGGGAGGCCAAGATACAAGCCAAAGTTTCTGTGTTCTGGTCCAGAGACTATTTTGAATGTTGTTTCAAGTGCAGTTTACCAAAAGTGCTCTAACTTTTGATAGACAACTCCAAATTGAGTCAGGTATAGCTAGGAAAAAAGCTTGCGAGCAATAGCACACACCTAAATCCAAACTTTTAGGGTTTCCTAGGTTTCCTAAATCAAAACTTTTAGGGTACCCCAAGACCAGTTTCCAGAGACCAAAAAGTCAAATATTCCTAACTTCTGAGAGACCTCATAAAGGGAGAAAGGGGATAGGTTGCACTAATTCAAAGTGGGAGTGTCAAGGACTATCTTGAGACTTTTGAGTGAGCCTTAGCCATGACAAATCATCCACCACCAGGGTTCTCTACTCCACTCGGAGACATGAAAAATGCAAGAAACGTTGCAATGCCTTCAAGAGAGAGATTGAAAGAATACATAGAGGAGGGGCATCCTCTGATCAACAAACCAAACGTGAGATTCATCAAAGCCAATGAATCCATGAGAGTGCTTGCGGATTATGCTCATGAAGGCATATATAGATTCACAAATGGAGATCCATATATCTTCTATAAGTGTGTAGAACCCTATGCCGGAGAGTTGACCACCCATAACAGTCTCTATGTAGTCATATATACAGATGACCACGCAGTGCAAGTCTTGATGCTAGATAAGTATGGAAGAGAGTACAAACTTTTTGGACTTAGAAAAATACACGTACAAGGGTACTTCAATCTCTACTTACTTTCATCCAAAAACAATGCCAAAGTACACATCAGAGAGGATTCCACCAGGATTTTCTCCAAGACGAGAGGAGAGAGCGAGAGATATCTTTCCAAGAGATCACAAACTAGTTAGATTGGTGATTGAACCACAATGATTAAGACCACATCAAGTGGCTCAATGTGTGAAGACAAAGTACAATGGGTGAGGGGATCCATATGCTCATGTCTTATTCTTCAAATAAGTGTTGAGAGATGAATGAATTCCGGATTTCCATACTTAATATGAGGGATTTGGGTTGACATTGGAAGGAACAGCTATGAGTTGGTTCCAACCACTAAATAGAGATGATTTTCCCAACATACCACAACTCTTACAAGAGTTTTTAGAGGAATTCTTGAAAAGGGGAATCAAACACAACACAGTGTCCCAAATCTACGCTTTCAAACAAAAAAGGGATGAAAGAGTGAAGGAAGATTTGCTTCGCTTCAAACAATACGTTGAGAGATGTCCTATGAGAGAGCTACCGCAAGATGAGAGATTGTCAGTTCTCTTCATTGAAAGCTTAAAAAATGAGTCTCTAAAAAAGGACCTACATTTGAAAGGATGCACAACATTTGTGCAAGTCACTAGAGAATCTCTATATCTAGTTGACAATTGTAAGGCCTACAGAGAGGTGAGTGAAGATACAGATAACGCGACTAGTAGTACTCATCTCCAAGGAGCGAATTAACAACAAAGACAGATGTTCAAACTCCTTGGGAACCAATCATTGATCAAGTGGTCGAGGGAGTGATTAAAATAATAAACCAAGGCTACATACAGAACCTGATTGTATGACATCCTCAATTGAGGATATGCAATACTTGCGGAGGGGATCACCCCACTGCATGGTGTAGCACTCAGCCAAATCCACAACGTGTGCTAGGGAAACAACCATCACTTTTGAATGATGGGAGAGTGATAGTAAACTACGCTCAACCAATGCATATGCCACAACCCATGAGAAACGAGTACTCCATGGATGCGAATACGCTCATGTTCATAGCCAACCATTCACCGGAGTATGGTTCAAAGAACATCCTCACAAGTCAAGAACAAGCATTAACTGGATCACCCACTGTGAAACAAGAAGGTCCATGCTATGAGTGTGGTGGTGATCATTAGGCACAAAGTCGTCCAAACAAGGGTCCACAAATTGAATTATTTGTATTCTATGAACGTTGTGGTATAGACCATCTACGCCAACACTGTGCTAAAAATCCAGACTACAAAGGGAAAGCAACAATGAATGTTGTAGGTGTGATGCCTTCTTCAAGCATATCCGAGGTAGAACCCGCCATTCCTTTAAACGTGATGACTCTAGCTCAAGCTCAAGAAGCTGCCAAAAACAAACCAGCTGAAAAAGCCACATTGCCTGTTCAAGCAGAATTTGAGAACAAAGCGGTGAGAACCTTTGGAAGAAGATCATGGAAAGGCAGACGAGACAAAATGAAATTTAAGAGGCTAAAGGAGAAATCGTCTTTGGAAATTGAACTGATCAAACAAGAGAGCGGCTTAGACAAGAGCAAGAAAGGAACAAAAATGCAAAGGGACCTAAAGAGTCAAAGACTAACTCGGGAGGTTCAGTCTTGGTCGACAAATTGTTTAAACCTTTGGATGCGATCTTGAAAGCTTATGAAGCTAGGCTAAAACCCAACCAAACCCAAGAGGATAGATAGCTAACGTACCCTCATCCAGGGTTTGAAAAAGAGAGGTTGCAAATGTGCAAGGAGCTCATCCAGAAGGCCCAAGCTCTTATGGAACCACATGATCTCGATGCTCCAAAAACGCAGGTGATAATCCACGATAAAGTCCAAGAATTGGAGAGCCAGGGTATTCAGAGACCAGGAAGATCCGGGAGTTGAGGCACCTTTAGATACGAGGGAAGTAGCCAATACCACAGATGGGGTGGGTTCACAAGCTGTGATGCATATTCTAGAGGTAGAAGAACCGTGGCCACAATCCTTGTGGGAATCAATCAAAAACCGAAAAGATGGTAGTGCTACTTTACAGTCAACACCTATCCCTGAGATAAACATGGATCACGAATTTTTCCCAGGGGATATACGATCTCTGTATGGGGATGTTGGGTCTATCATATCTGAAGAGAGTAAACCACACTCCCTAAAGACGTTGCCATCTTTTATAGGAGAACACGAGACAAAATCATAGGTTAAAATGGTACCTTTTCAGTTGAAAGCCACACCACAAATGATGGATACCAAGAGCTTGCATGAATTGATGTCTTCTCATATACAATGCACACTTTATCTCTTAGAGCTACTAAAAATTAGACCGCATCTATGGGGCCAAATGGGCAAACACATGGAAAACATGGGACTGAAAATCCCTTCACATTACCAACTTGCATACAAAAAACATGGATGACACCTTGCCTAAGAAACCACAGACAAACCAAGTACCAGTAAATTAGGTGGGTGATTATTGTGAAGGAGAAGAAGGAAACACCACCTTACCACTTGAGTACAAAGGCGTAAAGACGGTTGCTATATTAGATAGTGGGGCAGGAATTGCCATTGCAACCAAAGAAATATGGAAAAATTTGGGAAAGCCTACTCTTAGGAAAACTCGAATGAAACTGCAATTAGCGGATGGATACATGGATAAACCAATAGGAATATTAGAACAAATCATTGTATCCTCGTGTGGCATAGAGTATGAGCACACCTTTGCCATATTGAATTTTGACAAGAGCAGCAAATTTTACATCATATTGGACAGACCATTCATGCGTCATCTCAAAATGGTATAAGACTGGGGCTATGACTATATCTACTTGAGACACAAAGAGGTCACAACAAAAATCAATGTCAAAGATCATAGTTATAGAGATGTAGTGCGAACCCCGGGGGAGTCTTAAACTCCACAACTAATTTGGAAAGCAAAGCGCATATTTGGATGTATGGAGCTCCTGAGAGTGGAAGCCTTAGAAAGCAAGATTGCATCCTAGAGCGTTCAATAGAAGATGAGGCATATGTACCAGAACCTTTTCCAGAGGATTTATTTAAACCCTTTGGATGGGATCAAATACTGGCGACTCTTGATGTGTGTGTGAATGAGACGACCTTGACTAAATTTTGCGATGAAGATGGGTATGATATAACTCCCTTATTTACGATAAAGGTGTCGAAGGAAGCTAATGAAGTTTGTGAGTGTGAAAGCAAAAAAGTTGAGACAGACTGCTTCATCATGGAGCATGGTTCCAAGGTGCAAAGGAAGGAATCAAAGAAACCACAAGAATATGTCATCATTGACATACCTGAAGAATTGACAAAAGCTGTTTCAAAGAAGCTGATTCCAAAAAAAGTGCAAATGAAAGTAGATGAAGGAAAAAACTTTCCAAATTCAATGTCAAATGTTCAAAAAATGCAAGATCAAAAGAAGAAGAGGGACAAGGAAGAAGATCGATTGTCTCCTATGATGATCAAATTTAGCATATGCAAAGAAAGAAGACTCAAAATCACATGTTTAGCTGTGATAGATCCAGAAGCAACAAAGAATATAATGGCTTATGGAACGTGGATCATGATGGGAAAGCCACCAATCATCGAGCTAGAGGACATCGTGTACACAGTTCAAAAATGCCGATTCCTAGCTTCGGAGTGGTAGAAGCTATACTCAAGTTGAGTACTGGGGAGTACAAGGATACTTTCCACATAATTGACTCCCATCATATCAAAGAGAGTCTGATCCTGACATAAAGCTGGAGGAACATCTTCTTTCAACCACAAGGAAAAGCTTCAGCAATGACACCATCAAAAATCCCAAAAGCACCTCAAGTCAATGTCAAAAAGGAGCAACCAACCATCACGAAGAAAGGTAAAGCAAAGATGAACACTGAAGTATATCAACTTTGCAAGACAACTTTACCTTCAATGAGCTTCCATCAAACTTCCCACGAAGCCTCTACATCAAGAGCCAAACCATCGACAATGCAATGGAAACCGAGACAAAAAGTCTATCAACCAAAGCTTCCATCACATCAAAGCATTAGGAAGAAGCCAAATAATGTCAACCAAGTGTTGATATCCAAAGAGCACATCAAAGTCAAAGACCCAGTTTGGATACATGAAGCACAAGTTCAACATCAACAAAAGGTAATAGGGTGGGTAGCATCAAATGAGTCAATCACTGCTCAAGGCTACTTCCAAGGAAACACTAATGTTTGGGCCAAAAATCCTAAAGTAATCGCCTGGACCTACCCACCTTAATCAATGTGTTCTACAAAGAACAAGATGCGCTATAAACGCAAGACAAACAACTCAAATAGGAGAGAGAAAAACCACAAAAAGCAAAAAAAAAGACCTTCCAAGCAAGAAATGCGACAAGTTTGGGTACGAAAGTCAGACGCTAGTCAAAGTGCCCAAGAAAGACAGGTGAGGCAGTGGATGATTCCAATTAAGCTACTCTAAGCACAAGGATTTTATAAAGGTAACACACGAATATGGTTACCACAAATTGTAGCTCAATCTGGAACAACGAAGAGAAATCAGGCAGCATAAGCTTCTACCCCAAAGCAAGCAATGACAACCAAAGGCCAGCAGAACCCAACTACAACCAAGGCTGCTGCAATCTACAGATGGATACCTTGTCATCAATCACAAAAGCAAGGCTTTACAATGGAAATCATTAGGTTTGGATACCAAAACCTAGTGTCCATCAAATTATAGAAGAAGATAAAATGCCAAAGACGGCCACACAAGGACCAAAAACAACTTGGGTTCCAAAATTGCTAGTGGAAACTCGATCACAGAGAACCCACACATCTCGACAATCGCTTCTCATGGAAATTAACGCAAAGGCTACATCAAGCCCTATCAGAGATGAAGGACTTGTTTTACAAAGAACTATCAACATACAACAAGCAAGTCAAGAGGAGCCAAAATATGCCAACCTACTCGACAAAATGGTGGCATCCAAAGACTAACATAATGGAAAAGGTCTAAATTTTCAAAACTTATGGAATTGGGTTTCTGGCCTTGAATAGGTAATTCCAAGTCGCCATTAAAAATACATGGCATAAAAGTTAGAGTAGAGCACCTAAGTCACTAAATGAGCGAGGCGTTAGTCCCAAAACTTCATGTAATATTCTCTATGGTTTAAGCATCTTAGCTATTCTAGGTACTACTCAAGGTGGAAGAGTCAAGCGTAATTACGTTGTGTCACTCATGATGGTATAGGTGAGCATAAGAGTTGAAGTCATTGTAGTATAGTGGTAAGTGAAAGAGGAAGTCCAAAATACACTCACGCACTCAACACAGTGAGGCATGAGTGGAGAAGCTTCTTGGAAACATGGAAGCTATTGAGACGTCCTTTGATGTCACATGTGCTAAATTTTCTCCTTGAAGCACCCATCAACTCCATCTCTTACACTACATTCTTTTGTTCGACAAATATCTCATATGCATATAGAGTGTCCCATAATTGGCACTTGCATTAGACACTCTTCCTTTGTTTCTCCCAAGCACTCACCTTGCATGACAGGTACTTCAATTCCAAATGCTCAACTCCAATAAGAGCATATAACAAAGGCACTTTTTTTCCCACCGGGTTTTTTCCCTTTGGTCATCCAAGTTTTAAGACCCTAATCTAGAAACCCTCATCATCGACTTCTTGTATATAATTCTTCTACATCAACAATAAGGAAATGACTACCCAAATCAATCGACAATGACTTGGAGCAAAAACTAAAGGTCTCCATATACTTATCAGGAGCATCTTATCTCTGAGGTCAACAACAAAGCTCCATAAAAAAATGGCAAGTCAAAGACTGGCCTACAACGACAAGCAATGTACAATGAAAAATTCAGCAAGCAAGATATCCACAACAACCATACGTAGCTCACACAATGCTTCATCATTGGCTACCTATTATGGAGAACTCAAATTGCAATGGACCTTGAATGAAAATCAATCATAAAGTCCACGCAACAAAGAGGATCAGTTCTACAAGCTCAAACAAATCAGCATCCATCTTTACGGCGGCTAAGATTGGCAACAAAGAGGTGAATGCACATTAAGAATAAAAGTTTCCTCTAAAATCAAAGATCAAAGATCAAATCACGTATCAACAAAATGGCAGATATGAATCAATCAAGCAAGGGGGGAGTCATCAACGACAAAGCACTTCCCAAGTTGAAGTCCACCCTTGAAGACAAAGCTGAAGACAACCCTATGACAAGACTACACAACGTTGTGTCAAGGGACGACATGATTTACGAAGGGGGGAATGTTTGAGGACAGATCAAACGGGCACCTAACTGGACGGACACGTAGCCGGACACCACATTTGTAGTCTATTATTTTGCGGAGCTATTGTAGTAATACTCTATGTAAATCCTAAGTCCATAGTAGTAGTCAATTCCCTGAGTTGTAATTCTGTCAATGACAATTGTAAAGGTCCATGTGAGTCGTCCATTTAGAAATCCCTAGCTATAAATGTCAATAACCTTAATGTGAAGAGAACGCTGATCTTTAGAAGAACAAAGAGCTCTGTTGTACGTAAGCTCCAGCCACGAGCTGCTCCAACTTGTAATCGACTTTTCTAATGATTGGGTAATCCGTTTTCAAATCTGAAACTTGCATTATGTTCCTCTCTCTTTGCTCTTTCAATTAAGTGTAAGCATTGTCAGTTTTGTTGTGGTTCTTGACTACGCGTTTATGAGCTATAATTGCAGATTTGAGTGCTTAAGTCGCTGTTTTTAGTCGTTTTGACCATAGGAGAGTGTTCTTAAGCCATAGGATGACAGTTATGGATAGTTCTGCTGCTCTTTTTTAAGACCTTTTTTATGATGGATCGTGATTTTTGGTACCTTGTTGGATTGCGACCAGACTTGCTAGGATAGTGCCCCTAGGTGTCCTAGACCTCCTCCTAAAGTTTCATTGCATTTCGAGTCCATTCGAGTGCCGAAATGTCGTGATGACCTAGAGCTGTGAGAAAGGACATAGGCAAATTTCCCTGATCATTGAGTGTTGGTTTGCTTGTAGAGTTGTTGTGTTTTCTTGTTAAGGTTCACCTTGTGAGATTGACGATCTCATAGAGTCTTCGTGCCTCATCCCAGACACTTTTCCTGAGTATTGACATTATGTTAGTGCCAGAAAGCTATGTTGCAGACCTCCATCGCGACGACCCGCTAACAGTCATCCACATACAACAAAAGCGTGATTACCACATTGCAAATAGTGACCTCTTTAATGCCTTCTTCTTGCATAAATTTAAGTACCATTTGTTCTAATTGATCGATGCATAGACCAAAGAGAGTTGGTGACAATGGACATCCTTGTTTAATCCCAATAATGCTAGAAAAAATTCTAAAATTCCTCTGCCCATACACAATTGACCCATCATGTTCTCATAGATTTGCGAAACCACAAGCATAAACTCACTTGGCACTTAGAGTTCTTCCATACTTCACAAATTGTTACGTGGAATCATATTAAAGACTTTCTTAAAGTCCACAAAGCAACAATACCATCGCTTGTCTTTAAACCTACTTCCCTCCACAAGAACTCGCAAAGTGACAAGATGATCAATGGTGCTATGGTGTCTACGAAGACCTGCTTGTCCTTTTGCACGCTTGTCATTCTCTTCAACCCAATCACTCAATTTTATCTCTATTATGCACCCAAACAACGTTTTCATGAGAGACCATATCAGTATAGTCTGGTAGTTATTTACATTCTTTACATTCCCTTCTTTATGCAAAGGCTTGACCCAATTGGTGCTCCAATCATAAGGCATACCATGTTGAAATACAAGGTTGAACATATCACACATCCACTCATGTGTAAAATATCCCGTTCATTTAATCATTTTTGGCTTGATACCTTGAAGATCTCCCGCTCTGCGAGTGGCCAACTTTTTGAGCCCGTTGCACACATCCTCAAAGAAAGAGGACATACATGGGAGTGAAGCATAAAATGACATCTTTCTAGAATTTGGTTACTCATATAGTTGCTTACAATGTGGTAAATATCCATAAGAGTCAAGTTACCAAAACTCTCAACCGCTTGTCCCTCCAGCTTCTCTAAAATCTTTCACATATGCGTGCCTTTTATTGGACTTGAAGAAATTGATGCTTGAATTCTCATGTTCTTCTCTTCTTTTGAATCAATGCCTTGTATGTATGCAAATGAATTTTATAGCTTTCTTTTTTCATAGGTACATCTAGCCTTATCAAGGACTTTTGAGCATCTTGATATTATTTATCAAACCACCTTTTTCATGATCTATTTTTGTTGATACCATGGACATGCTCTATGGAAAAGCATTCTTCGGCACAAGAACAACTAACTTTCTTGAATGGTGCTTCCCATTTACTTTTCAATGGTGCATCATATTGAAGCTTAGTCATCCATAACTTTTTCTCAACCATTTCAATATACATTGGTGCCTATTTGAAATCCATACAAAGAGAGAATTTCTCTTCCCTTTGGCTCAGATTATCATGCTTAGTTGTTTCTCAATGTATAAGGTCAATACATAAGGTAATGGTATGATTCCAAGGTCCATTGTAAAAGCGTAAAACTCTTTATGCGATCTATGATGGATTTGCAGAGTAGCAAATAGTCAGTCACACTAGCCCCATTGTGTTCTCTATTGTAAATCCATCGGTTGCACTCTACAAAGATAAATTGTTGGCAATAAGCATACCCGTGCTATTGTACATGTGTAAAAGTGTGAGACGACACGGGAGAGAGAAATAGACTGATGAATAAGAAAATACAGAGTACACAAAGTAGACAAATGAAATAGGAAATTTGTATTGATGTAAGATAATGAGGACATGAAGAGCTAGCTCGTGTCAGACCTCCCATCCACCCCGGAGTTATCTCACTCATCTCAATCTCAATCCCAATCTTGAGCACAATCTCAATCACAATCACACTCTCAATCTCAATCACAATCACACTCGCAATCTCAATCAAAATCAAAGTCCTACACCCTCTCTAACTATAGAGGTTGTTTCCCTCTAAATAGATAGCTGAAAAGTGGCTATTTTGGTCGTCGACCTCGTGTCTTTAGCAACATGGCAAAAAAAAGGTTCAAAAAGAGGCGTCTTGCACACAAACACAAAAACGGCACTAAAAATATGCCACATGTACAAATTACTAAAAATTAGAAAACTTTTGTTTTTTTTTTCAAGTCCTAGAATTCCTGGCCATTTTCATCCGCTCGTAGCTCTTAAAGGGTTCCAAATGTGACCGGGCCCGTCTCATATGAATTTGTTTGCCTTGTTAAGCTCTTTGACAACCGTGTGATGCAAAAACTCCATATGTTGCTCAAATTGGCCAAAAATTTACCTAAACGTTGGTAATTTCTACAAAAGCGACATAAAAACAACATTTTCTCACTTTTTTCTCAACCTACGGAAAAAAACGAGCATCAAAATGAAGGAATCTAAAAAAACTCAAAGAAGAAATATTTTTCCTCATGTTTAGGACTACATTTCCTACGTACAAAACTTTTCCAAATTCTGACCTTAGCACCCTCAAATCTGGCTCCCAAAAGGTATCCCGGGTCAAAATTTAAAACTTTGCGAAAACAATCAGAATAAAACCCTAGACTGTGGAAAAGCCCTAAAATGATTGAATTTTGCTCCAAACAAAAGATGTGGAAAATCTTTGCAAAAATAAATCCTATTACATTCTCTCCTTATCAAAATTCAATGTCCTCAGAGTTGGAAGGAGAGGTATTCTGCCTGCAAAACATCTAAATCAACCCAGCAGGCATCTTCTACATGATACATATCCCACTTAACCAAAACTTCAACAAGTGTTCTACTCCTAAGCTGCCTAACTCTACGATTAAGAATTGCTTTCGGTTTTATTTTCAGTGATCCATCATCTCTAAGATTATATTTCCCTTGCAAAACATGTCGAGGATTAGCCACATACTTCTTTAACAAACTTACATGGAAAACGGAATGCACTTTCATATGCGCACGCAATTCAAATTTATAAGCAAGGAACCCAACCATTTTCAAAAGTTCCTTAAAAGGGCCAGAAAACCTTGGAGACAATGGCCTATCCTTACCAAGAATCAAATTAGTATACTTGGGAACAACTTTTAAGAAAACTAAATCTCCTACATCAAAGGATAGTGGTCTCCTATGCTTGTCATAATATTTTTTATTTTATTTTTTGGGCTTCTTTAATGTGACGTCTAATCTTGGAAAGCTCTAGGTCCATCTTCTCAAGGATTTGGCTTGAAACTTCTACCTTGTTCTCAGGAATCTTGAAAAATGTAAGGGAGTTGAGCAATTACAGCCATACATGGCTTCAAAAGGTGCCATTTGAATAGATGCATGCCAAGAACTATTATAAGCAATCTCAACCAAAGGCAAGTTGTCTACCCAATTTTTCTGCCTCTCACTCACATACATCCTAAGCATGCTTCTAATACCCAATTTACCCATTGAGTTTCCCCATTTGTTTGAGGATGGAAATAAATGTTCATTCTTAGTTTTGCCTAAAAAGTAGCCTTCCAAAAGTTAGAGGTGAACTTAGAGTCATAGTCAGACACTATGTTTTTGGGCATATCATGCAATTTTACCAAGAACATCTAGAGGCTCTAACTCACTAGGTAAGTGCTTCTGTTCAACCTTCACCTGTTGAAATTCTATACATTCTCGCACATACAACAAGATATCAGCTCACATACTTGGCCAAAAGAAATAGCTCTTCACTTTAGCATATTTCTTGTTAAACACAGAGTGTCTCACAAATGGAGTGTTGTGACTTTCTCACAAAAATTGATGCTTCAAAGAGGAATTTATAAGGCACACACAAAGCGATCATGATAATACAAATGAAACTTTCCCTCAAACATCTCACCCACATGAGAATTCAAAAAGAGATAATATTAGAGTAGAAAGGACCATTATTCACTTCAACTCAAACTTGATCGATCAAATCACTACACACCACAGAAATCAAAGTACACAAAGGCCTTCAACTCAAGGCATCGTCAACCTTATTCTCTAAATATTTAAGATCAAAGTCATACTCACACAATAGTTGAATCCATCACTGAGTGAAAATATATTTTAAGCTCTGATGATCAGTCCTTAATTTAAATTTCACACCAAGCAACAAATGATGCCAATGTTTTAAATAATGAACAACAACTCCTAATTCCAAATCATACACACGATAATTCACTTCATTTCTTCTCAACTTCCTAGATTCATATGCAACAACTCTTCCCTCTTGACATAAGACACACCCCATTTATTCCCCACTTGATAATGCACTTCATGTCTTCTTAACTTCCTAGATTCATATGCGACAACTCTTCCCTCTTGACATAAGACACACCCCATTTGTTCCCCACTTGATAATGTACTTCATGTATTCTCAACTTCCTAGATTCATATGCGACAACTCTCCCCCCTTCACATGAGACACACCCCATTTGTTACCCACTTGCATCACATGTTACCACAAAAGGTTTCCCAAGTTCTGGGATTTCTTAAATACAAATTTTAGCCACCTTTTGTCTCAGTGTTTCAAATGCATCTTGACATCCTTTAGACCATATAAAACCCTTTTTTTAAATTTGTTAGTTTAGTTAAAGGAGTTGCAATCTTATAAAAATCCTCAATGTGTGTTCGTCATACTGTGCTAACCCCATAAAACTTCTCACCTCGCTCATAGTTTTGGTAGTTGGCCATTCTACAATTGCCTTGACCTTACCATGATCAATATGAATGCCCTCTTTCAAGATTACCCTTCCCAAATATACATTTTTTTCCTTGAAATAGAAACATTTACTCAGTTTGGCATAAAATTGATGCTCACGCAGTACTTCAAGAGTTTTCTTAAATGCAATCCATGATCTTTTTATTCTTAGAATAAACAAAAATATCATCCAAAAACACCAAAATGAAGTCATCAAGATATGGATGAAATATATTTTCATTAAACACATGAATGTCATAAGTGCATTAGTCAAATCAAAACCCAAAACTGTAAACTCGAAGTGCCCATATTGTGTACAAAAAGCAATTTTTAAAATATCTCCTTCCTTGATTTTGATCTATTGGTATCCAGATCAAAGGTCAAGCTTTTAAAACACTTGTGTACCACTAAGTTGACTTAATAGCTCACTGATGTGTAGATGGGGATATTTATTTTTAATGGTTTGTTTGTTAAGACTCCTATAGTCAATGCACAGCCTATAAGTCCCATCCTTCTTTCTCTTGAAAAAATAGGGCTATCCCAAGGAGATACACTAGGTTTGATTAACCCTTTCTTCAACAAGTAGTCAAGTTGGAGTTTTAGTTCCTTAAGTTCATTTATGTTGAATCTTTAAGGAGACCAAGAGTATGTTTTAAATCCTGGATATCGATCCATCCCATGGTCGAGTGATCTAGGAGGAGGCATACCTAGTAGGCCATGAGGAAAAACATCCTTGAACTCATCAAGGATAAGATTTTCCACAAAGTCTTGATTTCCCCCCTCCCCTTTTCTAGGTTCATCTTTTAATTCATTCGCAAAAATTATTAAGGTCTCACAGCCTTGTCTAAGTTCCCTTATCAGTTTCATGTCCGAAATCAGAACAGACTTAGAATTTCTTTCCTCTCCATAGATAGTGTGACTACTCTCATCAGTAGATTCACAGTCAATTAAGACCTGATTTTCATTCATAGAGTCCATGCCAACAATTATATCATGCACACCCATGTCTATGCATAAAAGATACCTTTGTGATTTTGACCATTCAAAGGAAAAGATAGATTTTCAATTAGGCCTTTTGTGAGACTTTTATTTCCACTAGCTAATTCCACAAGTCTTTTAATTTCCTCGGTTAATTTTAGGTTTATTCTCTCTACCAATTTAGAGGATAAGAAGCAATGTGTTCTATCCGAATCGATTAAGACATCCAGTTTTAGATTTCAGCTTTTCTCACGAAATTGATCACAAAATCTTTCAGATGTCACACCAAAGACATAAAACGCCGCAAAGGAGGTCACATGACTTACCTTTATCATCTGCAATGCCAATAGCCATCTTGACTTGTACTACCTTATCGATAGCTTTGTTTGGACATTTGAATGTCTGGTGTCCCTGCTCTCCACATCAAAAGAATAATCCAAGTCTTCAAGCTCTTTCAAGAAACTCCGGGTCTTGATGTCAATGCACTAGAGATTGCTTCTTTTGGTTTTCGTTTCCACTTCCATTTCCCCCATTAGGGAACGGTGACGTCGTTGTTGTTCATTTTTACCTTGCCAGTTAGGAAAAGATTGATTTGATGGGTTCCGAGGATTTGTTGCAGCATTATTCAAACAATGGCCCATTGAAATCATCCTTTTAGTTTGGTTGAATTTGTCCCACTTCTCATAATTTTTTGCCTTCACCGCATCTAAGAAACTTCATCATCAACACAAACTACACCCTTTACTTGAAACTTGAGAACATCTTGCAAACCCTAATTAAACTTCATCTTTAATGCATCTCATGTCACATCTGAAGAATATTTATGTAAACGCAAATTTTTATCCTTGTACTCATCCACGGTCAATGATGGTTTGTCGCCTTCTTGCTACTTGAAACCATAAAATTCCACCTTTTTCTCCATATTGTAGTGAGGAGAACAATACCTTTTCTCAGCTTGTGCATGAAATTCCTTCCATGCAATCACACTTTTATCGGTATGAATCTACATGTACGATTTCCACCATAGCTTTGTAACACTATGAAGTTGCACGATAGCAATCTTTGCCTTTGCTTCTTTGAAAAACTACCGTATGGAAAAGGAATCTTCAAGTTCTTCAATCCATGCTTCCAAATCTTCACTCATCTTCCCTATACCATCAAATTCATTGAGTTTAGCCTTCTTGAAAACTTGTTTGATTGCATCTTCTCCCACATCTTCATCATTGTTTCTCTTTTGTTTCTTCTTCTTTGATCCTTCACCTCCCGGAGGCGGTGATGGACCATTTCCACCACCTAACAAATCCACCCAAATTCCACCTCTACCTTCTCCTCGGCTTCCACTTCCACCTTCTCATCCACTTCCACCATCTGCATCAACTACTCATTTTCTTTATCATCTTTCTCTCATCTGTTAAGATCTTCATTGAGCCATCAAATAAGCTCCACTTATTTCCTCAGTTGCTGCTGCTATGCTTCCATCATTGCAGCAAAATTGAAACTGCTTTGATACCACTTGTGACATGACATGAGAGAGATAAATAGATTGATGAATAAGAAGAAAGTACGCATAGTAGAAAAATGAAATAGGAAATTTGTATTGATGTAAGATAACAAGTATAGGAAGTGCATAGCTCGTGTCGAACATTTTGACCAACCCCGAGCTATCTCACTCTCAATCTCAATCCCAATCTTGTGCACAATCTCAACCACAATCACACTCTCAATCTCAATCACACTCGCAATCTCAATCACACTCTCAATCTCAATGAGACTCGCAATCTCAATCACAATCACAATTGTATAGCCTCTTTGATTATAGAGGTTGTCTCCTCCTGAATAAGTAGCCGAAAAAATGCTATTTTTATTGTTGACCTCCTGTCTTTATCAACACGGCCAAAAATAGGCTTGAAAAGAGGCATCTTGCACAAAAACACAAAAATGACAGTAAAAATATCCCACACATGCGGATCAGTAAAAATTAAGTCTTGGACTTGCTGAGAATTTTCATTGGCTCGTGACTTCCAAACGGTTTTGAATTTGACAAAATCTATCTCATATGAATTTTGTCAAGCTCTTCAACAGTCGTGTGATGCCAAAAATCTATATCTTACTCAGATTGGCCAAAAATTTACCTACAAGTTGGCAATTTCTACAAAAACGATGTAAAAGTAGCATTTTCTCACTTATTCCTTGAACGGCTGAAACGAGTATTAAAACAAAGCAACCAAAAAAACTCAAAGAAGCAATGTTTTTTTCCCTCATACTTAGGACTAAATTTTCTATATACAGAAATTTTCCAAATTCCAACCTTAGCACCCTCAAAACTGGCTCCCAAAAGGTGTCCCAAGTCAAAATTTGAAACTTTACGAAAACAATCAAAATAAAACCCCAAATTGTGGAAAAACTCTAAAATGATCGCATTTTTCTCCAAACAAAGATATGGCAAATCTTTGCAAAAATAAGTCTTATTACAAAAAGTAACTTTCTATAGTAATCCAGCTCTTTCTTCTCCATTGAAGTATGATCATACAAGTGAGCTTCCTTCAACTCCCTTGGAATGTATGGCATATCAAATTGTTGAGTATCATGTTGCAATGTTTTTGTGCAAGCATTCATATCCCCAAAGAGAATAACATCACCTTTTCCTTTATGACAAGCAATGTCTCTTCTAAATCAAAAAATGGTTGATCTCTATCCATACAAGCATAAAAGGGGTAATCATGATGAGGAATGTAGCAACCTACTACAAAAATGGGTGCTCTTTTTTGTGTCATTCACCCATACATAAGCATTTATTCTTGTCATCTTTTCTCAATTGATACAAAATTTCTCAATCCTTTCTGAATCAAAGGGAATATTCCGGCGAGTGAGGTCTCGAGCTTTGAATTTTTGGTTTTTTGATGAGTGATTTTTCTCATGCACGACGATTTTCCTCATAATTGGGGCCTTATAAATGTGTGTTTCTAGAATAACAAGTATAAGGGTAAATTAGGCTCCATACTTAACAACTCTTGATGGTAGCCATTTTTTCCAATTCAGAGTTTATGAGCTTGTCATATAGGTTGTACGAAATTTTCTTTGTTAGTTTTGGATCAATTCGGAGTTGGTTTGTGGCCATAAGTCAAAATTGATTCTTTGTGCACCTCCATTCCATTTTCTAATGCCATGGGCATCAATTGATGTTTCTCAATGATCTAAATAAGGTATATTGTTTATAACCTCCATCTAAGCTTCTTGTGTAGTATTCAGATCTCAATTTTGACACTTTGCCAAAATAGAGATTATTATCTAAAAACCCCCCAAACTCTAATTCAAATGTTCATATGAGCTTGTGGAAGTGTTCTATAGGTTTATGCTATGGTCCCCTCCAAGTTTGTTTCTTGTTTCACTTTGGTGTACCGGGCTTGTCGCTATGGTCAATTTTGCACCCATCTATCCTGAAGAGGGCCTACTGACCTAGGGTTTTTCTCAGCTTCCCATTTGTCAAAGTTTGAGACTAAGGATTGATTTTTGGTTTTATGGATAATGAATTTTTTTTTTTCAATGAGTAAATTTTCTCCCGCATGATGGCTTCTTCTCAGAAGAAGGGTCTTATAACTGTTCTTTCGTAAAATAATAATTACAAGGGTAAATCATGCTCCATATTCCTATAAGACACTTCCATCCATAATTTAATAGCCTTTTGACGTTTCTTCATTATCCTGAGAGGGAAGAAGTAGGATTGTTAGGCTTTTGCAGGCGGTTGTCTATGGGTGCGGGTGCTTCTTTGCATTCATGAATGCACCAATGTCAAGCTCTTCAGCTCAATACATTGGCATTACAAGAAAGAATTTCCTCTATGGAGAGGAAGCATTAGGGCCAATTTGGATGAAAAAAGGGTTGTGTAAGGATCTAAAAAGGGGCTACCTAAAAAAGACCATGAAGATCTTACCGAAACTATTCAACATGGGTACTCATTGGATAGAGCTCATAAAGTGCCACTCATGGACCATTTGAGCATTGAATTTGGAGTTCATATACAAAAATTATGGCTAAAATAGTGCAAAATATTACAAAAGCTCTTGACATGTGTACAAAAGTGCCATACTTTTGGAAATGTGGCTCCTCTTTGACCCTTAAATCAAGAATAGAGAAACCCTAAACATCTCTTATTTCATCCAAATTGGCCCTAATGGTTGCAACTCTCCAACAACAATTGCAAAAGAAGTACACCTACATTATGAAGCTTGGCAACACCATCACACATTTGAAAGAAACACCACATTGGTGCAAGAGAACGCAAGTGCACTTTCTCATCCATTGAAACACTTGCACATACAGATGGAGCATGCAAACGATGATTGACAGTCACAAGGTGATTTTTTCTTCACTTGTAGGAGACATTTCTACCTCAAACTTTTTGCTAACATTTAACTTGTTGGTTGCCAGAAACTTTATCCATGAGACATATGGTGGAACAAGCCAAGATGATTGAGTCTACCTTCTCACTAGTTGTCCCAATACCCATGATATTATTTCTATCTTATATTCACATGGGGGGAGAACATTAGGGATATACACTCACCAAGGAGCTAAACTTATGCACAAATTGGCAAATGTGGTTAGTGAAGATGAGGTGCAACAAGCTTGTGGTGTGGCTAGGATCAGCACCAAAGCCTACAAGAAAAAAATTCAACTCCTAAAGGATGTCTTATGCGAGTGTGGCATCGTGGAGAACCTATTTGTCATTTATCACAAGGTCAACCTTGCAAAGAAGGCTATAAACAAAGATGTGTTCTCCCGCATTGGGGCATACCTGTACACATTGAGGACACAATGCGAGCTTCATTTTATGCTTCATGCACTCCAAAGGCAAGGGGAAAGGCTAGGCAGAACTCCATAAGATCTTCAAAGAAGGGACTCCTTACACAATGTAGAACAATATATTTGTGGACCTCAGAAAGCTTCAACAAGATATGCTTATATTCTACAAATTACCTCAAGGAGGTGACACAATATACATCTTAATTTTTGTTGTGTTCTTCTTATCATAGCTTTTGAATTCTAAGGTCTTGCCTCTACTTGTTTACAATGCTTGGCACAAAAGTTACTTTGTTGGTGAAACTCCATGAGTGTCAAATAGTGAAAGGTCAAAGGCTAGAGAGGTTATCACTCTAATGAATGAAGCCTATTGCAAACCAAGAAAAGGATTCAATCGAGCCATCTCCCACCCCATCTTTTAGAGTGCAATCAGAGAAAGACATTGGTGGCTAGGTGCTATTGAGGTGCCCAAAGAGACCAATGTAATACTTTCATGGATTTTTGAGAGAACTTTATGGATTACAGAAGTAATACACTCCCAACTTGTAGGTGAGAAGTTGGAGTTTGAGGGTTTTGGTAGCTTTGATGTGGAATGGCACCTAAGCAGGGACTTAAAGACCATAAAGTGTTTGCTCGGCTACAAACAAGGGCTTCTTCACTATATCCTTGTCAATTTTTCACTTGAGGGTATAAATATAACAAACAAAAAGCACAAAAGAACTTTGCAAAGGGCAGTGAAATGAAGACAAAGCATCAAACAATTTTGATGTCTGAGATGAAGGCAGGGAACGGGAAGCATCTATTTTGAAATATCCCATGCTCAATGCCCCAAATTGTGCACTAAAGGACAAGGCTTGGAATCCAATATTTCCATTTTCTTTATCTAATATACATTTTTGTACATTACACGTATTCATGCGTATTTTTGATAGGCTATTGGAGCTCCACATTGACTTTGCCTTCACAATTAAACCATTTCAAATGTCCCAGGAGACGATCATAAGGGTGGAGGCACTTCGCAATTCCATTGGCTGTCATTATGGAAATGTGTTAATTGCTGCTACAAAGAACACAGGGGAGGCCCATGAGATCACCCATCAAGTGTCAATGAGTGGACAAAAAGCTAGACACTTCTTGAAGAAAGCAACACACAGAAACCCATGCCAACATGACGCTCAAAATAGCTCCAACCAGAAGGCGGCTAATCATTGGAAACTCTGGAAGGAATTATACAAAGCTACTACTAACAATGACTCAAATGGTGATCTTGCAAACAAGCACAAGCAAGTTTGGCAACTTTTGATAGAATGGTCAAGCTTATAGGTCTGACCAGCACAACAAAGGAGCAATGTCAATCATTTGAGAAGGGTTGGTGGATTTCATCAAGGTCTTTACCCTTGATTGGGGTGAAATTAACATCACACATTACAGGGTAAGCCATGTCATCTAATGAAAGTATAATAAGGGATTGTTTTCATTTTATAATTTTCATCATTTTCTCGTGTGATCACCATATCTTGTTTGCACATGAAAAAATTTTAATTCACAAATATGGCCCGCTTGAGATTTTTAGCACTCAAGACATGGAGAAATCTTATTATTGAGATAGGGGGGACGTACTTTGAAAATACTCGACATGGAGATGGTATAGAATAGTCTAATTGTTTGAAAAAGATGTTCAAGTGGTTCTTTCGCACATATTTTCTTGTAAGCTCACCATGGAGCATGCACAAAAATCCAAGATTGTAAGGGAAGTGCACATATTGAGTCGTGAAGAGCATAGCAACAAGTGGCAAATGTCAGAAGTCCCAACCAATCATGCTCCATGGTGCCAACAGAGGGTCCGGCAAGGGTCGAGGTGGATTCAGCGCTAATAGCTACTCTTCTTTACATACTTTTTTATTCAAGTTTGGGGGAACCCTTTTAAAAAATAATAGATTTAAAAAAATATATATAGTGTGAACGGGTCCTTTTAAAATGGTCCCTTATAAATATAAGATCCACTCATTAGTTGCTTATTTCTTCTCCACAGGTGAGCTCCCACCATACCCCATGGCGCACATCAAAAAAATCACTAAAGAGTATCCACATGCTAACAAAAACCCTCTCCAAGGTTGCAAGAATTCAATGTGGCTTAAAAACACAAGAAAACGCTTATGAACACTTGGCCTTTCTTGGTGCTCCTCAAGCATTGGGCAGGGTAGTCGGGTAGTGGCTTCCAAAGCATCATTGGGCATCCTCACTATAATGTCAAATCTTGAAATAGCTCCATCTACACACTATAAGGGAGTCCGCACTCCAAGCTTGCACATCCAATGATCACAGTGAAATCGTACGTACAAGGAGGTGCAAGATTTTAAATAGCACATCCCAATACCTGATGCTTCAACCTTACAATGGTACCTATCTCCATTGTGCATGCCCTCCGCAAAACCCCAGTTCTCTTCTAAAAGCCTCCCTGAATCTTCATAATGCACATCTTTATATACAAGAGTTGTGGTTGTCTGCGCAAATGCAAACTCTTTAAAGATATGCACAAAACATTGAATCGGAAAACACCAACTCAAGCCCACATACCTTGAAGCTTTGGAATATTTCAAGGAGTTTTAGACATCTATTATCTTTTTCTCAAAAGATGTTACCAACCATAAATTTGTATGTTGCCACTCCATACTTAACAAGTAAGATACCTTGATGGGTTCAAGCTTCCCTTAACATTGCGTAGAAGTAGGTACAATATAGGAGTGAGAATAGAAGATAAGTTTTGTTTGAACCAAATGTGTGCAAAACTTGTTGCTCCAATACCTGCATGTATAACATTGAATGTGTTGGAGAGGCTATGAAGTGGCTGCTCCTCTACCAATGAAGATCAAAATATGACGGCAAAATCAAGCCAAAACATAATTATGAAACCATAAAACCATTCCACTGTGACTTCACACCCAACTTTGTATTCTCAAAACATGTACTTACAATGTGCTAGGAATTGAGCTGGTTGCTTCAATTTCATGCTTAACATTGAGAAAGCATGTTGCACAATGGCTACGGTCCCCTTGTCCTTGAAATTATTGAAGCCAAAGAGATTTCCTCTCCAATGATGATCCAAGTTTGCATGGTTTTAAACACGGTGAGGGCCAATAGCAGATGGTTGCATGTATACCCAAGTACCTTTGGTGAACTCTTATGGCACCCACTCACCATCTATACCTATTGTATTGTGGCATGCAAGTGTTGTGACCTCATCCTTTGGCCACCTTGGCAAAGAAGAGCTTGCTATGGGTGAGTAAAGGAAATTAGGAAGAGAAATACAGGTGGGAGAAAGGGAATGAGTTTGTTTGGTGTGCCAATGGGAGGTGGGAGTGGCCCAAAGGGGGAGGGCATGGTTCGTGTCGCAATGAAGATAGGAGAAGGTGGAGCTTCCTTGCTATTTCAATGGAGATGGCAGTACAGAGATAATGTTAGAGTAGAGGGTCAGTGTGATGGTTGCAACCAAGGAGGGCTTGAAAAAGGGGTTGTAGAGAGGGGGAGGAGCATGGTTGGTGTCACAATGAAGATAGGAGAAGGTGGAGCTTGCTTGCTATTGCAATGGAGATGGCAATAGAGAGATAGTGTTAGAGTAGAGGGTGAGTGTGATGGTTGCAACCAAGGAGGGCTTGAAAAGGGGTTGTAGAGAGAGAAAATCTCTTTTTAGGTATGGAATAATTTTGAGGGGGACTTTGGAGAGTAGAAAATGATGTTTCAAAAGTTGTTGAAATTTTTTGAATTTTAGGGTTTTTTGGTGCACGTTTTGACTTTTGGAGGTCAAAAAATATTTGTTTGACTATAAAATAAGTTTAGGGGGGTTTAAGAAGATAAGATTTGATTTTTTTTTTCAAAATTTCAAATTTTTGGGGTTCTTTTAGAGGAATCCCAAACTCCAAGCAAACTTTTTTGAGCGATGATAAAATCGAGCGAGTTACTGAGAGCACTTTATCAAAATACACATATCCAAGAGTTTTTGCAAATCACTCATTTCTTCACTTGAGAGACTAAATAAATTGACCCTAAACCTTCTAAAGATGGCGATCAAATTCAAGAATGGATATGTTAGGCAAGAGGTAGGTGCTCGCAAGCCTAACATTGGATAACTCTTGAGGTGCAAAGATTGTTGGGACAGAGGCTATAACATTATTTTTTTGGGGCAGCTCTCTCTCTCTCTAAGCTTGCCTCTAGAAAACATGTGATGAGTAGGTGAAGGGAAGTGTTTCCACCCAACTCTTAACAATGTGTGGTCTTACTGAAGAGACGGGGTGAGATTGTTATTTTACACAATACACGGTGAGGCCTTGCTAGTTGCATGCTACTATTGGTGAAAGACAGGGTGACAATCAAAGTCACTCACAAATTTTTGTTGTCAAGAGATGCAATCATTCCGTCTAGCTTCCGCTCTCTCTCTCTCTCTCTCTCTCTCTCTCTCTCTCTCTCTCTCTCTCTCTCTCTCTCTCTCTCTCTCTCTCTCTCTCTATCATTGTATATTTTAAAAAAAACTCCCTCAAAGGGTTGCGTTAGTTGCATCGGCGAAGACCCTTTGAAGGAGTTTTTTTATAAAATACACATTGAAGAAAAAAAACCTCGCCGACGACGGTGGTGGTCCGTGCGTCTGCTCTGGGAGAAGGGGTAGAGTAATCCCGCAACATTCCCCCTTTAAAAATCAAAATGGAGCTAGAAGGTCCTGCCAATTTTACATTTAGGTTGAATTAGAGGATATCTTTGAAGATACCGTCTTTGACATCAAAAGAAAAGTTGATTAAGGCAAGGATCTCAGCACGTGGAGGTAGAGAGAGAGAGAGAGAGAGAGAGAGAGAGAGAGAGAGAGAGAGAGAGAGATGTTAGGTGGAAGGGCAAAGACAGAGAGAGAAAAAGATGGAGGGATATTATTTTAGGAAAAATTACAAAAATACCCCTCTAATTCGTGGAAATTCTCCTCAAACTTCAAAAATTCCCAAAATACCCTTCTGTCTTCTAATTTTTATTCCTTTTTGAAAAGTCAAATGCTTACCATATAATTTGTCTCAAATCACTTGGCAAAAAAAAGGCAATTATGTCTAAAATGGCAACTCATCTCCAAAGCTTGCACAACAGACTCAAATTTTAGTTTTAGCATCTTGTATTGATAAACAATCAGTCTTCTTATGAAAAGCTACAAAAAAAATTATCTTTGGAGAAATTTGGCATTTTGGGAATTTATGACAAAATATTGGAGGTAGTTTGGGAATTTTCACTCGACTTAGCAGATTGGTGCATACAGGACGGAGATACACACGAAGTCGACGTGCATCGGTGCGAGGGTGGGCATTTCGAGATTTTTTGCTCCTTCATCGCGATGGTATTTGACAATCTTGTGGTGCATTGTGTCTGCTCGATGGAGGTTACAAGGGAGTACATTAGCTTTCGTATGTGTTGGTTTGTAGGGGAGCGCATAATCTCTCTCTCTCTCTCTCTCTCTCTCTCTCTCTCTCTCTCTCTCTCTCTCTCTCTCTCTAAACTTGGAGGTTCCAAGTGACAGCCCCCCCCCCCTCCCCCCCCAACACACACACACACCTTCTCACTAGGTAAGAGGCCATTAATAAGTGTAAGATTACTCCATTGTTTCCAGCTAAGGTGTTTCTGGAGTGAGGCAAACATTGAAGAACCGACTACTTCTTTTTAATCTTTATTCTAGTAATTCAAATTCCACCTTTTCTCAAAAAGAAAACTACTATGTTTTTGGAAGTTGTCTCCTTCATGGTGGTAAAAACGAATGAGTGAAACGTGAATCAATAAATCCTTAGGGAAACTTGGCTCTTAGTTATCCCCCACACAGTCATGGCCACACATCAAACAAAGTCCGTTATTGTTATTTAGAGGGCCCTCTTACAAAAATAATAGAGCAAGGTATGCATGTTTTTGGCAACATATCATGCTCTTTCCTTCATCTCGCCAGCACCCTTGCAACATAAAGCTGAAGGATGCAGTGAAACGGGTGGATTTGTTCGGGCAGCTGCATGATTCTAGTAGTAACCTCTCAGCGGTAGATGCCTGCATTAGAAAGGCTATCTCCCCCAACAAGGATATGTTGCATGATAGCAGGACTCCTAAGCGGGCCGAGGGTGAGTTCCAGAAACCTAATCGTGGTAGGGGAAGGCATATGGGCACTAACATGATGGCATATTCTGCTCCTCCCCCAGCAAGGATATGTTGCATGATAGCAGGACTCCTAAGCGGGCCGAGGGTCAGTTCCAGAAACCTAATCATGGTAGGGGAAGGCATATGGGCACTAACATGATGTCATATTCTGCTCCTTCCCCTAATCCAAATTGGAATGCCACATCCCTAGTTGATTCTACGTGTAGCTGCGTGACCCCAACAACCTCTCATACCCCTAGCTTCCCTACCATCTGCCAACTTTAATGGATGTGTACGACAGGCTTTTAACCGAATCTTCCTCCCTAGTGCTAAGTCGTTGCTTCATAACTAAATATTGCTTACTGCTACAGGTTTCAAAAGAAGCTATTGGATGTTTATCTTTAGCTCCCATGCAAAGGAAAAAGGATTGCCTTTTTATTAATGTCTTGTACTACATCTCTTTGATGGACTTACCCAGTCTGAGAACTTTTTTTGGGGTTTTATTTTTTGGCTTGAACTTTGTTTTGTCCCCATCTTTGGAGAAGTGTATGTTCACTTGGAGCTTTAAACCTTCCCTAAAGCTTAAATCAGAAGCATGTTTTCACTACTACCTCTGCGCTTTCTCCTTGTTCTTGTACCCCGATTGACCCTGGGTTTGTACCTAATCTTGATCATGTATTGGCAGGAGTAAAACATCTACTAGTTCCCCCCATGGTTAAGAAAGTACTTATGTTAGGGTTAAATCACATACCTTCTTGCTCCCCTAATTTGCATGAGAAATATGAAGAGTTTTTGGCGGTTATGTTAAGACTTTTGTCTGAGAAAATTATCTTCTTGCTCCATTGGCTTGACTTCAATACTGTTAGGGTAGCTTTTTATGATTACTATCTTGGCTAGCTACCTCAAAAATTTGGTTATAATCCTGATGTGAATATGAATGTCATCATTAATGCTCTAAAAAATTAATATCTTATTACATCTATTGACAAAGCCCCTAACAACCCCCTTTTTTTGTAAAGCACTAGTACAAAAGGAAATTCAACAAAGACTCACTAGCAGTGACTTCTCTCTTTTCTCAGAAGACCCTTCTTAGATTATAAGGGATATGCTTAAGAGGATAAATATACCTTCCTTAGAACCTCTACCCTTCCTAATGGCATCTTTCAAATTACACAAAAATAGTTTTAGGTGGCTAACTTGTGGTGCTTCTAGTATTTACTCAGAAGCCTCCGTACTTATGGCATGCTTGTTGAAATCTTGCCTCCCAAAGCTTAAACAAAGAACAAAAGTTTCTTAACCAAAAAGCTCTTCTCTACCATAATCTAAAAATCCAATCTTGGTGGATTCTTGAATCAATCTATGATTGTGTACTTAACCTACCAAAAGGTGCTTGCTCCTTTCACTTAGCAAACATTAAGAAATGTTATGAGAACATCCCTCATAATGCAGACATAGGACTAATCCCTCTTATCATTAATCTCGTTACTTGTGCTTTCCAAATTGCTAATGCTCCCTTCCTTTCTTTCTAGAACTTCCCATTTTTATGTCAAAAAGGGGGCTTGGTCAAAAACCAAATATAATAATGGACTCTCCTTCTCTATTAACGGTGTAGTGGACTAATAGAATTCCTATGGGGCTTGCATGTTCACCTATCTAGTGTATGGTGTAATCTTTATTTACATGCATTTGAGTACAATTACTATGAAAAGATGATGTTGTCTCCTATCTCTAGGGTAAGGTTGATTGAGCTAGCTACCTGACACATGTCTTCCACTGACTAACGTAATTTTCATTTGTTGGTTTGACGGTGACAGGTATAGAGGAAACCCTTACCCTAAATGCTTTTGCAAGATGATTTCTCTATGGTTTGTTGATTGCATGCCTATATATCATGATCAATTTCTAGTTTTTTCTCCTCATTAACCAAAAATGGTATGCTTTTCTCCATATGTTGCCTATTTGAAGAGCCTTGGTCTTTTGTAGACTACACACACAAACACTACTTGGAGGAGAACTCTTAACCGATGATCGTTGGAGCAGCTCGACCATAAAAGGAAAAAAAGAAGCAAGCCCCCCCCCCCCCCCCCCCCCCCCCCCCCCCCCCCCCATTTTTTCACACGTACACACATTAAAAAAGATGGAAGTAGAGGTTTCATATCTCTTGCATGTTTGGTGTAGTTGCTTGCTACTTGCTTTTTGTGATCGTAGATGCTTGCTTGCTTGACTACTTGGTGCATGATTTTTGTGTGTGTGTGTGTGTGTGTGTGTGTGTGTGTGACTAAGAGAGAGAGAGAGAGAGAGGAAAAGAGAGGGAGAAAAATATTGTAGATTAATGTTTAATTCTCATTAGTATTTAATGTTAGAATGAGAATGTTTGAAATTCAGTTATTGTAAATTGTTTGAAAGATGTTTATGTTAAGTTTGAGATTAAAAATTGAGTGGAAAAAAGACAAAAAGTTTAAAAATTATTCATTAGAAATTAGAAAAAGAAATTTGAAATTTTGAAAAAGAGGTTGGACATTAAAAAAGAAAATAAAACGAGAGCTTAAAGATTAGATCAAGAAAAAGTGCTCATTTTGTATTGATTAGAGAGTGGAAAAGTTAGAGAGTGGAAAAGTTAGCGAGTGAAAAAGTGTTAATTAGACAGTGGAAGAGAGATAGGAGGGGGGAGAAAAGACACAGGAAAAGATAAATTAGGGAGAGGAAAAGTGTTAAGATAGTGTAAGTTAAATTAGTGAGAAAAAGAGAGATGAGAGAGAGTAGAGAGAGACAATTTATATAAAGAGAGTGTTTGTAGAGTAATCTTGTAGAGAGAGACAGTAGTGAGTGGCATAAAATGGTAACCATCTTTTTGCAACATTTGTCAGCCTACTCAACGTCCTCTTCCTCATATGTGTATATATTTTTCTATGCTATTAAGTTATCTAGAGTAAATTCTCCCTCTTCGTTTAACCTTTGTGACGACACATACATTATACTCTTCCCAAAAATGTCACCTTAGTCATATATTTATATTACCACCCTTTTCTTTTTTGCTTTGTAAATAGAATAAGCATACAATAACCAACTATATACCCCCAAACTTTCTTACCTCTTGTGAATTAGTAGTAGAAAAATAATATATCCATCTTCCACCCCTTATAGATAAATTCCCATGGAAATCAACTCTCCACTTGTCTTTACCAAAGATTATGGTCCCTCTCTACAAGTCTTCTATGCCCCCTACATAGGTGGCTCAATATCTCTTAAGAATATACATATAGTTTCTCTCCTTTCAAAAAGACTCCAATTGTATATTCTTTTCACAAGCAAATAATATTGGGCCCTCCTCTATTTGTTTAAGCATCATAGCCTTTTGAAAAAGCATGATTCCCCTTGGATGCATACAAGCAAAGGGCCCATACAAGAAGACTTTGAAGCAAAAGGTTCCCTAGCCTAGTGTGGACCTTCCCAACCGAATTCCTTGGTGCATGGGCGTAAAGAATAGTCCAAATTCATATCAAACATGTTGAGAAGGTCAATTTTGCCTTTTGAAGCATGTCATTCCGAGCTACAGGTAAAAAGTTATGGTCAAAATAGTGTAAATCTGTCAGATTCGCAGCAAAAGAGAACTATAAATCAAGTAAATGAAGAGAGTGAGATCTTATTTTTCCCCTACTCATCTTCTAGAAGAGAAATGAGTGTTCAATAGTAGAGAAAACCCCAACTCTCCCTCTTTCACATCCTCCCTCCTAACCCTCCTCTTTGGAGGAAGTGCAACTCTATTCTCCACTCTCTCCATTCTACAATCTCTTACTCCATCAACCCAATAAATCATTTGTAGCACCTCAATAACTTGTAAATACATCATGATCTCTCTCATGGTTATGTTAATGATCATGAAATCATCTTCAAAAACTTTCAAGTGTCGCAATTCGTGATGGTTAGCCAGCGTCTATCCTCCCCTTAAAAGGTGTGTGAGAAATCAAGTGTTCTATTCTCAATTTACCATTGGTTTGTTTCTCCATACTTATTCAATTGGTCTAAATAAATTTCTCACTCCAACTCTCTTTTGCTTCATTACATATGCATGTGGCTACCTCTCATGGTGATTTTATTTGTGTCACGGCATTGCATAGATGGAGATGAGCTCTCTATGCAAAGTGTGTTAGTTTGATGTAAGTGATTCTCTTGTGTGTTTGAGAGGCAAGTCTTGCGCGCATGATTTTTTTGATGAGTGCTTGAGAGAGGAAGAGTTTGGATGTATTATGGGTATTCTTATGGGGAGGAGGTGAATGCTATTCCACAAATTGCATATTTCATTTTGATGCACGGCATTGGGTTGCATAATCGTTGATGGTGTTCAAGTGTCCAAAGTGTATATAGAGTAAGGGGGGTTTTCAAAGTGTGTTGCTTGGGTGGGTGAGTGTCAGTGTTATTTTTTTGATTGGTTTCCTTCTCCACTCCCAAAAGAAGGTGGTGCCCCAAGTAGTGTGCGTACCTCTTTGCGAACATTTTGTGAGGGTAGGCCCATTGGTTTGGGTTTAGAGGCCCCATTTCAAAAAGCTCGCCCTCATAAAGTGGTGCCCCCACGGAGGAACATATTTCCAAGTTACCTTCAAATTCTTTAGTGATGAACAATGGAGTTCCCATCTATCCATTTCATTTTGCACAACACATTAGAGTAAATGTTCACATAGATAGAAAAGTCTTTTTCCAGCAACGCATTGTTTTTATGTTTGGTGTAGAAAGACTTAGAGAAATACTGGCATCACCCAATCCAATTATACTTCCAATCATCAATTATGAAACTTCTTTTGATGTTCACGTTTTCATTTTGTTTTAAAGGCAGGAACAAGGAGTGGTGAAGGGGTGCTCAAGGGCCATATGAAGGAACGAGGTCTTCAAACCAACAACGAGGAGTAGCACATGAATCACGATCAAAATAATGAACCTTTTAGGCCTATTGCTCGGCAATCCATTCATATAATCATTGCAACTAAGTTTAGGTTTCAGTCTATCATAAGGAGGATATTTGGATCCACTCGCCTCAATGAAATCAATGCTTCAATTAATCCATTTATTCTACCTATGATAAAGTACGAATTAACAATGGATGTGTACATCTTCATTTTAATGTAATCAGATTTATAGTGTCAATAATCTTGTGCGGCCTGTAAGAGAAAAGTTTCTTTAAAAAAAGAGATTTAAAAAATTCTAAACAAAATGTCAAGTTCTTTTCCCACGTTCTATGCAAGAAGTGGGAAAGATGCGCAAGAGTTTCTTGACAACTTGGAGATGACACATCTCATATCCGGGAGAGATGAAGAGGAAGTAAAGCTACGAGCCTTCCCGTTGGTTCTAAAAGCAGAAGCTAAAGCATGGTATGAGACCTTGCAACCCCAAATCAAGTCCAATTGGGAGAGACTGCGAGCAAGCTTCCTCTCCAAGTTCGGGCAAGGTGATACTTCTGAAGGACTATGGAAATGTCTTATTGGGCATAAGCAGGTATCACTTGAAGACTATCCCTCTTATGAAGCAACATTTGTCAATCTATGGGGTAGGTGGGAGGCTACATTAGAAAATCATGGTGGTGCACCTAACTTTCTAAAAAAAGAGAGATTCATGGTTGGCTTGTATCCACTTTTAAAGGCTAAAGTAGAGCTAAAATTCCCATCCACCTTCGAAGAAGCACGTGAGGTAGCCATCATCAAGTTTAGAAAACTACACTTCCAGGCACATAGAGAAAGGGGTTTGAATGAAGTGAGTGAGAGGGATTCTTCACAAACCATGGAAGCACCAATTAGGGCCCCTCTTGCACAATCTTCACAAATAGGAGATAACTCTCAACAAGAGGTTTTACAAAGGCTAACTCAACAGCTTGAGAACCTCACTCTGAATCTAGTACAAGGCCTACCTCAACAACGACAACCAAGAGAAGGGAATCGCAATCAACGAAGACAAGCTCAAGAGTTGCGATGTTGGAATTGCAATGAAATGGGCCATGGCATGTACAATTGTCCACATCCAAGGCGACTTCCGGGAGACATATATCCCCCTAGACCGCCTCTTCTCACTGTGCAACAAGAACAAGCTCAAGGCCCACAAATCCTTCGACGACCACCACCACCAGCAAATATACCTCCCATCCCACATGAGGAGGAAGAAAGAGGAGTCAACATCATCAAGCTAGAAGAGGTAATAGATGAGCATACTCTAAACTTTGATGTTATGCCGGCAGAAAAACGCACAAGAGCACATGATAAGGATGAAGACATGAGAAGTGAAGGAACAAATTCAGCCAGAAGGGACAAGAAGAAGAAGTCAAAGATGGAAGAAGCTGAAAGTAGCAGGAAGAAAAGATCAAGGCGAAGGGAAATTGGTATCAACGACTTCCCATTGGGAAAGGATCTAGAGCCCTACAACATCTTGGAGGATTTACAAACCCAAAAGCCAAACATTTCATGGCCTCAACTTCTACACCTATCAGCCAAAGTAAGAAGGCAATGGCCAAAGTTGGTAAGTACAAGAATTCCAAAAAAGAAAGCAAATCTTTCCATTAAGGTTGTGGCCTCAAAGCTACAAAAAGATGTGGAACCCATTGTGGATGCTTACATAAGGGGTAAAAAGGTGTCTAATGTATATGTTGATGGTGGAGCTCAAATGTGTGTGATCACGGAAAAATCAATGAACAAGTTAGGGCTTGAAATTACAAAGTCCTCTAGTTGTCAAGCTAGGCTAGCCAACAACTCAAGTGTGAAGTGTTTGGGGATCATTGAAAATGTAAAAGTCTCTGTATGTAACATAGATGCACGAGTGGATATGTATGTCATGCCAGCTAAGGGGGAGGGCTATCCCATCCTCCTAGGGAGGCCTTGGCTCATTGCTGTGAATGCAGATAAAAAATGGGGAAGTGGTCGTTTGATTCTTAAGAAGGGTCAACCGGTGGTGTATGATTGACGAGAAGGAAAGCAACTAGATATCAACTATGAAACCACGGCAGATGAAGAGAGCGAGGAGGAGAGTCCCTACTCAAGTGATGAGGAAGCATCAACCAGTGCATCAACCAGTGAAGAGGAGTATTCTTTGGAGGTAATGGGAATTGTATTCAACGCCAACACTCAAGATGTTCCAGTAGAAGAAAAGCCAACAGACAATCACACACGAGGGGATGAAAGATGCCACCACCTTGAAGAAGGATTTGAGAAGATGCTTGCAAAAGATCTTACTTGTGAGGAGAAGAGGTCCTACATCAATATGTTAAGGAGGTATCCCAATTTGTTTATCACTGACTACTCACAAATAAGAGGTGTAGATGTAATAGAGCATCGAATTGAATTGAAACCAGGGACCAAACCCGTGGCTCAAAAGTTAAGGTGACTAGGATCTGTGCAACAAAAGGCTCTCCTACAGGAAGTGAATCGACTCTTGAAGGCTGGCTTCATCTATCCAGTATCCAACTCCAAATGGGTATCACCTATTGTAGTCACTCCCAAGAAGAATGGTAAGTGGAGGGTCTGCGTGGATTACAAACCCCTCAACGCTGCGACAAAGAGGGACCACTTCCCTCTCCCTTTCCCAGATGAAATTTTGAATGAAGTAGAAGGTCACGAATGCTACACTGTGTGTGATGGGTATTCAGGATATTTTCAAATTAGAATAGCAGAAGAGGACCAACCAAAAACCACCTTCATCACACCTTGGGGATGTTTTGCATTCAGAGTAATGCCTTTTGGGCTCACCAATGCTCCTAGCATCTTCATGAGATTCACAATATTTGTATTTCAGCCATTCTTTGGAAAATCTATAAGAGTCTTTATGGATGATTTCTGTATTTATAGTTGTAGATCACTTCATTGCCAAAAGGTTGAAGAGGGGCTTAAGAGGCTCCATCAATTTGGGGGACAACTCAACCCATCGGTGAATCTCAGGTGGTTTTGCTAGGCCATGTGGTTTCTTCACAAGGAATTCAAGTGGATCCCTCTAAAGTAGAGGCCCTTTTTTCATTATCTCCACCAACAACAACAAAGGAGCTAATGACCTTCAACCACAAAGTGAGGTACATGTCTCGCTTCATCCATCTCCTAGCAGAAGCCATCGCCCCGTTGCATAGGTTGGCAAGCCAATCTACATTTGAATGGGGGAGGGAACATGCAAAATGTTTTGAGGAAGTGAAGGGCATTCTTAGCTCTCTCCCAATCCTAATGCCACCAGATCCAAAGGAGACTTACTATGTCACTCCAAGTGTAGGTTTCGAAGCAATTGGTGTTTTTTTGATGCAAAAAGATCCTAAAACATCATACATGAGGCCGATCTATTTTGCAAGCAAGGTGATGACTCCAGCCGAGAAGGGATACACTGAAATGGAGAAAGTGGTCTTTGCAATCTTGTTTGCGGTAAGGAAGTTTCGATCGTATCTTCTCCCTGTGCCATTTGTTTTTCTCACCTTAGAGCACAATCTACCATATGTAGTACAACACATGAGCCTCTCATCTAGAATAGCAAAGTGGGTGCTTGAACTCCAAGAATTTGAATACACTTTCCTTGTAGAAGATAGCACAAGAGCAGGACTTGCAGACATTCTCACCTACAAAGTGAGAGAAAGGGAAGGATCACGACTACAAAGAGAGGAAGGCTCAAAACAGTTCAAAGTGAAGGAGATTGATAATGCCCATACTTTATGCTTTGACGGAGCCTATCAACGCCAACAAGACAAAGCAGCAGGGGGGATCCTCATTTTAAACCCACAAAAGGAGGTAATGGTTAGAAAAGGTATCACTCTACCCAATGTTCACTCTAACAATGAGGCTGAGTATGCTGCTCTAACCCTTGGGTTAGAAGAATGCAAAGAATTAGGCATACAAAGACTTATTATAAAAGGTGATTCTTTGCTAGTGGTCAGGCAAATCCAAGGGAGTTGGAGGTGCAAGAATCGTACATTGTTTGAGTGGCTTAGTAGTGTAAGAGCTTTGATGAAGGGTTTTAAAGAAACACAGGTACAACACATTGTGAGAACTCATAACAAGGAAGCAGACTTACTCGCAAATGAAAAGCTTCAAATGGCGGTAGGAGGTGTGAAACTATATGAACCCAAATATCAAGGTCAAGAGGAGCTAAAAGACATTATCTTCTTTCTACAAGCAGGTGAGTGTCCCAAACACTTAGACAAGGTGCAAAGACATAGACTAGTTAAGAAGGCCACACCTTACCAGTTGATCGGGGATGATTTATATCACAAAGGGAAAGATTTGGTCTTGAGGAGAGTACCAGGTGTGGAAGAGATAGAGAAAATTCTTCTTTCATGTCATGATGATGTCTGTGGTGGTCACTTTTCTCAAGATATTACAAGTAGGAAGATTTTACAAGCAGGGTTTATTTGGCAGAGCTTACATCGTGATGTCCAATATTGGTGTAAAGCATGTAAGCCATGCCAAATTGCTGGGGATAGACGACTAACATATGAGCCTCGAGTCCCAATAATATCTTATGGCCCTTTTGAAAAGTGGGGTGTGGATGCAATAGGTCCCCTACCTCGTACTTCTAGAGGGAAGGTTTTCATCATCATGGGTGTTGACTACATGACACGATGGGCGGAAGCAACAAGCACAACCCGGATCACAGCTGAAGAGGTATCAAAGTTTATTTTTGATCATATTTGCAGTAGGTTTGGAACACCCCTAGAAATATTATCAGATCGAGGCCCGGGTTTTAGGGCTGACCTTCTGAATGATCTCTTGAGGAGGTTAAAAGTGAAACACCTGCATTCCACACCCTACTATCCTCAATGCAATGGATTGGTAGAAAAAGTGAATGGAATGATATGTAAGATCATTTCTAAACAGGTTGTGGACCGGCCTAATGATTGGGATCGCCATTTGACGACTGCTCTTTGGGCGTATAGAACATCTTTCAAGGTATCTACCCAATTCACCCCTTTTCATCTAGTTTATGGACAGGAAGCACTTCTCCCCATTGAGGTAGATCTCTCAAGCTTGCGCGTTCTTGCAAGAGTGGCAAAAAAACCAAAGGAGTTTCTACATGAAAGGATCTTAGATCTCCAACGACTTGAGCTAGATAGAGAAGAGTCCATTGATCACTACATCACCAAAGCGACAAGCCAAAGGGATAAAATCAACAAGAAGCTCAAGGGGAAAGGATTGAAGGAAGGTATGTTGGTTCTTCGCGATGATAACCGACTTGATACTCGACTTGACAAAAAGTTTTTGCAAAGATGGGAGGGACCTTTCATGATAAAAACAAAGTTTGGGAATGGTAGTTACAGATTAGCAGATTTATCAGGAAAACTCCACAAGACCAAAGTCAATGGATGGAGATTAAAGCCTTACTTTCAACGTATCAATCCGTTGATAGGCAGTCATCTACCTACATCGTCTAAGCTCCAAATTGGCATGGCTCCCTTCGGCTTGGCAAATGCTCCACCTATTTTTAAAGCTTTGATGTGCAAAGAAGAACCAGACTTGGAATCTGAACATACCCAAGGCAACCCTCCCATCTCCGATTTATGGGATTGAGGCAATGAAAAGCAGGTCTAATGGAGTAAAAGAGTGCATGACACTCCTCCTATTGAAAAAAAAAAAAAATGGAAAAGAAAAAATGACAAAAAAAAAGAGAAAAAAAGAAGAAAAGAAGCAACATCGTCCTCCTAAAGATATGAATATCTCTAGGCTTGGGGGAGGGCTAATATGAGTGGAATAAAATGGTAACCATCTTTTTGCAACATTTGCCAGCCTACTCAACGTCCTCTTCCTCATATGTGTATATATTTTTCTATGCTATTAAGTTATCTAGAGTAAATTCCCCCTCTTTGTTTAACCTTTGTGACGACACATACATTATACTCTTCCCAAAAATGTCACCTTAGTCATATATTTATATTACCACCCTTTTCTTTTTTGCTTTGTAAATAGAATAAGCATATAATAACCAACTACCCAAACTTTCTTACCTCTTGTGAATTAGTAGTAGAAAAATAATATATCCATCTTCCACCCCTTATAGATAAATTCCCATGGAAATCAACTCTCCACTTGTCTTTACCAAAGATTATGGTCCCTCTCTACAAGTCTTCTATGCCCCCTACATAGGTGGCTCAATATCTCTTAAGAATATACATATAGTTTCTCTCCTTTCAAAAAGACTCCAATTGTATATTCTTTTCACAAGCAAATAATATTGGGCCCTCCTCTATTTGTTTAAGCATCATAGCCTTTTGAAAAAGCATGATTCCCCTTGGATGCATACAAGCAAAGGGCCCATACAAGAAGACTTTGAAGCAAAAGGTTCCCTAGCCTAGTGTGGACCTTCCAAACCGAATTCCTTGGTGCATGGGCGTGAAGAATAGTCCAAATTCATATCAAACATGTTGAGAAGGTCAATTTTGCCTTTTGAAGCATGTCATTCCGAGCTACAGGTAAAAAGTTATGGTCAAAATAGTGTAAATCTGTCAGATTCGCAGCAAAAGAGAACTATAAATCAAGTAAATGAAGAGAGTGAGATCTTATTTTTCCCCTACTCATCTTCTAGAAGAGAAATGAGTGTTCAAGGTCACTTGCATGTGATGGGACCAACCTAAAGATGCTTTCTAAATGCCAAGACAAACAAGTTGAGATACCCCGCAGGAGCCACCCGTAGGGCCTCATGGGGGGGTCCACCTACATTATGCACCCCTATGGAGCCTTCACGGTCTAAAATGATATTTTTGGTGAATAAATAGTCCCTTTTATGTCCAATATTCAATGAGTGGTCAAAGGACACTTAATTAGGTCTAATCACTTACTCTAATTAAGTGTAGCATAATCCCACTCCTACACAACTATAAATAGCCCCCCTTGGAGAGACTCAAGGACACACACACCTATATTTTCAACTTCATGTTGTTTCTTGATCAATAGTAGAGAAAACCCCAACTCTCCCTCTTTCACATCCTCCCTCCTAACCCTCCTCTTTGGAGGAAGTGCAACTCTATTCTCCACTCTCTCCATTCTACAATCTCTTACTCCATCAACCCAATAAATCATTTGTAGCACCTCAATAACTTGTAAATACATCATGATCTCTCTCATGGTTATGTTAATGATCATGAAATCATCTTCAAAAACTTTCAAGTGTCGCAATTCGTGATGGTTAGCCAGCGTCTATCCTCCCTTTAAAAGGTGTGCGAGAAATCAAGTGTTCTATTCTCAATTTACCATTGGTTTGTTTCTCCACACTTATTCAATTGGTCTAAATAAATTTCTCACTCCAACTCTCTTTTGCTTCATTACATATGCATGTGGCTACCTCTCATGGTGATTTTATTTGTGTCACGGCATTGCATAGATGGAGATGAGCTCTCTATGCAAAGTGTGTTAGTTTGATGTAAGTGATTCTCTTGTGTGTTTGAGAGGCAAGTCTTGCGCGCATGATTTTTTTGATGAGTGCTTGAGAGAGGAAGAGTTTGGATGTATTATGGGTATTCTTATGGGGAGGAGGTGAATGCTATTCCACAAATTGCATATTTCATTTTGATGCACGGCATTGGGTTGCATAATCGTTGATGGTGTTCAAGTGTCCAAAGTGTATATAGAGTAAGGGGGGTTTTCAAAGTGTGTTGCTTGGGTGGGTGAGTGCAAGTGTTATTTTTTTGATTGGTTTCCTTCTCCACTCCCAAAAGAAGGTGGTGCCCCAAGTAGTGTGCGTACCTCTTTGCGAACATTTTGTGAGGGTAGGCCCATTGGTTTGGGTTTAGAGGCCCCATTTCAAAAAGCTCGCCCTCAAGTAGAAAGAGATGGTTAGACAGAGTAGAGTTAGAGATTAGCCAGAGAGTAGAGATTAAAGGATGGAGAGAGTAGAGAGAAGGTAGAGATAGGGATTGTAGAGAGAGAGAGAGAGAAAGAGAAAATGAAGAGATAGAGTACATAGAGGTTGTAAAGAGATGGTTAGAGAGAGAAGAGATAGAGATAAGGTAGAGAGTAAATATCAAGGGATAGATAGAGATAAGGTAGAGAGTAGATATCAAGGGGTAGAGAGAGATGGTCACAGAGAGTAGAGATATTAGGTAGAGAGAGAGTATGTAGAGATTAGGTAGATACATGTAGAGTAGATGAAGAGAGATTGCACCGAATACGTAGAGTAGGTAGAGAGACAAGTGGTAGATTAGGTAGAGGTAGAGAAGTGGGATAGAGAAGAAGAAAAAGAGATTAGAGAGAGAGAGAGAGAGGAAAAGAGGGATCCAAGATATATAGAGATAAAAAGAGAGAGAAAGAGAGGGTGTAGATAGAAGTGTATAGGATTACTTTTTCTGTATGTTTTTTTGTGTAAGTGTATGAGTAGTTCTATGTGAGTGTGTGTATATATACATGTATGTAGGCACTAAGTAAGAAAACATAGCACACGATAGTTGAAAGATTCCTCTCGGGTATAGTTCCTTTTAATCGTGGTGTTGCAGTAGAGATCCACTCATGTATGGCTCTTTCCGAACATTTTGTGAGGGTAGGCCCATTGGTTTGGGCTTAGAGGCCCCATTTCAAAAAGCTCGCCCTCAAGTAGAAAGAGATGGTTAGAGAGAGTAGAGTTAGAGATTAGCCAGAGAGTAGAGATTAAAGGATGGAGAGAGTAGAGAGAAGGTAGAGATAGGGATTGTAGAGAGAGAGAGAGAAAGAGAAAATGAAGAGATAGAGTACATAGAGGTTGTAAAGAGATGGTTAGAGAGAGAAGAGATAGAGATAAGGTAGAGAGTAAATATCAAGGGATAGATAGAGATAAGGTAGAGAGTAAATATCAAGGGGTAGAGAGAGATGGTCACAGAGAGTAGAGATATTAGGTAGAGAGAGAGTATGTAGAGATTAGGTAGATACATGTAGAGTAGATGAAGAGAGATTGCACCGAATACGTAGAGTAGGTAGAGAGACAAGTGGTAGATTAGGTAGAGGTAGAGAAGTGGGATAGAGAACAAGAAAAAGAGATTAGAGAGAGAGAGAGAGAGAGAGGAAAAGAGGGATCCAAGATATATAGACATAAAAAGAGAGAGAAAGAGAGGGTGTAGATAGAAGTGTATAGGATTACTTTTTCTGTATGTTTTTTAGTGTAAGTGTATGAGTAGTTCTATGTGAGTGTGTGTATATATACATGTATGTAGGCACTAAGTAAGAAAACATAGCACACGATAGTTGAAAGATTCCTCTTGGGTATAGTTCCTTTTAATCGTGGTGTTGCAGTAGAGATCCACTCATGTATGGATTGATGTAATGGAAATTAATAATTATTTATTATAGCTGAAAAGTTGAAAAAGCATAAGCAATCAATGAGCTATGTGAAAGGAAGCAAATCTATGAATATTTTACCATTAAAGTGCTCTTATTTGTGAGCTATGGTCATCACTGTACCTCTAGGTGGACAGTCTATAATAAATTTGACATTCAAGAAATTTATAAATAAATACATGCAAGAGCAAAATGCTAGCTCTTGCAAGGGGGGAAATTGCACCCACTGTCTGTGTTATTCTTCTCTCCTCTCCTCTCGATGAGACAAGTATGGAAAAGTTGAGAAAATTGCAGGGATTTTATTTTTGTGAGCTTTTAGTTTTGACCTTTTACAATTGATACTATTTTTTTGAGCCTTTGAACCTTGATTTTACACTAATGATATCTTTAAGTATCATTGTGTAGTGGAAAAACTCAAAACCTCATAGTAAAATCCTTCAACTACCAAACACTTTTAAGAAATATGGAAGCATATCTATGCTTATGCAAAATGAAACTTTATAAAAAGCACCATTTGTATGTATTTTTGAGCTTGTATATAACATGATTCCTAAAATTTTTGCTAGAGTCTCCTTTGTATGGAGACCTCTTCATAAAAAAAAGTACACCCTTTCTTGGGCTCCCCACATAAACTCTTATTTCCATCACTTTAACAATTTTGTTATCTCAAAAAACTCAACACACAAGCCAATGGTGTCAACATAATCTAACTACATAAAAAATCTCCAATCAAAGCTGTCTCCACATCATGTGGCCATCATCTACCGAAAAAACACAAATGAAACATCCAAATGAAATGTATGGAGCATCCCAAAATACCATGTCAATGTCATATGGTTGCCATGTACATAAAAAAATAAATCAAAACATCAAGATGTGTACTATTAGAATAGAGTTTCCTCAACCAAGTGTGCATCCGCAATCAACATTTCACATGTCTACATGCAATGTCGGACAAACATCTTTCATAGAGCGCATCATCTAGCTCTAGACAAATGCAATGCTTCATATCTTCCACATAAGCTCAGCCCAAACCACCACACCTTGCAAAGAAGTCGAAAACATAGTCATGAGGCTCAGTAAATGTTGCCAACAACCACCTGACCATATAAAAAGTAAACTAGAAACCTAATGCAAACACATATATACTACAATATTCACTGGTATCATACTTTGGACTAGTCTTACCAAAAGACAAAGAAGACCGTTTTGCCCTGTCTCTAAGAATACATCTATCATGTAGCTACAATTTTCTGGAAACAATCTCTCTGCAATTTTCTCCACTGCCTCTCTATCATAGTGTGGCACAGGATGGCCAATACGATAACAAAGACACATGGTAAGATCAAGTACCTGCATAAATAAATAACTCAAAGAATGAATGTCATACCTACAATGTTTTTAGTTAGAAAATGAAACGATGAACTAAGTTTGTCATCTCACCACCTCTCTAGTGAGTGGATGCCAATGTGCCTTCTTATTACACATGAGGGTCCTTGTACCTAAGAGCACAAGTCCTACCCTAGTTGCATCTGCAATAAAATCTCCAATGTGCTTGGCCATGCACATGGTGACTAAAAATCCCTCATTGGCCAAAAACTCACGAGCAACATCCATGCACCCTGTCACTAGACCATCCACAAGCAATCCCTTTCTACCCTACAACATCATTCCAAAATGGGTAACTAATCCATTTGGTGCTTCAGAGACTCTCTTTCTGCAAGCATGTCTACTCTTTAGTCTATATCATACTTCCAAAGTAGAGTGAAAAATTCTACTTGCTGTTTGAGAGACATCGTCGCCCAAAGATGATCCTAAGCATGCATACTTCTTTAATTTGTGCACAATAAAAGAAAGAGATAGTCTTATAAGACAAAAACATTGTATATTTAACATGCATTTGCATTGGATTACTCTATTGTATCATTGTAAGCATTGACAAGGTTCATAGTATCCTTAAGATGTGCTCCTTGCATCCATTTAACATCTTCAAAAGGATAATTATTGAATTTGATAAGATACCATCGGATAATCTTATCATGTCTTCATGACAAAGGATGGCTTTGGATTGGACCATCTCTTCTTGATCTTCGATCTTTGGAGGATCGAGTCAATTATTGCTTCTTTTGGTGGCTCTCCTTTGTAAGGATTGAATAGGCTCACATGAAAAGCATTGTGTATGAGCCAGTGATTGGGAAACTTTAATTGATAACCATCTTGTTGGTTGTTTTAATAAATTGAAAAGGACCATAGTATCTTTTTGCTAAGTTAGCATAATACTTTTGATGGCCCTTAGGATTCTTTCTGAAGGGTTTGGAGACTCAATGCATTCTCTTTCGTAGGGTTCCTCCTCTTCTCTCACCGGAGAAAGTCTTCTTTTGGAAGTTTCATCGAGAGGCTTCCTAAGTACTCTCTCTTATTGGGGAATTTGGAGAATCCCATGGGTGCAAAGCTGTTGGACAACTTCACCTTGTAGAGCAGGGTTGTCCATGCCTTATTGTAGCCTGGTAACAAGATAATTCAGAAGCATAGGGGCATCATGAGTACCAGTTTGATGTGCAAAATCAAGGTCATCAATGTTAATCCTACTCTCTTTATTATTGTCATCCATGCTAGCAAAATTTAGGTGTATGATAACTTATTATTTGATAGCTTAAAAACCTCTCGTAAAAAGATTTTAAGACCTCTCCTCTTAAAAAAGAAAAGAGGAACCAATAGCTATGATACCAATGTAATGAAACTTAGCTAATAACATTGTTTGTAGTAGCGGGATCAAGCAAGAGTTAAGAGAGAGAGGGGTCAACCAACCAAGGGAGGAGGCTTGTTTTTTTTAGCACACAATTGAATACACACTCGCACACTTCTTCATGTGTAGAGCAAGAACTCCATATGCTGAGTCTCCAATCTTGAGAAGTAGAGAGCCTACACCAACACCGCTTGGCTATGCAATGAAATGCAAGCAAGAGTCAAGCTTCAATGGCATGCTCATCTTCTCTATTATCATTATTACTATGCTAAGCTAAGATCTAAGTGAAATCTATGGTAAGGAGAATACTTCTTTCTCATATGCTATATCTTCTTCTCTTCATCTTCCTCACTCCCTGCCAGCTATATCCACCATTTATGGTGTTTGAGTTCTTTTGTTGTAAAAGAATAAATTTGGTGCATGAAGCTTTCTATCTTCATGGCACCCAGATTGGTATAACGAACACAAATATTTTGTTGTATACAACTCTCTCTTCATGGGAGAACATACAATACAGAAGCCTTTTGGAGGGGGGATCGGCTCCAATTAATAAATTCGGTCCTCAATTGTTGTCAATTTCTCTATTTATCTCTCTTAGTATTGTTCATACCAAGCTAACTAGGTGTATTGTCTATGTTGCTACCTTCAACCTAGCACTCTCTCTATCTTCATTAGGAATCTTCTTAATGAAATGCTCACTATGGTCCATGTTAGGGCTTAGCCAATCAATGGCCTGCAACAAAAGAAGCAAGGGGTGTAGCATTGTGACAAGTTTCCTTCTTTATCCCTTTAGGAGAGAGCTTGGATAATTATTTAAATGAAGCTAAATTCTTATTGGTCCACTAGGTCAACTAGCCAATAGGAATTTATATTTCTTATGTGTTGCTTAATTCTTATTATACCCTTTGGTGGACTTTCCAATAGGAACTTAGGGGTCTTTATTTTTACTGGTTGTTTTAATGGGCTTTTCTAAAACGTCTAAGCTTAATTTTATCAAGCTTAATTGTCATTGGTTAAGCCTATAGGTCATCCCATAGGATTTATGTTTAAATCGAGAATCTTGGCTAGGGGCTTGACATGTGGCCTTAAGGCTTCAAGTGGAAAAGGTGAGGCCTAACATGTGTCTTGACATGCATTATTAATACTTTGAGTGAAAAAGGTGAGGCCTGACATGTAAGCACCTCAAAATTGGGCATGGTTCCCACCTAATGGTCCTAGGTCTAAGGTCTTTAACAATATCCTTTGGAGGTCTTAATGAAGCTTAACCTAAGATAAGGTCTTTTCAAGATCCATTAAGTGCACATTGCGCTTTGGTAGACCATATCCTTATTGGACCATCTCTCCTCTTGGTCCCCTGCTGAGATAGGTCTAGCAGCACATGTTAATATTCTAACTCTTGTTCCCTTTTATCTTCCCATATTAATTGATCACTTTAACATGAGAAAATAATTTGGAAATGGTAGATTAAAAGACAAAATCCTTGGCTCTCACTCTCTCTCTCTCTCTACTTGACCATCTCTCTAGTATGATGGCTTAGAGTGATTTTTTCTTAACAATAACCAAAAGAATCTAATAAGCTAAAACACCATCTTATCCAAAGTTGCACAATTAAAAATAGCTTACATATTTATCTTTCCAAGCGGCTTTGACTCCCGAACATAGTGTGTGGGAGTTTATATGGCTCAAGTTTTGCGTTGTTGACTGTGGGATGAGCCCATTGTAGCTTGCTCACTCTTTTCCTACATTTCCCACTCCCACTCTGCATCTATCATATTGCCACCATGATAGCTCATGTCTGGATTTGTGACCTAGTTGGTTGTTGTGGGCCATACACTTGATCATTTTATTTATAAAATGTTTTGATATACCCATCCAATCACTATGTCGAGAAATGTTGATTGAGAGCATTCAAAAATCTAGCATACAATTCTTCCTCGACTTAGCACGTATGATCGGGTACTTGATCTTTGAATATTATTAAAAAAATCTTATACGTATAGTGTATAAGAATTTGCAAATAGCACTGAAATGCTTTTCCCTGTGCAGTCCCCAGGTCGACCTTGTCACCAAACTTTACCATGTAGTAGTGTCGATGCATATCTGGGTAGAAGGAGGTGTCATTGGTGGAACGCCCTAGATGTATTGAGTCCCTCCCTGACTCTCCCATGGTGAAAGAGCATAGGTTCAAGCTGATGTAGAGTGTAGTAGCCAAACAATTCCTACATTGAACATACGTACTCCTCATGTAAAGATAATGTGCGTTGCAAATCCAGATCTACCATCGATGAAGGAATCTGTGTTGATGGACTGGCACCTCCAAAGTTGTAGGAGGGCCATGCTTGCAAATAACTAAAAGAAATATATACTCATATAGCCAAACAACTCGTGTGTTGAACATATGTACTTTTCATGTAGAGATAATGCGCGCTGCAAATCCAGTTGTACCATCGATGGAGGAACCTGTGTAGATAGACAAATCTATACTCATGCTCACAGAAAACTAGTTGCAGATAAATCTAAATCCAATGTTTGGACTTATTGCCTCAAGACTCGGATCCATTGGGGGAAATTGTTGGTAGATGAACCAGATGAGCACCCTCCTAGTCAACCTCTTGATCATGTGCCACAAATTTTTGATGGCTCGTTAATTTTTTTTCCAAAAAATGCTTGTAATTATATGAGAGCCTCTTATTTTAGCCAAATTATTTCTTAGCCAGTCTATGTGAAATCTGAGTTGTAAAGTCTGAATTTGAGTCTAAGACTTGTAAGCAGCTATTGGCCAAGAGAAGCCCTAGGTATAAAGCTTATTTTTTGTAAAGTGGAAAAAGACACATCATCATTATTAAGGTTTTGAAGTTTGAAGCGTACGATTGAGAGCACCTACTTTCTCGCACATTGTAGTTGATTTTCCTTGAGCTCCGTTAATCCGAATTCAACTTTGACACTTGCATTGTGTTCCTTGTCTACTACTCTTTAATTTAAGTGTAATCATTGTTAATTTTGTTGTGGTTCACGACTATGTGTTAGCAACGTAAATTGATTATTTTGAGTGCTTTAATGGTTGTGTTTTGATGTTTTGACCGTAGGAGAGTGTTTCTGAACCATAGGATAACCTTTCCAGTATATTCTCCTGCAGTTTTCAGGACCTTGATCATGATGGATCGTGATTTTGATACCTTGTCAGATTGAAACCACACTTGGTAGAATAGTGTCCCTAGGTGTTTGAGACCTACTTCTTTGTTGCATTTGGATTTTGTTTGAATGCCGAAATGGCGTGACAATGGAGAGCGGTCACATAGGACATAGGCAACTTGCCAAATTTGAGAGTAATAGATCTGCTAGCGCTAGAGATGGATTTGTTTCCTAGGTTCACTTCTTGAGGTTGATGCCCTCAAAGAGTCTCTATGCCCCATTTGAGTCTCTTCCCTAAGTATTGACATTATGTTAGTACTAGATATCTATAAGACCATCATGGTGGCCCGCTAACATTGGCGCCATTTTCGAGGATAGCGATCCTTAGGTTGTGAGTGACTTAGTTGTAGCTTTTACTTTAGAGACCTTTGATTTTTATTTCCATTCCATTTACGCTTTAGAAATCTAGCATCTAGACTCGGGTTTAGTGCTTGGTAGAGGTTAGAAGTTGGGGACTTTGTAGATCTACTCTTGAGAGGCATATGGAGTTGTGAGTGAGATACGAAAGCATTTCATTCTACATTATTTTTAATGCTTTGAAAGTATTGTTCCATCATCCGTTTTTATTTTAGTTTTCTACATATTATTATTTTTTATTTCTAGAATTTATTTTAGCACTTAGGAGTAGATTAGGTAGCAACCAAAACTATCAAAAGTTCAGGGAAAGAACTGTCAGAACCATATTTTGGTAGGCAAGACCATAAAATTTGAAATCCTGGAAATTTGGTGGTCAGAACTCAAAAGACAAACCCAAAAATAAGTGCAAAAAGTGGTTATACAAACCAAGAAGAGTCAATCTAAAACGTTTTATGCCATTTGGTGCAGGAACATGGATTGCAATCCATGTTCCCTTGTGACTTTTTGACCAGAAACTGATACTATACAATCGAGTGTGGCTCCAAATCATTGAATATACGCTTTTGGTGAATAATTGACACAAACTACTTACACAAGTCAAGTAATTGGGGCAAAAGGAACAAAAACCTTGGATATTGACCAAAATTTGGAGTTTTTGAATTTCTTTTAAATCCAAATTAATTAAAAATTTTGAAACTCTTACAACCACAGGGTGCAAGTATACAATTGACCAAATTTTATGTTTAGATGTGGTCAAACATGGATTGCAATCCATATCCCCTTGCATCATCTGGAGCTAAGATTTGAGCAGTGGGTATTTGACAACATTTGGGACAAATTTTGCAAAGGGCACCATAGCAAAAACCTCCAAAAAGTTGACCAAATCACCAAAAGACAAGTAGCCAGTCAAAAACCGCAAGGCAGATAAAACATTTTTCTTTAGATCAACAAAAAGTTTTCCAAATCCAAAAATAAGTGGTTGAGTGGACTACACATACTGCAGGTAATCATCAAGCCAAATTTGGGGTCCAGATCTGATGGAACATGGATTGCGATCCATATCCCCTTTCTGATTTTTTGCCCAAAGACCATATAGACTTGTAGCAGAGACTTATACAAACAAAATATTTGAAGGAAGAATAGTAAAAAAACTCCAAGAAGTGGGTCAAAAGAGGGCAAAATTACTCCAAGTCCAATTGCCAAATAAACCTAGGGTTTGTCTTTTGGGTGACCCAAAGTGATCCAACCCACATAAAAACCATATATCAGAGATTATTGGACTAAGGAAGTTGTGTGTCAATTTTCAATGCATCCTAACACAAGAGTACTTGTATCGTGATCCATGTCCCCCTATCACAGATTCAGCCTAGATTCATATAGGTAGCACTAGTCCCTAGAAACATAGTGGTCCTTCCAAAATTTAATTAGGATCTGGTATGTACAAGTTACAAGCAAGTTAATATTTTGTTTCGACAGTGCAATAAAATTATGATTAGAGCATATTTTCACTAGCATATCAATTTTAAACTTATAGCCACCAAATGATTTTTGTAAAGGTTGTGGAAATCAAAGTTTGCGGCTATAGCTGACTTCTATGGATGCATCACAAAAGGTAACAATTCAGGGTTTTGTAAGTGTGATTTTCTTGATGTATTTGCAATCGGGCAAGTTATATCAGAATAGAAATCCTACTGTTAGAGACCAGTCAAGTCATGTTACTGAAGGAAGTGTCAATCAAGGAACTTTGCCAACCTTAGAGCTAATTTTAGAGGAAAGTCTTTCTACAACATCTTCAGAGAGATCTTACACCTATATGGCTGAGGGATCTAAAAGTGTTAGTTTCAAGGAGGAAATTAAAATGGGAGCAGTACCTTCACAAATAGCACCGAACAAAAACCTTTTACACCTAAAATACTAATTTAAGAATGAACAGGGTACTCAAATATACAAAGATGGTATGGATCATTACTGTGTGAAAATAGAAGAGAGACCTGTTACCATATACATGTGGTAGTGATGTGTGTGAACACACTAGGACCGCCGGGGCATTTTTTCCCTCTTTAGGAGGTTTTTTCCCCCGTGCATTGTATATACGCCCATCACTCTAGGGCTATCTATCTTTCTATTGCACACTAAGTAACACACTCTCTATTGTGTGCCTTGAGCTTCCTTCGTCTTCTCCAAGCTGTGTGTGTTTCTCTGCAACCCTAATTCCAACAATTGGTATCAGAGCAGGTCACGTCCTTCCGGGCTTAGTCGCCAGCCGCTCCAGCACACGCCTGCTCACCTTCTCCGATTTCAGTGAGCTTTGGCGAGCGTTCGCAGGTCGGCAAAAATTTTGGGAGTGCTCGAAGAGCTAGGTCTGCTCAAAATTTTGATTTGGGCTCATTTCGGCCTCCGTTTCCACTATAGGCAATACTGCACAGGCTATTTCGTCCTTTTGTGCAGAATTTATGTCAGTGCCGTTTTCTGCATAACAGGTGCCTTACAGTCTTCTACGGTTTGTGCTATATAGCACATGTTGTTCCCGCTCCGTTTCTCCTATTTTCGGGCAATTTTCACATCAGGTGCAGCATTTACCATGGCTGACAACAACAACACAGATGTGTTCAAGATGTTTGCTGCTGAGGACAGGTTGGATGGGGACAACTACCCTATGTGGGCTTATATGATGCAACATGTTCTTGTGTCAAAGGGTGTCTGGAACATTGTGCAGGGCACTGATGTACGTCCTGGTTCTGAGGATGTAGGCGATGTTGAGGATGTTGCAGGTCTTGCTGCAAGGATTGCAGTTGTTAGAGTTGTTTTGCCTACGGTAGAACAAGCTCGTTGGGAAGTTAAGGATGCGCAAGCTCATGCATTGATTGCGTTGTCTGTGAAGCGCACCATTGTTCCTCACATCCGTTCTGCAAAATCTGCAAAACAGGCTTGGGATATTCTAGCAGGTCTTTATGCAGGCCGCAATGAGGCTAAAATTGCTTTGCTGCGTAAAGAGTTGGAGTTGAAGATTATGCATGAGGAAGATGATATGGACACTTTCCTTGCTAGTGTCAAGGATATCAATGAACAGCTTATTTCTGCAGGTGAAGTCATTTCAGACAGTTCCCTTGTGCAGATGGTTCTTGATGCCTTACCAGATTCCTACCGGACATTTGCTAGTACTTGGAGACTGATGACCCAAGGAAATCTTGAAGTTGTCAAGTTTGATGCATTATGCACATTGCTGTTGTAAGAGTCACTTTCTAGAAAAAATAGGACTAGGCAGCGTGCAGTTGAACAGGCCTTTATTGCTTCTCAAAGAAAGGGTAATAACAGTAATGCAGCCACTTCTTATGGTTCTGCTACGAGTGGCAAAAATTATGTTCCTAATGCTTCTACTGGCAGTACTTCATCTCGCAATTCTGGTGATAAGGGCAAAAAGAAGATGCGTTGCCATTATTGTAAAGCCAATAATCACTTGATCAAGTCGTGTCCTAAGTTGAAGGCCAAAGAGGCTAAGAAGAAAGAGGGTGGTTCCACTGCAAAGTCTAGTTCCACTACAAATGCAGCCATTGTTGAGTCTTCTATGAAAGGAGATTGTGTTGCTGATGTTGATGCAGAAAGGGCTTTTAGCGCAGAGTGCACTTACAATCCTGCTGTCCATGATGCATGCTTGTTAGTTGCTGCAGATTCACACGTGTGGTATTTCGACAGTGGTGCTACAAAGCACATTACCTCACATCATGAATTGTTTACCTCTCTCGAGTCTGTCCCTCATGGGAATTTAGTCACTTGTGCCAACACCCCTCTTATCCAGTTCACGGAGTTGGAAAGATTGTGCTCACTGCTGCTAATGGCAGTTCCTTCACACTTTTTGATGCACTTTATGTACCTGGGATCAAGAAGAATCTCTTATCTGTATCCGCACTTGCTAGACTTGGACTTGTAGTCAAATTTGTGGATGACAGATGTACAGTTCATGATCTCAGTTTTGGTGATGAAATTGTTGCATCTGGGCTTCTGTGCCGCGGGCTGTATAAGCTCACTTTGTATGACAAGTGTGGACAAAATTTTGCAAATGTTGTTGCAGATTCAAGGGCTATTTCAGATGCAAAACTTTGGTATGCACGTTTTGGTCATTTGAATTTTGCCAGTTTGCTGCGTTTGCAAAAATCTGATATGGTTGCTTCTTTGCCGCCTCTTGAAGCACCTGTCAAACATGTTTGTGAAGGCTGTATTTTGGGTAAGATGCAGCGTTCTAAGTTTCCAAAGGATGGTTCAGTTCGGGCCACATGCAGGTTGCAGCTTGTGCATAGTGATGTTTGTGGGCCCATGCAAACTCCGTCCTTGGGCAATTACATGTACTTCGTGACTTCCATTGATGATTACTCCAGGCATGCATGGGTATTTCCGCTTAAAGCGAAGTCCGAAGTCTTTATGTGCTTCAAACAATTTCTGGCTATGGCTGAAAATGTCTTGAAATGTACTATTGGCACCCTCCGTTCAGATCGAGGGGGGGAGTATATGTCTCATGAATTTAATGCATTTCTGGCTAGTCGTGGGATAAAACACCAATGTACAGTGCCTTATACACCTCAGCAAAATGGTATTGCTGAGAGGAAAAACAGGTCACTGACGGAAATGGCACGATGTATGGTCAAAAATCAAGCTTTACCGCATTCTTTTTGGCTTGAGGCCATCATGTGTGCCACTTATGTACTTAACAGGTGTCCTACGAAAGCTTTGCAGTCTATTACTCCATATGAAGCATGGCATGATAGAAAACCTTCTATTGAGCACATGCGTGTTTTTGGTTGTTTGGCATATGCTTTGGTGCCACAAGTGCAGCGCAAAAAATTGGATGATAAGGTTGTCAAATGTATTTTTGTTGGTTATAGTGCTGAAATCAAAGGTTACAGGTTGTATCATCCACAAACAAAACGTATTCTGGTTTCTAGGGATGTAGTGTTTGTGGAAGATTTTGTTCAGCCCTTGCTGTCATGTACTAGAGATAGTAATGTAAGCTCACAGGACATTTATGACACTTTGTTGCCTCTTTTCAGTGGTGGAAATACGAATGTAAGTTCCAATGAGGCAAATGTACAGCCTATGGGGGTTTCTGATAATGTTTTAGATCATCCTATTACTGATGCAGATGTACATGATGTACTTGATGAGGAAAGGGAAGGGCTGAAAATGAGCAGGCTAGAGGTATGCCAAAATGGCTGGTGCACACTTTGCGTGACAGTAAATTGGATGCACCTTTGTCTAGTCGTACTTGTTCAGGCTCTCGCCATGCATCTTATGCATCAGATTGTTATGCTTTGGCTGTTTACATGATGTTGAGGAGCCTCTGTCTTTTGATGAAGCACAGAATTCAGAAAATTGGATGGCTGCCATGCAATCAGAATATGATGCACTTATAGAAAATGACACATGGACTTTATGTGATTTGCCTCCTGGAAAAAATGCCATTGGTACAAAGTGGGTTTACAAGTTGAAACGCAAACCGGATGGTGAGATCGATCGCCATAAGGCTCGACTTGTTGCAAAGGGTTATGCACAGCAAAAAGGCATAGATTATGAAGAGACTTTCTCTCCCACTTGTCGTATGACTACTGTGTGTTTTCTATGTGCATTGGCAGCTCATTTTGGTTGGGATGTACATCAATCAGACATTGTTACTGCTTTCTTAAATGGTGACATATTTGAGGAAGTTTATGTAACGCAGCCTCCCGGTTTTGTCATAAAAGGACAAGAGGACAAAGTGTGCAAATCTAACAAGGCTTTGTATGGGTTGAAGCAATCTCCTCGTGCTTGGTATGAGAAAGTTGACACTCATTTGGTCAAACAAGGCTTTCGTAACAGTCCAACAGAAAGCACATTGTATGTAAAGCGTGAGGGTGATGTATTTCTCATCGTGGTTATTTATGTTGATGATTTGCTGATCACTGGAGCAAATGAGAGACATATTGCTGAATTTAAGGCTGATTTGAATGCTACTTTCAAGATGAAAGATTTGGGGCTGTTGCATCATTACTTGGGTATACAGTTTAAGCAGTGTGATGGTGGTAATGCCTTGTGTCATAAAAGTTACATAGAGACATTGCTATGTAAGTTTGGACTTGAGGATTGCAAACCTATTGCCACTCCCATGGAAACAGGTTTGAAGTTAAGTCTACATGATGCTGGCGATCCTGATGATGTCACTCTTTACCAAACTGTTGTTGGCTGCCTCATTTATGTATGCAACGCGAGGCCGGATATTCAGTTTGCAGTCTCACAGGTCAGCAGATTTATGCATAGCCCAGGGTCTAAGCATTGGGAGGCTGTCAAGAGGATTTTCCACTACCTTAGTGGCACTTTACATCTTGGCTTGTTTATCCCAAGGGGGGATCATTGCCGCCAGACTTACATGCAGCTTTTTCGGACTCAGATTGGGCTGGTTGTTTTGACACGCGAGTGTCCACAAGTGGTTTTTGTTTCATGCTTGGCAGTTCATGTATATCATGGTTGAGCAAGAAGCAACCTACTCTTGCCACTTCGAGTTGTGAGGCTGAGTACAGGGTAGTCTTCACAGCTACGGTTGAGTGAGTATGGCTCAGACACCTTATGGCTGATTTGGGTGTTGGTGAGGACACTGCCAACACTATCTACTCTGACAGTCAGAGCGCATTGGCAGTTGCGAGGAACCCAATTTTTCATGCTCGCACAAAGCACATTGAGGTGCATTACCACTATGTCAGGGAGAGGCTCTCAGCAGGAGAGATCAGCTTGGCTTATGTGCCAACACACGACAACCTTGCAGATCTTTTCACAAAGGCATTGTCTCATGAGAAGCTTGAAGCTTTCCGCAAAGCTTTGGGCTTACTCCCCTTTGTGGACTGATCCTGTCCTCAAGGAATGGAACTTCCCTTTACTCATGTGCCAGCTCTCGTTCACCGCATCACTCCAGGGGGGATTTGTTACCATATACATGTGGTAGTGATGTGTGTGAACACACTAGGACCGCCGGGGCATTTTTTCCCTCTTTAGGAGGTTTTTTCCCCCGTGCATTGTATATACGCCCATCACTCTAGGGCTATCTATCTTTCTATTGCACACTAAGTAACACACTCTCTATTGTGTGCCTTGAGCTTCCTTCGTCTTCTCCAAGCTGTGTGTGTTTCTCTGCAACCCTAATTCCAACAAGACCTAGTGAGCTCAAGCTCATAGTGCCCGTTAATTATAGTGGAAATCAACATTTTGATGAGGAAGGAAACATATATTTAGTTGTGCATAATCCATTTATTATGGACAAGTGAGGATTGAAAGGCACCAAGGAGAAAGTTGATGTGGAGCCTGAGGAAAATCTGCCAAAGCTGAGGATTCCTAATGCAAAGCCTAGGTGACTGAATGTGGCTACTTGCATTAAGTAGAAAGCTAACGGAGCAAAAATGCTATATGTGTTCACTTACAAAGTGGAGAGAGATACTCAAGTAATCATGCTAGATAAGTATTGGGACAAGTTCTTTTGTTTTTAAAGCATAACTGTGGTGCATGAAGATTTCCATCTTCATGGCACCCAAATTGGTTTAAGGAGCATAAAGATTGTATTGTATACAAGTCTCTCTTCATGGAGAACATATAATACAAAAGCTTTTTGGAGGGGGGACTGACTCCAAGTAAATCTGGCCCTTAACTATTGTCAATTTCTCTATTTCTCTCTCTTTTGTAAGTATTGTTCATGACAAGCTAGCTAGGTGTATTGTCTATGTTGCTACCTTCAACCTAGCACTCTCTCTCTTCATTAGGAATCTTCTTATTGAAATGCTCACTAGTGTCACTTTAATTCTACTACAAACAATGTTATTAGCTAAATTCCATTACAAATAGGTTATTGATTTATCTATTTTATTTTTGGTTGGCGTAGAGTCAAAGCAATCCAACGTACGCAATATAATTGAAGGCAGGAGACCACCGGCCCCCCCACGGGGCCGATGGTCCCCTACCCCCAATCATACCTAGCTAGGTCTGTGGTGCCTCTCGAATAGAAGCTCATGATGTTATACATTATATGAAAAATACTAAAAAAGACTCCGTTTTCCTACATGAGAAAAACTCTAAATCTTCTTGTGATACTTGTAATGGATAAGGTCAACTACAAGGCATTAGCATTTACTTAGGGAGAGGCTCAGGTGTAAAAGAATTCAGTGTCTCTATTCCTCTACAACCTTAGAAAGACATCAAAAGTAACAAGGTTGACAAATTGCCGACAAAGTGGAGCTATCACAAGATGGCACTACGCATTCTTTCAATGGGTCTTCATTATAAGTATTGTCTTAATCTCTCTCTCTCTCTCTCTCTCTCTCTCTCTCTCTCTCTCTCTCTCTCTCTCTCTCTCTCTCTCTCTCAACTAAAGCTAGTAGAGCATCATCCAATGGCCAAATGCTATATGAAGCGTTTGATAAGCAATGGTTTCTTGAGTTGCACTTGAAATGGATGCAAGCTTTTGTGGCATGTGGTATACCATTCAATGCTATGCACAATCCCATATCTCAAGATGCTTTAATGAGCACAGCCAGAAAAGGGTTTGTGCTTCCTGATTATAATAAGATGCGCATAGAGTATCTAGATAAAGTGAAAGACGGTATTGAATCCATCCTCAAGCGCACGGTGGTAGACTGTGTTCTTGCATATGGTTGCACCATAGCATTGGATGGATGGACCAACTATCATAAGAAGCCGCACAACAATGTGATGCTTATCAACCCTAGAGGGTCCATGTTCGTAAAAGCCATCAACACATCTTTAAAAGAGAGAAGAAGTGATTATCTAGCAAGGATATATGAGTGCGCCATAGCAAAGGAAAGTGAGCCAAAGAATGTGACTGTAATTGTCAAAAATAATGCATTCAATTACAAGACTACAGGGAGGGCTATCCAAGTTAAGTACCCAGATATTACTTGGGTGCCATATGCCGCACATACTCTTAATTTTCTATTAAAAGACATTGGTAAAATTTTTGTCATAAAACATACGCTACTGGATGCAAATCATGTGTTAAAATTTATTAGAGAGCATCAATTTTTGTACGCTCTTTTTTGAATAAAATCACCCAATAAAACTTTACAGATATTTTGTGCAACAAGGTCTGCAACCACATACAATGTTCTTTTCACCTTGCAAGAAGTGAAGCCTGATTTGATTGAAACGGTAGCCGATAGATGATGAGATGCTTAGCTCAGCAACAGTATCCTAGCTACCAAGAGGAAGCTACAAGATGTGCACATCTTGTGAAATCGCAAGTTTTTTGTCACGATGTAGAGAGAATTTTCACCTTGGCCAAACTATTTGTAGATCTTTTGCAAATAGTCAAAAAGGACTCTTTTGTCTTTGGTCAAGTTTATTGGTATATGTCAAAGGCATTACGAAAAGTAAGAGAGCATATTGGCTTTGGTGCAAAGGACAAAGCTGCTATAATCATAGCTGCCAACAAGCGATGGGTGCAATTGCATACGCCGTTGTATGGTGCTGCATTTGTATTTGATCCCAAATTTCAAATGCACCAAAAATTGGCCGATAAATAAGTCATGACTGAATTCAAAATAGTGTGCTCTCAACTATTGGGACCATGTTCAATAATGAACTTGATGTCATTAGAGATATGTCAAAAGTAACAGACGTAAATACAAGCTGAAGTTGCTCAAATACAGTCTTTGCTAAGGCCTCTATGAACTCGTAATAATGCTCCGGAACAGAGGGGTTTAGGGAACGACGAATCTCAGACTCTGACAAGTGATGAAAATGACGTACTACCACTTTGAAGGTGAATTTTTGTTAATGTTTCTCTAGCTTAATATCCGCCTTATCTGCAAGATATAATTTTAAAATATAAACGTTGTCAAAGGAGAGGGTAAAATATCAAAATCGTGTCATGAACCTAATCCATAAATAATTGACATAATTAATAGAAAAAAATGATATATTATGATTTCAATCCATACATTGTACAATAGAGAGGAGAACGCACAAAGAGAGATATGGAGAGAGGTGAACATGCCAGGAGTGTGAGGGACACTCATCACAAGAACTAGACCCTATTGTGTGCGTTACATAATACACGTAAACGATTGGAGCGTACATGTGAACAACCCAACTTGTGTGAGGTACGCTCAACACAAGTCCTAGACATTGTTGCAATGTTGATTGATAGTTTACTCAATCTAATACCTGATGAAGTTTGTGGAACGCACAACATAACCATCAACGGAGAGTTTAACAATATTAGATTGTTGTCAAGCATCGTACATATTTACATCCAAGACAACACCAAGTCATCTATTGATGAGTGGCGTATCTACAGATCAAAAAGTACAAGGGCAACGCGTGTCATTCTAAGATGAAGAGGGCATATGTATGCATCTCTCCACTCTTAGGTAGACAAATATAACCCTTGTCTTTCTATGTAGTAAGAACGATGATGTGACTTAAGCTAATCCCTGATGAAGTGTGTGGAACTCACAACACAAACATCAACAAACTACTTAACAATCTCATATGGGGACCAAATATCATATATATCTACATCCAAGACAACACCAAGTCATCTAATGATGAACAATGACGTGTTTTGGAGTTTGAAGCACAAGAGTAAACAATGCATCAGATAGAGATGAAGAGGGCATAACTATGCATCTCTCCACTCTCTGTTTGACGAGCAGAACTCTTGACTTTCTACGTGGTACAAACGATGATTTGCGATGATCTAAAATGAAGAAACCTATAGGTCACTCTAAAGTGATAGGTGTGGCATCATGCCTACTTCATTCCATGACCACTAATTTCTAACTCAGCTATGTGGTGAGAGATATACTACTGCACCACACGAGTGAGAATCTAAGTCTGTCCTAAAACCCTTCCCTGCAATGAGCCAAGTGGCTGCACAGAACAAGAAAAGCAACCACTTGGCTCACTGCAGGGAAGTGGTCAAGTACTCGGTGAGAGGCCATCTGGTGCATCTTACACTGGTCTACATTGCTAGCTGGGTAGATTTTTGAAATATGCTTGTTGCATCCTAAAACACTAATCCATACAAGTTGACCAGAGCACCAACAAGAGACTCTACTAGCAATCTCGTTGTGACTTGTCTCAGTCAGGTCAATGCCTTGTCGAATGTCAAAAGCCTTCAACATCCAAGAATAGGTTATTCCATGTTAGTTCTGGCTTATTTTGAGCACCATTCTTGATTCTCATGGAACAATTGGCTTGAATCCTTTTCACTTGCATCAGTCTAGCAGTTACATCTCGGATGCTTCGAAGCACCATTCTTGATTCTCATGCATTAAAAGTTTTATCCTACATCCTGCAAGCCACTTGGTGCATATATGTTACTCAATAACACATGTTGCAGCATTACATTTTCTCTAATTCTATTTCCCGCTCACAAAGGCCAATCCTCAAAGCTCCATACCTCCCCATTTTTGACAACATGTTTCTCAAATAGCCCCTTAGTAAAAATCTCATTGTGAATTTCCTCACCCATGAGAAAGTCTTGCATGATGCAGCAAGTGGTTACATTTAGAGCAAGGATTTCCCTTCATAGGCGGTCAAAATAGCCTAGATCTATTCCTGCCATAGCCATGTAGGGTTTATCATGAAATCAATGGGCTCGAAGAGACGGCATCCCAGAGAGGATGGTCATCAAGGACATCGTGCATAGATACAAAGAAAAGCACCGACAAGAATGACATATCTATCCCACAATTCTTGAATAATAATCACATCGTGGATTCTCTCGTACACTTTGTTTTGCGTAAGGCCACATGCCTTCAAAGTGCAAGAGTAGGTGATTGCATCTGGAGAGAGATATCCCTTCACATCTAGTGAAAACAACACAAATCTTTTGTCATAAAATCTAATATCTAATATCTAACCAACCCAAATGATTTTTTCATATTTAACTGATCACTTAATGTGGGAGAATAAACGGGAACAAGGGTTAAGATATAGACATGTGCTTATAGATCTATCTCAACACAGGGCCAATGGTAAAGGGGCCCAGATGAGAGATGGTCTATCAAAGATCCAGGCTAACCAATGGAGCATAAGACCTTAGGGTTATCTTCAATGAAGACCTCCAATAATGTGTGTAAAAGCCATTTGACCTTAGGTAAGCTACGGTTGATGAGCTTGAGGCGCGGGAACCCGACCCAGCTCGAGGTGCTTGTCCTGCTTGTCATGCTTGATGACTATGGTTCTTGAGGTGCTTGATGATTGAGGTGCTTGAGATGCTTGAGGTGCTTGATGATTGACATGCTTGAGGTGCTTGACATGCTTGAGATGCTAGGGTTGCGCTTCAGGTGAGATCCAGCCCAAGCTTAAAGTGCTTAAGGGCCAAGCTTGTGGTAGGAATTGGGCCTATGCATGAGGAGCTTGAGGTGTCAAAAATTCAAATATTTAATCCCTACAAGGAGGGGGCGAGCCCTACATGAGGGGGGATGAGAGAGAACACCCACACACTCACACAAGGCATGCATGGTACAAAGAAAGCAAAAGGGACACTTGTCAAGTTCCTCCTCATGTTGCCCTCATGGTGTGCCTGAAGCCTATTGGTTGGCCACCCAAGGGTTCCGATGATAATTTAGGATATTTAATTAATTTATTTTGCATTTATCAAGCCCTATCTCTCAAAGAAGAAAGGGGGACACTTGTCCCAAGGCTACCCTTGTTGCTTGTAATGCCTCCTGCTTGTGATTGGCTTGGGACAAGTGTCCAATGAGCTTCAAGCATGAGCCACAAGGGGTGGTCAACCCAAGAAAGCTAGGGGGTTGCTTAGGGGGTATACTCACCCACACACACTCACAAACACTCTCATTGTGTGCTATGCAAAGTGCAAGATCTCCCTCTCCTTCTCCAAGCAAGTAGAGGTTGAGAGCCTACACCAACACTCTTGGCTATGGAGTGCAAATCCAACCAAGAGACATGCTTCAATTCTTAAGCTTTCCATATCCTTCTTCTTCATTACTATGCTATTATGTATTCTAGCAACAAGAGTTATGATAAGTGAGGAACTAATTCTTTCTCCTATGAAATGTTTCTTCGTCCTCTTCCCTACCCTCATTCCCTGCTAGCTCTCTCCACCTTCGAAGGTGTTTGAGGTCTTAGGACTGAGGCTTGGGATAGTCAAATATTTCTTCAAGTTTATGTTATGTTTGTGATGCATGAAGCTTTCCATGTTCATTGCATCACCTAGGTCACAAGGAACACAAAGATTGTATTGTAACATGTCTCTCTTAATGGGAGAAATCATAATACAAATGCCTATTGGAGGGGGGACCGGCTCCACATAAATCCGGTCCTCTATTGTTGTCATGTTCTCAAATTCACTCTCTTGCAAAAGTATTGTTCATGCCAAGTTAACTAATTGCTATGATTATGTTGCTATCTTAAATTATGTTCACCCGCTATGCTCACAAAGTCATTTCTCAAAAGTACTCTAATTAATTTCAGCTACTCTCAAGTTAAATAGGCCAATTCCATTACATTGGTGTCAGAGCATTGGGTTTCTCTTTTCTTTCTTAAGAAGAGAGGTCCTTAAGTAGCCTATAAATGGTTGATGTTGTTAATTATATTAGGGTAAGTGGAACTTGGATCTATTATCGGTTTTGTTGAGCCCACTATGTGGGATATGGTGCACACCTTGGGAGCTTTGGACTTAATAATGGAGTCTTTTTATACTTGCCTACGGCTTTACCATTATTGAGCCATAAGAAGTCCAAAAGGAGCTAGCCCTCGAAAACTCTGTTGTGTTAGACCTACTCCACTACTCTCTATAATTAACCACTTCGAGCCGTGGGTGTAGATACTTAAAAGCCAATTTTCAAAGGCTAAGAGGAGTGACAACTAAGGTTTTGAATTGCCAAAGCATACACTAAGTACATACATAAATTTTGTTAACATGGATGACAATAATCAAGAGAGAGATAACTTTGATTTTTCACATGAAGGTGCTAATGATGATGCTCCCATGTTTGTGAATTATGTTGTCACTAGGTTGCAGCAAGCTATGGGCAACCTGCTTTGCAAACCGAAGTTACTCAACAAATTCGTGCTTATGGAATTTACCTTCCTCTCCAAGAGGAGAGAGAGCTAAGGAGGCCTCTTGAAGAGACCCCCAAAAGAAGACTCTCTCCCATTCAAGAGGAGTAATCCAAAGAGCAACAAAGCAATGAAAGTTTAAGTTCCTCTGAAGATGTGGCTCCACGAAGACGGCGGTCTAGACGATCGCCCACTCCTCCCAAGAGGAAAAGATCAACACATAGTCCTTCTCCACGTCACTCCAAAAGGGAAGAGAGGAAACAAAGGAAGAGAATGGTTAGGAAGAGGTCACCCTCTTCACCTTCCTCCTCTTCCAATGAAAGATATGGCTATTCTCCTAGAGAATACAAGAGGGGAGGACATTGCAAATCATTTCCTGCATGGCGAAGGTCACAAAAGCTAAATAAGTTCAAGGAGGGAGGAAAGAGTATCTCTTTTCTCACCTATGATGGCACCTTTGGTGCTACCGACAAAGTGTTGGCCTTCATCCAAAAATTTGATGCAGCCTTTGGAGACGAGGGCTTCACAGAGTCCTCCAAGCTACACCATGTAGCTATGCACTTCCAAAAATCAGCTTGTCAGTGGTGGCCTAGCCTTCGTGGCAATGGTGAAGCCCCAAAGACATGGAAAAATCTACGAGTTTCCATCATGAAGCAATTCCTTGCAAGCGATGCAAAGGACAAAGTGCTTACCGAATGGCGTAGCTTGAAGATTCTCTCTCATGAGTCTATCCACAAGTACATAGACAAGTTTTGGGACTTACATCCCAAGGCTACTATCTTTCAAAAGATAGAATTTGCCGAGAAAAGGCAACAATTCTGTGCGATATTACCTGAAGAGATGGTCAAATACATCAACTCTCAACAGCCTGGTACTATTAGTGAAGTAATCCATCACACTATGGTTGCTTCACGCATCAATTTCCATCAAGGGTCTAGACGTAATGTCAAGCCCATGGAAAACAAAGACAAAAATGATGCAAAGGGGAAAACCAATGTTCAAATTTCTTCCCAAGTCACTTCCAACAACAACAACAATCGGTGCAAGGAGAAGGGAGTTTACAAGGGTAAAAACAAACTCTCTCCTGAAGAGCTTAAAGCTTTTTGCAAGGACCGTACATGTTTCAAGTGTGGGGAGCAAGGACATGGCTATCATTCTTGCCCCAAGAAGAATACTCGGAATAAGACTCCTAGGGCTTCCACCATCGAAGCTCCAAAAGAGGATCCTCATTGCAAAGGATCATCACTTTCCTATGCTTGGGGAAAGGTAAGAGAGCATGATTCCTTCATCTTCTTTGACCCAAGCTCTACTCACAACTTCTTATCAATGGAGTTGGCCACCAAGTTGGGCATTCAAGCTTTTGAGATGGAAGATATGGTAATGGCTGACACAGCTTTCAAGGGACAGTAAGCCTCTGTTACTCCCTTGATTGGGAAGTTGAGGCTTCATGTCCAAAGCTATGTCGACAAAGAAGACTTCTTCATCTCTCCTCTCCAACATGAGGATGCCATCCTAGGGGTGCCATGGTTTGATCGCATGGCTGCCAACATGAAGTTCCTGTAAAGAATGAGGATGCAAGAGAGCTACACAAGATAAGCACAAAGCACACAGAGATGGAAAGCTTCTTCTTCTTCTTCACAGAAAAGAGAGTACAAAATGACTTAGTGCTAAAGCTGAAAAGTAGCACATATGTACATGCGGTCACTAAGTGTGAACTCGCTAGAAGCGTACTAGGCTGGCACTATAAGTGTAGTCCAGCTGTAGAATCACTAGCAGAGATCCTCCGTGTCGGTCACCTAACGCGCCAGTGAGTAAATGCCGTAATCGGCCAAGACCCGTAGTGGATGCCAGCTCAAGGTGTAGAGCTCGACATCTCAACACTCCCCCTCGAGCTCTGCATGTCGCAGAGTCCAAGCATAGTCCGAAAACGTCGAAGCTTCTCAGCTCCGAGGGCCTTGGTAAAGATATCCACTATCTTCTCCTCTGTGCTGACGTAGACCAAGTCGATGTCGCCCGCCAACACTCGCTCTCGAACGTAGTGGTAATGGACCTCTATGTGTTTGGTCCTGGCATGGAACACTGGGTTCCTAGCCAACTGCATGCTGCTGAGGTTGTCACAATGGATGAAAATCTGCTGGTCCACCTGCACTCCCAAGTCCTCAAGTAATGTGCGTAGCCAAGCTACCTCGCACGACGCAACTGCTGCACCTCTGTACTCGGCCTCTGTGCTCGATAAAGCAACCGTAGGCTGCTTTTTGCTGCTCCAAGTAACAGCGGCACTCCCAAAAGAGAACATGAAGCCACTCGTAGATCTCCTATCAACAATGCTACCTGCCCAATCTGCATTTGTATACCCATACAATGCTAATGGTGCATCTGCTGCATAGAACAATGCGTAGTCAAGAGTACCTTGCACATACCTAAGTGTGCGTCGTACTCCATCCAAATGTGGCTTCCTCGGAAGTTGCATGAACTGACTCTCCAAGCCTACTGTGTAGCTCAAGTCTGGCCTCGTGATAGTCAAGTAGATTAGACTACCCACAATCTTCCTGTACATGTTGACATCCTCAACAACATCACCCTTCTCTGCACTCAGCTTTGCATTCACATCCAAGGGAATAGAAATTGGCTTACAATCAGCCATACCATACTTTGACAACATGTCCAAAGCATACTGTCTTTGTGATAGCCATACACCCTCTGGAGTCCTGATCACTTCAATGCCAAGAAAGTAGCGCAACTCGCCTAAATCTTTCATTTCAAACTCCTGTTTGAGAAGACCCTTCACATGGTCAATCTCCATAGCATTGTCACCAACAATAATAAGGTCATCTACATATATTGTAATGACCACAATCCCCACATCACTCTCACGTACATAGAGTGAATGATCAGCATGAGCTCTCCTAAAACCAATACTGACAAGATACTTGGCAATCCTGTCATACCATGCTCTAGAGCCCTGCTTCAAACCATACAAAGCTTTGAGAAGTCTGCATACATAATCGGGGTAACCTGGATCGACATAACCAGGTGGCTGATCCATATACACTTCCTCTTGCAACTCACCATTCAAGAAGGCATTCTTTACATCCATTTGATGCATAATCCATCCTCTAGATGCAGCCACTGCTATGACAGCTCTCACTGTCGTCATCTTTGCCACTGGAGCAAAGGTCTCCTCATAGTCTATGCCATACGTCTGTGCATAACCCTTTGCGACCAGCCTTGCCTTGTGACGCTCAATGTTACCATCAGCCTTATGCTTGGTTTTATACACCCATTTACAGCCAATAGCTTTCTTGCCACTTGGCAATGGCACCAACTCCCATGTGTCATTTGCTTCCAATGCAGCCATCTCTTCATTCATTGCATCATCCCAATGCACATTTCCAACTGCATCCTCAAAACATGTGGGCTCCACATCCTGTATCACCTTAGCCATGTAGGCTTGGTGATGCGCTAGATACCCATCATAAGTCAATTTCTGAACTAGATTTCTGACTCTATTAGATCTGCGCGGTCCTGGGTCACTCCTTTGCCCTCTAGCATCTTCTTGTACTTTCCTTACACCAGGTGTCCTGACAGCCGAAATTCCAAATTCCTCATCAAGACTTTGTTCAGAACCATCTGAATCCATGTCTACATGTGAAAAACCTGATGATGCATCAACCATAAAGGGAGGTTCATCAACCTTTTCCTTTCCTTTTCGTGATACATTCCCTGTACCTGTTGGTGGAGTAACCTGCGTACGTAGTCTACCATTCCATGGTTTCTCAACAGAGCCACAAGAAGAGGACTTTTGTGGTCCACTCAAAACCTGTGACTGTGGCCTCACATTTTGTACAACCACATCATCTTTTACATCAGCCCTAATAGTGCCATGTGCATTACTGTACCAGCTGCTCATCTCATCAAAGAGTACATCTCTGCTCACTCGTAATTCTCGTGTAGTAGGATTGTAGCACCTGTACCCCTTTTGTTCAAGGGAATATCCCACAAGAATACATTTCTCTGCTTTAGGATCCAATTTCCTACGCAACTCATCTGGTACATGCACGTAAGCTATGCAGCCAAACACTTTCAAGTGTGCCAAATCAAGCTTTGTACCTGTAAACTTTTCCTCAGGTGTTACATCATGCACCGCAGCTGTAGGTGTCCTGTTCATAATGTACACAGCTATATTTACAGCTTCAGCCCAGAAATTATGAGGCATGTTCTTCTCATTCATGAATGCACGTGCAACCTCTGCAATGTGCCTGTTTTTCCTTTCTGCGACCCCATTCTGCTGTGGAGTATATCTGCATGTAAACTGCCTGTGTATACCATGCATTCGCAGAAAATCTGAAAAATCATTGGAGAAGTACTCTCCCCCTCCATCTGACCTCAATGTCTTGATTTGCATATCTGTCTCCTTCTCAATCATGACTTTGAAGTCTTGAAAGTGACCAAACACTTCACTTTTGTTACGCATGAAGTAGACCCATACTTTCCTTGTATGGTCATCAATGAAAGAGACATAATACCTGCAACCATGTATACTTGCAGTATCGGTTGGACCCCAAATATCTGTGTGCACCACCTCAAGTGGCTTTTTACATACATTGCGCTCATGTGGAAATGAGCCCTTTGACTGTTTTCCAAACTGGCATGCTGCACACACTTTATGCATACCATCCACCTTGAATTTGGGCAAACCTTTTACAATCTGTTTTGATTGCATGTTGCGCAATCTCTGCTCATTGACATGGCCAATGCGTTTGTGCCAAATGTCAACATCAGCCACAACACCTGTGCCCTGTGCAAATAATGCAGCTTTTACCTCAGGCATGTCTACATTCAGCGTAAACATTCTGCCCACACATTTTCCCTCTGTGATCAGCTTACAGCCATTCTGGAAATCTTCTACATAACAGCCATTTGGATTGAAGCGAACCTGCAAACCCTGCTCAACCATTTGTCCAACAGAAACAAGATTCTTTGTAATGTTTGGGACATGAAGTACATCTGCTAAGTACTTTGATTTCCCACTCTTCGTATTTAGAGGTATGTCCCCTACCTGAGCAATGGGGTGAGCTGTGTCATCTCCTGTCTGCACATAGCCTGACACATCTGGTTTGCGCATATCTCTAAACCACTCTCCACGAGACGTCATGTGATTAGAGGCACCTGAATCCACATACCAAACATCATCTTGGGTGGAATTCTCTGCAGTCATTGTATTCATTACATGTTGCATAACAAACATGCGCTCGTTTTTGCTATCATCTGCATCTCTGCTAGTAGATGCATAGTTGCCCTGTTCTCTCTTTCTACTTGCTTTTCCCTTTGGACAGTCACGTGACATGTGACCTCTTTCACCACAAGTCCAACATTCTCTACTATCTGGAGTATGTTGCTGCCTGCTTGATCCTGCACCACGACCTCTTTGACTCCCCCTGCCTTGAGACTGGTTTCCCCTTCCACCTGTATTGTTTTGATTTGATTGACCTTCCAGAAATTGGCCCCTGCAACCCCTTGGGCCTCGACCACGACCTCTACCTCTACCTCTGTTGGAGTTAGAATAGAAGGCCTGTTCAGAATTATTTCTGCCATGAGAAGAAGATGTGTCAAGGTTCTTCTCCTCAAGAATAAGCATAGAAATCAAATCTTGGAACACGGGGATGTCGTCTCTTGTATTCATGGAAGACCTAAAATGTACATACTCATCTCCTAGACCATCCAAGCATGCACGGACAATGTCATCGTCTTCTACTGAGACTTTAATAGATCCAAGAGCCTCAATGATACTCTTGATCTTCAAAGCATAATCATTGATGGAGAGGTTGTTCCTCTTAACCTGATTTAGCTCCGACTTTAGTTGAAGCTTCCTAGCCTTGGTGTTCACCTCGAACACTCTGCCTAAGTTTTTCCATGCAATGGCGGGGGTTTCAGCATCCTGTAGATAGCCCATCATGCCATCTGTGATGCTCATAGAAAGCCAATACATCACTTTGCTCTGGCCTTGTTGCCAGTCCCTCAAAGCTTTCCTTTGTTCTGCTGTAGCATTTGCCTCGGGAATCTCTGGTTCCTTTTCATTGTCTCCTTCTACATAGTCCCAATAACCTTTTCCTTTTAGGAAATTTGTTATTCTGAACTTCCATGCAGGGTAGTTATTTTTCTCAAGCTTCTCAGTAACAATCTGACTGAAACCGTCAGACATCTTGAAGCACTAAGACAAAATAGCTGCAATCTGCAAAAACCTGCAAATCTGCTGAACCTGCTATCGTGGTTCTTGTAACGCTTTCTACACTCAACGAGTGTCCACAATCAAGCGTACATACAACCACTGTACTTGTACAGTAAATCTCTGTATACTGCACTTTGGAGACCTGTTCAGAAACTTGTGCGAAAAACCCCTAAAATTTTTTTGGCTGCGCGAGGTGCCTTCGGCATCTGGTCGTGGATTGCGAACGAAGGGATTGTGATGCTTTTGCTCTCTTAGCCTCTCTTGCCTGCACCAGGCTCTGATACCATGTAAAGAATGAGGATGCAAGAGAGCTACACAAGACAAGCACAAAGCACACAGAGATGGAAAGCTTCTTCTTCTTCTTCACAGAAAAGAGAGTACAAAATGACTTAGTGCTAAAGCTGAAAAGTAGCACATATGTACATGCGGTCACTAAGTGTGAACTCGCTAGAAGCGTACTAGGCTGGCACTATAAGTGTAGTCCAGCTGTAGAATCACTGGCAGAGATCCTCCGTGTCGGTCACCTAACGCGCCAGTGAGTAAATGTCGTAAGCGGCCAAGACCCGTAGTGGATGCCAGCTCAAGGTGTAGAGCTCGACATCTCAACAGTTCCCTAAAAGGAGAATCCACTTCACCTACAGGGGAAAGAACATGTATATAGATGCTAGTGAGCGTGGTTTCACTATTCCAGTTGTAAATCCTCTTGCTTTTGATAATTCAATGAAGAGCTCAGTTTTTGCGTACATGATTTTTGTCAAAGAGTCTCTAAAAGATACTAATAGTTCATCAAATGTAAATGGTAGGAATCAAGAAGAGTTAGACTTGTCTAATTTTCTAAAAGGAGTCCAAGATGTGTTCATCGATGATATCCCTATGGACTTACCTCCAACACGAGGGGATGATGACCATCGCATTGAGCTCCTTTTAGGTAGCTCACCGTCTCACAGACCTCCTTATCGAGTGTCACGCGCTCAACAAGAGGAGATCATGAGGCAAGTACAGGAATTGGTAGACAAAGGGATCATGAGGCCTAGTTCCTCTCCCTTTTGTTCTCCAGTCCTTTTAGTGCAAAAGAAACATGGTACATACCGTATGTGTGTGGACTATCGAGCACTAAACCATGTCACTATCAAAAACAGTTTTCCCATTGTCGTGCCGTGGCACGTACATACTGTGAAATTAAACATTCACCTCACTCTTGAAACTTCGTGATGTATGCAAATAAAAGCAATCATGTACATATTGTGATATATGTTGAAGCGTCTACTACGGTCATTATCATGTACATACCTATCCGGGGAGTCCTGGCCTTGGATGTGGTGCATTTGCATGCTTTACCACTTGATAATATGTTTAATTTGGTTTTACAATATATATATTCCAAGTGTTTCATGGTGGCACACTTATCTCGCCTACAAACATTGATGCGGGCAAAAATTGCCAAAAATAGCAGCTAACAGACGCCGTTGCAGAATTGCATGGAAAGTAACCCAAAATCATATATTGATGGAAAATTATGCTTATCTATGCTTTTTATGCTTATGCGAGTGATCCCACAAATCTAGGGATTTTTCTGACTCCGTTTGGGATTTTTCGCATCAAAAATGAGCTAAAAATGACCTAGTTTTGGTCCAAAGTGGCAAAATGGCCCAAAAATTGACACATCAGATCATAATTCCGTGGGGAAGAGAGAGAAGGGATCTTTTTACAGAAAACACCAGCAATTTTTCTCTACTGTGTAATAGCTTCCATGGTTGCCCAATCTATGTGTGCTGCAGTCCCGCCTCTTCGCAATCTTGTATCTGAGCTTGTGAGGGAGTGAATTAGGGTTTCCCCTTATCAAAATGGTGTTTGGGCTTCAATATAGAAGCTCTTAAACCTCTGGAAAATGAGAAAATGGTCGTCATGAAGGTGGAAGCTCGAGCATTCCTTTCAACTGTTTGATGTTACGACTATGTAATTGGGGGCGAGGCTACATGATACCATGAAAGAGGTTTGGGTTTTGATTGAGAATTGTGCTTATATGAGCATATGAGGCTTCATGGCTGAAACTTTAGTGTTTTTAAATGGTCTTGTTAAGTGAAATTGAATGTGATTTGGTGATCCTCTCATCATAATCTCGACTACTACGAAAACAAGCAAACTCCAAGCACGATAGGAAAGAGGGTTTGTGACTTGCTGTCACGAACGCTCTTAGATTTTCTGTCACCCTTAGAAAGAGGGTTGGTGATTCTCCACAAATGCTTTTTCACAAAGTGTTTGTGACTCTCATCACGAACTCTCACAGCCATAGGTTTTGCACCTTCCCAGCTAGACCGCACACTTTCCGACATTTCTAGTGAACCCTACGCAAAGCAGCTGGGGTGGGGGTTCAAATACTTGTTTTGAAAATTTTAATTACAAATAATTAAAGCTATGGATCAAAAAGAGCAACAAGGCATGAGTTTTGATCAAGGCACAATGCAAATGTTTCAAGAATTCACCATGTTTATGCAACAACAATAGGCTGCAGAAAGAAGGGAGGTGTCAGCAACCAAAGCCCTTCAAGCTATTGTGAACAGAATGGACCAATTTAAAGGAAAAGATGTCACAAAGTTTCTGCGTGGTTATGTAAAGGAGATGGAGCTACGCGGGTTCCAGAGGTGGACATGATTCGTAGTTTTGAGCTTGTTGTGGTCCCTGAGACTAGAGACCATGTAAGGGGAATTAGGGAGGAGCATGGAGAAGGTTGGGAACAATTCAAATTAGCCCTAAAGGAGGAATACTTCATGGAGGATTCTGAAAGGGTTACAAAAAGGACCTTCTTTGAATGGGTTGCAAAGACAAAAGAAGGACTTTCCATCACCAAACTGTTGAGAGAGTTTGAGCGACGCTATGCTCAATTGTCAGGAACAGAGCGGACTACTTTGGATAGTGAAAAGACCCAATTGTTTCTTCAAGCTGCAGGTCATGAGCTCCAAGAAAAACTAGAGCTACTCCTTGAAGACAAGAATACAGATCAGGGTCTAAAGGCTGAGTGGAAAGAGGTGGAAGAGGAAGTCTCATTTCTTGCTAAGAAGCAACGTTGTAGGGACAAGATGGTGGTGAATGGTACTACCTCTCCTCCTAGCACGTCAGAGATTCCACCAAAGCCTACTGTTGTGAGTCCAAAAGGTGATAATTCAATGCTTGATGAGCTTGTTAAGGGCATGCGAGAAATGAATTTAAAGCTAACAAGGCCTGAAGAGAAAGGACAACCTGCTGCAGGACAAAAATCCCAAAGCAAAGAAGGATTTGTGCACATATGCATATGGTGTGATGGCACGGACCATGGCAGAAGGTATTGTGATAGCTTTAGTGATGCCTTAAAAAGAGATCTTGTGTTTTTTAAGGATGGCAAGATCCACTTGCGGGAGACAGGTATGCCATTAGGAACTAACTTTAGAAAAGGAGGTATGCGGAAGTTAGTGGAGGATATGGCAACTAGTCATGCTATTTCTGTAGTGGAAGCTGCTACCTATGGGGCAAAGATAGAGCTAATTCCAAAGAAAGTGTTAAAGTATACTCCAGATGATTTTGAGGAGGTTGATAGCTTGTGGCCATATGCAGTAGCCTCAGCCGAAAAAGGGAAGGTAACTAAACAGGTATTACATGAAGCTAGTGATTGCATACGCTATAGAACAGGTTGGGATGACCCTGTGGACTCTTTATCAGTGCATTCCTATCTTGCAAAATGCTATAACAATGAAGCAATTGTGGAAGAGAAGCACATATGTGAGAATGGAGATGCAGGTCCTTCTACTTCAAAGTGGGTTACAAGAGCTGGTGGAAGAAAGGATCCAGGACCTTCTTATGAGGCTCCACCACATGTGCCTCGTCCTCCTGAGATTCTTATGGAGGAGGCACCTACAGGGAAGAAGAAAGAGCAAGGAAAAGCTAAAGCAAAAGGCCCTGCATACAAACTACAATCTGACATTGAAGCTGCCACAAACTTAATGCAGGTATTGGAGGAAAGGATTTTGAATAGCAAAGTTGAGTTTACCTTGGGTGAGGTTCTTGGCATTGCTAGACGCGAGTTTCATGAAGAAATTATAGATATCATAAAAAGAAAGAGGCAAACTCTCACTGAGTCTATTCCTCCACAGTCTGAGGGTGAAGGGGAGTCACTTAAGGCACATGGAATACATGTCCAAGAGAGTGATTGTGATGAAAATGTGGTAGGATGCTACCAGTCTTCCTGAAGAGATGCACATGCTCAATTTGCAGATGATGATGATGATGATGAAGCCTCCTATAAAAGTCACTATTCCAAAAGTCATTGGTCAAGAGGTACAACAGAAACCTTAGTCAAGGTGGGTGATCTTGAGGAGCCATATGTTGCATTGATAGATCATGGCTCTGAGATCAATCTTATGTCCAAGAGTCTTTACATGAAGGGTAAGTGGCCGATAGACACAGACCATGGGTGGATGATTAGAGCTGCAAATAACTCATCAGGAGAGTTGTATGGGGCTTGTCCAAATGTGAAAATGATGATTGGTAAAGTGAAGGATGAGCAAAATTTCTTTGTACAGGAAATGTCTACCTATCCTCTTATCCTTGGGCAGCCATACATCACAGTCGTTCGCATGGAAACAAAGGTCTTGGATGATGGTTCTTATTATGCTAGGGTAAAGAGCAGAGATGGGAAGCGAGCTGTGAAATTTTTGATTGTGTGTGTGAATCACGAGAGGAACCGCAATAGTCTTCGTGAGTATCCTCTACCAAAAGCGAACAAAGAGTTCAAAGAGTGCAGGGAGACAAGGGGTTTTGGCCATGTACCATTGTGAAGCGGGATTGCAATGGTACAAGAAGAAAAAGATTCTCGCCTGACCCAAAGCAAGAAGAAGCTTTTTCTACAGGTTTCTAGGAATTAACAAAGCATGGGTCAGTATGTTTTATGAAGCTTGAGGATATGAAAAGAAGTGCGCGACAATATGTATATAGTGTACAGAAATACATGAAAGAAAATTGTTTTACAGAGGATAGTGAATACATTTCAGGTTTCTTTGAACAAGTTTCTCATGTAGATACTATGCTTGAGCTTGAAGCTATAATGGATTATAGCATGCAAGATGGAAACCACATTGTGGAAGTATGCTCTATGGAAATGTATGATGTGATTGAGGCTTTTGATAATCAGAAAGATTTCAATGCTAATGAAGGACTGGAAGTGCGTGTGGAGACCAAGTACAAAACGGCGGCAAAGAAAGTGAGACCAGCGACCTTACCTTTACCATCAAATTGCAGGAAAAAGCTAGAGCAAGCTTCTTTGCAGCCGAGTCTCAGGGATCCAAAAAGAACTGGACACAAGTTCACAATGGAATCCCTAAAAGAGATAAAAGTTGGTTGTGAGGAGTTTTTAACAGAAGAAGAGAAGAAGAGTTTCAAAGAAATGCTTTCAAGACATGGTAAGTCTTTTGCTTTCCAGCCACATGAGATAGGGTGTGTTGATCCTAATGTTGTTGCACCTATGGTGATCTTCACTATCCCTCACGTACCTTGGAATCTACGCCCAATTCCGGTTCCAAAAGCACATTTGCCAAAGTTAATAGAACTACTCAATGAAAAGATTAGCATGGGTATCTATCTTGGAGCCTTCTTGTGCGCCATATTCAAACAGGTGGTTCATTGTGCCTAAGAAGAATGGAGCTTTGTGGTTCATACAAGATATGCAACCTGTAAACAAGTTTACCATCAGGAATGTGGGTACAGGACCTATAGTGGATGAATTTACAGAGGCGTTTGCAGGAAGGTCAATTTACTCAATGGGAGATCTCTATTCAGGGTATGATCAATTTCAGCTAGATATTGAGAGTAGAGATCTGACAACTATGAAAACAACTTTGGGACTGGTAAGGATGTGTACCTTACCTCAAGGAGCAACAAATTCAGTTTCACATATGATGAATGGGATGAACAAGGTTCTACGTGACTTCATACCTCAAATCACAATGCCATTTCTTGATGATGTGCCCATCAAAGGATGTGAAGACAAAGATAAAGATGAAGGTATGGATTCAAGGGGGTGCTGTAAGTTTGTTGCAGACCATATCTAAGATTGTGAGAAGATTTTGTCAAAGCTGGAAGAAGTTAATCTTACCCTGTCAGGGCAAAAATCTGTATTTGGAGTTAATGAAGTGTTGATTGTGGGGCATATGTGTGGTCCTTATGGTAGAAGGCCTTGTCCAAAAAAGATGGATGCAATCAAAAACATGAAAGAAACATGTACAACTATAACTAAAGTTCGAAGATTTCTTGGTGCTTGCGTCTTCTATCTTATTTGGATACCACATTATGCACATGTAGCAGATCCCCTTTATAGGTTGTTGAGAAAGAATCAGAAGTTTCGATGGGAAGAAGAGCACACAAAATCCATGAGAAAGCTAAAGAAGCTACTTGTTTCATCGCCAACCTTGAGAAAGGTAGACTATGCATGTGAGAGACCTGTCATTGTGACAGTGGACACGAGTCCTACAGGGATAGGATGGGCAGTAGGGCAAGATGATGATGAAGGAAAAAGGTATGTGGTGAGATTTGGAGCCAAGATTCTGAGTTCTCGCCAACACGATTATGCATAAGTAAAAAGGGAACTATGGGGGGTGGTTACATCATTGAGGTGTGACAAGGAGTACTTGATAGGGGCATCAGTGGTTGTGTAAACTGATTGTTTGCCTCTTCTTGGAATGATCACAAACTGTTCGACTCCTGATATTACAATGTTGTGATGGATAGCCTACATAAAGTCCTGGAATCCTGAGTACAAGCATATTGCAGGGAAAGACAATCCAATGGCAGATATGCTATCTAGGGCAAGGTATGAAGATGAACAGGACATGATTATTGAGGGAGATGATATTGGCACAAAGTTTTACACTATTGATCATGCAAAGAGTAGTCATGCATGTTTTTTGTCTTCACTTGAGTCCTTTTCAGAGGAACTATATGAGGATGAATGGCTCTTGATAGGTTGCTACTTAAGTACTCTACAGAAGCAGGATGATTGGACTGAGCAGGAATTTAAGAGGATAAGAAGAAAAGCATATGGATACTTCTTGAGGGATGGCTACTTATGAAAGAATCCTAAACAAAGAGATGGAACACCATTGCGTGTAGTATGTGATAAGGTTACTCAGCAACAAATCATCAAGGAGTTCCATGAAAGTTTATGGGCAGGACATCAAGGTGTATGGGCAACATTTGCCAAGGTAAAAGAAAGGTATTGCTGGAAAGGGATGTATAAGGATGTGGCTGAGTTTGTGGAGTCTTGTGTGACATGCCAAATGTATTCAAATGTACGGCATCGTGATGGACTACATCCTACTTATCCATTAGCCATGTATTACAAATGGGTTGTGGACTTGGTTACAATGCCTTTGGGACTTTGGCAAATGAGTTATTTCTTGCAAAAGAAGATTTGTCTAATCAAGTTGAAGGGTGTGCATTGAGGACAAAGAGTACACAAGCTGTATGTAAATTTCTTCTTGAAGATGTGATCTGTCGCTATGGATGTGTGGGAAAGATAACTACGGATAGAGGAGAATTGGATGCTGATGAAGCAAGGGAATTCTTCTCTAGAATGGGCATCAAACTAGCTTTAACTTGTGCTTATAACCTAGAGAGAAATGGCAAAAGTGAAAGAGGGCATCCTCCAATAATCAAAGCTTTAGCTAAGTCTTGTGAAGGTAAGCTTGGAGAGTGGCCAAGGCTACTGCCATTTGCATTGTGGGCTGACCGTGCAACACATAGTTCAGTCACTGGCTATATGCCTGTTGAATTGATGTATGGTCAAAAACCTGTGATGCCAATTGAAGATGTAGTTCTTACATGGAATCTATTGCCATGGGAAGATGGAATGAGTAGAGAAGACCTTCTTGAATTGCGCATACGGAAACTAGAACGAAGGCCTGAAGACATTGAGCTTGCAAAAACTCGACTAAAGAATGCAAGGTTGAAAAACAAAGACAGATTTGACAAGATGTATAGGCTCAGACCAAAATACATTGAAGAAGGTGATTGGGTGTTGGTGTACGATAGTATCCTTGAAAACCAGCACTCTATAATAAGGAAGCTTGCAAAGAGATGGTTTGGTCCTTATGTTGTCAACCATGTGCATGGAAATGCAACTTACACCTTGCGTGAACTGGATGGGACAGAACTGAAAATTCCCATTGCAAGAAAAAGAATTAAATTACTCAAAAGAAGAGGGGATTCTGATCCATTTGATGCACAACCAAGGGGAAAGGATGATGAAGCCAACTATATGCAAACTAAGGATGAAAGTGAGAATATGGCGTCTGACCATGAGTTTTAATGCTCTACAAATGTTGTTGTGGCACATACCGGAGAATGTGCAGGTTCAAAGGGGGTGGATGTCGTGTTGTGGCACAACATAGTGTGAAATAAAACATTCACCTCACTCTTGACACTTCGCGATGTATGCAAATAAAACCAATCATGTACATATTGTGATAATATGTTGAAGCATCTACTGCGGTCATTATCATGTACATACCTATTCGTGGAGTCGTGGCCCTGGATGTGGCGCATTTGCATGCTTTTCCACTTGATAAGATACTTAATTTGGTTTTACAATGTATCTATTCCAAATGTTTCATGGTGGCACACTCATCTCGCCTACAAAGATTGATGCGGGCAAAAATTGCCAAAAATAGCAGCTAATAGGTGCCGTTGCAGAATTGCATGGAAAGTAACCCAAAATGGTATATTGATGGAAAATTATTATTATCTATGTTGTTTATGCTTATGAGAGTGATCCCACAAATTTAGGGATTTTTCTGACTTCGTTTGGGATTTTTTGCATCAAAAATAACATTTTTTAGGTCAAAAATGAGCTGAAAATGGCCTAGTTTTGGTCCAAAGTGGCAAAATGGCCCAAAAATTGACACATCAGCTCATAATTCCATGGGGAAGAGAGAGAAGGGATATTTTTATAGAAAAAAAAACCAGAAATTTTGCTCTATTGTGTAATAGTTTCCATGGTTGCCCAATCTATGTGTGTTGCAGTTCTGCCTCTTCGCAATCTTGTATCTGAGCTTGTGAGGGAGTGAATTAGGGTTTCCCCTTATCAAAATGGTGTTTGGGCTTCAATATAGAAGCTCTTAAATCTCTGCAAAATCAGAAAATGGTCGTCGTGAAGGTGGAAGCTCAAGCATTCCTTTCAATTGTTTGATGTTACGACTATGTAATTGGGGGCGAGGCTACATGATACCATGAAAGAGGTTTGGATTTTGATTGAGAATTGTGCTTGTATGAGCATTGAGGTTTCATGGATGAAACTTTAGTGTTTTTAAATGGTCTTGTTAAGTGAAATTGAATGTGATTTGGTGATCCTCTCATCATAATCTCGACTACGAAAACAAGCAAACTCCAAGCACGATAGGAAAGAGGGTTTGTGACTTGCTGTCACGAACGCTCTTAGAGTTTCTTTCACCCTTAGAAAGAGGTTTGGTGATTCTCCACAAACTCTTTTTCACAAAGTGTTTGTGAATCTCATCACAAACTCTCACAGCCAGAGGTTTTGCACCTTCCCAGCTAGACCGCACACTTTCCGACACCGTGCCTCGAGTAGAAGATCTGTTTGATAAGCTAAAAGGCTCTACCTACTTCAGTAGGATTGACCTTAAAAGTGGCTATCATCAAATAAGGATAGTGGATGAAGATATCCTAAAGACCGAGTTTCACACGACATTTGGTCTTTATGAATATCTAGTCATGCCTTTTGGCTTGATTAATGCACCAGCTATGTTCAATCGTCTAATGGAGAAAATTTTTAGACCTTATCGCAAATTCACAGGAGTGTTCTTTGATGATATCATCATCTACTCCAAGTCTTTGGAGGAACAAAAGCAACATCTCCAAGTGATTTTTCAAGCATTGAGGGAGAACAAGCTTTTTCTCAAACAAAAGAAAAGTGAATTCTTCCTTCAAGAGATTCAATATCTAAGTCATATTATCTCTCACGATGGTATCCATATGGATCCATCAAAGTTAGAGGTAATAAAAGCATGGCCTAACCCAAGAAATCTACATGAGCTAAGAAGATTTATTGGTATGTGTGCATACTATAGACGCTTCATAGCAAAATTATCTTAAGTAGTAGGACCACTACACGACTTAACTAAGAAGAACGTTAAGTATGTATGGACTGCTAAGGAGAAAAATGCTTTTATAAGCTCAAAGAGAAGCTTACTTCCTAACCAGTCCTTGTGCTTCTGGATCTCTCAAAGCCATTTGAGGTCCAATGTGATGCTTGTGGTGATTGCCTTCAAGCAGTTTTGCTTCAAGAAGGGCATGCCATAGCATATGAGAGCCGAAGGATCACTGTACTGATGAACAAGTCTTGGGCATTTATGAGAAAGAGCTTTTAGTTGTTCTACATGCCCTAGACGCATGGAAGCACTACCTATTGGGGACTCCATTTATCCTACGAACCGACCACCAAAGTCTCAAGTATTTCATGACGCAAACCAAGCTTTCCAACAAACAAATGAGGTTGGCAAATTTTCTTTCGCAATTTAATTTCCATATTGCTCACATAGCTGGTAAGCACAATCAAGTGGCCGATGCACATTCACGACGACCAAAAGTTAATGCGGTGTCTATAGCTACTCACAATGATCTATCCTCTATGATAGATGAGTATGCTACTGACCCTAACTTTAGAGACATAATGTCAGCCCTTGCTTTGGGGAAGAAAGAGGAACTATTCACCTTGCAGGATGGTTATCTTCTCCACGGCAATAGGCTATGAGTTACCCATTCCCTTCGTGAGAAAGTTATGTATGACTCCCATGCTCCTCCATATGCGGGGCATAGAGGTATTCAACCTACTCTCTGAGAGTAGAGACGTACTTCTATTGGCCTACCATGAAAGTGGACATACAAGAGTATGTTTCAAAATGTGTAGTATGCTAAAAGACCAAGTATGATAGAGGGAAGTAACCTGGATTACTCCAGCCATTGCCTATCCCAAATTCACCATGGGAGAGTATATCCATGGATTTCATCTTTGGATTACCCAAGTCTATCCATGGGAATACAGGAATATGGACAATAGTCGACAGGTTTAGCAAGCAAGCACATTTTATTCCTGTCAAAAACACTATTAAGGCACATCAAATGGCAACTCTCTTCATATATCAGATTTTCAAGCACCATGGATTACACACATCCATCATGTCAGATAGAGATCCTAGAATGACCAGTAATTTCTGGAAAGGTCTCTTTGAAAATCTAGGAACAAGATTGAATTTCTCTTCGGCCTATCACCCACAAACGGATGGCCAAAGTGAGATAGCCAATCTTACGATACTCGATCTACTCAAGACTTATGTTACCGAAGTAGATCAACGCTCACAATGGGAAAAGTACTTAACTCTTGTAGATTATGCCTACAATAATACTATACATACTTCTACGGGAAAAACACCTTTTGAGATCATTGAGGGAAGACCTAAAAGTCCCTTGCTACTCAAAGTACATGGGAAGATCTTCGCCGCCAATGAGTATAACCGTGACCTACAAGAATCTTTTCAAAAGATTAAGGAGGCTATATCCATCTCTCAACAAAGGCAAAAAACTGCTGTTGATAGTCACAGAAGAGCTTTAATGTTCAATGAAAATGATTGGGTCTTACTCAAGTTTCCTAAGGCTCGATTAAGGCAAACGATGGGCAAAAATCCTATGGGCCATCAAAAGTATTATGCTAAACTAGCAAAAAGATACTATGGTCCTTTCCAAATCTTAAAGCCCACCAATGAGACGGCTTATCAACTCAAGTTGCCCAACCATTGGCTCATACATAATGCCTTTCATGTAAGCCTACTTAATACCTACAAAGGAGAGCCACCAACTGAACCAATTATTGAAGACCCTCCCGAAGTTGCAGACCAAGAAGAGGTGCTACAAACTGAAGCTATCCTTCGGCATGAAGACAAGGTACAACAACATGGTAAGATTATCTGACGGTATCTTATTAAGTTCAAAAATTATCCTTTTGAAGATGCTAGATGGATGTAAGGAATACAGCGTAAGGATAGTATGAACCTTGTCAATGCTCAATGCTACATTAGAGCATGAGGGGCTTGAGGTGTGAAAAATTCAAATATTAAATCCCTACAAGGAGGGGGCGAGCCCTACATGAGGGGGGATGAGAGAGAACACCCACACACTCACACAAGGCATGCATGGTACAAAGAAAGTAAAAGGGACACTTGTCAAGTTCCTCCTCATGTTGCCCTCATGGTGTGCCTGAAGCCTATTGGTTGGCCAACCAAGGGGTCCAATGATAATTTAGAATATTTAATTAATTGATTTTGCATTTATCAAGCCCTCTCTCTCAAAGGGGAAAGGGGGACACTTGTCCCAATGCTACCCTTGTTGCTTGTAATGCCTCCTGCTTGTGATTGGCTTGGGACAAGTGTCCAATGAGCTTCAAGCATGAGCCACAAGGGGTGGTCAACCCAAGAAAGCTAGGGGGTTGCTTAGGGGGTATACTCACCCACACACACTCACAAACACTCTCATTGTGTTTTGTGCAAAGTGCAAGAGCTCCCTCTCCTTCTCGAAGCAAGTAGAGGTTGAGAGCCTACACCAACACTCTTGGCTATGGAGTGCAAATCCAACCAAGAGCCATGTTTCAATGCTTAAGCTTTCCATCTCATTCTTCTTCATTACTATGCTATTATGTATGCTAGCAACAAGAGTTATGATAAGTGAGGAACTAATTCTTTCTCCTATGAAATGTTTCTTCTTCCTCTTCCCTACCCTCATTCCCTGCTAGCTTTCTTCACCTTCGAAGGTGTTTGAGGTCTTGGGACTGAGGCTTTCTTCAAGTTTATGTTATGTTTGTGATGCATGAAGCTTTCCATATTCATTGCATCACCTAGGTCACAAGGAACACAAAGATTGTATTGTAACAAGTCTCTCTTAATGGGAGAAATCATAATACAAATGCCTATTGGAGGGGGGACCGGCTCCACATAAATCCGGTCCTCAATTGTTTTCATGTTCTCTAAATTCTCTCTCTTGCAAAAGTATTGTTCATGCCAAGTTAACTAATTGCTATGATTATGTTGCTATCTCCAATTATGTTCACCCGCTATGCTCACAATGTCATTTCTCAAAAGTACTCTCATTAATTTCCGCTACTCTCAAGTTAAATAAGCCAATTCCATTACATCTTCCTTGCCACAACCATGCCAGGCATATTCTGCAATCAACATGTTGGTGCGACCAAAGTTGGTCGATGTTGAAGGGGCGCACTATGTAGAGCCCGAGGTGCTAACAAGTGCAGGCTAAAGGCTATAGCCAATGTGAGAGACATGGGCAGACAAGTGGCAGCAAAAATGTGAGCCCAATGTGATTTTCTAGACCAAAAGGGCTCCAAGAAATGCCAGTTGGGATGGCAAGGTCAACTGTCTAGAGTGTTGTGCTAGTGTCCGAGTATGTAGTGTCTGAGATGTTGGTCCATACAACTCGTCAATTGGAGCCATGATGTGCAAGACGGTTTTCTAAAGATGGAATGTGTTGCATGTATGGACATGTAGCCAAAGCTAGAGTGAGTAGCCAGATATGTAGAGCTCAAGTTGTGGAGCATTCCCGTCTTCTCGAATCGTCAATCAAAGCTCCAGGGTGAAAGTTATGGCCACTTGAAAGATTGACTGGGGCTAGTTATGGGCCAACTTGCCTGCTTTTGGAAATGTTCCATCAGTTGTTTTTGGCAGCCCAACAAGGTTTGCAACGCTAGTGCTCAACACAAGGTATTAGCCAGAAGTGATTGCTCGTCAATTGGATGCATAGTTTCCAAGTTACGGGCCGATGAAGATTGGGGCAAGTAGCGGAGAGGAGTCGTCAATTTTTTTTTTCTCATTTTGGTCGACTTGGTTGGATGGCCTGACAAAGTTGAAAGGTGGCCAGGATAGGGGAGTTATCGAGGCCGAAAAGGTTGGGGTTTGGCTAGTTTTGGCCGATCGGCCATTGAAACCATGTGCACTAAATGGAAGAGGTTTTAAAAAGGTGGAGAAAATGCTTTTATTAAAAAAAAATTGAGAGGGTTTTGGAGGCCTTTGGAGCTCAGTTCATAGGGTGTTGCTATGTGTCATGGGTAAAACCCAGATGCACAGAGGAGGGTCAACCACATGGGGTATAAATCCAAGATGGGGGCACCCAATTGGGTATCAAGTTGGGATGATCTCTTGGAGCTCCACAAGCTCAAGGCTATGGCGGCGGTGGTCCGCATCCCTGTGTGGGCACTGCTTGCGGCGTTCAATGGCCATCTTGGCACGTGCAGGCGAGCACTCTAACAATCGATTGGTGCGAGGGAAATTATGGCATGGTAGGAGTGTGTGGGATCCATTCCCTCAGACACCCACGGCCAATCATTTTAATTGAGGATAGGGGGAGGTCTCCTATGCGTTTTCATGGCGCCGTGACAACCAAAAGAGGCCCCTTGAGCTGCTTCACATGCAGTGGGAGGTTGGGAAGTTATCGAGATGTCACCATCCTATCAAGTGTACGAAAAGTGCAAGACCAAGTGCATGGAATGGTGGTCAAAGGTAAAAAATGAGCGAGCTGCACGAGCCAAAAACACTTTTGTTCTTGGTTTCGTTTGAATTTTAAGGCTCCATGTAAGAGGCTTTTTTGAAAAATTGGAAAAGGACTTTTGTAGTTGGAGCTTTTTGCCAAGGGTGTCGTTTGGAAGCCAAGGCTTGGAGAGCCTTTTGGAGTTGAAGAAGGAGAAGTTGCACGAGGAGTGTACCCTGCACATTTCATGGGGCTCTTGGGGTGCCAAGAGGGTTTCCAGGTTATGTTAGAGCTCGCCCCTGTATATGCCAGCTTGGATCGTCTTAGACATGGTGTTGTTTATTCAAAATTGAAGCCATCATTGTTGTGCAATCGTGTCGTATCTCCCTTCCCCCTTCTCTTCTCTGCTTGTGTGCATGCATTACCGAGTGTGTGTTGGTAGGTCTACCCCCCCAAGGTCGGCTGTGCAAAGGGGGATTGAGAGAGGTCATGTGTGTGTGGGAGGTAGCGAATTCAGTGTGTGAAGAATGATTGAGTTGGTTTGTGGGGTCACATCGTGTGTGTAGAGTGGTATGCAAACAATGTCTTGCCTCTGTGAGTGTGTAGATTTTGAAGGTGAATCCTAGTGGATTGGGGTGATGTGTGTATCATGGGCTATAGAGAGGCACTTGTGTGTGTTCCGAGTGTGTGCCCCCTTTCCATCTTTTAGTGCCCCCATGTTGGGGTATAAAGCCCAATGTGGTCGCCCAGGTAAGTGGGCGGGCCGCCAGGTATGTACACATATTCTTTTGTAAAAGCCTAATAAGAACTCACTATGCTCTACACATTATAGTAGAGCGAGTTCACCATATAGTCGTGCTCTTCTTCTCGCACTCTCTCGCGCGTCGCACTTCCACTCGTACTCCTTCAACTGGTATCAGAGCTCAAATCGAGGCTCGGGGCCGCACTGCAGGAGGCTAGAGCCACCAGCCCAGATTGGAGTGAAATTCCACAGGCGAAGACACGGCAAATTTTATTCTGAGGTCATCTCGGCCACCGTTCTGCTTCAACAAAGGTCTGCGCAGGCCATTTTCGACTACGTGGTCTCAGCGGGTGCAGATCTGACTCTGCAAATTTGGGGTTTTTCGGCCTACGACTGCAGGTGCTGAGGATATCGACACTCCCAGAGTGTTGATTTGTGGTTGTCTACACATTGAAGGATGGCTCACAGTTCTTGGAGGCGTGTCACATACAACACGGGCGCATCTACACACAGACTGTAGGCGACATCCACTAGTTCATCAGGTAGCTTGTGTTTGCTGCTTGATATTCAAGATTTCATCCTGACATTGCAGGTACTTCCACATGGGATGTATTGTCAGAGATGATGTATGTCTGTTGAGGGTTTGCTGGCTGTGAGTCACGTAGCAAACAACCGCCGCAGCGGTTACAGCATACAGTGGGAAATTTGTGGATGTATGACTTTGTGGGAATTCTATGTATTGTCAGATTTACTGCAGCCTTTGTTGAGGGTCGAGTGAGGTTTTATTGAGCTGGGGGATTCTCGAATGTTGAGATCCTTTCGGTGATACAGGTCTTGGAGCGATCCCTCGAGCACCCTTAGATAGGCAGCTAGGATGTATTGACTGTGAGTTAGACAGTTGGGATTGCATCTTTGCTTTACTGCCGTTGAGGCATTGTCGCAGTCTATGCTTACAGGACAGTGATAGGACAGTCAGAGAGAGTACAGGTGTAGGACAGGTTTACCCACAGCTTATAGTGTTAGAGAGACAGTGGTTTTTTGAGCTGTTTTTTGGTCTGTTTTTAGTACACCATAGCCATTTTACAAAGGAGACTCTGCCAAAATTTTTGCAGAATCTGAAGCTTTCTTGGTTCATTTGACAGGTTGATATTGGTTCAGAGGTCAGTTTACAGGGGAAACTCTGCCGAATTTTTCCCAGGAAAGTAAACTACTGTGAAGCGTAGCTATGGCTAGATCACAGGACACTGCTCTTTACAATATTCAAGAAGCTGGATGGAACCAATTTCCCATTGTGGAAGAAGCAGATTTGGCACGTGTTGGTACAAAAGAAGCAGATAAAACCTATAAAGCTCAAGGGGATAAAACCAGATGATATGGACGAAGATGAATGGAGCGAAATGGATGAATTGGCACTTTCTACCATTATGCTGACTTTGGCAGAAAGCATTTACTTCAATGTAGCAGACGAGATGTCGGCTTATCAAGCATGGTTAAAGATGAGTGATCTTTATGAGAAGCAGAGTGCAGCTTCATAGGTATACTGGCTTAAGAAGCTTGTTGACTTGAAGATGAAAGAACGGACACCTATGTCCAATCATCTGAATGAATTCAACACAATCTATAGTCAGTTGTCAACTCAAGGTGTCAAGTTTGATGAACCTGTTAGAGCTATGTTCCTGTTGATCACATTGCCGGAAAGTTGGGACACTTTTCGCACAGCTTTGAGTAATTCTGCACCTCCAGATGGTTTGAACATAGCAGGTGTAGAAGGAAGTCTGCTTACTGAAGAAACCAATAGAAAGACAATGGACAAAGGCAAAGGAACAGCCTTAGTTGTCAGGGGAAGGACCAAAGAAAAGTACAAAGGTGGAAAGAGGAATCAGTCTCGTAGCAAGTCCCGCAGTGCTAAAGGCAAGAGTGACATAGAATGCTACCATTGTGGCAAGAAGGGTCACATGAAAAGAGACTGCAGAGAATGGAAATCAGACAAAGGCAAAGAGAAAGCTGAAGACCATGGTGAGAAGAACAAGTCCTCAATGAAGATTCAAGAAATAAATGTGACAAACACTGTTGCAGAGGATGACAGTCTAGTGTTAGGAGACATCTACTTCTTGAAGCATACAATGGACTCAGCTCTTCTTACAGCATCTGATGGAAATGCATTGAGTGACTGGATTATAGACTCAGGGGCATCACTTCATGTGTCTCCAAACAAGGAGTGGTTTACCTCTTATGTGACCACTAAAGATCATGTTCGGCTAGGCATTGGGCAGACATGTGAGATCTTAGGTGTTGGAGATGTTCAATTGAAGTTTCAGAATGGCTCTTCTTTCACGCGGAAGAATGTGAGACATGTTCCCGCAATTACAAAGAGCTTGATCAGCACAGGTTTACTTGATGATGCTGGCTACGTCACCACTTTTGGACAGAACGTGTGGAAGATATCCAAGGGTTCTATGACAGTAGCACATGGAGTAAAGTCTGGAGGACTTTACATGATTTATGTACCAAATGTCTCTAAAAATGTAATCAATGTAACGGAGCAGCCGAACGTTTCTTTGTGGCATAGCCGGTTAGGACATATGTCCAAGAAGGGAATGGAAATCTTCTCTCATTCTGGTTATTTGCCTGGCTTTTCATTTAATGATTTTGAATTCTGTGAACATTGTCTGTATGGTAAGCAAACACAGTAGCCACATAAACATAGAAGCAGTAGAAGAGATACACAGTTGGCACTTGTTCATAGTGATTGGTGTGGACCTATGCCTAACTTATCTCTAGGGGGAGCTTCTTACTTTATGACATTTATAGATGATTACTCGAGAAAAGTATGGGTTTACTTTCTCAAGCACAAGGATGAAGCGTTTAGTGTTTTCAAAACGTTTGTGACACTTGTGGAGAATCAGAGTGGCAAGAAGCTTAAATGCTTACGCACTGACAATGGTGGAGAGTATGTTTCAAAGGCCTTTCAGGACTTTTGTGAGTCAAAAGGTATAAAACGTGAACTTACTGCTCCTTACAATCCTCCTCAAAATGGTGTTGCTGAGAGGATGAATAGGACCATACAAGAGAAGGTCAGAAGTATGTTGTCTAATGCACAGCTGCCAAATGGGTTTTGGGCTGAAGCTGTATCAACAGCTGTTCATCTTGTAAATAGATCTCCTAGCAAGGTTTTGCAGAAGGATTCAGTGCCAGATATGGTATGGTCAGGCAAAATGCCCTCATACAAGCATCTCAGAGTCTTTGGCTGTGAGGCATATACTCACGTTCCAAAGGAATTTAGGAACAAACTTGAGCCAAAGAGTAGAAAGTGCATCTCTCTAGACTATGGTAATTCTGGTGAGATGGGGTACAGACTTTGGGATCCCGAATCCAGAAAGGTTGTCCGCAGCAATGATGTTCACTTTAATGAATCCAAATATCATTCTAAACCAGAGAGGGTTGAGGAGATTAGAAGAGTTGTCTTCCAAGAAGATGGACCTGCACGTGCAAGACAAAATGTCAGGGCTCAAGAGGAGCAATGACAGGATAGAGTGGAACCATAGGTTGTGGCTGAGCCTGAGCCACCTATTGTGCGTAGATCTGGACGTGTCACTCGACCTCCTGATAGGTTTGTTCCATCTATTAACTATGTCATGTTGACTGATTGCAATGAGCCTTCATGTTACAAAGAAGCAGTGCAAATGAAGGACTCCGGGAATTGGCAATTGGCCATGCAGTCAGAGATGAAAGCTCTGCATAAAAACAAGACATGGAAGCTAGTTAAATTACCACAGGGCAAAAAGGCTCTACCTTGTAAATGGGTTTACAGGTATAAGATCACCGCTCATGATAGTCAGCCAAAGAACAAAGCAAGGCTTGTTGCCAAGGGCTTTAAGCAAGAACAAGGCATTGACTTTGATGAAGTCTTCTCTCCGGTGGTCAAGATGACTACATTGAGATGCTTTCTTGCATTGGTTGCCATATTAGATTTGGTGTTGCACCAAATGGATGTCAAGACAGCGTTCTTGCATGGTGATTTAGATGTGGAAATTTACATGCAGCAGCCAGAAGGGTTTGTTGAGAAAGGCAAGGAAGATTGGGTATGCCAGTTGTTAAAGAGTCTTTATGGCTTAAAACAATCACCGAGGGCATGGTACCATAAATTCCACAAGTTTATGCTTTCTCAAGGCTACAAACGTAGTGAGTTCGATCACTGTCTATATACAAAGAAGGCTAAGGATGGTAGTTGGCTGATCCTTATTTTGTATGTGGATGACATGTTGATTGCTGGCAAGCACTTGGAAGAAATTTCAGCTTTGAAGTCAAAGATGGCAAAATCGTTTGACATGAAAGACATGGGTGAGGCAAGTCATATACTTGGTATGCGCATTGAGAGAGACAGATCAAAGAAGTTGATTTGGTTATCTCAAACAGAGTATATTGACAAGGTTTTGCAACGTTTCAATATGGAGAAGGGAAAGGCAATGAGTGTTCCATTGCCACCATATGTGAAACTTAGCAAACAAGATTGTCCTATGTCTGAGGAAGAACAGGCTGAAATGGAAAAGATTCCATATGCGTCTGCAGTGGGTAGTTTGATGTATGCAATGATTGCTACTCGCCCAGACATTGCATTTGCAGTGGGAGTAGTAAGTCGATACATGTCAAACCCAGGCAAGAAACATTTGGAGGCAGTGAAAGGAATATTGAGATACCTGAAAGCTACAAAGAGTATGCGTATATGCTATGGGAGTCAGGAGCTAAGTGTAAAGGGTTTTACAGACTCAGATTATGCAGGTGACTTAGACAACCGAAGGTCTACGTCAGGGTATGTCTTTACATTGGCTGGTGGAGCAGTATCATGGCGTTCTAGATTACAAGATTGTGTTACTCAGTCTACTATAGAGGTTGAATATGTTGCAGCATCAGAGGCATGCAAAGAATCAATTTGTCTTAATCGACTAGTAACAGATTTGGGAATCAAAGAAGAGATGCCTGTGTTATATTGTGATAGTCAAAGTGCTATACAATTGGCTCGCAATCCAGTTTATCACTCAAAGACAAAGCATGTGGATGTGAAGTATCATTTCATCAGGGAAATGCTCGAGGATAAGCAACTTCAGCTTGTCAAAGTTCACACCACAGAAAATCCTGCTGATCTACTTACAAAAGGACTTCCCTCAGAGAGCTTTGCGCATTTTCGCAAGCAGTTAGGTGTAGGGTAGTACATCACTTCTCTACATCTCTTGTATATTAGCTTGTATAGTAGCTTCTCTCACACTTAAAGTACCACATTGGACCTTAAGTGGGAGGTTGTTGGGGTATAAAGCCCAATGTGGTCGCCCAGGTAAGTGGGCAGGCCGCCAGGTATGTACACATATTCTTTTGTAAAAACCTAATAAGAACTCACTATGCTCTACACATTACAGTAGAGCGAGTTCACCATATCGTCGTGCTCTTCTTCTCGCACTCTCTCTCGCGTCGCACTTCCGCTCGTACTCCTTCACCCCACGGAGGAGCACACTGATACTCCTGATTGAAGGTGAAAACGGGTGTTTAAGCGATGGTGGAAATGCAAGTGTGGAAGAGTAGGTTTTTTTTAGGATGGCGTGGTCGAAATTCTTGATTTTCATAAGTGACGAAGATGCGGAAACCTGGTTGCAAGACTATGGTTTGTTTCTGCTAGAGATCAGTGTGTCGAGAGGAGATGGTGTCGTGCAAGTGTTCCCACTCCTCATTCATGGTAAATCCAAGTGGTGGTTCAACAAGCTACCTGAAGAAGTGAAGACTGATCATGAAGCATTGGAAGTGGCTTTTTGAAGCAAGTTGTGTTGAATGGACAGTAGGACGAAGTGAAGCGGAAACTCAACGGATTGAATCAAAGCTTGGAGGGTGATTTTAACGCTTTCTAATGGGATTTTGAACCCCTTTGAGAAAAGCTTGTGAACGTAACTGCTACTGAGAATGTCAATTTTTTGAAGTTGGGTAAGTTTTTGGATTGCCTGCATGAGAAAGTTTGAGACAAGGTACAATTGATGGCCCAATGTCATATGAGGATGCGGTAGCTCTAGCGAAAGGGCGGACCAAGAAGATATTGAAGAAGCGATAGGTGAAACAAGGTTCTCCAAGCTCTATGGTGCCAATGCGAGTTGATGCACTGGTAGTTGAGCCAATATTGGTGCAAATGGAGTTGTCGGTGTCAGAAGAACCAAGGTTTCTATGGCAAGGAGCAGGGAGCGGTGCATGCTGTTATGTTTAGTGAAGACCAAGTGGAGGATTCCGAGCCTACATATGATGGTATGCAAGTGAAGATGGTGTGAGGTGCCATGTTGATGGGCATGCTTGTGAAAGTGGCAGTGGAATGTGCCATGTTGGTACAGCAAGTGCGAAGTTTTGCCACGGGGGATGGAGCGACCTTGCCTATGGAAGAAGACAAGGATGATGTGATAGAGAATGAGTTTCTTTCTTCCTTGGTGGAGAATCATGCAACAGTAGAAGGGGTGCTTGAAGAGCAAGTAATTGAAGGCGACAAACAGGTGGTGTTAGGAGACCTTGAAGGGCCATTTGATGAGAGAGATCTTGATGATGCTGGAATTGAGTGCTTTGATGGTGAAGAGGAGAGCATGGAACCAAAGATGGAAATGCTTCCATTGCAGCAGGTATTCTCTAAGGTGGGTGAAGTGAAATCCAGGATTGCCTCCAAGCTTTCCAGGGAGGTTTGTGTATGGTGGTTGAAAGGTATGCTGGTAAAAGCAGTTGTGTAGTGGGCTATCAAACATGTATAGTATTTTATTGAGGAGGATCTCTCTTAACGTGGTTAGGTTACAGGGCATGGTATGTTCAGTGTGAGTGATGGCACATCTGATGAGAGTGGTGATGTGGTTCGTGATGCTTGGTTGGAAGCGAGCAATATGCTTATGGGTGCTTTGAGCAGTGAAGGTATGCTATTGACCGTTTGGGTGTGCAGTTGGCTATGTGCATTGGTGAGGCACTATGGGAAACTATTGCAGGTGAATGGATGTGATTAGTGCCAAGTGTTTGATCCAAATGGATGAGAAGGTAAAACAGGGGGTTGGGCAACCCGCCTGAGCACAAGATGTGGGTGATGGGTGTTAGGTTTTGTACATATGCTTGTGGTTTTGGAGTGCTTTTGGTTGCCAGTTTGGTGTTGCAAATTTTTAGATGCAGTAAACATGTGTATGGTTGAACATAAATTCTCAACTAGGGGGTGGAAAATGATGGTGCGACCAAAGTTGGTTCATTCTAAGAGGTGAACTATGCAAATCCCGAGATGTTAACAGGTGCAGGCTAAAGGGCTAAAGACAATGTTAGAGACCTGGGCAAACAGGTGGCCGCAAAAATGTATGCACAATGTGATTTTCTAGGACAAAAGGGCTCTAATAAAGGCCAATTAGGATGGAAAGTTCAAGTGTCTAGAGTATTGTTCTAGTACTCGGGAATGTAGTGTTCAAGATGTTGTGGGAGCCTGTCCAGACGGCTCGTCAAACGGAGCCACGGTGTGCAAGATACGACTATCTAAAGGTGAAATGTGTTGCAGATCCCTGACGAACAGGGCAGGTATGGATATGTAGCCAAAGCTAGAGTGAGAAGACAAATATGTAGAGTTCAAGTTGCGGAGCATGCCGGTCTTCTCAGATTGTCAATCGAGGCTCTAGGGGGGGTAAGTCATGGTCAATTGAAAGATCGAGAGGGGCCAGTTTTATCTGTCAACTTGCCTGCTTTGGGAAATGTGCCATCAATTGTTTTTGGTAGCCCAGCAAGATTTATAGCACTAGTGCTCATCATGAGGTATTAGTCGGAAGTGATTGCTCGTCAATTGGATGCATGGGTCCCAAGTTACGGCCGATGAATATTGGGGCAGTTATCAGAGAGGAGTCGTCAAATGTTTTTTGCTCGTTTTGGTTGGCTTGGTTGGGTGGCTCGACAAAGCGAAAGGTGGCCAAGACAGGGGAGTTTGAGGCTGAGAAGGTCATGGCTAGGTTGGTTTTGGCCGATTGGCGATTGAAGCCATGTGCACTAAATGGCAGAGGTTTAAAAAAGGTGGAAAAACATCTTTTATTTGAAGTTTTCATTGAGAGGGTTGTGGAGACCTTTGGAGCTCAATTCATAGGGTGCTGCCACCATGTGGCATGGGTAAAACCCATATGCACAGAGGAGGGTCAACCACGTGTAAATTAAATCCAATATGGAGGCACCCTATTGGGTATCGAGTTGGGATGAGCTCTTGGAGCTCCACGAGCTCAAGGCTATGGCAACGGTGGTCCGGCCTTGCATGGGCGTTGCTTGCAATGTTCGGTGGCCATCTTTGCGCGTGTCGGCGAGCCCATTGGCGGCCAATTACGCAAGGGCAATGATGACGTGGTAGCTCTGTGTGGGGTCCATTCTCGCGACCACCCACGACCAGTCATTTTAATTGAGGATAAGGGGAGGTCTCGTATGGGTTGTCACAACACCGTGACAACCAAAAGAGGCCCCTTGAGGTGCTTCACATTGAGTGGGAGGTTGGGAAGTTGTCGAGGTGTCGCCATCCTATCAAGCATATTAAAAATGCAGGGCCAAGTGCATGGAATGGTGGTCAAAGGTCAAGAAAGAGCGAGCTACTTGAGCCAAAAAAAGACTTTTGTTCTTGGTTTCTTTTGAAGTGCAAGGCTCCATATAAGAGGCTTTTTTGAAAAATTGAAAAAGGAAAAGACTTTTGCAATTGGAGATTTTTGGCAGACGTGTTTGAAGCCGTCGTTTGGAAGCCAAGGCTTGGAGAGCCTTTTGGAGATGAAGAAGGAGAAGCTGCAGGAGGGGAATACCCTGCACAGTTCATGGGGCTCTTTCGGCGCCAAGAGGGCTGACACGTTATCTTGGAGCTCATCGATGTTGGAACGTCTTGAACATGGTGTCATTTATTGAGAATTGAAGCCATCATTGTTGTGCAATTGTGTCAGTTCCCCCTTTCTGCTTGTGTGTGTTCGGCAAGTCCCCCCCCCCCGCCCCCCCCCCCCCCCCCCCCCTCGAGGTCAGCTTTGCAAAGGGGGATTGAGAGAGGTCGTGTGTGTATGGGAGGTAGTGAATTGAGTGTGTGTAAAATAATTGAGCTCGTTTGCGGAGCTGCATCGAGTGTGTGCGTAGAGTGGAGTGAAAACAATGGTTTGCCTATGTGAGTGTGTGGATTTTGAAGGTGAATTCTAGTGGATTGGGGTGTTGTGTGTATCCTGTGCTATAGAGAGGGGATTGTGTGTGTTCTGGATGTGTACCCTCTTCCCCATTTCCAACATTCCAACAAAGAATGTTTGGTTAAAGCTCATCAAGAATTTAGAGCTTCCTCGGGCCAGCCCTTGATGGGAATATCCTCTCTGGAAGAGCACTCCAAGAGACTTCGGCTGGTTGGAAACCCTCATTCCGCACTAGGTTAAAGCAAATATCATTGCCAAGAAGAACATGTTTCACCAAGAGCCCCTAAGTAGCAATCACATCGTGAATTCTGTTAACCATGTCAAGGTCTTGCATAAGGCCATAGGTGCTTTCATGTGGAGAAAGGCCTTCCCAGAGCTTTCTTGTCAAAGTCAACTTGGGCATTTCGTGCAATCAGCGTGCTCCAATGAACGACTTCCCAAAGAAGAGGCCCATCAAGATGCTTTTGTGAGGGCACCGAATTTGGTATACATATCGAGCAAAGAACCACCAAAATGGCATCTCTCCCCAACATATACATAGGTGCAAGCATAGGTGAATGCATTTGGAAAGAGTTCTTCCCTTCACACGTAGCTAAAACAGCCGAGTTTCCTTTGCACAACGATGTTGGGCATATCCTACAATCAATCCGTTCCATGTGAGGACATTTCACAAAGAATTTCCATCAAGAACTTTTCGCTCTTCCATGGTGGTATCAGCATACATATCGACGAATGCATTGCCAAACACCACATGCTTCTCGCATAGCCCCTGACTAGCAATCTCATTGTGAATTCTATCACACATTCGATGATCTTGTCTAAGAACACAAACCTTCAAAGATGATGACATTTGGATACCGTTTCATCTGGTTACAAACAGCCCAAAGCTTCCTCAACAAAGCTTGCAATGAATGCATTGTCAAGTCATATAATTGGGCATACCCTACAATCAACACATTGCAAGTGATGAAATTCTGCATAGTGCTCAATCTCACAAAGGATTCTCTCATCCATGTCATGCAATCAACATGTTTCAAGTTATGACAGTTTGGATAGGAATCTCATCAAGAACTTCTCATGCTTTGCTGATGGAACACATGTGGCATTCACTCTAAAAGAAGGGTGAGATGTCGTGGCTGCTCTTGATGATCGAGGCAAGAAATTGGACATGGTTTATCAAGTGCCCATGTGTAGGTCAAGTTTGAAGGACGGATTCAATGCACCCAAAAATGTGGAATGAAGTATGTGCAGGTCAAGTTTGAAGAATGGATTGCATGCACAATTTAAATATGGGAAAATTACGAAAATACCCCTCTAATTTGTGGAAATTCCCAAAATACCCTTGCATCTATTTTGGTTGGACTGTTCAAGATTTTCTAATCTTTATTCCTTTTTGACAATTAAGATCTGTTTTTGAGTGCTTAGCATGTAATTTGTCACAAATTACCTCGCAAAAAAGGTAATTATGTCTAAAAATAATGAAGAAATTCATCTCCAAAGCCTACGTAACATACCCAAATTCTAGTTTTAGCATCTTGAATCGATAGACAATCAGTCTTCTTATGAAAAGCTACAATTTTTTTCGTCTTTCAAGAACTTTAATCTCACGAACAGGGTACTTTGAGAAGAATTTGTGATAAAATATTGGGGGTGTTTTGGGAATTTTTGAAATTTGAGGGGTATTTTGGGAATTTCCATAAATTAAAGGGGTATTTTGGTAATTTTCCCTTTAAATATATGTCAAACAAAACCTTTTTATGGCAGATGAGTAGCCTAAAGCCTTAATGTACACAATGACAAGCACATTAAGCGAAGCAAAATTCCTGGTTTGATTTGCATTTACAATTATTCCTTTACCAACAAAAGATAAAGAGCGGCTTCATGTTCGCAGAGTACCTCTCACACTTCATTGATGGCAGGATATTCTTTCAACAAACAAAAGGTAGGCGTCTGAGTGCATGCAAGCATTAGGGATATGAGCTATGCTAGGAAGCGGCCCCGATGGTGGCATCAACAAGACAGTCGATGGCACTAGGTGGCACTAGGGAAAATGAATGCCTAACAAATGCAATTTTGGATTTTGGCAGCAGCTTGCGTGATGTTGGGGTTTGCGGTTTAACAAAGTCAAGCTGGTGAGCACAAGGTCCTTCATTAGCGTAGCAGTCCCATTCAAAAATCTGGCTTCTCGTCCTCCCACGTGGCACATGACCGTTCCTTTGCTCATCTTTTTTATCGACGCCTCGCTTTCACGCAGTAATTTTAGAGCAGCGACACATAGTGAAGCGAAGGGCTCTCTCCAGATGCAATCACTTACGCATGCATCTTTTTTTATCGACGCCTTGCTTTTCACGTAGTGACTTCAGAGCAACGTGGACTCTTGGAATGCATTGATTGCAGCAAGGCAGAAAACTGTACTCCAACTGCAATCACCTGTGTAGCCATGTGGCTCTACACATGCATCTTGAAGGCATGTGGTTCTACAGAAGGTGTTGATATGGGCACGGAAATTCACAATTATATTGTTATTCAGAGGCTCTTGAAAAAAGAAGCCGTGCTTGGCTTTGTCTTTGTCGATATGTGTGCCACTCAGCAGATGCAAAGCGAGGGTCTCTCTCCAGATGAAATCACCTATGCAGGATGCTGAAGGCATGTCGCTCTACGCATGCATCTTGAAGGCGCTGGCAGGGCACATAAATTAAAAATTATATTGCTAATCAGAGGCTGTTGAAAATAGAAATCGTGCTTGGCACTGTCTTGGTCGATATGTATGTCAAATGTGGTCCGCTTGAGAAAGCACAAGAAGTGCTTGAGCAGCTTCCTATCCAGAACGTCATCTCTTGGAATGCATTGTTTGCAGGATGTGCTCAACGAGAGCAGGGCTAGAAAGCTCTAGGCTATTTGCAGCAGATGCGAAGCGAGGGCCTCTCTCCGGGCGCAATCACCTACACATGCCTCTTGAAGGCATGTGGCTCTACTCAAGATGCTGATATTGGCAGAAAACTTCACAATTAGTCGAAGACTCTTGAAAAAAGATGTTGTGCTTATTACTGCCTTGGTCAATATGTATGTCAAATGTGATGCGCTTGAGAACGCACAAACAATGCTTGAGGAGCTCCCTCTCCGGAATGCCACCACTTCCAATGAATGCAATGATTTCGGAATGTGCACAATGAGAGCATGGCGAGCGTCCATGTGACTGTCCTCTTACGTTTATCAGCTATGTGGGCACTCTCTTGGTCAATATCTATGCCAAATGTGGTGCACTTGAGAGAGCACAAAAATTGCTTCACGAGCTTCCTATCTGGAATGTCACCATTGATTGCGGGATGTGCGCAATAAGAGCAGGGCCAGAAAGCTCTTGGGTGTCTTCACTGGATGCAAAGCGTGGGCCTCTCTCAAGATGCAATCACATAAGCGTGCATCTTTAATGCATGTGGTTATACGCAAGATGTTGATATGGGCTTAAAAATTAATTCTGAAATTGTTAGTCAGGGGCTGTTGCAAAAAATTTTCGTGCTTGGCAATGCCTTGGTCGATATGTATGTCAAATGAGCTGCGGGATGTCGTCTTTTGGAACGCATTGATTGCAGGATATGCCCGACAAGGGCCCACGCCAGGAAGCTTTGGGTTGTTTTTAGCAGGTGCATGAGGAGCTTACTATTCGAAACGACGTTAATTGATTGTGGGATATGCACAATAGGAGCAGGGACAGAAACCTCTAGGCTATTTTCAGCGGATGCAAAGCGAGAGCCTCTGTCCAGATGCAATCACCTACATGTACATCTTGAAGGCATGTGGCTCTATGCAAGATGTTGATATGGGCTTAAAAATTCACTTTGAGATTGTTAGTCAAGGACTGTTGCAAAAAATTTTGTGTTTGGCAATGCTTAGGTCGATATGTATGCCAAATGTGGTGCGGGATTTCGTCTTTTGGAATGCACGAATTGCAGAATATGTCCAGCTTACTACTCGAAACGTCGTGAAAACTGATTGCGGGACACACACAACAAGAGCAAGGAAAGAAAAACCTAGGCTGTTTTCAGCGGATGCAAAGCAAGGACCTCTGCCTAGATGCAATCACCTATGCGTGCATCTTGAAGGCATGTGGTTGCACTCAAGACACTGATATAGGCACAAAACTTCACAGTAAGTCTGAGACTGTTGAAAAAATGGTTGTGCTTGGCACTATCTTGCTCAATATGCATGCCAAATATCGTGCGCTTGGAAAAACACAAAAATTCACATCAGTTTTAGTGGTATCGTGTGGCAAGGAAGCACTATCTTGCTCGATATGCATGGCAAATATGGTGCGCTTGAGAAAGCATAAAAAGTGCTTGAGGAGCTTGCTGTCCGGAATGTCGCCTCTTGTAAGGCACTGATTGTGGGAATATATTGTTAGTCAGAGGCTGTTGAAAAACGATGTCGTGATTGGCACTGTCTTGGTTGATATGTATGCCAAATGTGGTGTACTTGAGAAAGCACAAAAAGTGCAGGAGGAGCTTCCTGTCCGGAATGTCACCTCTTCCAAGGACTGCACTAATTGCGGGATTGCGCAACAAGAGCAGGGCCAGAACTCTTGAAGTCCAATTACCTACACAAGCATCTTGAAGGCATGTCGCTTTACGCAAGATGCTGATATGGGCACAAAAATTACATTGTCAAAAAATATGCCGTGCTTGATAATATCTTGGTTGATATGTATGTCTAATGTTGTACGCTTGAGAAAGCAAAAAAATTACTTCGGGAGCTTCGTGTTTGGAATATCAGCATTGATTGTGGGAAGTGCGCAATGAAAGCTGGGCTCAAAAGCTCTAGGCTGTTTTCAGCAGATGCGAAGCAAGTGCTTCACACACAACAGGAGCAGGGTCAGAAAGCTCTCAGCTATTTTCAGTGGACTCAAAGCGACGGCCTCTCTCCAGCTGCAATCACATAAGCATGCATCTTGAAGGCATGTGGCTATACTCAAGATGCCAATATGGGCTTGAAAATTCACTCTGATATTGTTAGTCAAGGGTTGCAAAAAATTGTCTTGCTTGGCAATGTCTTGGTCGATAATTATGCTAAATGTGGTGCACTTCAAAAAGCACCAAAACTTGCCTGAGGAGCTTCCAGTCTCGAATGCCTCTCTTGGACTCCATTGACTGCAGGATACGCGCGACAAGAGCAAGATAGAAAGCTCTCGATTGTTTTCAGCGGATGCAAAAAAGCTATGGGGTGTTTTAACCAAATACGAAGGGAAAGCCCACCCCGCCTCCAGTATGCACCTACTGTGCTCAAAACCAGTATGCACCTACGCACTCAAAATGGTCCTCTACCACTGTAAAAAAGAGCCCTCTTGGCGCTTCCATACCAAAGCTTGGTAACGCAACTTCAGACTTTGCAATGTCCACTCCGCCTCAACTATCATGTTTGTTTCGAGCAGTGTTGTTATACGGAAGCTTAAATGTCACCTACGTGCCTCGACGATAATCAATCTATCGTACGATGAGTAACCATTACTATTTCTTGATTTTTGACACTGAGAATGCAGTTAATGAACTCACTGCAAATGGCGTGATGCCGTGGGAATGGCACGTTCCCTTGTATTATAAAAATTGGGGAGGACTGTGCAAACTCTCTCATGCAAGGAGACTTGCATGTTTTCTTTTTTTTTTTAATTATAGAAATGGGACAACAAACAATTAATAACATTAACATCTTGTATGATTACAAATATCAAGCTCGATAAAATTCTAACCTCCTTGTGGTTTTTTGCGAGGTAAACCTCTGAAAGACAAGGTCGATTTGCTCTAAATTGTCTTTGAACAAATACAATGTGAGTGTATTTCGCCAAATGCAGTGACATACGTTTACGCATTGAAGCTTGTGCCACAATCAAAGCTATGAAGCTGATTCATGATGAGATTCTAAGGCAGCGGCTTTTGCAAAGCCATGTCGTGTGGGTGGTGCGCTCATGGACATGTAAATTTGAAATGTCATCTCTTGGACAATGTCACTCGTGGATGGAAAGGGAAGAGTTGTCTTCAAATTCAAATCGCCTATACTTGCACCTTCTAACCTTGTTGCCTTACGCAAGAAATCAACATGGTTGAGAGAATTCATCACCATATGAAGCAGCTTTGGGTGGAGTCTGCAAAAACTATTATCCACAAATTAATCAAGAACCATTGCATGCCAAACTTGCATGCATGAAAGGTATCAATCTCTCTCTCTCTCTCTCTCTCTCTCTCTCTCTCTCTCTCTCTCTCTCTCTCTCTCTCTCTCTCTCTCTCTCTCTCTCTCTCTCTCTCACTCTCTCTCTCCATCCATCCATCCATTTTCTTTTTCAGGGATATATACTCTTGCTGAATCTTCAAATGACACAATCGCACTTACACAAGAAGATTCAAGATCATCGCGTTGTAAACACAAGACCATATCTAACTTCGGGTCATAGGATTTATAGAAAACAAAGCATAATATCTCTCTCTCTCTCTCTCTCTCTCTCTCTCTCTCTCTCTCTCTCTCTCTCTCTCTCTCTCTCTCTCTCTCTCTCTCTCTCTCTCTCTCCCCCCCCTCTCCCCCCCCCCCCCCAGTGTCTCTTTCTCCATCATAGCTTTTCCCTTCTAGGTTCTAATTACTTCGTTAGTACATAGCGAAATTCAAAAATTTTGTTTTCTCTTACCCTCGGACTCACTGCAATTCAATACAAATGCAGCTAACGAAGCACTCTAGTTACTTTGTTAGCGTAGAAGGAAAATTCAAAAATCTGGAAGCACCTTCATCCACGTGGCTGGCATAACATTCACAAGCTTTTTTAATCACAGGGCTCTCTATACAGGAACGCAGCAGAGGCTGCTGAAAAAAGCTGTCATGATTGCCATGTCTTGGTCGATATGTATGTTAAGTGAGGGCTCATCGAGGGCCTCTCTTCAGATGGAATCACCTATGCATGCATCTTGAAGGTTGTGGTTCTACGCAAGATGTGATATGGGCACAAGAATTCACTTAGTCAGAGGATCTTGAACAGAGGTGTCATGCTTGAAAAGAGATGTCCTGCTTGGCAGTGTCTTGGTTGATATGTATGCAAAGCAAGGCCTTCTCTCGGTTGTTTTCAGCAGGTGCAAAGTGAGGGCTCAATCACCTAACAGCCTATTCTAAAGGCATGCAACTCTATGCACCCAAATGCGGTCTCTTGGAGTGCATTGATTGGGAGATATGCACAACAAGAGCAGGGCCAGAAATCTCTTGGCATGTGGGTCAGCAAATGCAATCACCTACGCAGGCATCCTAAAGGCATGCAGAGGATGTTGATATGGGCTTAAAAATGCACTTTGATATTGTTAGTCAGAGTGCAATACAAGCATTTTGTGAAGGCATGCGGGTTAGTAGATGCAATTACCTACGCAGCCATCTTGAAGGCATGTGGGTCAACAGATGCAATCACTTACGTAGCCATAGATGCAATCACCTACGTAGGCATCATGAAGGCATGCGGCTCTACGCAAGATGTTGATATGGGCTTATATTGTTAGTCAAGGATTGTTGTAAGAAATTTTTGTGCTTGGCAATGCCTTGGTCTATATGTATGCTAAATGTGGTGCACTTCAGAAAGCACAAAACGTGCCTGAGGAGCTTCCTATCCCGAATGCCGTATCTTGGAGTGCGTTGATTGTGAGATACGCACAACAAGAGCAGGGCCAAAAAGCACTCGGTTGTTTTCATCTGATGCAAAGAGCAGGCCTTGGTCGGTACGTATGCTAAATGTGGTGCACTTGAGAAAGCACAAAACGTGCCTAAGGAGCTTCTTATCTCGAATGTCGTCTCTTGGAGTGCATTGATTGTGGGATACACACAATAGGATCAGGGACAAAAATCTCTTGGTTGTTTACAACAGATGCAAAGCCAGGGCCTCACAAAACGTGCGTGAGGATCTTCTTGTCTCGATGGCAAGCAAGGTCTCTCCATATGCAATCACCTATGGCTACGTAGGCATCTCAAAGGCATGCCGATTAGGAGATGCAATCGCAGGCAGGGTCTGTCTCTCGGATGCCATCTCTTGGAGTGCGAGATACGCACAACAGGAGCAGGGCCAGAAAGCTCTCTGCTGTTTTCAGCGGATGCAAAGCGGGGGCCTCTCTCCAGATGCAATCACACAAGCGTGCATCTTGAAGGCATGTGGTTGTACGCAAGATGCCGATATGGGCTTGAAAATTCTCTTCAATAGTGGTTGTTGCAAAAAATTGCCCATGTTTGGCAATGCCTTGGTCGATATGTATGCCAAATGTGGTGCGGGATTTTGTCTCTTGGAATGTTATGACTGCAAGATATACTCAACATGGACCGTGCCAAAAGCTATGGGCTATTGATATGGGCTTAAAAATTCACCCTCATATTGTTAGTCAAGGGTTGTTTCAAGACATTGTCGTGCTTGGTCAATACGTATGATAAATATGGTGCATTTCATAAAGCACAAAACATGCCTGAGGAGCTTCTTGCCCCGAATGGCGTTTCTTGGAGTGCATTGATTGCAGGATACACACAACCAGACCAAGGATAGAAAGCTCTCGGCTCTTTTCAACGGATGTAAAGCAAGGGCCTCTGTCCAGATACAATCATATACACGTGCATCTTGAAATCATGTGGCTCTATGCAAGATGTTGATACGGGCTTAAATTTTTGCTATGATATTGTTAGTCAAGGGCTGTTGCAAAAAGTTCTCAAGCTTGGAAATGCCTTGGTGGATACATATGCTACATGTGGTGCACTTCAAAAAGCACAAAACGTGCCTGAGAAGCTTCTTGTCTCGATGGTAGGTAGGGTCTCTCCAAATGCAATCACCTATGCTTGTGTAGGTATCTCAAAGGCATGCGGGACAACAGATGCAATCGCAGGCAGGGTCTCTCTCCAAATGCAATCAACTATGCCTACATAGGAATTTGGAAGGCATGTGGGTCGGCAAATGCAATCAAGTATGCAGCAATAGATGCAATCACCTACGCAGCCATCTTGAAGGCATGTGGGTTAGCAGATGCAATCACCTTCGTAGCCATAGGTGCAATCACCTATGACACAAGATGATGTGGGCTTAAAAATTCACTATCGTATTTTTAGTCAAGGGCTGTTGCAAGAAATTGCCATGCTTGGTGATGCTTTGGTCAATACATATGCTAAATGTGGTGCACTTCAGAAAGCACAACAAGTGCAGGAGGAGCTTCCTGTCCCAAATGTCATCTCCTGGAGTGCATTGATTGCAGGATATGCACAACAGGAAGGGCCAAAAAGCTCTTGGCTATTTTCATTGGATGCAAAGCGGGGGCCTCTCTCCAGATGCAATCACATACGAGTGCATCTTGAAGGCATGTGGTTGTACGCAAGATGTCAATATTGGCTTGAAAATTCCCTTTAATAGGGATTGTTGCAAAAAATTGGCAATGCCTTGGTCAATATCTATGCCAAATGTGGTGCGGGATGTTGTCTTTTGGAATGCTATGATTGCAAGATATGCCCAACAACGTCCGTGATGACGGGAGCTCTGTGTTGTTTTCTGCAGGTGCTTGAGGAGCCTACTATTTGGAACGGCGTTAACTAATTGCGGGATACGTACAACAGGAGCAGGGCCAGAAAGCTCCTAGTTGTTTTCAAGGGATGCAAGGCGGGGGCCTCTCTCCAGATGCAATCACATACTTGTGCATCTTGTGTACGCAAGATGCCAATATGGGCTTGCAAATTGTCTTTAGTAGGGGTTGTTGCAAAAAATTGCCATGCTTAGCAATGCCTTGGTCAATATATATGCTAAATGTGGTGCAGGATATTGTATCTTGGCACACTATGATTGCACAATATGCTCGACAAAGGGTCGCACCAGGAGCTCTGGGTTGTTTTCTGCAGGTTCTTAAGGAGCTTACTATTCGGAATGGTTTTAACTGATTGCAGGATACACATAATAGGACCAGGGATGGAAAGCTCTTGGCCATTATCAGTGGATGCAAAGTGAGGGCCTTTGTCCAGATGCAATCACCTATGCATGCATCTTGAAGGCATGTGGCTCTATGCAAGATCGTGATATGGGCTTAAAAATTCGCTCTGATATGGGTATGGCAAAAAAGATCTGGTCTACTTTCACCAGATGCGAAGTGAGGTCTCTTGGAGTAATCTGGGTTGCTTTAGACAAATGCAAAGTGAAAGTTTCTCACATTTTGATAAGGGATTGTTGGTGAAGAAATATCGTACTTGGCGGTGCTTTGGTCTACTTGTATGTCAAATGTGGTGCTCCCACGAAACCAAAAAAAGCTCTTCATGGGCTTTCCCTCCGGAATGTCATCACCTTGAAGGCATTGATTGATGAATATGCCCAACTTTATTTTGCTAGGGTAGCTCAAGAAGCGGATGCAAAGAGAAGACTTTTCTCCAAATTTATTCACCTATGCTTGCACCTTGAAGGCCAGTGGCCTTATGCAAGCTATTGACATGGGTCATGCTTGGTAGTGCTTGGTTGATATGTATGCCAAATGTGGTACTATCACGAAAGCATGAAAAGATGAAAAGTTATTGATTCTCATTCTCTTTGGAATGTCATCCCCTGCAAGGTGTTGGTTGCAAGATATACCCAATATGCCCGTCACAAGAAAGCTCTTTGACTGTTTTTACGGAACCTCTTTCCCCAAATACATTCACCTACACTTACACCTTGAAGGCATGTGGCCTTATGAAAGACTTTCACATGGGTATCAGAATTCACGATGTGAATACTAGTCAACGTTTGTTCGGGGTATGATTTCATGCTTGGTGGTGGTTTGATTGGTATGTATACAAAATGTGTTGTCCTTACAATAGCACAAAAGTTTCTTGAAGGGTATCCTCCCTGGGATATCGTCACTTGAGCAGGTTAAGTGCAGGAGAGCCCAACATCACTGATGCAAGGAAGTGCATTGGCGATAGACATTCAATCGTCGGTGAGCAAGAATTATCATTTTTTATTTTTGGCACTGAGAACGCAGTTAATGAACGCACTAAAAATTTCACACTGCCATGGGAATGGCACGTTCCCTCGTGTTATAAAAATTGGGGTGGATTGTGCAAACTCCCCCATGCAAGGAGACTTGCATGTTTTCTTTTTTTTGAAACATAAAAATGGAACAACAAACAATTAATAACATAGACATCTTGTATGATCATGAACATTGAGCTTGACAAAACTCTAACCCTCCTTGTGGTTTTGTGCAAGGTATCCCTCTGAAGCACAACGATTGGTATTCCATTTTTGTGAGGTATACCTTTGAACCACGACAAATTGGCATCCCAAACAGACTCTCATGTTAAAAAATCTAACATGATTTGAAAAAATCTATCTCTCTCTCTCTCTCTCTCTCTCTCTCTCTCTCTCTCTCTCTCTCTCTCGCCATTTTCATGTCTCTCCTCCCAATTAATAAATATCTTAGACATAATTAATAGCATCAAATAATAATAATAAAATTCATTTGAGAACGATTGAAATGGCATATATAGTTTGCAATATTTTGCTCAATCTTCAGTCGATGCGAACGCAGCTAACGAAGCACTCTAGTTTTTCACTTGGTGAGCCTGATGTAGTTTTTTACTTCCTAGAGCGAGGAGGTGTCCACTTGGCATGATCTAGGCCATTGCCCTCAAATCCAATTGCATGGCTATTGAACTCGCCAAAAAGCAACCAACACCAGCGTTGGAAAAAAGCAGACAATCACATTTGTTTACTCGTCAACCCATGCTTTCTCCACTCTTCATGCCGGTATGGTCGTCTGCAAGAAAATCTGTTGGCGCATAGTCAACAATAGATCTCTCTCTCTCTCTCTCTCTCTCTCTCTCTCTCTCTCTCTCTCTCTCTCTCTCAACCGCCTACATCACACATTCTCTTGCATCACACATGCCCATATGTCAACAGAACTGGCAGCTTTTGATTTTTTTTTTGTTGCAGTTTCCAACATCGTCCAACTATTATCAACATAGCCAATAATTTCTCTACTATTAGATTTTTCCTTGTAGATTCGACCTCTACTAACTTGTTAGCATTATATAGGACTAATCTTACTTGGAACTTGTTCTTCAACTCCTCCACCAACACCTATCAGAACATCACCCAACGTGGGAATTTTGCCATTGTAATGCAAGTACGACAGCATGCACTTGTCTACTGGCACAAGGAGGCAAGCACAATTTGGTGTAGTTCAGAGCATAAGTAGCAAGCATTGCTAGTGTTTCACATATGAACTTGGGCACATTGAAGAAATTGTGGCATGATGAGGAATATTAACTATTAGTAGTGTATGAGCATATGGGGTGTGGATCCTTAGATAGGTGGTTGTAAAGATGCAAGATAGCCAATGACACTGCAAAGGGTTTAGCATACTTGCATCACGAGTGTGCAAAGAGAACCAAGTAATTATGCATTGTGATGTTAAACCAGGGAATATTTTGTTGGACAAGGATTTCAACACCAAGGTGGGTGACTTGAAGCTTGCCAAGCTAATGGGGAAGGAGCAACAAAGCTTTGAAATGACCACTTTGAAAGGCACCCTTGGCTATCTCACACCTGAAGGTTGAAGGACACCACCATTGCTGCCCAATCAAATGTCTACAAGTCGAGGTAGACTCGCTTTAAATCATAAGTGAGTGGTGCTACCTTCATTTTTACTATGTTTACATCCCCACACTTGCCCTCTACATCACCTCCACATCAACAAGTGCATCAAACATTCATAGCCATGTAGGGATTTCTCTCGACGAGTCACAAGGGAAGCAATGGATGCTTGATCCCTCAATTGTACCTGATACATCACCAGAAGGTTTGTGGCATAGCTCCTCTTCTAATCCCTTTGACAACTCAAGGATGGAGGCCTCGCTGGACCCATGCCAGTGTCAAAATGGGGATATTAACTTGCCTAGCTGGAGAGGGAATTGTTGAATGTGAGTGATCCACCTCAGCGAAGAGGGGTTTGAGTGTTTCATACTTACTTAAAGTGGAGCTATGTTTCTTTTTAGTCGTAAATGGTGAAGATGTGCAGTGAGCAGCAAGACATTACTATTTGAACCATGAGTTCCGCACAATCAGAGATTTGTGTTGGCCACGTGAGGGTCGTAGGTTTTGTGGGAAACTTCCACAAGATCTACTACTCTATGATTTGCAGCCAACAATAAGACATCAACACACCATGGTTTGAACTAGGAGCACAACACATGTGAGCATGATCATAGGTTCGTGTTTGCAACCCCAAGAGCATAAAAGGAGAGCTTGTGGAAACTGCTCACAAAACCCAAGACCCTTACGTTGCAAAGAAAACGCTACACATAAGCAAAGCTAGTAGAAGCTGCTCACGAGCCCCAATACTTGCAAGTTTGTCCATTGGCAACTGCCAAACAAAAGGGTCACAAAGTGAACAATTAGTGCATGGTTAGAGTACATTAAGTCTTAACCCCTACAGCCCCTTGGCAAAAAAGGGCTCTTACCACCTTGGAATCCCCCCCCCCCCCCCCCCCCCTCCCGAGACTAAAGAACAGGGGGTCTTCAATGAAGACCCTGCCATGGAATCTACCATGGGAGACGCACTCACGAATCTCAAGAACCTCAAGGAGCAGGTAGTGTATAGCACCAGCACCTGCAACGCCATAAACTTCTAAAGTGTAAGGGAAACCATCCATCCTCGATATATACCTAGCTACCATACCAAAAAGAAATCTTGTCAAGGGTTAGTTAGCTAGAAACGATATAGTAAGGAAATGTCGAAGAAAGACTGAGACATAGGTGTGGTTGTGGGATTCACACACATTTTCTTGGTGAGGAACTACTCAGTAGGTCTCGTAGGAGTTTATAGGATCATTCATGACAACGACATGCTTCACTAGGTCCCACTAGGGCTTTCGAGCTAAGAACTCATCTTCACAATAAAACCTACACCATCTATGAGTACAACACAAAGTTAGCTCTTCTCTCTTTAAGCTTAATACATATCTTGTATCGTTTGTGTTTGTCTTAAGTCATGCTTTGTGTCCGACACAAAGGACATATTCACAACAATGCACATTTTGATTGCACAAGCATAACTCCAACTTGACAACACTGCAAGGTCCGTTATCTGCATCCAATTTCTCATGCGTATGTGTTTGCTTGACGCAACACATAAATGCTATGAGACAGAGCATGGCGTCCGTTTCTTATAATTTTAGGAGAGATCACAGTGACAAATCTCCACCATACTCTTGTACGGCACTTCTGCATGATGTGCACTATATATTTTGCATTTTCAGTCTGTGACGTTTCATTGCAAGACAAAATGTTTAGCTACTCACATTCCTTTTTTGTAGCTTAACTCAAATATCGACTGGACAATAAAAAAGAACAAGTATAACATTGCACGTAGTAAAGCACTTCATTTCTTATTGCGGAATATTGATGCTTTATCCGTTTGCTTGTTTTAAAATTTTTGGCATTACTTGCTTCGACCATAACAACATTTGTAAAATGTATATACCTCTCAAAATCATGTTTGTTTAATCGTTCATCGCTACAGCCTACAACATTGTATAACCAACCCGGTGCCCACCGAGCAAGACTCCTCTTAGTCTTGTCATTAAAAGTTCGCGCAAATTCGAGCGAGAGAGAGAGAGAGAGAGAGAGAGAGAGAGAGAGAGAGATAACAAGAAGTTTTGGACAAATTCTCACAATAATTCCCACATTGTGACTTACCCCAACATCATGAGCTTCTGTGAGGGAGGCACCACATACCTAGCTAGGTACGATTTGGGGCGGGGGATCGCCGCCCACCCCCCCCCCACCCCACCCCACGCCACCCCACGGTGGTCCCCTGCCCCCAATCATACCTAGTTAGGTATGCGGTGCCTCTTGAGCAGAAGCTCATGATGTTATTCACTGTATGAAAAACATTGGAAAAGACTCCATTTTCCTACATGAGAAAATTCCTAAATCTTCTTGTGATAGACGCGTAGAAAGACAGAGAGAGTATATACCATATTCATTGCGGATCTCCATCCTTTGCTACAGCAGCGATGATCAGCTTTCACAAATTCACGGTTAAAAACGGAGAGAAAGGGAGTGAGATTGCAGTGCGCACATGAGCCCCGATCGATGCCAATTCCGCTCAAAAAGTAGATGTGACCCACCATTATTTTGTCACGGTGCATATTGAATTCCGATCCCATCAAGCGATTACTTCAGCCCCCTACGGATTCGATCGTTGGGAACGGTCACGTTCAGCGTGGCGGGAGCGAAGCCTAGTGGTTGTGAATGCCCTACGGCAAGCCTGCAAGTGCTTCAGAAAAAGCTGTTGCTTGCGTCAAAAGCTTCTACTGAATAAACGTTCTCATGTGCGCAATGTGCCGTTCGCTTGGAGGCGTTCACTGATTGCAAACGAACGCATCGTAATCCCCTCGTGCGCACTGTAAGAGAGAGAGAGAGAGAGAGAGAGAGAGAGAGAGAGAGAGAGAGAGAGAGAGGCAGTGCCACGTTGGCGTGTTTGTAGAGAACACAAGTCACGAGACAAGAGAGACGACAACATGTCCATTGTGCAAGAGAACAATTTTTAGTCGTAAGAGAAATAAGAGAACAATTTTTAGTCGTAATTGTTTGTAATAAAATCCATTGGATAATTACCGAGTTGCACTAGTGGTATTTGTGGTACTAAGTTTAAATCGTAAAGTAAGCGTCAAGCATTCTTTTTAGGAGTACCTTGAAAATATTGTAGCCCGACTAGGGAGACCGGGCTCTAACTAAGTATCCCTTGGCTTCAACACAACTTTGCTTTTCTCTGCAAGAATGTGAGCATCAACTAGCACACCCGCAGGCTTCATGTCCACCTTCACTTTCCCTAGGGGAGGTAGAAGCTCAAACTCCTGCACCATCCTCCCCAATGCAAGGCTCAGAACCACGACCGCCATAGCCATGCCGGGACAGCTCCGTCGTCCCGACCCGAATGGCATGAACCTCATGTCATTGCCACTCATCTCTATGTTGGCATCCAAGAACCTTGTAGGATCAAACACCTCTGGACTCTTCCAATACTTGGGATCATTCGCCATTCCCCGCGCATTTACAAGGACTTTGCTTCGGGCAGGGATGTCATATTTCCCGATCTTTGCTGGTTTCAGGTTCTGATGTGGTAGCAACAAGGGGATCACCATGTGCTGTCTCAGTACCTCTTTCACAACAGCCTGCATTCATTCAACAATGCAAATGCTATTATTGTCAAGGCTTCTCGTGCATGTGTGCTCTTGAATTATTGGATTCAATTCAATTAGCTGATGCACTTGCCTGCAAGTAAGGAAGCCTTGCCAAGTCCGGCTCGGTAACAGGGATGCCCTTTCCGAGTATACTATCGAGCTCATTTCTCAAGGTCTCCTGTATATGTTTGTTGTTCACCAGCACAGCTACACCCCATTCCATGACCCAAACTGTGGTATCTATGGCTGTTTACATTAGGAAAAATCAATGTCCGTGTGTTAGGAAAACAACCCAGGTCATGAGTATACAAGGGAAAATCATGAGAGCCATAATATATGCCTGCAACATTTATGTTCTGAATGAGGTACAGTACAGTATCGTCACTAAGCTCCCCTTTGGCATGCGCATCCAAGATCGGGTCTACACCGACCTTAGCCCGCCCTTCTTTCCTGGAAAATAAAGCAAACCTTGACTTGCAGGAAAATGATCAATTGTAAATCACTACACTATATGTGCAGTGCACCTTTGGCCTCCTAATGTTTCCTTAAACCATAGATCAAACATATCAACACTTCAGCCAGCAATAAAGTGGCATGAGTCATATGGAGCACTCCTCTTTGTATCTAATGTTGTTACCTAAAAACCACACTAAATCAAAGCTCTGATACATACTCCTTAATTAGACCCTCGATGAATGTCGTCTTAAAGAAGGTGAGACGTTTCCGGTTAGCGCTTCGCACCTCATCTAGGTAGCTCTTGAGGAAGGGCTTGAGACAGGGGAAGAAGTTTACAATGCGATTGTTCTTCTTTGAGTTCACTATAATTTGTCTCGAATTTGCATTGAGCCGCATAATCTCCATGTACAACGGGTCTTCCGGCCCAGAAAATCTCCTAGAAAACATCATTCTATACACAAGACTGTACATCAGCATTTGCAAATGGTCCTTGATGATGATCCCCGACATCGCCGCATCGGGTAGTTGTCTCATGGTGTCCATGGTGATGGTGAGCTCTTCCTCCCACCCTTGCCTACATTGCTGGATGGCCTTACCACTGAAGAAGGGAGGGGTGCAAATTCTTCTCACTTTCTTGTAGTGATCCCCATAGTCTGCAAACACTAAGTCTTGCCCTTTGGATGTGAGGACGTCGAACAAGAGATTGCGGGGGCGCGCCCCGAATTCGACGCCATGCGTTTGAAGCACGTCAATGGCGAGGGTGGGCGACGAGACCACGACAGTGCTGAGCTGGCCCAGTTTTACCATGAAGATATCACCATAGCTGGCGGTGAGGTCGGTGAGAGCTTGTGGGGTGAGGCCATGAGGGTATTGGAGCAGGCTACCGATGATGGGCCAACCCAGGGGGCCGGGGGGGGGCTTGACGGAGGGCGTTCGGCCGAGCTTGAAGAGCAAGAGGAGGGCCAGGCCCAGGAGGAAGGCAAGAGAGGCTTGGAGAATGGGCAAGGTTTCCATGGCAGCTTGGAAGTGCGGTGTACGTTTTGACACTTGGTGATTTGTGCAGTGTGCGGTTGACTTATAAGTTTCGTGATTCCATGCTGTTATGTGTCACCCTCTCAGCTAGCCACCAAGCCCGCCTTCGAACGCCTTTAATGCTACAAACCGCATGTACATCACGCGAGGCTTAGTTAGGGCATGGTCACGTGAGGCTTAGTTATAACTGAGCCTCGACAGTTTTCGAGAGAAGCTCAGAGCGTTCACCGCCTACAACAGGTAGAAAGAGGAAGAGCTAAGAGAAAAAGCTAGCGCCGACCTGCAGTGGGTGGGCGTAATTTTGGACTATGCCTTTTTAGGCATAGTTAGAGTACGAAGCCGGTGGACTACTATGAAAAGCTGCCTCACGCCAGACATGGTCGGCTCAGCTAATGAAAAACTAAACCTCTCCGGATCATAGCCTTATCAATTATAGATAACTAAGCCAACTATGCCCAAATAGAGCATCAAATGAATAACTAAGCCTCTTGCATGATCACGCGAGGTTTAGTTATTCATTCACCCTCCCAACTAAGCCTGGGAACCTCACAACTATGCCAAGTTGGCATAGTTACAAAGGGTGGGCATAGTTATTCATTTAATGTTCCTTTTTGCATGTGACCAAGAATCAGGCTTAGCTATTTGCTCAAATAACTGATAACTAAGCCTCGCATGACCATAGCGTTACTTAGACTGTGGTTAATGGGAACATTTTACACGTCAACAAGCCCGATTGCAAATGATGAGTGTGGTAGAGGAGTGGCTTGTGTAAGAGCCCCGACCCACTTGGCACTTGCAATGGCTATGGCGGTTGTCGTTCATCAACTATTCTGGTCACATGTAGCTGTTGTAGGGCTTGTGCAGGATTGGGGTATGCACTGCATTCCCTCTAAAATTTCAAAATTAGTAAATATATGTATTGCTTCACTTTCGCAAGTTGTGCAAGCAACAACGGTACACACAAATGCACGTCATGATGGGTGTTAATATTGTCTTCTCTAATCGTCACCACCTACTTCTCGTACAAGTGTTGACATTACAGTGAGTAGGCTAAAAGTGTTGTAGCCCCTAAAAATCTTTAGTGAGATGGGGCTCTAACTTAATCATATGCCCACCTCGTTTGGGAGAGTCTTATACAGAAAGCAAGGGTAGAGAAGCTACAAAAGCTACCTCTAAGGCTAGAGCATCTACATGCAAAGTCGGGTGTTCACTGCTACCTTCTTGTGCAGATTGAGATTTCTGGAAAAATCTTTTTTTCTTTCTTGTTAAAAAGAATTACATACAACTTTGAAATCACAACACACACACCCAACCGCCGTAGGTGGATGCAGCCCGACCCTTAAGGTGAGTCTTCCCGACTAGATATGGTTGGCCAAACCACATGGGAAATTCCTTGAAGTGCTAGATCATGTCCTCAAGTAGTCAAGGGGTGTTGAAGCCACTGTTTGGAAATATGATGTAGCTAAGTATATAATTGAGTAGATTACTTAACAGAGAGAGATAATTTACACACACAAGAGATTATAGAGTAGAGAGAGAGAGTACACACGATATACGTGGTTCACCCAATGTGGGCTACGTCCATGGGAAAGCAGCCACTCAATGGCTTTAGTACTTCAAAACAAGAAGTAGGTTACAAAGGGATGTTATCCTTTTGGAGCTCCCGCCTTGCTTGACTCTTACCACCTCACACCCACCTTGTTGCATCAACTTCACACTATGAAATGTGTGTAGAAATGGCCTCCTTTTATAGGCCAAAAGGGATGCCCTCTCTCATGAGAGGCAGCCATGTGTAGCCGCCCTTGTGTACATAAGTCCAAATCGGACCCTCCAATCCGCCCATGTGTGGCCGCCCTTGAGAAGACAGGTCCTCCTTTGAAATTGTCCATCGGCCATTGACTTTCGACCATCGGACATTGACTACCGGCCACCGGCTAACCGGCCAAATGACTGACCGTTTTCGGACCACTTTCCGGACGCCGTCCGGCCATAATATTCCAACGGAAAGGAATATTTGAGCTTGGGCTCGAGACTGGGCGTGAAAAATTTGGTTTCCAACGAGTGATTTTTTCTTTACGCACGATGGCTTCTTCTCATAATGGGGGCCTTACAAATGTGCGTTTTTACCACAAAAAATTACAAGGGGTAAATTAGGCTCCATACTTAACAGCCACCACCTTTGGACTCATAGGCTATGACTCTTTCAGTTGAGCTAGCACTCTTTGACAAGCTACAAAACACTTTCATAGTAGTATGTGAGACAAATAATTGCCGGTGCACATATGATCATCATGCATGTACCTTAAAAGAGATTGTCCCCACAAAAGTTTAGAGCTGAAGACAAAGCATCAGGTGTTCATAGAACACCAACCTTTTGTATATTTTTTGTTTCAATAAACACACACACACACACACACACACACACACACACACAACACGGATAGGGCCTGGAAGCTCTAGGATATTTTCAAAGGATGCGAAGTGAGGACATCTATTGAGATGCAATTGACTACGCTTGAATTTTGAAGGCATGTGGCACTACGCAAGACATTGATATGGGCAAAAGAATTCATAGAACGTGGTGCTTGTCAATGCCTTGGTCAACATGTATGTCAATTGTAGTTTACTTCAGAAAGCACATAAGTGCTTCAAGAGCTTCCTATCCATGATGTCATTCAAGCTTCCTACCAAGCTTTTGGAGGAGACCAGCTGCCCTTTTGAATGTTCCAAGGTTTCCAAAACTTGCAAACAAAAGCGTACCCTCTAGGGGTGAAATTGGCATTTGAAATTAATATCTGTTGGAGAGAGATAGCTAACCAAGATTCAGATAGAACTCGTTCATTCTTCTTTTGATCCGCAAAGCCCAGAAGTCAGAGGAGGAGGATGCTCCCCAAACCCATTAACTGTATAGCTTGGTAGCAAGGTGTTGAAGATTGAGAATTCCAAAGCCTCCTTGTTCTTTGGGATTTCAACAAACTTTCCAAAAAACTTTTGGAATTTCTTTCACTTCCTCCAATCGTGAACCCAAAGGAATTTTCTTGCCAACGAGAAAACCTTGTTGAGTTAGTCATGAGAAGGAGACCAACAAGACAAGAAGGAAACCAAAGTAGACAGCAAGTAGTGGTTCAAAACAAGTACTCTAGCAAGTAGGTTAGGTTGATGATTCTATTAGAGAAAATGCTTTTTCTGAATCTTTGCAATACCAAGTCCCATATGTGGTTGAAGGACACATTAAAATCCATAGGAATACCTAGCAATGTGAAGATATGACCTTATTCAATCTCTTTGCAACCAACCTAGACTATAAATTCTTGGCAGGATCCTTTGGAAATTTTGTAACATGTTTTAGAGTGGTTAATCATCAGAGAGCCACTAGCGAGATAATAAGTGTTAAGGAAAGCCCAAAAGTTCTCTACTTACTGCAAATCATTTCTCACAATTGCATAGGTATCATCACAAATTGTTGAAGATAAAGTTGTTCTACAGATTCAGGTATGTCAATGGCTTTAAGTTTTTCTTGTTGCATTCAATCTTTAACAAGCCAACCCAAGGCATCAGAATAGATTTCATAGAGCAAGGTGAACAAGGGATATCTGTGTCTAATGGATTTATGCAAGGAAAATAAGAGTATCATTCACATCAATTTTGGTAGAAGCATTCACAAAAAGAATATGTACAAATTCTATGAAGAATCTACCTAGACCCATGCAATTTTTTGCCATTGGGCTTGCTAAGGGCCCAATGGCAAAAAAATGTTGATTGTGCCATCTCTTACATCCGTTGTTGTTTAGACGGTCAAGCCCTATACAATCGCCAATTTGTTGCTATTGGGCTCGCTAAGGGCTTGACAAAAAAAAAAAAAATGGCGATTGTGTCATCCTTGGATGTAGAGATGGTAGGCGATGGCCATGAAACTTTGCAAGGACAAGAAGTAGAATGATTTTTCCACCCCTCTAAATTTTCATGGCCATCCATTGCCACTTAGACAGTCACGTTCTGGAAAATCGCCAATTTGTTGCCATTGGGATTGCTAAGGACTCAACGACAAAAAAATGGCGATTGTGTCATCCTTGACCTTTGAGAGGGCAGCAATGGTCATTATCTTATATGGATGGGGAGTAAGATGCCACCCATGCCCTTGCAAAGTTTCATAGCCATCTGTTGTCATCTCAATGGTCAAGCCCTACACAATCACCAAATTTATGTCATTGGGCTCGCTAAGGGCCCACCAAGAAAACATTGGCAAGTGTGCTCGCGACGGCCAGCGATGGCCATGAAAATTTGCAGTGGCAGGGAGTAGGGTTCTTCTCCCACCTCTGTAACATTTCATCGCCATCCATTGTCATCCGTTTTCTGCCATTGGGCTCGCTAAGGGCCTAACAATAAAAAATGACAAGTGTGATGTCATTGACCATTTAGACGGCCAACTATGGCCATGAAACTTTGCAAGGGCACGGAGTAGGGTGCTTCTCTTGTCCCTATAAAGTTTCATTGCCATTCGTTGTCATATATATGGTTAGGCCATGCACAATCACCAATTTTTCGTCACTAGGATCAACCGCAAAAAGTTGGTGATTATGCCGCCCTTGACCACGGAGATGACCACTAATGTCCATGAACCTTTTCATTGGTAGCGAGTAGGGTGCTTCCCTTGCCACTAGGATCAACCGCAAAAAGTTGGTGATTATGCCGCCCTTGACCACGGAGATGACCACTGATGGCCATGAACCTTTGCACTAGTAGGGAGTAGGGTGCTTCCCTTGCCCCTACAAAAGTTACGTGGCCATCGGTTGCCAGCTATACCGGTCCATCCTTTCACAATCACCAATTTTTTGCCATTGGGCTCGATAAGGGCTCAACTACAAAAATTGGTGATTGTGTCGCCCTTGATCATCGAGACGGCTAGCAATGGCCATGAAACATTGCACGGGTGGGAAGAAGGTACATCCCTTGTCTCTGCAAAGTTTCATGGTCATTTATAATAGTCTCAAATGTTAGGTCCTTTACATTCGCCAAATTTTTGCCGTTGGGATTGCTAAGGGCCCAATAATAAAAAGTTGGCGATTATGTTATTCTTGACCGTTGAAACGGCCAACGATGGACATTATACTTTTCAAGGGCATGGAATAGGATACTTCCATACCCCTTGCAAAGTTTCACGGCCATCCATTGTTGCCGAGATGGCCAGGCCTTGCACAATCACCAATTTCTTGCCATTGGGCTTGCTCAATGGAAAAAAAATGGCAATTCTGCCATCCCTGATCATCAAGATGGCCAACAATGGCCATAAAAAATTGCAAGGGTAGGGAGTATGGTGCTTCCCCCACCCCTACAAAGATTCATGTCCATATTTTGGTGCTATCTAGATGGTCAGGCCCTGCACAATTGCCAGCTCTTTGCCATTGGGTTCGCTAATTGTTCAACGGAACAAATTGGCAATTACACCATTCCCGACCATTGAGATGGCCAATGATGGGCATAAAAATTTGTAGGGAAAAGAGTAGGGTGCCTCCCTCACCCGTGCAATGTTTCAGAGACATATGTTATTGTCTCGATAGTTAGGACTTACATAATCACTGATTTTTTATCATTGGGCACGTTCAGTGCCCAACAATGAAAAATTGACAATTGAGTCGTTTGTGACCATCAAAATGGCCAAAGATGTCCATGAAACTTTGCAGGGATAGGGGAAGCATCTTACTTCTTGCCGCTATGGGCCGAATGGTAAAAAATCGGCAATTGTGCCGTCCTTGACCGCCAAGACGGCCAACGATGGCCATGAAAATTTATAGGGGTAGGGAGTAGGGTGCTTCCCTTACTCTCCAAAGTTATTTTTCCATCTGTTGCCATCTAGATGGTCAGGCCCTACACAATTACCAATTTTTTACCATTCGACTCGCTAAGGGCCCAACGAGAAAAAAATGAAGATTGTGTCGTCCCTGACCGTTGGGACGACGAGCGATGGCCATGAAACTTTTTAAAGGCACATAGTAGGGTGCTTCCCCACCCCTGAAAAGTTTCATGGCAATCCATTAGTTTGTCTTGACGGTCAGGCCTTGCACAATTGCCATTTTTTTGCCATTGGGCTCGCTAAGGTCCCAATGAATTTTTTTTTACAATTGTGCCATCCCTAAGCATCGAGACGTCCAACGATGGCCATGAAACTTTGTAGGGGAGGGGATTAAGGTGTTTACCCCACCCTTGCAAGGTTTCATGGCCATTCGTTGTTGTCTAGATAGTCAAGCCTTGCACCATCGCCAATTGTTTTCCATTGGACTCGCTAAGGGCTCAATGGAAAAAAATTGGTGGTTGTGCAGTCCCCGACCGTAGAGATGGCCAACGATGGCCATGAAACTTTGTAGGAGTGGGGAGTAGGGTGGTTCCCCAACCCTTGTAAAGTTTCATATCCATCCGTTGTCGTCTCGACTATCAGATATTGCATAATTGCCAATTCTTTGCCATTGGGCTTGCTAAGGGCCCAACGATAAAAAAAATGGCGATTGTGTCGTCCTTGACCATAGACATGGCCAATGATGGCCATTAAACTTTGCAAGGCTAAGGAATAGGGTGTTGCTCTTGTCCCAACAAAGTTTCATGGCCATCCATGTCATTAAATATCTAATATCTAACCAACCCAAATGATTTTCTCATATTAAACTGACCATTTAATGTGGGATAATAAAAAGGAGCAAGGGTTAGAATATAGACATGTGCTTTTGGATCTATCTCAACACGGGGCCAATGGTAAAGGGGCCCAAATGAGAGATGGTTTGTCAAAGATCAAGGTTAACTATTGGAGCTTAAAATACCTTAGGGTTAGCTTCATTAAAGACCTCCAATGGTTAGTGTTAAAAGTCCTTGACCTTAGGCAAGCTAGGGTTGAGCTTGAGGTGGAACTCGACCTAAACTTGTCTTTGACCTTAAGCAAGCTAGGGCTGAGCTTGAGGTGGGAACCCAACCTAAACTTGCCTTTGACCTTAGGCAAGCTAGGGCTATTGAGCTTGAGGTGGGTACTCCACCTAAGGTGCTTGTCATGCTTGATTACAAAGGTACTTGAGGTACTTGTCATACTTAATGAGGAAGTTGCTTGAGAAGCTTCCTATGCATGGGGGGTAAGGTGCTTGAGTCAAAAAGAGACCCTACAAACTTAATGAGGAAGTTGCTTGAGAAGCTTCCTATGCATGGGGGGTAAGGTGCTTGAATCAAAAAGAGACCCTACAAAGTTAATGAGGAAGTTGCTTGAGAAGCTTCCTATGCATGAAAGTCCCAAAGTTAGGGAAATCTTTGACCTAACCTTCCACTCATCCAAAGGGCACCCCTTTTCTAAAAGGGCACATGGGACACATGTCAGACTCTCACTAAACTTAACCACATGGGGTGCTTGAATGCTATTGGTTGGGCTAAAGAGGGGTCCAATGAGCTTCTACTTCCATCCAACAAATATCTAGATATTTTCAAGCTCTCTCTCTCTAAGGGGTAAGGAGGACACTTGTCAAAAGACTACCGATGTACTTGACTGCATGCTATATGTGATTGGCTAGGGACAGAGGGGTCCAATGAATTTGAAGCATTTGGAAAAGCTACCACTCGCCCAAAGCAAGGGGGGGGGGGGGGGGGGGGGGGGGGGGGGGGGGGGGGGGGGGGGGGGGGATATACACCACACACATACTCATTTTGTGAACCATTCTCACTTGGTGAAAGTTGAGGAACGCCACCTCCTTCTCCAAGCTTGAGAAGTGAGAGCCTACATCAACACTCTTGGCTATGGAATGCAAAATCCAACCAAGAGCCATGCTTCAATGCTTAAGCTTGCCATCTTCTCCATCTTCATTACTATGCTATTATGTATGCTAGCAAGAAGAGTAATGATAAGTGAGGAACTATTTCTTTCTCCTATCAAATGTTTCTTCTTCCTCTTCCCTATCCTCATTCCCCGCTAGCTCTCTCCACCTTCGAAGGTGTTTGAGGCCTTTGGACTGAGGCTTGGGATAGTTAATGCTTTCTACAAAGTTTATGTTATGCTTGTGATGCATGAAGATTTCCATCTTCATTGCATCACCTAGGTCACAAGGAACACAAAGATTGTATTGTACCAAGTATCTCTTGATGGGAGAAAGTATAATACAAATGCCTATTGGAGGGGGGACCGGCTCCATATGAATCCGGTCCTCAACTATTGTCATGTTCTCTAAATTCTCTCTCTCTTGCAAAAGTATTGTTCATTCCAAGTTAACTAAGTACCATGTTTATGTTTCTACCATCAATTAAGTTCCGCTATGCTCACAAAGTAATATTTCAAAAGTGCTTCACCTAATTTCCTAATTCCGCTACTTTTAAAGTTCGTATGCCATTTCCATTACATCCATTGCCGTCTAGATGGTCACGCTTTGCACAATCGCCAATTTTTTGCCATTTCTAAGGGCCCAACGGTAAAATATTGGTGATTGTGTCGTCTGTGACCATTTCAGTGGCCAGAGTTGGCCATGAGACTTTGTAGGGATAGGGAGTAGGGTGCTTACCTCACCCTTGTAAAGTTTCACCATCTAGATGGTCATGCCCTACACAATCGCCAATTTTTTTCCATTGGGGTCGCTCAGGCGCCAACTGTAAAAAATTGCCCATTGTTTCGTTTGTGATCATGGAGATGACCAACTATGGCCATGAAACTTTGCAAGGGCAAGGATTATGTGCTTCCCGCATCCATGTAAAGCTTCATGGCCATCCGTCGTCGTGTCGATGCGCATCAATGGTGGGCAATAGGGCCAACACATGCAGATCAAGTCGATTTGCAAGATATACTTAACAGATAATTAGGTTAAGATTTTGGATGGGCAATTCATCTGAGATATCATTTGTAATGTCTTGATAGCAGAAGTGCGAGTCCAAGGTTGCAAGAGAAACATGCTATGCTAAGTAATGCTTTGGTGGTACCAATTATAGTGCATCAAAAGCATATTGAGGTAGAGGGTGATGTCCATAACCACGGTTTCTCAAAGATCAAAGCATGGCCACTCATTGAAGGGCAGCAACAACAAAGGTCAGAAAGAAAGCTAAAAGAGGAGTTTTCTTTTCCAATAGATTGGTGCCCGTCATTGCGAGGGTGGGAAAGACACCCAAGGTGGAGGTTTTTAATAACATATTCAGAGGGTTTTTTTATAATAACGATTTTGGAGGTTGGTTAACCAGGACTTAATTGACGTGCTGAGTGGAGATTTGCATGGCAGCGTTATTTCCAGAAGGAAGTTGGCGCCAACTAGAGGTGCGAGAAGGCACGAAGGTGGCATTTATTGAAGTCAGATCCACGAGTTGCATGGAAAACCGGATTGGGATAAATCACAAGCTCCCCCATTTGTCTTTTTGTCCACATGGCAATTAAAAAAGCCCCCCCCCCCCCCCCCCCCCCCCCCCCCCCCCCCCCCCCTCTGCAGAGCAGAGCCCGGCGTGCAGGGAGCAGGGCGATGAGCGAGGCGAGTGAGAGTGCATGTCATGCACACTGAAGGAGCTCTCCACTCACAACAGTTCTATCGCGATGTGGAAACCCCCCTGGACGGCTCTCATGCCCTACTCGCTTTCTTCCTTCTCTCTCTCAAAATGTCCACGTGGACAAATGACAAGGGGGTCAGCTTGTTATTTATCTCCATGAAAACCGGGTGAGGGTGGCTCCACGAGCAACATGCCAAAGGGGGGTCACCTTGGGTGTTGAGAGTAGCGCTACATAGAGGGGATAGGGAAGCTATTTGATGATTGGAGAGCTTCACGAACCTTGAAAGGGCCGGCGCTTTGAGGGAACAAGGGGAGGAGGTTCTAAAGTAGCGCAAGGGGAAGAGGTTCCAAAAGGTGCATAAGGAGGTGGTTGGAGAAGACCATTAGAAGGAAGGGAACCACCAACCAAGGGGTGTGCATGGAAGAGAAGGCAAGGCCGAAAGCCGCATGGTGAACAAAGGGGTGCAAGGCCAAGGTGGCTGTCAGGGAGGTTCTGCATTGCATAAGAGAGGGAGAGAAGGCCATCAAGGGGTAGTTTGATCTTGGTATGCTATGACACAGAAGCTACATTATTATTTGTAAATTCCTTGATTAAAATTCAATCTCATCAAAACACAATTAGCTCCCATTAAGCACAAAAATCTCTCCTAAATTAAGATGTTAGTCCCCTAGTTCTCTCTAATTGAGCCGATTATAGCCTTCTTATGATTGATAGCTCGGTTATCTCTTAATTAAGCCATTAAACCTATCTTTAAATTGATCTCCAATTAATCCATAGCTATTACACTCTTGCCTCACAGTCATTAAAAAGCACTCATAATCATATCACCATAGCTCTTTTTCATGAAAAAGCGTGTTCAACACACGATTTTGCAAAAGATCTAGACATAAATAGTGTTGGGGTTGTGTCTCTTGGGGTATTGGTGGCTTCAAATGTGCTTCTACTAGCCTCTCTCCTCTATTTACGATATAATCACCTCTTTGCTACGTTTACACCATCTCTACAATATATGCTCTAATAGCCAAGCACTTTGTGTGTTCTTGACTACACGAAATATACTCTGACATTTTTGGTGAACCTGACATGAAGGAGCCGGAGTGAGAGATTGGAGGATGGAAAACATAGTGCAACAACTCTATACAGGTATGAAAGACAAGGAAGTTATGAATCTTTTGGATGATGCCCTCGAGGGATTTCGAGCCCCTTATTTCCCGAGATGTCAACAAATTGATCTCAAACATGATGCGGATGAAGAAGAGTTGATGCAGATGCTCAATGAGGCTTTGGAGGGCTTTGTGTCTATTTCGAATGGCATTCAAGAAATTATCCATGATCAAAAGAGGGTTATAAATGTCAAACACGAGATGTGCTACTTTTAGATGCTCAAACCTCTTCAACTAGACGGAGTGATGCTAAACTGTTGACATGTACATCATTGATAGAGATGCTTAGCTCTATAATGCAATCCTTTGACCTAAGTGTGAAGCGTTGTCAAGAAGTTGGCGGTATTGCCACGAAGGCACCGGGCCTCTTGGTGTGAGAGTTTGTGAGAAAGCTCAAGGGTTATGAGAAGGAGCTAAGATGTAGATAACATAGCTTCTAGAGCTAAAGAAGAAATGTAGCCACAGAAGCTACTCACTTTCCCTTACAAACACACACGGATGGAGAGAACTCATGAAAGATAGCCAAAACAAAACAAAAATGAAAACATCGAGATTACGATCATATCGTATCATGGGTAGGATAAAAGGGTTAATGGATAAGTTAAGGATATTTAATCTTTGTTGTCCAAATAAGCTACGGATTGCTCTTTGGAACTGTAGCTTTGTGCTTACTATAATGTATATGTTTTGTCTAGTGATTGGGATTAGTTGTGAGTACAAATCCTCTTGATTCATAATAAAATACCCACATTCACATCAAAAGAGAAGTTATAGTCAATAATAGGTAGTATGATGGGATCTAGTGAGCAAAGTATTTCGCTGAGCCTTTCAAGACCAAATAGAAACACTATGTGTTGCTGAAAGTGAATCTTTGGACTAATCCAAATGTTGACCCTAATAGATTGCACAGAATGGAAATGAAATAAATTGCCTCTATGTGGATTATGGTTATTCATCAATGATATACTTAGTATGTTCAAAGATAAAGGTGTGAAAGAAGTGAAAGGAGAAGAAGAAGAGAGTTTCTCTCCCAAGCCCTATTGTTGCCCTTAGGCAATAAGGATAATGCGGGGAGAGAAGTACATGTAGCAAGAAGATTCTAGAGTTTGTGGAAGAGAATGAGAACCTTAAGAGAGAGAGATTCTTTGAAGATATAGTTACTAACCTTGTGCACATAATTGTTTCCCGCAAGAAGGTTGTGACCGTTACATTGACAAGATTGCTACTTGAATACCTTCCAATGAAACAATTAGGACACAACAAGAGAGATGAAAGGAGGAGTAAAGATAGAATTAGAGATAGATCTAAGTGTGTTGGTGATATTAAAGATAGATAATCAGAGATAGAGATAAAGTTACAGACAAGTATTGGACTAGATATGCAAATGAAAGAAAAACTAGCAACATATATCTTACATGAGAGCAATCGTCACCACCTTAATGGAGAGAGAAGATGAGGCAAGAATTCAGCCTTTCTTCAAGGGAAAGTATGGCACTAAGATGAGTGTGACACTATGGAATTGAGCTATTCTCACTCACTCATAAATTGCCCCTGAATGAAGAGAAGGTTGCCCTTTTTATAGGTGAGGGAGCCATGTTTTACATACTCACTTGAATAGGCTAAAGAATTAGCCCAAATCAAATGTTCTTTGGATATTTCTTAAAATGGGCAATATTAGGACTCAAAATATCATGAAATTCAGCATTTTTGGTCGTTAAGGCTCCATGTGGGTGCATGATGTATGTGGGCCCCACCTAGGCATCTTCTGTGTGGCTCCAGCAGGGGGTCCCAACTTGTGTGTCTTGTCCTTCAAGGCATCTTTGAGGTGTCACATTCACATGCTTAAGTCTTTTATCCTCCAAATATCTTATTTTATGGAAAAAGACCAAGATTACCTCTTTTCACTTGATTCACCTGTTTACCATCTCTTCTTGCAGTGTAGTTGTGAGAGGGTTTTTCATTGTTTTCCTTGTAACTTTTGACCTGTAACTCGGATTGACATGCTTCAAAAAGCAAAATTGGACTACTAAAAGAGCTTGACTTGGCTTTAGCATTTTCTCCACGCCCTTAGGTCAAGATTTTCAAATTGGGATGGTCCAAGAAGCTTTGGATGTTCCTTTTCATAAAGTCTTCTAGTAGGCCCTTCCCTCTTGTATGTATCCAAGAAGGTATGCATTATTGAAGGGTTACATTATTAAATAAATGTGAAAAGAAGAAAATAATTTATATATGGTAGGGTATAGCTGAGATATTAGAAGAAATATACAAATGCTTTTCCCCCAGACAAAAAGAGGCACAATCATTGATACTTCTCTTGCAATACTTTCTAATAGTTATGTACATTTATATTACTTCAAAGGTAAATACTAAGGTATGGTAGAAAGCTTTTATTTATGCATATGAGTATTATATGAAGTATACTTATGCATCAAAAATTCACAAGATAAATCGTTTAATGTCCGTTCCCACTATATGCGTGCCACAGCACGACATCGACCCCCTCTAAACCTGCACATCCTCCGATATGTGCCACATTGTCTCTTTGTAAGATCAGCCCTCTTGTACATCTTCCTTGCTTTCTTCTTCACTAGATGATTCCAGAGCTTCATGTTCACTTTGATCTTCACCTGTGTTTTGCTCTTCTTCCTCATCAACATCTTCTAGATCATTGTCTCCTCTTCTCTTAAACATTTTGATCCTTTTTCTCGCAATGGGAATCTTTACTTCTGTACCATCTAGTTCAGACAAGCTGTAAGTAGCATTTTCATGCACATGCTTTACAACATACGGTCCAAACCATCTTTTTGAGAACTTACGCATGATTGTGTGCTGGTTATCAAGGCTACTATCATACACTAAAACCCAGTCACCTTTGTCAATTGCTTTGCTCCTGAGTCGATGTCGCTTATCCAACTAGTCCTTGTTTTTCAACCTTGCATTTTTGAGTCGTTCTTTTGCAGCTTCAATGTCTCCAGGTCTTCTCTCTAGTTGCCTTATATGCAGTGCAAGGAGATCTTCCCTGCTAAGCCCCTCTTGCCAAGGTAGTGCATTCCATGTCGGAATTGTATCTTCAATCGGCATCACTGGCTTTTGACCATACATTAGCTCTGCAGGCATGTAGCTAGTTACTGAGCTATGTGTTGTACGATCAGCCCATAAAGCATATGGTAACAGTTTTGACCACTCACCAACTCTTCCTTCGCAAGCCTTGGCCAAAGCTTTGATGATAGGAAGATGCCCTCTTTCACTCTTTCCATTGCCTTCAGGGTTGTAAGCTGTAGTAAGAGAAAGCTTGATTCCTAATCTAGAAAAGAACTCCCTTGCTTCTTCGGCATCCAGATCACCTCTATCGACAGTGATTTTTCCCACACAACCGTAACGGCAAATCACCTCATCAAGAAGGAATTTACACACAGCTTCTATGGTTTTAGCTCTTAATGCTCTTCCTTCAACCTAGTTAGTTAGGTCCTCTCGTGCAAGAACCAAGTATCTCATCTGCCAGAGTCCTAAAGGCATTGTGACTAGATCCACAACCCATTTATAGTGCATGGCTAGTGGATATGTAGGGTGCAATCCATCACGATGTCGGACATTTGAATACATTTAACAAGTTACACACGACTCTACAAACTGAGATACATCTTTATACATACCCTTCCACCAGTATTTTTCTTTCAACTTGGAGAAGGTTACCCACACACCTATGTGTCCAGGCCATAGACTCTCATGAAACTCTTGCGTGAGCTTTACTTGAGTCTCTTTTTTACATATAACCCATTGTGGTGTAGCACCCTTTTGTTTAGGATGCTTCCACAAGTAACCATCCCTCAAAAAGTACACATATGGTTTCCTGCGTATCATCTTGAATTCTTGTTCAAACCAATCATCCTATTTTGTTAGAGTACTCAAGTAGCTTCCAATAAGAAGCCAATCACCTTCATAAAGATCTTTCAAGAACAATTCAAGTGAATTAATCATGCAAGCATTGTTACCTTTGACATGAGAGATAGAATAGAACTTTGTGCCTACATCATCTCCCTCATCAATCATTTGTGACGCATCTTCATACCTTGCCCTTGATAGCATATCTGCCACTGTATTGTCTTTATCTGCAATGTGCTTAAACTCGGGATTTAAGGACTTAATGTAGGCAATCCACCACAACATAGCAATGTCTGGTGTTGAGCAACTTGTAATCATCCCAAGAAGTGGTAGACAATCTGTTTCTACAACCACACATGCACCAATTAGGTACTCTTTCCCATTTTTCAAGGTTGTAACCATACCCCATAGCTCTCTCTTTATTTGTGGATAGTTTCTTTTGCCAGCACTTAGTACCTTTGCTCCAAATATTACCACATACCTGCGTCCTTCTTCGTCATCTTGCCCTATTGCCCATCCAATCCCTATAGGACTGGTGTCTACTGTCACAATTACTGGCCTTTGACACTCACAGTGTACCTTTCTCAAAGTTGGTGCTGACTGGAGCAACTCCTTTAGCTTTTTCATGGATTTTACATGTGCTTCTGTCCATTTAAACTTTTGATTCTTTCTAAGCAACTGATAAAGAGGATCAGCTACATGTACATAATGTGGAATCCAAATAACATAGAAGATACATGCTCCCAGAAACCTTCTAACCTCAGTTTATCTAGTGCATGTTTCTTTCATTCTTTGGATGGCATCTACCTTTGCTGGACAAGGTTTCCTACCATATGGCCCGCACATGTGCCCCACAATGAGCACTTCATTGACACCAAACATAGACTGTTTCCCTGACAATGTAAGATTCACTTCTTCCAACCTAGACAAAATTTTATCACAATCATTTATGTGATTTACCACAAACCTGCCACATTCCTTGAGATCCAAAACTTCATCTTTGTCACTTTCTTCACATCCTTTGGTAGGCAAATCATCAATGAAAGGAATTGTGACTTGAGGAATAAAGTCACGTAAGACCTTATTCATCCCATTCATCAAATGTGCAACCGAGTTGGTTTCTCCCTGTGGCAAGGTACACATCCTTACCAAACCCAAAGGTGTCCTCATGGTTGTCAAGTCTCTGGTTTCGATTGCAAGTTGAAATTGATCATACCCTGAGTAGAGATCCCCCATTGAGTAGATTGCCCTCCCTGCAAACGCCTCTGCAAACTCATCCACAATTGGACCTGTACCTACATTTCTAATTGTCACCTTGTTCATTGGTTGCATATCTTGGATGAAGCGTAGAGAACCATTCTTCTTTGGAACTGTGAACCACCTGTTTGAGTATGGAGCACAAGAAGGCTCCAAGATTCGCATTTTGATTTTCAGTAGCTCTACTAACTTTGGCAAATGAGCCTTTGGAACCGGAATAGGCCGCAGATTCCAAGGCACATGAGGTATTGTGAAAATTACCATAGGAGCTACAATAGAAGGATCAACACATCCTATCTCATGTGGCTCAAATGCAAAAGCCTTACCATGCTTTGAAAGAATTTCTTTGAAGCACTTTGTCTCCTCTTGTGTTAGAAACTCCTCGCAACCAATCTGCAACTCTTGGAAAAACTCCTTTGTGAAGGTATGCCCAATCTTTTTAGGATTCCTCAAACTTTGTTGTAAAGGAGCCTGCTCAATCTTTTCCCTATTTTTGGGTGGTAAGGGTGAAGCTACTGGTTTCACCTTCTTTGCTACACTCTTGTATTTAGTTTCAACATGGACTTCTGGGCCAACTGTTTGGTTTTCTTTAAAGGCTTCTATTACTTGATACATTTCCATAGAGCAAACTTCCACAACTTCATTTTCAAGATGCAAACTAGACCCCATTATAGCATCAAGATCACCCATAGTATCTACAAAAGAAAATTGTTCACACAAACCCAAAACATTTTCAGTAGGCTCTAGCAACCCACTCTTTTTCATGCCTATTTGTACCTTATGCACATATTGCCTCTCACATCTCTTCAAATCTTCAAGTTTTGTAAAACATATTGATCCATTCATTGTTACCAAGGAGCTCGTTGAAAAAGTTTCACCTATTTTTGGATCAGACGAGACCCTTTTTCTTTCTGTACCACTACAATCCCGCTTTACAATGGTACTTGGCCAAAACCCATCATTTCTCTATGATCATGAAACTCTTTGCTCACCTTTGGTAGAGGATGTTCTCTGAGGTTGTCACGATTTCTTTCATGGTTTACACAAACTGTGAGAAATTGGACAGCTCGTTTACCATCTTTGCTACGTATCCTAGCATATGCTGAACCATCATCCATTATCTTTGTTTCCATTCGAACTCCCACAATGTAGGGTTGTCCAGGGATGAGATGATATGAAGATGTATCCTGTACAAAGAGGTTTTGGTCAATCTTTACATCACCTATTGTCACCTTCACACCTGGACATGCTGCATACAATTCACTGGATGAATTGTTTGCCACTTCCACCATCCAACCATGATCTGTGTCCATCGGCCATTTGCACTTGTTGTAGAGACTCTTTGACATTATGTTTATTTCTGAACCATGGTCAATCAAGGCAACAAATGGCTCTTCAAGATCACCTACCTGACCAAAGTTTCTGTAGTAGCCCTTGCCCAGTGACTTCGTGAATAGTAACTCCTAGGAATAGCTTCAACTTCTTCATCATCATTTGAGAAATGCACTTGCTTCACTCTCCCACTAGATTGGTAGCATCCTACCAGAGCTCCATCATCCTCCTTATTTTGCAATTGCATCCCTTGTGTCTTCAAGGTTTCTCCGTCAACCTGTGGACGAGCAACCTCAGCACGAGTTTGCCTCTTTCTCTTGATGATGTCATGATCTCCTGGAATTCACGCTTTGCAATGTCAAGGACTTCTCCCAGAGTGAACTCAATCTTGCTATTCAAAATCCTTTCCTCCAAGACTTTCTTTAAATCTGTAGCAACCTCAATATCAGATTGTAGTTTATAAGTTGGGCCTTTTGTCTTACCTTTTGTTGGCTCTTTCTTCTTTCCTATTGTAGACTCCCCCATGAGTACTTCAGGTGGAGACGCTCCTTGTGTCGGGGTTGTTTGGGAAGGGATTGAGTCACTTCTTCCCCCACTTCTAGAAGCTCTTTTTGACGGTCCTTCATCAGCATTCTCATGCATGTGTTTTTCTTCTACAATAGCCTCATTTTGTTGGCATTTTGTAATGTAGGCATGCACTGACAATGAGTCCACTGGATCATTCCATCCTCTTTCTAGACGTATGCAATCACCTGCTTCATGTAGAATCTCTTTTGTAAGCTTTCCCTTTTTAGCTAATTGCATGACATTTGGCCAAATTTGACCATGATGGTCATTCACCTCTTCATCACTAAGATGCTCAATTTTTACTCCATAAGTAGCTGCCTCAACTGAAGAGCTAGCATGGTTAGTTGCCATATCTTCAACTAAGGTTTGCATTCTCCCCTTCCCAAAGTCAGTTCTCAAGGGTAGACCTGTCTCTCTTAAGTGGATTTTACCATCCGTAAAAAAGACAACATCTTTTGACAAAGCATCACTAAAATCATCACAATCCCTTCTTACATAGTCTATACTATCACACCAAATACATCTATTAACAAACCCTTCTTTGGTCTGTTGTCTTTGCCTAAGAAGTGGCCTTGATGGTGTGCCTTTTTCTTCTAGCTTTGCAAGCTTCACCTTCAAGTCACGAATTCCCTTCACAAGTTCATCTAACATAGACTCATCAAACTTAGGAGCTATATAAGTAGGCTTTACCATTTTGTCAGAAGTTGAGGTTGAAGGACTTGTAATGTTTACTACCATCTTGTCCCTTCTTCTTTGTCGTTTGGCAAGCAACAAGACAGCACCTTCAACTTCATTCCAGTCGGTCTTTAGTCCTTGCTCAGCATCTTTATCTTCAAGAAGAAGCTCCAAATTTTCTTGAAACTCTTTACCTGCAGATATGTCTTCTCTGCATCTAGTGTGGCCCTTTCTGTCATGGTGAGTTGTGCATAGCGCCGCTCAAATTCCCTAAGTAGCTCTATTATTGATAGTCCTTGCTTTGGCTTGACTACCCATTCTAAGAATGTCCTTTTGGTCACTCTCTCCGAGTCCTCCATGAAATATTCCTCCTTTAAAGCTACTTTGAGTTCTTCCCAATTTTTTCTCCAATGCCCATCTTTAATTGCCCTAACATGCTCCCTAATTTCTGGAGCAACAACTAGCTCAAAGCTTTGAATCATCTCACCTTCTGACACGCGATGCAACTCCATCTCCTTCACATACTCGCGTAAGTACTTGGTTACATCTTTGCCATTGAACTGATCCATTCTGTTGACGACCACTTGTATGGCCTTCGTTGCCGAAATCTCCCTTCTTTCAGTAGCATGTTGTTGTTGCATGAACATTGCAAATGCTTGAAACATTTGCATTGTTGTTGGGTCAAAATGCATACCCTGTTGCTCAACATGATCACCCATGGTTACCCACAAACTCTCACCCTGGCAGATTCGCGTCGGGTTCAACAAAAATATGTCAAGAAGTTGCTGGTCTTGCCAGGAAGGCACCGGGCCTCTTGCTATGAGAGTTTGTGAGGAAGCTCAAGGATTATGAGAAGGAGCTAAGATGTAGATAACATAACTTCTAGAGCTAAAGAAGAAATGTAGCCAAAGAAGCCGCTTACTTTCCCTTACAAACACACACGTGATGGAGAGAACTCATGAAAGATAGCCAAAACAAAACAAAAATGAAAACATCGAGATTACAATCATATCGTATCATGGGTAGGATAAAAGGGTTAATGGATGAGTTAAGGATATTTAATCTCTCTTTTCCATATAAGCTACGGATTGCTCCTTGGAACTGTAGCTTTGTGCTTACTATAATGTATATGTTTTGTCTAGCGATTGGGATTAGTTGTGAGTACAAATCCTCTTGATTCATAAATAAAATAACCACATTCACAACAAAAGAGAAGTTATAGTCAATAATAGGTAGTATGATGGGATCTGGTGAGAGAAGTATTTTGCTGAGCCTTTCAAGACCAAATAGAAACACTATGCGTTGTTGAAAGTGAATCTTTGGACTAATCCAAATGTTGACCCTAATAGATTGCACAGAATGGAAATGAAAGAAATTGCCTCTATGTGGATTATGGTTATTCATCAATGATATACTTAGTATGTTCAAAGATAAAGGTGTGAAAGAAGTGAAAGGAGAAGAAGAAGAGAGTTTCTCTCCCAAGCCCTATTGTTGCCCTTAGGCAATAAGGATAATGCGGGGAGAGAATTACATGTAGCAAGAAGATTCTAGAGTTTGTGGAAGAGAATGAGAACCTTAAGAGAGAGAGAGATTCTTGTGAAAGATGAAGATATGGTTACTAACCTTGTGCACATAATTGTTTCCCGCAAGAAGGTTGTGACCGTTACATTGATAAGATTGCTACTTGAATACCTTCCAATGAAACAATTAGGACACAACAAGATAGATGAAAGGAGGAGTAAAGATAGAATTAGAGATAGATCTAAGTGTGGTGGTGGTATTAAAGATAGATAATGAGAGATAGAGATAGAGTTAGAGACAATTATTGGACTAGATATGCAAATGAAAGAAAAACTAGCAACATATATCTTACATGAGAGCAATCGTCACCACCTTAATGGAGAGAGAAGATGAGGCAAGACTTCAGCCTTTCTTCAAGGGAAAGTATGGCACTAAGATGAGTGTGTCACTATGGAATTGAGCTATTCTCACTCACTCATAAATTGCCCCCAATGAAGAGAAGGTTGCCCTTTTTATAGGTGAGGGAGTCATGTTTTACATACTCACTTGATTAGGCTAAAGAATTAGCCCAAATCAAATGTTCTTTGGATATTTCTTAAAATGGGCAGTATTAGGACTCAAAATATCATGAAATTCAGCATTTTTGGTCGTTAAGGCTCCATGTGGGTGCATGATGTATGTGGGCCCCACCTAGGCATCTTCTGTGTGGCTCCAGCAGGGGGTCCCAACTTGTGTGTCTTGTCCTTCAAGGCATCTTTGAGGTGTCACATTCACATGCTTATGTCTTTTATCCTTCAAATATCTTATTTTATGAAAAAAGACCAAGATTACCTCTTTTCACTTGATTCACCTGCTTACCATCTCTTCTTGCAGTATAGTTGTGAGAGGATTTTTCATTGTTTTCCCTGTAACTTTTGACCTGTAACTCGGATTGACATGCTTCAAAAAGCAAAATTGGCCTACTAAAAGAGATTGACTTGGTTTTGGCCTTTTCTCCACGCCCTTAGGTCGGGATTTTCAAATTGGTATGGTCCAAGAAGCTTTGGATCTTCCTTTTCATAAAGTTTTCTAGTAGGCCCTTCCCTCTTGTATGTATCCAAGAAGGTATGCATTATTGAAGGGTTATATTATTAAATAAATTTGAAAATAAGAAAATAATTTATATATGGTAGGGTATAGCTGAGATATTAGAAGAAATATACAAATGCTTTTCCCCCATACAAAAAGAGGCACAATCATTGATAGTTCTCTTGCCGTAGTTTCTAATAGTAATGTACATTTATATTACTTCAAAGGTAAATACTAAGGTATGGTAGAAAAGCTTTTATTTATGCATATGAGTATTATATGAAGTATACTTATGCGTCAAAAAGTCACAAGATAAATCGTGTAATGCCCGTTCCCACTATATACTTGCCACAGCACGATAGCGTATTACCGACAAATGTATGAATTAAGTGGGTACCTAATACACATGTTATGTAAGTGGTTGGTACCAATTGATCCAAGAGGCTATCATAGAGAACCTACTTTAAGTTGGTTGATGTATATGCCCTGGGACCATGGTGGATATTAAAGTGCAAATCAAGGTTTCAAGAGAATGCAATTGTTTTTGTAGCAGGTTGCATGGTAGTGTTTATTTGTTTTTATGCTATACGCGGAGGATTTTTTTGCTGGATTTTGTGGTTTGTGTGGTCAGCAGGTAGATTCCATGGCTACTTTTCATTTGATCTCTTTGGGCCGTTGAGTTATCTTCACATCTTTTGGATTGATATCAAAGGACTTGATGGCCATTCTGTGTGCAAGACGGGCTAGAGAATTATTGAGCTTGACAGAGCTTCTAGAATTAAGCTTGATGGTCAAGACGTGTGCACGATTATCTAGAGCATACTTGAGTTTGGCGGGGTTCAAGATATAGGGTTTCAAACTATTGGATGTGTTGGATATGCGATTAATACGGAATAAATATTGGTGAAGTGAAATTACCAGATGATGAATCTAGATCATGCAGTAGATAAAAGAAGTTGGCACAACCTGAGGCTGTGCAAGTTGAGAGGGGGTGGATGTCGTGTTCCTATGCTTCCACTGTGGGAAATAGGGCCAACACATGCAGATTGAGTCGATTTGCAAGATATAATTAACAAATAATTAGGTTAATATTTTGGATGGGCAATTCATCCGAGATGTCATCATTTGTAATGTATTGATAACAGAAGTGTGACTCCTAGGTTGCAAGAGAAACATGCTATGCTAAGTAATGCTTTGATGGATATGCCAATTATAGTGCATCAAAAAGCATATTGAGGTCGAAGGGTGACATCCATAACCATGGTTTCTCAAAGATCAAAGCATGGCCGCTCATTGAAGGGCAGCAACAGCAAAGGAAGGAAAGCAAGCTAAAAGAGGAGTTTTCTTTTCCAATAGACTGGTGCTCAGCATTGCAATGGTGGGAAAGACACCCAACGTTGAGGTTTTTAATAGCAATTTTAGAGGTTTTTTTGTAATAACAATTTCAGAGGTTGGTTAACCAGGACTTAATCCACAGGCTGAGTGGAAATTTGCATGGCGGCGTCAATTTTTGAAGAAAGGTGGCACCAACTAGAGGTGCGAGAAGGCAGGAAGGTGGCATTTATTGAGGCCAGAGCTGCAAGTTGCATGGGAATATACATCATCATTTGCAACATGGAGGGGAGGTGTGGTATTGAAGAGGAAGATCAGAGCTGCAATGGGTAGGAGTGCTACCATCTACGAGCACTAGAACTGAGCCAGGGAGGTGACAACCTTCACGAAACTAAGTACTCAAAGGGGATACGGTTCATGGTTGCAGAGTTGGAAGAGGTAGGGGTTGTAAGCAGGGTTGAATATTGCAAGAGGAGAGAGGGTCAAAAGCTACGGCACGTGGAGAAGTGCCAAGAGCAGCAAATAAGGGCACTGCTTGGTAGCCAAGTGGGAGACAAACCGACAGTCAAAGACAAGGGGCGGGCTTGTGCTAGAGAATAAAGGGCTGCATGATACCTGTAGAATGAGGATCGTTCGTTGCAAAAGTGAGGGGCCTTTGGGTGCTGCAAGTAAGGCCTCATGTCAGTGAATAAGGAGACCATTCTTAAGGGGACTTGGGTGACCAAAATCAAAGCAGCATGGGAAGTCAGTGAGTGCAACCACGTGGAAAAGAGGTGCCAAGGGTTGATGTTACTGGAAGGGAGTTGGCATGCAGGTAATGATCGGGTAGCAAAGAAAAGAAGCAACATATAGCAACTCAAGACAGAGTCACCGAATGCACTGGTTGTGTTGTGCATTCCACACACTTCATCAGGGATTAGATTGATTAAAGAATCAATCAACATTACATCAACATCCAGGACTTGTGTTGAGCATACGTCACACAAGCTAGGTTGTTCATATGTACGCTCTGATCGTTTACATGTATTCTGTAATGCACATAATAGGGTCTAGTTCTTGTGATGAGCTTCCCTCACACTCCTGGCATGTTCACCTCTCTCTATATCTCTCTTTGAGTGTGCTCTGTTATTTCTTAAATTTTCAATCATTATTTGTACAGTGTATGGTTTTCAATCATAATATGCCGTATTTTTCTATAAATTATGTCAGTTGTTTATGATTTACTAGGGTCATGACAGGATTTGATAGTTTTTCCTCTCATCTTATAACGTTTATATTTTAGAATTATATCTTACAGATGTAATGGAATTGGCCGGTTAGCTTGAGAGTAGCGGAATAAAGAAAGTACTTTTGAGAACTTACTTTGTGAGCACAGCAAGTGAGCATAATTGAAGATAACAACATAGACATAGCAATTAGTTAACTTGGCATGAGAAATACTTTTGAAAGAAGAGAATTTAGAGAACATGACAACAGTTGAGGACCCGATTTATGTGGAGCTGGTCCCCCCTCCAATAGGCATTTGTATTATGATTTCTCCCATCAAGAGAGACTTGTTACAAGACAATCTTTGTGTTTCTTATGACCTAGGTGATGAAAGGAAGATGGAAAGCTTCATGCATCATGAGCATAACATAAACTTTGAAGAAATTTTAACTATCCCAAGCCTCAGTCCCAAGACCTCAAACACCTTCGAAGGTGGAGAGAGCTAGCAGGGAATGAGGGTAGGAAAGAGAAAGAACAAACATTTCATAGGAGAAAGAACAAGTTCCTCACTTGTCATCACTCTTCTTGCTAGCATACATAATAGCATAGTAATGAAGATGGAGAAGATGGCAAGCGTAAGCATTGAAGCATGTCTCTTGGTTGGGTTTTCACTCCATAGCCAAGAGTGTTGGTATAGGCTGTCAACCTTTACTTGCTTGGAGAAGGAGAGGGAGCTCTTGCACTTTGCACAATGCACAATGAGAGTGTGTGTGAGTGTGTGTGGGAGAGTATACCCACTAGCTTGCTTTGTTCGACCCCTCCTTTGTAGCTCATGCTTGAAGCTCATTGGACCCCTCCAGGCCTAGCCAATCATAGGCAGAAGTCATACTAAGCAACAAGGGTAGCCATGGGGACAAGTGTCCCCCTTTTCCCTTTGAGAGAGAGGACTTGATAAATGCAAAATCAATTAATTAAATCTCCTAAATTATCATTGGATCCCTTGTTGGCCAACCAATAGGCTTCAGGCACACCATGAGGGCAACATGAGGAGGAACTTGACAAGTGTCCCTTTTGCTTTCTTTGAACCATGCATGCCTTGTGTGAGTGTGTGGGTGTTCTCTCTCATCCCCCTTCTTGTAGGGCTTGCCCCCTCCTTGTAGGGATTAGTATTGACTTTTTCACACCTCAAGCCACTCAAGCTTGGCCTTGGTTCCCACCACAAGCTTGGCCCTTAAGCCCCTCAATCTTGGGCCACGTTCCCATTTGGAGTACAGCCCTAGCATCTCAATCATCAAGCACCTCAAGCACCATAGTCATCAATCACAACAAGCACCTTAAGCTTGGATCAGCTTGGATCAGGTTCCCACCTCAAGCTAGGCCCTAGCTTACCTAAGGTCAAAGGACTTTTACACTCATTATTGGAGGTCTTCAATGAAGCTAACCCTAAGGTCATATGCTCCATTGGTTAGCCTTGCTCTTTGATAGAACATCTCTTATTTGGGCCCCTTTATCATTGGCCCTGTGTTGAGATAGATCTATAAGCACATGTCTATATCTTAACCCTTGTTCTTGTTTATTATTCCACATTAAATGATCAGTTTAATTTGAGAAAATCATTTGGGTTGGTTAGATATTAGATTTTATGGCATTACCTCTCTCTTGAAATCATAGTGGTCCTCGACTAAGAGGTAGAATATATAAAGCTATAGTCATTAGTCAATCTTACTTAGCGGGTAGAGGATCCGTTTTTACCCTACGACATCTTTGCAAGATGGATGACTAATCCATTTGGTGCTTGGGAGACATAGCTGCCGCAAGCATGTCTGCTCTTTAGTCTACTTCATTCTCCCAAAGTAAAGTGACAAATTCTACTTGGTATTTGAGAGACGTCGTCATCACAAACATGATTCTAAGCATGCATACTATTTAAATTTGTGCACAATTAAAAAGAGAACTAGTCTTATAAGACAAAAACATGGGTCATTTAAAAGAAATTTATACATTTTCTTACTCTAATGTAGCATTGTAAGCATTGACAAAGTTCATACTATCCTTAAGTTGTATTCCTTGCATCCATCTAGCATCTTCGAAAGGATAATTTTTGAACTTAATAAGATACCATTGGATAATCTTACCATGTTGTAGTACCTTGTCCTCCTGCCAAAGAATAGCTTCAAGTTGTAGCACCTCTTCTTGGTTATTCAACTTCGGGAGGTTCTTCAATAATTGGTTCACTTGGTGGCTCTCCTTTGTAGGTCTTGAGTAGGCTTACATGAAAAGCATTGTGTATGAGCCAATGGTTGGGAAACCTGAGTTGGTAGGCCGTCTCATTGATAGGTTTCAAAATTTAATAAGGACCTTAGTATCTTTTTGCTAGCTTAGCATAATACTTTTGATGGCGTATAGGATTTTTGCCCGTGGTTTGCTTCAATTGAGCCTTAGGAAACTTAAGCAAGACACGATCATTTTCTTTGAATGTTAAGGCCCTTCTGTGCTTGTCAGCAACAGCTTTTTGCCTTTGTTGAGAGGTGGATATAGCCTCCTTAATCTTTTGAAAAGATTCTTGTAGGTCACTACTATACTCATCGGCGGCAAAGATCTTCCCATGTACTTTGAGTAGCAAGGGAATTTTAGGTCTTCCCTCAATGATCTCAAAAGGTGCTTTTGCCATAGAAGTATGTACAGTATTATTGTAGGCATACTCTACAATAGATAAGTATTTTTCCCAGTGTGAGCGTTGATCTACTTTGGTAACATAAGTCTTGAGTAGATCGAGTATTGTAAGAAAGGATATCTCACTTTCGCCATCCGTTTGTGGGTGATAGTCCAAAGAGAAATTCAATCTTGTTCCTAGATTTTCAAAGAGACCTTTCCAGAAGTTATTGGTCATTCTAGGATCTCTATCTGACATGATGGATGTTGGTATCCATTGTGTTTGAAAATCTGAGATATGGAGAGAGTTGCCATTTGGTCCGCCTTAATATTCTTTTTGATAGTGTGCTTGCTTGCTAAACTTGTCGACTATTGTCCATATTCCCGTATTTCCATGGATAGACTTGGGCAATCCAAAGATGAAGTCCATATATATGCTCTCCCATGGTGAATTTGGGATAGGCAATGGCTGGAGTAATCCAGGTTTCTTCCCTCTATCATACTTGGTCTTTTGGCATACTACACATTTTGAAACATACTCTTGCATGTCCACTTTCATACATAACTTTCTCACGAAGGTAATAGGTAACACATAGCCTATTGCCATGGAGAAGATAACCATCCTGCAAGGTGAATGGTTCCTCTTTCTTCCCCAAAGCAAGGGCTGACATCATGTCTCTAAAGTCAGACTCAGTAGCATACTCATCTATCATAGAAGATAGATCATTGTGAGTAGCTATAGACACCACATTAACTTTTGGTCATCGTGAAAGTGCATCAACCACTTGATTGTGCTTACCAGCAATGTGAGAAATATGAAAATAAAACTACGAAAGAAAATTTTCCCCCCTCATTTGTTTGTCGGAAAGCTTGGTTTGCGTCATGAGATACTTGAGAGTTTGGTGGTCAGTTCGTACAATAAATCGAGTCCCCAATAAGTAGTGCTTTCATGTGTCCAGGACATGTAGAACAACTAAAAGCTCTTTGTCATAAATGCCCAAGACTCGTTCATCAGTATTGAGCCTTCGGCTCTCATATGCTATGGCATGCCCTTCTTGAAGCAAAACTGCTCTGAGGCAATCACCACAAGCATCATATTGGACCTCAAATGGCTTTGAGATATCCAAAAGCATGAGGACTAGTTGGGAGGTAAGCTTTTCTTTGAGCTTATCAAAATCATTTTGCTCCTTAGCAGTCCATACATACTTAACGTTCTTCTTGGTTAAGTCACGTACTGGTCCAACGTCTATAGTATTTGCACATACCAATAAAGCTTCTTAGCTCATGAAGATTCCTTGGATTAGGCCATGCTTTTATTACCTCTAACTTTGATGGATCCATACGGATACCATCTTGAGAGATAATATGACCTAGGTATTGATTCTCTTGAAGGAAAATTTCGCTTTTCTTTTGGTTGAGAAAAAGCTTGTTCTCCCTCAATCCTGTAAAAATCACTTGGAGATGTTGCTTATGTTCCTCCAAAAACTTTCTCCATTCGACAATTGAACATAGTTGGCGCATTAGTCAAGCCAAAAGGCATGACTAGATATTTATAAAGACCAAACATTGTGCGAAACACGGTCTTTAGGATATCTTCATCCACTATCCTTATTTGATGATAGCCACTTTTAAGGTCAATCCTATTGAAGTAGGTAGAGCCTTGTATCTTATCAAATGGATCTTCTCCCCGAGGCACAAGAAATCTGTTTTTGATAGTGATATGCTTTAGTGCTCGATAGTCCACACACATACAGTATGTACCATGTTTCTTTTGCAGTAAAAGGACTACAGAACAAAAGGGAGAGGAACTAGGCCGCTTAAACACCATTTTCATCTTCAATTAGGAGTAATAGTGTGCTCCTCCGTGGGGGCACCAGAAGATGGAAATGGGGTACACACTCGGAACACACACAAGTACCTCTCTATAGCCCATGATACACACATCACCCCAATCCACTAGGATTCAACTTCAAAATCCACACACTTAGAGAGGCAAACCATTGTTTGTACACCACTCTACACACACCATGCAACCCCGCAAACCAGCTCAATCATTCCGCACATGCTAAATTCGCTACCTCCCACACACACATGACCTCTCTCAATCCCCCTTTGCATAGACCACCTCGGGGGGGTAGACCTACCAACACACACTCCGTGATGCATGCGCACAAGCAGAGAAGAGAAGGGGGAAGGATGATTGCACAACAATGATGGCTTCAATTTTGAATAAACAACACCATGTACAAGACGCTCCAAATTGGCACATACATTGGCGAGCTCAAACATAACCTAGATACCCTCTTGGCACCACAAGATCCCCATGAAATGTGCAGGGTACAGTCCTCGTGAAACTTCTCCTTCTTTAACTCCAAAAGGCTCTCCAAGCCTTGGCTTCCAAACAACACCTTCAAAGCCCTTGGCCAAAAAGCTCCAACTGCAAAAGTCCTTTTTCAATTTTAAAAAAAATCCTCTTATATGGAGCCTTGAACTTCAAAAGAAACCAAAAACCAAAGTTTTTTTGGCTCATGCAGCTCGCTCATTTTTTACCTTTGACCACCATTCCATGCACTTGGCCTTGCACTTTTAGTACACTTGATAGGATGGTGACACCTTGACAACTTCCCAACCTCCAACTGCATGTGAAGCACCTCAAGGGGCCTCTTTTGGTTGTCACGGCGCCATGAAAACCCATGAGAGACCTCCCCTTATCCTTAATTAAAATGACTGGCCATGGGTGGCCGTGGGAATGGACCCCACACACAGCTATCATGTCATAATTTCCCTCGCACCAATTAATTGTTAGAGCACTCGCCCACACATGCCAAGATTATCATTGAACGTCGCAAGCAGCACCCATGCAGGGCCGAACCATCGCCGCCATAGCCTTGAGCTCGTGGCGCTCCAAGAGCTCATCCCAACTTAATACCCAATAGGGTGCCCCCATCTTGGATTTATAGCCCACGTGGTTGGCCCTCCTCTGTGCATATGGGTTTTACCCATGCCACATGGCAACACCCTATGAACTGAGCTCCAAAGGCCTCCACAACCCTCTCAAAAAACTTTTTTTAAAAATCCTTTTTTCCACCTTTTTGAAACCTCTTCCATTTAGTGCACATGGCTTCAATGGCTGATCGGCCAAAAGCAACCAAACTCTGACCTTTTTGGCCTCAAGAACTCCCCTATATTGGCCACCTTCAACTTTGTCGGGCCATCCAACCAAGCCTACCAAAATGAGAAAAAAATAGTTGACGACTCCTCTTCGCTAACTGCCCCAATCTTCACCGGTCCGTAACTTGGAAACTATGCATCCAATTGACGAGCAATCACTTTTGGCTAATACCTCATGCTGAGCACTAGTGTTGCAAACCTTGTTGAGCTACCAAAAACAACTGATGGCACATTTCCAATAGCAGGCAAGTTGGCCCATATCTGGCCCCCGTCAATCTTTCAAGTGGCCACAACTTCCCCCCTGGAGCTTTGATTGACGATCCAAGAAGACCGGAATGCTCCACAACTCGAGATCTACATATCTGTCTACTCACTCCACCTTCAGCTACTTGTCCATACCTGCCATGTTCATCATCGGGAATCTAAAACACATTCCATCTTTAGACAACCATATCTTGCACATCGTGGCTCCAAATGACAAGCTGTTTGGACCAGCATCTTAGACACTACATACTCGGGCACTGGCACAACACTCTAGACACTTGGCCTTGCCATCCCAATTGGCCTTTCTTGGAGCCCTTTTGGTCTAGAAAATCACATTGGGCTCACATTTCACTGCCATTTGTCCGCCCATGTCTCTCACATTGGCTATAGCCCTTTAGCTTGCACTTGTTAGCACCTCGGGCTCTGCATAGTGTGCCTCTCAGCATCAACCAACTTTGGTCGCCCAACTTTGATCGCACCAACATGTTGATTGCAGGATATGCCTGGCATGGGTGTGGCAAGGAAGATTTGTGTTGTTTTCACTAGATGTGAAGGGAGATCTCTCTCCAGATGCAATCACCTATGCTTGCACTTTGAAGACATGTGGCCTTACGCAAGACGAAGTGGATGAGAGAATCCATGATGTGATTGTTAATCAAGGGTTGTGAGATAAAGATATCCTTCTTGTTGGTGCTTTGCTTGGTATCTATGCAAAGTCCTTGATGGCCATCCTCTCCGGGATGCGGTCTCTTGGAGCCCATTGATTTCATGATAAAACCTACATGGCTATGGCAGAAATAGATCTGGGCTGTTTTGATCGCCTGTGAAGGGAAATCCTTTCTCTAAATGTAACCACTTGTTGCATTATGCACGACCTTCTCATGGGTGAGGAAATTCACAATGAGATTTCTACTAAGGGGCTATTTGAGAAACATGTTGTCAAAAATGGGGAGATACGGAGCTTGGACGATTGGCCTTTGAGCGGGAAATAGAATTAGAGAAATACAATGTTGCAGCATGTGTTAGTGAGTAACATATATGCAGCAAGTGGCTTGAAGGAGGCAGGATATAACTTTTAATGCATGAGAATCAAGAATGGTGCTTGGAAGTAGCCGAGATGTAACTGCTAAACTAATGCAAGTGAAAAGGCTTCAAGGCAATTGTTCCATAAGAATCAAGAATGGTGCTCAGAAGAAGCTAGGACTAACATAAAATAACCTATTCTTGCATGTTGAAGGCTTTTGACATTCAACAAGGCATTGACCTGCCGGCTGAGAGAAGTCACAACGAGATTGCTAGTCAAGTCTCTTGTCGGTGCTCTGGTCGACTTGTTTGGATTAGTGTTTTAGGATGCAACAAGTATATTTCACAAATCTACCTAGCTGGCGATTTAGACTAGCGTAAGTTGCACCAGATGGCCTCTCACCAAGCACCAGGGCAAAGCAATGGCAAACTGACGATTATTGGAATGAAGTAATTTCCATGCTAGGAAAAAATCCTTAGGGCTGCTTTCACTTGATGCAAAGAGAAATCCACACTCCATATGCAATCATATTTGCTTGTGCCTTGAGGCTTGTGGCCTTATGAAAAATATTGACATGCATGCCAAGGCTACGTTTCCTTAGGTCGAAACCATTTTGGGCATATCTTGCAATCTGCAAGCGCTCTAGGATTTGGACAAGGAGAGGCATAGGAGCCTTTCTCACAAGGGCATTTTAAAGCATGGATTCACTAAGAGGCTAAGAGACGTAGTACAATTTGTCAAAAATACCATAGTAGAGTACAAGTAGCACAAAAAAAACCATAAACACGACAAGGGAAGAGGCTCAATGCTTGGATTGATCATCGAGATCAACTTGTGATGTTCAATCCATGTCCACATGTGCTTGATTCCGTTTGACTCAATGGGAGACATCACAAACCTCCAAGACTTGGAAAGGAGAGGCATAGGATCCTTCTTGACAAGGCCTTTCATAATGTGGGATTTTGCTAGGAGGCCAAGAGATGTTGTAAAAATTCTTCAGAATACCTAAGAAGAGTATGAGGATTACAAAAACCCTAAACATGTCAAGAATAGAGCCATTGTAGGTGGTGGTATGGACATACCCATGAATGTTGCAAAGCTTGTTGTATATGTGCATCACATCAGCTATACCACATTTGTACCTCAAGAGTAAGCGATAGGTCACTTCCTCTTTGTGGAACCTTTCCACTTGCCTCTTACAATGTGCAAAAGAGAGCTTTAAAAGTCCATCATACTACATAAATTGATATAGGCATACCAAGACCTTTAGTGGGGGCAATTTCACCCACTCCTTTATACGTGAGCCATGGGGAGGAAACCCCTCAATCTCTCAAGCTGCCTTCAGCTGGGTGGTTTACATGCACCACCTCTATGATAGCTTTCTGGCTATTCCGATGGAGTTGCTCACCTTACCAGCCTGGAGCTTGATGATTGCCTTGGCTATGCCCAAGATGGACAACTCAGCTTTTGTGTCTAGCTAGCACCTCACCCTTTACACTCCAATTGTATATTAGGGCGAGTGCTCACATAACCTGGTCGTGTGATGCTCTTACCATCAATAGCTACCCTAGGGATCTCTCTAGAACTGGTCATTGGCAAGTATAATCATAAAAATGAAATACAACACGGGTTCAATTCCGAGGCTCTGCAAGATCACTCATCATTGTTGTTAATTGCAGATACCTCTATTTCAGAATCACCAAGGGCAAAACCTACTTGCTCAGAATCATCAACGCCACCCTCAACTTCCAATTGTACATGAGCGTCACTGGCCATATTCTCATTGTTATGGAGATCAATGCCAAGTACACCAATCCCTACAGAACAACAATCCTTATCCTCGCACATGGCCAGATCATTATCGTTCTCCTCACAGCAGACCAACCTGTTGACCAATATACTACCTCTCCACCTCTGTCTTCTCTTGCATCATCAACTGGTTCGTCGCCCTCTTCCTCACAACCCGGGCCATTGCAATCATTTGCTATACTGGCGCGAGAAAATTCTCCTATGCTAGCCTCACCCTCCCTACTTTCCCCATCTTCAATGACTCCATTTACACGAGCATCAAGGGACTCTCCAATTACTCTGCTGCTACCGTGTGTGTGTGTGTGTGCACGCGTGCACATGTGTGTGCGTGTGTGCGTGTGTGCGTGTGTGTGTGTGTGTGTGTGTGTGTGTGTGTGTGTGTGTGTGTGTGTGTGTGTGTGTGTGTGTGTGTGTGTGTGTGTGTGTGTGTGTGTGTGTGTGTGTGTGTGTGTGTGTGCGCGCGCATGCGTGCGTGCGTGTGTGTGTGTGTGTGTGTGTGTGTGTGTGTGTGTGTGTGTGTGTGTGTGTGTGTGTGTGTGTGTGTGTGTGTGTGTGTGTGTGTGTGTGTGTGAGTGAGAGAGAGAGAGAGAGAGAGAGAGAGAGAGAGATGTAGTGCAGTACAACAACATACCTTCTGCTCTTGCTTGCTCTCCTTTGTGCTCATATCTCCTTGTGTTTCTGATCTCCTTGCACTAGAATCTCCTTGTGCCGCAAATATCCTTGTGCTACTATTATCCGTGAAGATTTTGAGGGAGCGCTTCTCCTTTTTGAGCGATATCGCAATACTTTTGTTTCTCTTCGAGCGAGATCATAGTCCATTGGATTAAGATCTAGATTCTATGCTCGGGATTAAGACAATTAGCTCAATACGGTGGCCTTATTTGAAAAAAGGACCTTGGGCTCACCAAGTAATTATTCCACAAAATGTAAGAAATTTCCAAATGATTATTCCGGTATGGATAATGGTATTCTTCAAGATTGAAGACACAATGTGACTTAGGGAAGGTTCAAAAAAGCCCGCCAGCAGAAACTTTTGTTTTTGCTTCCTCCTCCTTGGAAGTTCACACAAGATGGAGGCACAAAACTTATATTGTACTAGGCGCAAAGCTCGCTACAACCAATAATTGGAATTGCCCAACTGGTAAAGCTAATCACTTTGAGGGTGTTTGTAAGAGGTCAAGCCCTGCAATTTTCTACTTCCTTTGAATAATGCATTGATGTTACCATATACATGTGGTAGTGATGTGTGTGCACACACTTGGACTGCTGGGGCATTTTTTCCCTCTTTAGGAGGTTTTTTCCCCCATGCATTGTATATACGCCCATCACTCTAGGGCTATCTATCTTTCCATTGCACACTAAGTAATATACTCTCAATTGTGTGCCTTGAGCTTCCTTCATCTTCTCCATGATGTGTGTGTTTTCTTGCAACCCTAATTCCAACAATTGGTATCAGAGCACGTTGTGTCCTCCCCGGCTTAGCCGCTAGCAGCTCCAACACATGCCTACTCACTTTCTCCAATTTTTGTGAGCTTCAGCGAGCGTTTGCAGGTTGACAAAAAATTTGGGATAGCTCCTATAGCTTAGTCTACGCAGATTTTTTATTGGGGCTCATTTCAGCCTCCGTTTCCACTACAGGGAGGTCTGCACAGGCAATCTTGTCATTTTGTGCAAAATTTTTGTTAGTGTCGTTTTTTGCATAACAGTTTCTATACAGTCTATTGTGGGTTGTGCTATATAGCACGTGATAGTCTCACTCGGTTTCTCTCATTTTGGGCAGTTTTCACATCAGGTGCAGACATTTTCCATGGCTGACAACAACACAGATGTGTTCAAGATGTTTTCTATTGAGGACGGGTTGGATGGGGACAATTACCCTATGTAGACATACATGATGCAACATGTTCTTGTGTCAAACAGCGTCTAGAATATTGTGGAGGGCATTGATGTACGTCCTGGTTGTTTTGAGGATGTAGGCGATGTTGAGGATGTTGCAGGTCTTGCTGCGAGAGTTGCTTCTATGAGTTGTTTTGCCTGCGGTAGAACAAGCTCATTGGGATGTAAAGGATGCGCAGGCTCATGCATTGATTGTGTTGTCTGTGAAGCGCACCATTACTCCTCACATTCATTCAACGAAATCTGCAAAATAGGCTTGGGATATTCCAGCAGGTCTTTATGCAAGCCGCAATGAGGCTAAAATTTCTTTGTTGCGTAAAGAGCTGGAATTGAAGATTATGCATCTTTCACATTTTTTGATGCGCTTTATGTACCTGGGATCAAAAAGAATCTTTTGTCTGTATTTGCACTTGCTAGACTTAGACTTGTAGTCAAATTTGTGGATGACAGATGTACAATTCATGATCTCAGTTTTGGTGATGGAATTGTTGCATCTGGCCTTTTGTGTCGTGGGCTATCATTAGGAAGAGGATGGGGTGTAGGAGGGCCTCTTTATTTTCCATGAGCTTATGGTGGTGATTAACATTTTGACGAATAGGTATACTCCATGTGTGCAAGAATGGTGGGTGTGTAAGAGATGTGTAAGAGTGGTCAAAGGATGCACTTTTCCCCCCAAAAAGGAGGTGGATAGTTTTATGATTTTCGGCCTTCCATAAATCCCACATATGATTTCCAATTTTAGCGGAGATCATAGATCTATAATCTACGCGTTGAGCTCATTCCATAGATATGCTACATGATATGGTTTTACCCACTAGATTTTAAATTCCATTTTGGGGGGAAACTTTGAATTTAAATAAACTAGCCGTTTTGCCTGTTTGAATTCAAAAGTTGTCATTTGATTACTTTCTTAAAACAAAAGGTTTGACTTCCTTAAACTGCCAAATAAAGAGGCCCTCCTAGACCCCATTCTCTTCCCGTTTTGCCTGTTTGAATTCAAAAGTTGTCCTTTGATTACTTTCTTAATACAAAAGGTTTGACTTCCTTAAACTGCCAAATAAAGAGGCCCTCCTAGACCCCATTCTCTTCCTAATGATAAGCTCACTTTGTATGACAAGTGTGGACAAAATTTTGCAAATGCAGTTGCAGATTTAAGGATTGTTTGAGATGCAAAATTGTGGCATGCACGTTTTGGGCATCTGAATTTTGCCAGGCGGATGGTTGCTTCTTTGCCACCTCTTGAAGCACCTGTCAAACATGTTTGTGAAGGCTGTATTTTGGGTAAAATGCAGCGTTCTAAGTTTCCAAAGGATGGTTCAGTTAGGGCCACATGCAGGTTGCAGCTTGTGCATAGTGATGTTTGTGGGCCCATGCAAACTCCGTCCTTGGGCAATTACCTATAATTTGTGACTTCCATTGATGATTACTCCAGGCATGCATGGGTATTTCCGCTTAAAGAGAATTCCAAAGTTTTTATGCGCTTCAAACAATTTTTGGCTATGGCTGAAAATGTCTCGAAATGTACTATGGACACCCTCCGTTTCGATCGAGGGGGGGGGTATATGTCTCATGAATTAAATGCATTTCTGGCTAGTCGGGGGATAAAACACCAATGTACAATGCCTTATATGCCTCAGAAAAATGGTGTAGCTGAGAGGAAAAACAAGTCACTTACAAAAATGGCACGATGTATGGTCAAAAGTCAAGCTTTGCCGCATTCTTTTTGGCTTGAGGCCATCATGTGTGCCACTTATGTACTTAACAAGTGTCTTATGAAAGCTTTGCAGTCTATTACTCCATATGAAGCATGGCATGATAGAAAGCCTTCTATTGAGCACATGCATGTTTTTGGATGTTTGGCATATACTTTGGTGCCACAAACACAGCGTAGAAAATTGGATGATAAGGCTGTCAATGTATTTTAGATAGTCATAGTGCTGAAAGTAAAGGTTATAGGTTGTATCATCCGCAAACAAAATGTATCTTGTTTTCATGGGATGTTCTATTTGTGGAAGATTATGTTCAGCCCTTGTTGTCATGTAGTAGAGACAATAATGTAAGCTCACAAGATATTTATGACACTTTGTTGTCTCTTTTTAGTGGTGGAAGTTCGAATGTAAATTCCAATGAGGCAAAAATGTATAGCCTATGGGGGTTTTTGAAAATGTTATGGATCACCCTATTACTGATGCAAATGTACATGATGTACTTGATGAGTAAAGGGCTGAGAATGAACAGGCTAGAGGTATGCCAAAATGGTTGGTGCATACTTTTGCGTGATAGTAAATTGGATGCACCTTTTTCTAGTAGCACTCATACAGGTTCTTTCCATGCATCTTATGCATCAAATTGTTATGCTTTGGCTGTGTCTAGCTTACATGATGTTGAGGAACCTCTCTCTTTTGATGAAGCACAGAATTCAAAAATTGGATGGCTACCATGCAATCAGAATATGATGCACTTATAGAAAATGACACATGGACCTTATGTGATTTGCCTCCTGGAAAAAATGCCATTGGTACAAAGTGGGTTTACAAGTTGAAACGCAAGCCGGATGGTGAGGCCATAAGGCTCGACTTGATGCAAAAGGCTCCCACTTGTCGTATGACTACTACACGTTTTCTATGTGCATTGGCAGCTCATTTTGGTTGGGATGTACATCAATCAGACATTGTTACTGCTTTCTTGAATGGTGAAATATTTGAGGAAGTTTATCTAACGCAGCCTCGTGGTTTTGTCAAGAAAGGACAAGAGGACAAAGTGTTTAGATGTAAGAAGTCTTTGTATGGGTTGAATCCATCCCCTCGTGCTTGGTATGAGAAAGTTGACACTCATTTGGTCAAACGAGGCTTTCGTAACAGTCCAATAGAAAGCACATTATATGTAAAGCGTGAGGGTGATGTACTTCTCATTGTGGTTCTTTATCTGGATGATTTGCTGATCACTAGACCAAAATGAGAGACGTATTGCTGAATTTAGGCTGATTTGAATGCTACTTTCAAGATGAAAGATTTGGGGTTTTTGCATCATTACTTGGGCATACAGTTTAAGCAGTGTGATGGTGGTAATGCCTTGTGTCATAAAAGTTACATAGAGACATTACTATGTAAGTTTGGACTTGAGGATTGCAAACCTATTGCCACTCCCATGGAAACATGTTTAAAATTGAGTATTTATGATGCTGGTGATCCTGCAAATGTCACTCTACCAAACTGATGTTGGATGCCTCATTTATGTATGCAACACGAGGTCGGATATTTAGCTTTCACTCTCACAGGTCAGCACATTTATGCATAGCCCAGGGTCTAAGCATTAGCAGGCTGTCAAGAGGATTTTCCGCTACCTTAGTGGCACTTTATATCTTGGCTTGTTTTATCCCAAGGGGTATCATTGCCGCCAGACTTACGTGCTTTTTTGGACTCAAATTGGGCTGGTTGTTTTGACACACGAGTGTCCGCAAGTGATTTTTGTTTCATGCTTGGCAGTTCATGTATATCATGGTTGAGCAAGAAGGAACCTATTGTGGCCACTTCTAGTTGTGAGACTGAGTACAAGGTAGTCTTCACAGATACGGTTGAGTGTGTATGGCTCAGACGCCTTATGGCTGATTTGGGTGTTGGACAGGACACTCCCAACACTATCTACACTGACAGTCAGAGCGCATTGCCAGTTGCTAGGAACCTAGTTTTTCATGCTCGCACAAAGCACATTGAGGTGCATTACCACTATGTCAGGAAGAGGCTCTCAGCAGGAGAGATCAACTTGGCTTATGTGCCAACACAGGACAACCTTGCAGATCTTTTCACAAAGGCATTGTCTTGTGAGGGCTCAAAGATTTTTGCAAAGCTTTGGGCTTACTCCCCTTTGTGGACTCTGATCTTGTCCTCAGGGCATGGCACTTCCCTTTACTCATGGCAGCTCTAGCTCACCGCATCACTCCAGGGGGGATTTGGTACCATATACATGTGGTAGTGATGTGTGTGAACACACAAGGACCGTCGGGGCATTTTGTCCCTCTTTAGGAGGTTTTTTCCCCGTGCATTGTATATACGCCCATCACTCTAGGGCTATCTATCTTTCCATTGCAGACTAAGTAATATACTCTCAGTTGTGTGCCTTGAGCTTCCTTCATCTTCTCCAAGCTATGTGTGTTTTCTTGCAACCCTAATTCCAACAGTTGAAGTTCTCTCTCTCTCTCTCTCTCTCTCTCTCTCTCTCTCTCTCTCTCTCTCTCTCTCTCTCTCTCTCTCTCTCTCTCTCTCTGTGTGTGTGTGTGTGTGTGTGTGTGTGTGTGTGTGTGTGTGTGTGTGTGTGTGTGTGTGTGTGTGTGTGTGTGTGTGTGTGTGTGTGTGTGTGTGTGTGTGTGTGTGTGTGTGTGTGTGTGTGTGTGTGTGTGTGTGTGTGTGTGTGAGAGAGAGAGAGAGAGAGAGAGAGACTCGCCCAATTTTACATGGGTCTGGAAATGAAGTTTCCTTTTGCTGCCCAGTCATCACACAACAAGGTGGATCCTCGCACCTGCCCCTCTCTCTTTCACCTTTGCGTATGAACCCAACCTTAGGTTGCATTTAGACTATCATTCCATAACACACTACGGGCACAAGTTTTCTTTCATCCTCCCTTCACATTGCGCAGAGCTAGCGAACACAAAAAATTGATGCCTTGATAATTTATGGGTGCCATTCGTTTTTTTTGTGCATGTGCCCGAATAGCTAAATGGCTCTCCGCTTTTACAATGAAAAGGGGCTGAAACATGTAGAGTTTCAAGGATGGATGCCGCTCATATTACTGGTGGGCCTGGACGATGAAGCTTCCCTGTTCACAAAATTGCAAGTAGCCATCTAAGGGCTGGGTCGCACGCATAGTGAGTGGGGGAACTGGGAGAGTGCATTTTCTACATTTAGCAACTCCTATAGTGCATGTAGTAGTATCGCACACAAATGCTAGCCATGTTATTGCTTTGAAAAAGGGGGGGAGTAGGCTATTTTTCTACAGAACAACAAGCGAGCTTGATTATCGCCATCTCAAGGCCATGAGGCCTTGATCTATAGCTTTCCTTTTTAGTGGTGTCTTTGTGCGCTCCACTATCGTTGCATGAATGCGGCCAATTTTCTTCTAATGTGTTGTTAATCCTACTCGGCAACTCGGCTCTAAGAATCACACCCTTCAAAAATCCTTTGTTGTACGTAGAGTACCTCTCTCTCTCTCTCTCTCTCTCTCTCTCTCTCTCTCTCTCTCTCTCTCTCTCTCTCTCTCTCTCTCTCTCTCTCTCTCTCTCTCTCTCTCTCTCTCTCTCTCTCTCTCTCTCTCTCTTTCTTTTCCATCTTTTACACTATTGATGGTCCCTGAGACCTTAACTGATATGTATCACATACCTTCGCCCGAAAAGGTATCGTTGTATCGTTTTTGTTTTGGTCCCATAGGTCATATCTGACCTCCGTGGATGATAAATCAGTCTATCTATCTATCTCTCTCTCTCTCTCTCTCTCTCTCTCTCTCTCTCTCTCTCTCTCTCTCTCTCTCTCTCTCTCTCTCTCTCTCTCTCTCTCTCTCTCTCTCTCTCTCTCTCTCTCTCCTTCTCCTTGGCACTATTTGACATGGAGTCTTAATGAGCCCAAAGCGGTGGGTTTAACAATCAGAGTTGAAGCCCACGGATCTCGAGGCGGAGGAAGGGTGCAAAAAAAGGTCAACGCAGTGGTAGCTAGAGATTAAACCGACCACCTCAAGGTTGGAAGTCCAATGAGCTAACCACGCATGCACATGTGACTTGTTGATACGTAAGTGAATTCACAGTGGGTTACATTTATAGGTCGTACCAAATAATAATACATATAAAATGTCCTTATACACCAAAAGCCCAAATAATCACCAAATAGCCATTTTTTTTCAATCAAAATATATACTGATCAAAAGATATTTCAATCAAAAAAATTGCTTATATACAGACAATCGTCGGTTTTGATCAAAAACAGCGACTGCAGTTGGAGAGCAATAGACAGCTAGACACTATTGAGGTATACTTTTAAACTTGTTTAAATGTGTACTAACTTGTTTTTCTGTGTTGTGCCAGACTTGTGTGGTGCGGTAGTTTTTCTCTCACCACAGAGTTGGCTTGCAGGTTATAGGCCACTTCATGGTGTGTAGCCATCCCGGATCACTCTAGAAGTAAGTAGAAGCTAGTTGCTTTTCTTGTTATGTGCAGCCACTTGCTCACTGCAGGGAAGGGTTTTAGGACAGACTTAGATTCTCACTCGTGTGGTGCAGTAGTATATCTCTCACCACAGAGCTGAGTTAGAAATTAGTGGTTGAATTGTGGAATGAAGTAGGCATGATGCCACACCTCTCACTTCACAGTGACCTAAAGGTTCCTCAATTTTAGATCATCTCAAATCATCGTTTGTACCACGAAGAAACGCAAGAGTTCTGCTCGTCAAACAGAGAGTGGAGAGATGCATAGTTTATGCCCTCTTCATCTCTGTGTGACGCAATGTTTACTCTTGTACTTCAGACTCCAAAGAAACGTCATTGTTCATCACTAGATGACTTGGTGTTGTCTTGGATGTAGATACATACAATATTTGGCCTGCATCTGAGATTGTTAAGTTGTTCGCTGATGTTTGTGTTGTGAGTTCCACACACTTCATCAGGGATTAGATTAAGTCACATCATCGTTCTTACTACATAGAAATACGAGAGTTACATTTGTCTACTTAAGAGTGGAGAGATGCATACATATACCCTCTTCATCTTAGAATGACATGCCTTACCCTTGTACTTTTTGATCCGTAGATACGCCACTCATTAGTAGATGACTTGGTGTTGTCTTGGATGTAAATATGTACAATGTTTGACCACAATCTGAGATTTTTAAACTGTCCGTTGATGGTTGTGTTGTGCGTTCCACACATTTCATCAGGTATTGAATTGATTAAACTATCAATCAAAATGACAACAATGTCTAGGACTTATGTTGAGCGTACCTCACACAAGCTGGGTTGTTCACATGTACGCTCCGATTGTTTATGTCCAGTTCTTGTGATGAGTGTCCCTCACACTCCTGGCATGTTCATCTCTCTCTTTGTGTGTACTCCTCTCTATTGTACAATGTATGGGTTGCAATCATAATATATCGTTGTTTGCTATTAATTATGTCAGTTGTTTATGGATTAGGTTCATGACACAATTTTGATAGTTTACCCTCTCCTCTGACAACGTTTATATTTTAAAGTGATAGTATGTCACTTTCATCACATGTCAGAGCCTGAGCTTCATCGTTCCCCCCTAAATCTCTCTGCTCTGGAGCATTATACCAGCTCACAGAGGCCTTAGTGAAGTGTATATTTGAGCAGCTTCAGCTCGTATTTACGCCCGTTGCTTTTGACATATTTCTAATGACATCAGGTTCATTATTGAACATGGTCCCAATAGTTGAGAGCACACTGTTTTGAAGTCAGTCATGACTTCTTTATTGGCCCTTTTTTGGTGCATTTGAAATTTGGGATCCAATACACTGTAGCACCATGCAATGGTGTATGCAATTGCACCCATCTCTTATTGGCAGCTATGATTATAGCAGCTTTGTCCTTTGAACCAAAGACAATATGCTCTCTTACTTTGCATAATGCCTCTGACATATATTAATAAACTCGACCAAAGACGAAAGAGTCTTTTGAGACTATTCGCAAAAGATCTAAAAATGGTTTGGCCAGGGTGACAATTCTCTCTACATTGTGACAAAAAACTTGCGAGTTCACAAGCTATGCACAACTCGTAGCTTCCTCTTGGTAGCTAGGATACTTGATGAGCCAAGCATCTGATCATCTATCGGCTACCATTTCAACCAAAGCAGGCTTCACTTCTTGCAAGGTGGAAGACGTAGTATGCGGTTGCAAACCTTGTCGCACAAAGTATCTATAAAGTTTTATTGGGTGATTTTATTCAAAAAAGAGCATACAAAAATTGATACTCTCTAATAAAGTTTACCATATGATTTGCATCCAGTAGCGTGTGTTTTATGATGACCATTTTACCAATGTCTTTTAATCGTAAATTAAGAGTATGCGCGACACATGGCACCCAAGTAATCTTACGTACTTAACTTGGATAACCCTCCCTGTAGCCTTGTAATTGGATGCATTATCTTTGACAATTGCAATCACATTCTTTGACCCACTTGCCTTTGCTATGGTGCACTCATATATCCTAGCTAGATAATCACTGATCTTCTCTTTTAAAGAGACATTGATGGCTTCTACAAACATGGACCCTCTAGGGTTGATAAGCATCACATTAATGAGCGGCTTCTTCTGATAGTTGGTCCATCCATCCAACTCTATGGTGCAACCATATGCAGGAACAAAGTCTACCACCATGCGCTTGAGGATGGCTCCAGTTCTGTCTTTCACTTTGTCTAGATACTCTGTGCGCATCTTATTATAATCGGGAAGCACAAACCCTTTTTTGGTTGTGCTCATTAAAGCATATTGAATTATGGGGTTGCGCATAGCATTGAATGGTATACCACACGTCACAAAATCTTGCATCCATTTCAAGTGCAACTCAAGCAACCATTGCTTATCAAACGCTTCATACAGTGTTTGGCCATTGGATGATGCTTTACTCACTTTAGTTGAGCTAGGATTTGCTGTTGCTCACGTTGAAGCATGTCCATAAAGAGGAGGTGACTGGAGAGTGTGATTATTTTCTTCCATATGCACATGCTCTGTCCTCTCATTGACAACAGACATTGCAACATTCATTGCAACTTGCTTGTAGTAGCACTTTTCTTTTTAGTTGCAAGAATTTGCTCTACTATGCGAGCATACTTTGGCAATCTAGCGTGAATATCTCTTGGTGGAGCTGTACACTCGGACACATTATGAGGGACTTTAAACAAATGATCTTTGATTCTGGTCACATTACCACAAAAATCATGGCCGTAGGTCTTGCATTTCAATTGAGATGTATTCTTTCTGGCACGCAGCTCGTGGACGTAGCTCCACTCATGTCCTTTCACCATGCTAGCAACTTAATTTAATTTGCTAGAATCAGTAAATCCACCTATCAATCTCAAGGTCAAAATTAATTCAAAGCAACAATTTACACAAGCAATGCTCTATAAATCAATATAGTGATCAAAATCTGTCCACATTATCAATTAGACTCGCGCTACATTATCAATTAACAATAAACAATGATAGTCTTATCGTTCTTCAATAGACTCATGTCAATCAAATTTTATTTTCCAGCGCTAAATCACTTCATCACTTCAAACAAAACTTTTCAATCACAATCGTCACATTGCACTACATCGATTCATCTAAAGTGCAAGCTTTTGACTTTCACACATTACGATAATCGCTAATTTTAATCACTTATTTAAAACAATACAAATAAATCTCATCATCACGTTGCACTATATCAATTTATCTAAAATGCAAGCTTACGGCTTTCACACATTACGATAATCGATAATATTAATCAAATCTTGCAATTGATTCTCATTGGAACATGAGGATTAATTGCAAACCTTAACGATTATCATATCTTTCTAAAGTGCGAACATGAAGTTCTCACACTCCATAGTAGATCTTTGAGCGCTTATCAATTTGTAGTTGTTGTAAGTGTATAATCACACAGTATGATAGACAGAGAAATCCAAATAAAGATAATTTAATATCAATGTATTTGGACATGAGATTCCTAAAATTTAATTCCAATGAGAGCATAGTGTGATGGCTCTACACAAGACAAAAAAATTTCAACATATGTTCACTTTGAAGTGAGAAAATATAGGCACATCAAAATTGAACCTACCTAAATAAAACTAACCTCTATTCTATTATATTTTGCAGACTGATAAACTCATGTGAGAGTACATTCTATACACAACAGAAACCTCTAAATTATATCACTAATTCACTTCCACATGTCAATAAACTGAGCACGTAGCAGGTGACTCCTAAAAAATAAACACCTAGTATGAGTGAGAGTTTGAGCTCTACACAACATAGAAAGCTTACATAATTTCAACCTATAAAAAAAACCAGTCAAATTTAAAAAAAACATTAAATTGATTTTAAACAAAATATTTTGAACAAAATATTTTAAACTATTCTAAATTTCAATAATTTTTGGATTATACTATTTTCATTTTTTTCTCTAATAATGACATGGAATACCTTTTGTGATGAATACTAGTCTCTACAAGGCGCGCTGCCGCTATATCGATCAATGTGTTCTTCGATCAAAAAATATTTTGTGCAAAGTATTTTTTGATCCAAAACTTTTTCGAACGAAGTTCCTTCCGATCAAAAAACTAGGAAAAAAATCGGTTGCCCGTTTTTCCTAATGTGGTATCGTAAAATACGCCCGTATATCATGAGGTCATGTAAAATACGCTCGTATATGACGTATTATACGTATCCCATATAACATATAATGCAGCTTAGAATTCACATTGTTACAAAGTTAGTCGCTATTTACCCCCCCTCATACCCTTCTTTACTTTTTGTGTCCGTGTTTACTTTTTTGCATCCGACGTTTCACGTGCATGTGGTTTTGTGTACGTACTTCTCTGTTGTTGATTCCACCACCTTGGCTTCATTTAATATCTCGTGTTAGATAGTGTCGAAGCCCCCCCCCCCCCCCCCCCCCCCCGACAAAGGTATGAAGGTGAACTAAAGATGAATAGGAGCTTAGTCTTGACTCTTACCCTTTTTTACGGCCCCCTTGTCTTGAGTGTATGACTTTATCTTGGGAGCAGAGTCTGAGTAGAGCCGATCTTGGCATAAGTTGCAATGGTTAATAGTTACAACCAAAAGGGTGCTTTTAGTTTAGTAGTTCAATTGCATTATGGAAGGGGGAATGAGAAGGAGGACACAACATGGGGTTTGGTTGGAGATTCAATAGCCTGACTTGCAGTTGGCCTATCCACATGAAGGATAGCAACCAAAGATGATGGGTCATGTCGTAGCAGTTTACTAAACTGGTTTAAAGCACTATTTTTATTAGTAGGGCTCAAAAGAGAGGCATCATGGTGGGTCTACATACTAGATAGCAGTATGCTAGTTTTTGCATATGCCTTAGATGGGCTTGACCTCAAGAAGTGGCATGAAGATGCTCATCACAATAAGAAAGCTCATTGTATATGTTTGTGTGCTTTATGTAATTTAGAGACATGGAAGTTAACTGAATGAATTTTCGGGTGCATTTTCATGCCAATATTATTTTGGCCAGCTTCTCCTTTAGTGAGGTCCCTTGTGGATCAATTTCATGGTGCTCAGCATCTTGGATCACATTTTCACAATATATCATTTCTCCTCCATTAGATCCATAACTAGTTTCATGTTTTGGATGATCCTTTTTCCCTAATCCATTACTCCCTTTGCCATAAACACGTTTTCGTACCGCTTTGTGGGCAAGGGATGAAAAATATAAATTTGTATGCATTTTTGGAGTTTGCTAAACTTATGGGTTATGCCAAAATGTTTTATGACATCAGGTTGATTGAAATGTATGTTAATTATGGATTTTGAAGCCATTAATTAAGGTCAAGTACCTATAATCCAAGATGCAAAGATGCTGCCAAAATGCAATTTAATATCCAAAACGATAGTGCTCAACACGCTCTCCATACTTGTCTTTACATCTCATCAATCGAAGTTCGAATGAGGAAGATATCGGCAGTTCAACTTTCGTTGCGGGCCAATTCTGCATCACTTGATCGCCCTGATAAATGTGACATTGGGTTCTTTTTCCAAGCTCGTAGGGATTATAGTCGTAGTATGAAGCATTTGAAGCCAACACGAAGTGATGGGATCAAATAGAGCTGTGAGCATCAAGATAGGGAAGGCTGAAGATTGGTAGCTGTCAAAGGGAATGCATTTATAGATGACTTTTTTAGATTCTAGGGCCCATTGTTAGCGATCTTTGGGTTGTAAAAAGGTGGTGGGATTCTATAGTTTTGAGCTCATATAAATGCAAGTTAAGCTTCTTTGAAGCCTACACATTTACTGAGCAATGATCACAGCTTGTTCACAAGCCAAGCTTAAAGATTAATGTATGCCAGATGCGGCTTTAAAGGGCCAACATATGCCTTAATGATGCTAAAAAGGACTATACTTGAAGTGAGCACAAATGGGAGATTATGATCTAGAACTGTAGTGCTTGAAGTGCTCTACCGGCCTGTCTTTACGGCTCGTCGATTGGAGCTATGGTGCAAAAGTTATGGCAATTTGAAGTTTGAGGCAATTGCAGATCCGTACCGAATTGGGCATCTACAACAGAGCTGAGGGGACAAAAATGAAGTGAATGCACGGGCCTGGAGTGCTCACTTTGTGGAGCGCGTCAGTCTTTTGGTCAGAGTGCCATCTGGGAATTTTTTCCTTCGGCCAAGTTATCTTTTGCGGTGCACTAATAATTATATATGCGAGAGGAGTTGAACTCGGCACTACTTTAGTCAAAATCAATGTCATCACTGTGCTTGGCGTTGGATCTTGACCAAATGTGGTGTCGTACAGAAGCACATAAGGTTTTTTGAAGAGATTCGTGTCCGGAATGTCGTCTCTTGGAATGCAATGATCGCGGGATATACCCAACAAGGCAGGGCCAAGAAGCTAGCTATTTTGAGCAGAAGTAAAAGAGGAAAACTCTCCAAATGCAATCACTTATACTTGCATCTTGAAGGTGTATTGTACTAATAAGTTGATAAGGGCATTAAAATTCTCGGTAATATCATTAGTCGATGGCTATTGGAAGAAGTTGTTGAGCTTGGCGATGCTTTGGCCGATACGTATGTCAAATGTGGTGCCCTTACAAGGCATAAGCTCGCCAATGAGTTAATTTGGCCGCCCAAAAGTAAATAAGGCCACCCAAAAGGCCTTAGTGTGTGAAAAAGGAAAGCAAAAGAATGGGAGGAAGGGCCGGCAGCGAGCAGACAGTAGCGCAGGGCGAAGTGAGGCGTGGAGGAGATGTGAAGCCTGGCTGAGCATGGCGATGAAACGAAAAACGACCAGCTTGCCATGGCACACAGGCTCGGTTCTGGTTCCGCCGCATTCTGTGCACCTCCATCCTTGACCAGCCACGTCAGCAGAGGAAGTTCATTCGCCACGTCACCGACGGCGCGTCGGTGGGTTTAAAAAAGGATTTTTTTTTTTTTAGGGCTTGAAGCAGGAACGATCAAGGAGCTCTCTGCTAAGCGAGCAAAGCTCTCTTTCTCTAGCTCTCTGCTCGTCTTCGGCAAGCAAGCAAAGCCATCTCTCTCTCTTTGTCCTCGGCGTGCAAAGGGAACGAGGAGAGGAGAGTGTGGGGAGTTGTGACGGAGACCGGAGAAGAGAGTCCAGGAGCTCGGAAGGAAGAGCAAAATGCTCGTTCTCTCTCTCATATTGAAGGGCAAAGCGGGTCTTCCTCTCCCTCGAGGGTAAGCAAGGGAGGGCAAAGAGATTTCTCTCTCTCTCTCTCTCTCTCTCTCTCTCTCCCGTGCTCAATCGATCAAAGGAAGGCAAGAGCTCCAAGCTCTCTTGCTCTCGAGTTTGAACAAGGGCAAGACAAAGGCTATTTCTCTCTCTCTCTCTCTCTCTCAAACAGGCAAAAGGACTTGCTCTCGTACACAAGCAAGAAGACTCTTCCTCTCTTGTTCTTGAATATCAAGCAAGGACAAAGGATCCCTCAATCTCTACCTCGACTTTGTATGCAAAATAGTTGAAGGCGCTCGAGTGGGAGAGCTCGGAAAAGGGAAGAAGGGCAAGAAGAAGGTTGAAGCACATGAAGGCTTGATAAGCAAGTTCAACGGGAGCAAGGAGCTAGGAGAGCTCTATCTCACGACTAAGCAAGACAAGGAGGTACCCAAGGGCAATCAGAGTAAGACATTCAGAGGAGAAGAGTGGTTTTTTCTTTTTGTTGGCAATTGTGGCAGAAGAAATTAAAGACAGAGACGGAGAGATTTTTCTTGAGGGCTATTAAAGCAGGGAAAGTTCGACATAGAAAGAGAAAATTTGCAGAATCCACAAGGCAGTTGAAGCAGTTAAAGTGACAGAAGAGATAATTACCATCACCGTCATCGGCTAGAGATTGATTAAACGTTGTGTTTAAGTCCCGGTGTCGTTAACGACCCGGTTAATCATGTAAAGCGAGAGCTTAAACTCCTAGTTAGCAGATGATCCAAGTGACGGTGCTATTAACAGATCGCCTTGGCTAAGGATTAAGTTGTACTCAAAGCATTAATCAATTAATTGAAGACTACGGTGATTGCCAAATCCATATGTATCTGTTTTTCTTGTTCTCTCTCTTGACACCTCTCACAGCCAGAGGCCCCCGCGCCTGCCCGCCGCCAGCTCACCTTTTGAACACATATCCTTCGACATCCGTGGTAAACCAGACGTGAAACTCGAGCCGGGGTGAAAAAATAGTGGAAGCCTATGTCTACACCACAAGAGACAGCCATGCAGCAGATGATGCAGCAATTTGCAACGTACATGCAACAGCAAACAGGCTGCCCAACAACAACAAAATCTGCAACAGTGGATTCGTAAAGCTCGACAAAGTGTTACAGTGAAGTTGCAGCAGTTTGAAGGCCAAGATATTTTAAAATTTTGCAAATTTTATGAGCAGTCTATGGAAGATAATGGATTTGAAGACCAAGACTCGGTGGAAGGATTTCATCTGATTGTAGTGGCGGAACTTAGGACTCGGATTAAAGAAAAATTCAGGCGGCTCAAGGACCGAACTGGCAAGACTTTAAGAAGCCACTGCAAGAGGAATATTTTTTGGAATATTCTCAGCGGGTGACCAGATAGAGTTTTATGAAGTGGGTGCAGAAGAAGGGTAAAAATTTATATGCACGAGAACTGTTATGAGAGTTTGAAAAGAAGTTTGATAAGTTGTCATCAGCAGAACAACGTTCTTTGAAGGTTTAGAAGCTGGAATTGTTTATTCAAGCTGCTGATCCATGACTTCAAAAGAATTTGGTGCAATTATTGGAGGACCCAGCAGGATAACTGGGGTTGACGTCGGATTGGAAAATAGTCTCAAAAGGAGTGAATATGATTGTAAAACGACAGAAGCGAGTTGACAAGCATATCGTGGTCGAGGTAATAGATGATGCTGAAGAAGAGATTAAAGAGAAATCACCATCGATAGTACCCAAGGTGGAAGGGCTTGTTCTCAATGATCTGGTAAAAGGTATTCAAGAGCTGAATTTAAATTTCAAAACTGTTAAATTTGAAGGATTAGCTGCAAAAGCGTCTACTTCTGAACATAAGCAGCAGCAGCCACCACGTAAAAACTAGGATAGTCGATGCATGTGGTGTGATAGCGAAGGCCATATGTATATGAAAGAGTGTGATGAGTTTGATGAAGCTTACAAGAATAATGTAGTTTTTTGGAAAGACAGGAAGATTCATCTTAGGGCAACAGGAGAGATGCTCTACTTAAACTTTGGCAGGGGCGGTATGAAGAAGCTAGTGGAAGAAATACAGCATAATGTTTCTCTTGTGGAAGCAGCTACATATGGGCTGCAGGTTTGTGGTAAGGGAGATGATGAGTGTACAGGTGCAAAGGGCCAGTTGTGGTTGTATGCTTTAAAGACAGCAGAAGCAGGAAAGGTAACATATGGGAAGTTACGACAAGTGGGGAATTTAATTCGCGAAACTACAGGGTGGACCGATCCAGTAGATTCTCTTTCAATGTATGCATATATTGCTAAAGCTCAAGCCAATGAAGCTATGGTGGAAGAAAAGTTGAAAAGGGATGAAGAGTTTGTTGGGATGTCGAAAAGGCCAACGAGATCCAACAACAAGAAAGAAGAAGGGCCTGCTCCTAAGCCTGCTCCTGAAGTGGTTATGGAGGAGGCTCCAAAGGACAAAAAGCAAGGTAAGCCTAAAGGGCCCTTGTATAAACTCAAATTTGATATTGAATTGGCTACATATTTGAAGAAGGTTTTTGAAGAACGTATCCTGAATAGTAAAGTGGAGCTCACATTGGGGGATATTTTGGGAATTGCCAAGTGTGATCTCCATGAGGAGATCATCGACATTATAGAAAGGAAGTGACGGATACTGAGTGAGCAAGAGCCAGATCCTATTAAGATCCAAGTGGGTCGTCACATTGAAGCAATTTTGGATGATTATGAAGAATGTTTAGTAGATCTTGAAGAAGAAGAGTCAAAGACGGTGGTGGTTTCAAACCTGATTGTACCCGAGGTAAGAAACATGCATTTTAATGATGGGAAATATGAAGAAACTATACCCAAGAGTCACTTTTCAAGGACTCATTGGACAAGAGCAACGAAAAAAACAGTAATAAAGCTTGGCGACATTGAGGAGCCGATCTTAGCCCTTATAGACCATGGTTCAGAAATCAATCTTATGGCGAAGAATTTGCACCACAAGGGGAAGTGGCCTATTGATGTGGACCACGGGTGACGGATTCAAGCTGCCAACATGCTTCCTGGAGATCTTTACAGTGCATGTGAAAATGTTAAGGTAACTATTGGGGATGTTTGTGATGAGCAAAACTTTTTTATACAGGAGCATTCCTCCTACCCACTGATTTTGGGACAGCCCTACATTACAGCTATGAGGATGAAAATCAAGGTGCTTGATGATGGCTTGGCCTATGCCAAGGTTTGGAGCCGAGATGGTAAGAAAGCGGTTCAATTTTTCACTATATGTGTTGACCATGCCAGAAACAAAGACAATTTACGTGATCGTCCAATGCCAAAGATACGCAAAGAGTTCAAAGAAGAAAGATTTTCTCAAGATTTTCTTGGGATGCCACTATAAAGCGGGACTATGGTGGTACAAGTCAGGTGAAGTTCTCGCAAAGAGAAACCTTCTCTTCAGTGTTTTTGGGATTGACATCTGAGGGTTCAGTATCTTATAGAAAATTTAATGATTTAACTAAGTGGGGGAAACAATATGTTTCAAGCATTCAAAGTGAATTGCAAGGATGTGATGTGCTAGAACCAGATGATATGATTTCAGGAATCTTCGAAGAGATTTCTTATGTTGACACTATGTCAGATCTTGAGGATATCATGCAAAACATGTTAGAAAGTGGAACTGAAGTTGTTAAGGTGCACTCAATGGACATGTACGAAGAGCTGAACATATACGAGGCACTTATGCATATTGAGAATGACTTGGGTAAAGAAGTTGAAGCACAGGTAGAGACGAAGTACAAGACAGTTGCAAAGAAAATGAGACCAATGGCTACACCTCTACCAAAAGGAAGTGATGAGGTGATTAAAGAAGCTTCTTGACAACCTATGCTTAGAAATCCTAAGAACATTGGGCATAAATTCACTAAAAAGACATTGGAGCAGCTGAAGGTTGGAGAAGATGGTTTTCTCAACGAAGAAGAAATCAAGTGCTTTCAAGCTATGCTCAAAAAACACGGTAGATCTTTTGCTTTTGAGCCAAGTGAGATTGGGTGTGTGGATCCAAGTGTTTTTTCACCTATGGTTATATTCATTGTTCCTCACATTCCATGGAGCTTACGTACCATTCCAGTTCCTAAAGCTCACTTGCCAAAGCTTATCAATTTGCTTAATAAGAAGATACAAATGGGAATTTTGGAGCCATCATGTGCGCCATACTCTAACTGATGGTTCACTGTTCCAAAGAAAAATGGTACTTTAAGGTTCATACAGGATATGCAACCGGTTAACAAGGTAACAATCCGCAATGTGGGTACTGGTCCAATCGTGGATGGAATTGCGAAAGCCTTTGCAAGTAGATCAATTTACTCTATGGGTGATCTTTACTTTTGATATGATCAATTTCAGTTAGATTTGGAGAGCAGGGATCTTACTACGATGCATACACCTCTCGAGTTGGTAAGGATGTGCACTCTGCCACAGGGTGCTACTAATTATGTAGCTAATATGATGAACGGCATGATTAAGGTATTAAGGGACTTATTCCCCATGTTACTATGCCTTTCATTGATGATCTACCAATTAAAGGATGTGAGGAAGGTTCAAAAGATGAGGTAAAAGATCAGAGGGGGTGCCGAAAGTTTGTTACTCAACATATTGTTGACTGTGATGCTATTTTATCCAGGCTTGAAGAAGTTAACTTAACACTTTCAAAGAAAAATCAACTTTTGGTGCAAAAGGGTTTCTAATTGTGGGGCATATGTGTAGTCCAGAAGGTAGAAGGCCAAGTCCAGCTAAAGTTGAAGCTATTCAAAAGATGAAGGAAACGTGCTCTTTGGTTACTGAAGTTCGTTGGTTTCTGGGTGCGTGTGTATTCTATCTTATTTGGCTGCCACATTTTGCTCATGTTGCAGAAGTGCTTTATCAACTGTTGAGAAAAGGTAAAAGATTTGTTTGGGAAGAAGTTCATACACAGGCTATCAGGAAATTAAAGAGGATGCTTCTCAAGGCTCCGACCTTGAGGAAGGCTCCGACCTTGAGGAAAGTCGACCACAAATGCAAAAGGCCAATAATTTTAACAATTGACACTAGCCCGACAGGTATGGGATGGGATATAGATCAAGATGATGAAGAAGGGCATAGGTATGTGGTTCGATTTGGAGCAAAAGTGCTCAATGCTTGCCAAAGAGGCTACCCACGGGTTAAGAGAGAAGTTTGGGGCATTGCTACTACTCTAAGGTCTCATAAGGAATACTTTATTGGAGCTTCAGTAGTGGTAGAGATAGATTGCTTGCCACTGATAGGTATGATTGCAAATTTCTCTACTCCGGGTATTGCTATGCTGCGATGGATAGCCTATATTAAGTCTCTTAACCCTAAAATTTTTCATATTGCAGGTAGAGATAATCTTGTTGCACATATGTTATCAAGAGCTAGGTTTGAAGATGAAGAAGAGATGTTGACCACAAGTGATGATGTTGGCTTGAAGTTCTATATGTCTTCTTATCTACATGCAAATTGTGGAAATATTGCTCATACTTTTGAGGTATTTTCTGAGGAGTTCTATAATGGAGAATGTCTTTTGATCGGTCGCTACCTTAGTACTCTACCTGAGCATGAAGGATGGACGGATCAAGAGTATAAAAAGATCAGAAAGAAAGCTTACGGCTATTTTCTGAAGGATGGGCATTTATGGAAGCAACCAAAACACTCTAGAGGGGTACCACAATAGGTTGTTTGTGATAAAGCAACTCAACAGCAGGTTATTAAAGAATTTCATGAAAGTTTATGGGCTGGGACACAGAGGGGTCTGGGAAACTTTTCTCAAGATTAAGGATCATTACTGGTGAAAAGTTATGTATAAAGATGTGGCCTCAATTTGTGGAGACATGCTCAATATGCCAACAGTATTCTACTGTGCGACATCAAGATGGGTTGCATCTCACCTATCCACTGGCTATGCACTACAAGTGGGTGGTGGACCTGATTACCATGCTAGTAGGTGTTTGGAAGATGCTATGTATTTTTCTTGCCAGAGAAGATCTTACTAATCAGGTAGAAGGCAGAGCTTTGCGTACCAAAGCTACCAGTTCTGTATGCAAGCTCTTGCTTCAGGATGTTATTTTGAGGTATGCATGTGTTGGTAGAATTACTGCTAATAGAGGAGAGCTGGATGCGGTATACTGTTCTTGCCAGAGAAGATCTTACTAATCAGGTAGAAGACAAAGCTTTGCGTACCAAAGCTACCAGTTCTGTATGCAAGCTCTTGCTTGAGGATGTTATTTTGAGGTATGGATGTGTTGGTGGAATTACTGCTGATAGAGGAGAGCTGAATGCAGATGAAACTCAAAATTTCTTTGCTCGCTTGGGCATCAAATTGGCTCTCACTACAGCACACAATCTAGAGGGTAATGGTAAAGTGAAAGAGGGCATCGGGCTATTGTTAACGCTTTAGCAAAGGCATGGCAGGGACATATTGGTGATTGGCCTAAACTCCTACCATTTGCTTTATGGGCTGATCGAACTACACACAATTCTGTTACAAGTTTTATGCCATTTGAGCTAATGTACGGGAAAAAACCCATTATGACTATAGAGGAAGCGGTTGTTTCTTGGATCGTAATGCCATGGGAAGAGGGTATGTCTACAGAAGTTTTGCTTGCTTTGCACATTTGCCAACTTGAGAGGCGCCAAGAAGATATTGAACGGGCTAAAATAATGCTTAAAGAAGCAAGGTTGAAGAATAAAGCGGCATTTGATGGTAAGCACAGACTACGACCTCGTGCTATTAAAGATGGGGATTGGGTCCTTGTATGATAGTAGCCTCGAGAACCAGTACCCTGCTATGTGGAAGATGGTTAAATGATGGTTTGGACCATATGTAGTACTTCATGTTTATGATAATGCGACCTATAAGTTATCCGAGCTTGATGGCACTGAACTCAACGTGTCTATTGTTGTAGGGAAAAGTGTTACGTTGTTTAAGCAACAAGATGGTGAGATTAATATTGAAGGTTTCAACACAGATCAACCTCCTGAAGATAGTGTTATGTATACATCAGACGAGGAGTCTGGTGATGTTCTTGATGATGCTTCTTAAGTGCAGTTGGCACAAACCGAAGGCTGTGCCAGTGCAGTTTTAGAGGGGGGTGGATGTCATGCAGCTCCGCTCCCATGCAAAGAAAAATACCAAAAAAATGCATGTCAAGCTTGTTTGAAGCTTACATGATTAATGAACAGTGTTCAGGGCCTGGTAGCAGGCCAAGTTTAATGTTGAATGTATGTCAAATGTGGCTAAAAGGGCCAACACACACGTTAATGATGCTAAAAAGGAGTATGCTTGAAGTAAGCACATATGGAAGATTATGGTCTAGAACTGTAGTGCTTGAAGTGCTCTACTGGCCTGTCTTTACGGCTTGTCGATTGGAGCTACAGTGCAAAAGTTATGGCAGTTTGAAGTTTGAGTTAATTGCAAATTTGTATCGGATTGGGCAACTGTAGCTGAGGGGACAGAAATGAAATGAATGAATGGGCTTGAATTGCTCACTTTGTGGAGCATGTCGATCTTTTCAAATTAGTGATTGGAGTTCCGATTGCCAAGTTATTGGCCATTAAAGATTCACCGGGGGCCGATTCCGTGCCAGTCTAGTCGGCTCGGTCGGAGTGCCATCTGGGAGTTTTTGGCTCTCGATCGGGTTTTGGAATGCAATGATTGTGGGGAAATGCCAACACGGCTGCAGCTTGCTGGAGAAAAATGAGTTGCTAGGCAATGCTTGGCCGATGTGTATACACAAATGTGATGCCTGATGGACATGTTCTTCTAGCAGTTTTGAGAGCATGCTCCAACTTGTTGGACCTGGAGCAGGGAATGCACACACATTCTTGTATTCTCAAGTATGGTCTTGATTCTGATTTCTACCTTGGCAATGCCCTTGTTAGTATGTATGCCAAGCTTAGAAACCTAGATTGTGCATGCCTGTTCTTCAAGAAACTTATGCACCGAGACGAGATGTTGTCAGTTTGAGCACATTAATACAAGCTTACATGGAGCATGGATATTCCTTCGAGTATGACCTTCTTGACCATATGCAACAAGAAGGGGTACAGCCAAATGAATTTACACTTGTTTGTCTTCTAAAAGCTTGCTCCAATATTGGAGAGGTTGAATATGGTGAACGGATACATTCCCTTGTGATTGAACATAGATATGAGTGCAACATGTTCGCTGGGAATACACTAGTCGATATGTATGCCAAATGGGGTGCCCTTTAAGGGCCGCCCACCCAAAGTAAATCCAATTGGTGGCCCATTAATTATTCAAGAAGGGTTTGTGTGTGGAGGGGAAAAACAAAATCAAAGCCATGACGTTCAACAGCGAGACGGAGAGCAGGGGAAGAAGAAATGCACTCGTGCTGGCTTGTACAAAGCTCGGATGAGCTCGACCAAGAGACAAAAAATGCTCGGCTTAGCGAGGTAAACCCATTCGGTCCAAGTTGAAGGAAATTTGGCGCTGGTCGGGATTCGACGGTGCCATGTCATAGGGATGGTTTTTTTCCCTCCCTAGCAACAACGACGGCGCCGTCGTTGCTAAGGGAGGGAGGAGCTATTAATAGGGGGCTTTTTATTGCATGAAAGGAGGATTATTTAGAAGAACGAAGAAGGAGGAGGTGTGTTGTGAGCTTGGAAGAAGAGGGTACTCTCTCTCTCGAGCTTGCACAAGAGGGTGCTCTCTCTCTTGAGCTTGCACAATAGCAAAGAGGAGCTCTCTACTCGTCCTCGGCAAGCAAGCAAAGCCTTCTCTCTCTCTCTCTCTTGGTCCTCGGCATGCAAAGGGAAACGAGGAGAGGAGAGTGTGGGGAGTTGTGACGGAGATCGGAGAAGAAAGTCCGGGAGCTCGGAAGGAAGAGCAAAGGGCTCGTTCTCTCTCTCTCTCTCTCTCTCTCTCTCTCTCTCTCTCTCTCTCTCTCTCTCTCTCTCTCTCTCTCTCTCTCTCTCTCTCTCTCTCTCTCTCTCTCTCGTTTGCACAAGGAGAAAGCTTGTTCTCTCTCTCTCGTTCTCCAACCAAAACAAGGAGAGCATCTGAGGTGTGGGGAGAGTTGTGAAGCATAAAATCCAAGGTGAGGAGGGTTTTTACGACATGCAAGAAGGGAAGAGTTGTTTTGTTGAGGGTGAACGAGCAAGGTGAAAGGAGGAAGGACCTTGCTCTCGAGCTTGAACAAGGGCAAGACAAAGGCTATCTCTCTCTCTCTCTCTCTCTCTCTCTCTCTCTCTCTCTCTCTCTCTCTCTCTCTCTCTCTCTCTCTCTCTCTCTCTCTCTCTCTCTCTCTCTCTCTCTCTCTCTCTCTCTCTCTCTCTCTCTCTCTCGCTCGCTCGGGTTAGAGAAGCAAAGCAAAGCCTTGGCAAAGGGGAGGGGGAGACACAAGCAAGGAGTCGAAGGCAGAAGCAAAAGGGTTAGAGCTCAGCAAAGTGGGAATTCTTTCTCTCTCTTGCGGAGAGGAAGCCATTTGCGATCGAGATAATAAGTAGAATTAGCAACGCAGGGAACTTTTTGCGGCAAATTAACTTGTTTAGTCTTATGGTTATCAGCACCGATCATTGGCAGAGACCTTGAATCATTGCAGGGTAAAATAATTTGGCCTAGATTTTTGTAAACGGCCTTAATTTGCAGTTAATTAAGTCGACGGTGCTGTTAACAGCACCGCCTTGGCTAACGTGCATCAGATTTTGTCGGCATCATAAAAATCAATTAATTTAGCACTTTGATCCTTTTTCGAAGAGGTTGCTTGATAACTTTGCGGTGTAGTGCATCTTTTCTTCTACTCTTCACCCACAGCTAGCAGCTGACCCGGCTCACATTTCGAGCACATATCCCCCAACACCATAAAAATCAATTAATTTAGCACTTTGATCTTGTTTCAAAGAGGTTTCTTGATAACTTTGCGGTGTACTGCATCTTTTCTTCTACTCTTTTCCCACGGCTAGCAGCCCGATGCTGACCCGACTCACATTTCGAGCACATATCCCCCGACACTTGGTGAATCCGATGTGAAACGAGCCACGGTGGGAGGTAAAGATGGAGAATTCAGAGTAGATGATGAAGATGATTGCAGAGTTAAGTGCAAAGGATTTTGAAGATAAGGCAATAGTTCCAGTTTTATTCAAAGATGCTTCAATTGGTTCAAGGATCTCTGCTTGAAATGGAGACCGCAAAGAAGAAAAATCAAATGGATGAAGATTTGGATGAAGCTTTAGTTGCAGTATACGATGAGAGATGAGTTTTTGATGGATATGATCCAGAAGGCTATCTAGAGTGTTATGAGTCAAAAACCAAGTTAAGAGGGATACCAAAAGAGTTAATATTTAGATCTTATGATCAGTTAGTGAGTTCAGATTTGAAGGAGAAACTTCAAGAGGTTACCAAAGCTTTCAACGACGATTGGGAATATTTCAAAGAAGCTATTGTACAAGTAAATTATGGGCATTATGCAAGCTATGAAGAACAAAGTCCAAGTCTACCAAACTACGCAGATATTTGAGGACAAGTACGATTGAAATCAGAAGCTGTGATTGATGAGTGTATTGTACAAGATGCTACCTTCTTACAGGCTAATGATGCAGATATAGTGGAAGCTGTGTATAAAAAGCTGGGTTTAGTAGATGCTTTACATGAAGTAGAATTCTTTGAGGGTGAGGCTTCACACCTTCAGGATACACACGGTAAATTTTGCAAAGAACCTATACATGCAATACAGGAGGAAAAGAAATGAGGGGATCAAAACAACGAAGTGGCTAAAGCTCAAGAAGAAATTGTGCAGGCAAATGAGTGCAACCATATTCAAGTAGACATGCAGGAAGATTCGATTACAACTGATACTTTTGCTACTAACTCAGAATTAGAGCAAAAAAAATTTGGAACAGATTCTACCATAGAATTGATTGAAGGTGCTGGTACAGATTCTACCATAGAGTTGATTGATTGTACACATTTGATGAAACATTAGGATCTTTTGGAGACTCTTTGACAAAAACCATGTACACAGAAATTGAGCTCTTCATTGACTTATCAAAAGCAGGAGAATTTACAAGTGGAATAGTGCAACCACGCTCACTAGCATCTATATACATGTTCTTTCCCCTATAGGTGAAGTAGATTCTCCTTTCAAGGAACTTCATATTGGCAGCCATGCGATCAAACCATGGCGCCCCTAGGATAGCATCCTCATGTTGGAGAGGAGAGATGAAGAAGTCTTCTTTGTTGACATAGCTTTGGACATAAAGCCTCAACGTCCCAATCAAGGGAGTAACGGAGGCTTGTTGTCCTTTGAAAGCTGTGTCAGCCCCGTTACCATATCTCCCATCTTGAAAGCTTGAATGCCCAACTTGGTGGCCAACTCTGTTGATATGAAGTTGTGAGTAGAGCCAAGGTCAAACAAGATGAAGCCATCATGCTCTCTTACCTTTCCCCAAGCATAGGAAAGTGATGATCCTTTGCAATGAGCATCCTCTTTTGGAGCTTCAATAGTGGAAGCCCTAGGAGTCTCATTGTGAGCATTCTTCTTGGGGCAAAAATGATAGCCATGTCCTTGCTTCCCACACTTGAAACACTTATGGTCCTTGCGAAAAGATTCAAGCTCTTCATGAGAGAGTTTGTTTTTGCCTTTGTAAACTCCCTTCTCCTTGGACCGATTATTGTTGTTGTTATTGGAAGTGCCTCGGGAAGAATTTTGAACATTGGTTTTCCCCTTTGCATCATTTTTGTCTTTGTTTTCCATGGGCTTGACATTCCATCTAGCCCCTTGATGGAAAATAATGTGTGAAGCAACCATGGTACGATGGATTACTTCGCTAATAGTACCAAGCCATTGAGAGTTGATGTATTTGGCCATCTCTTCGGGTAATCCGGCACAGAGTTGCTGCATTTGTTCGGCAAAGTCTATCTTTTGTAGGACAGTAGCCTTGAGATGTAAATCCCAAAACTTGTCTATATACTTGTGGATAGACTCATGAGAAAGAAGCTTCAAGCTGCACCATTCCGTAAGCACTTTGTCCTTTGCATCGCTGGCAAGGAATTGCTTCATGATGGGAATTCATAGAGTTTTCCATGTCTTTGGGGCTTTGCCATTGCCACAAAGGCTAGCCCACCATTGACAAGCTGATTTTTGAAAGTGCATAGCTACATGGAGTATCTTGGAGGACTTCATAAAGCCCTTGTCTCCAAAGGCCACATCAAATTGCTAGATGAAGGACAACACTTTGTCGGTAGCACCAAAGGTGTCATCATAGGTGAGAAAAGAGATACTCTTCCCTCCCTCCTTGAACTTCTTTAGCTTTTGTGACCTTCGCCATGCAGGGAATGATTTGTGATGTCCTCCCCTCTTGTATTCTCTAAGAGAATAGCCATAGCTTTTATTGGAAGAGGAGGAAGGTGAAGAAGAAGGAGAAGAGGGTGACCTCTTTCTAGCCCTTTTCTTCCTTTGTTTCCTCTCTTCCCTTTTAGAATGACAAGGAGAAGAACTGTGTGTTGATGTTTTCCTCTTGGGAGGAGTGGGCGATCGTCTAGACCGCCGTCTTCGTGGAGCCACATCTTCATAGGAACTTAAAGTTTCATTGCTTTCTTGCTCTTTGGATTCCTCCTCTTGAATGGGAGAGAGTCTTCTTTTGGGGGTCCCTTCAAGAGGCTTCCTAGGCTCTCTCTCCTTTGAGGAGGAAGGGAAATTCCATAAGCACAAAGTTGTTGAGTAACTTCGGCTTGCAAAGCAGGGTTGCCCATAGCTTGTTGCACTGAGTGACGAGATAATTCACAAACATGGGGGCATCATCATTAGCACCTTCATGTGCAAAATCAAAGCTATCAATGTTCATTATACTCTCTTGATTATTGTTAGCCATGTTAACAAAATTTTTCTATGTACTTAGTGTATGCTTTGCCAATTCAAAACCTTAGTTGCCACTCCTCTTAGCCTTTGAAAATTGGCTCTTAAGTATCTACAGCCACGGCTCAAAGTGGGTAATTATAGAGAGTAGTGGAGTAGGTCTAACATAGCAGAGTTTTCGAGAGCTAGCTCCTTTCGAACTTCTTATGGCTCAAAGATGGTGTAGGCAAGTTTAAAAAGACTCCATTATTAAGTCCAAAGCTCCCGAGGTATGCACCATATCCCCAATAGTGGGCTCAACAAAACCGACAATAGATCCCAGCTCCAATTACCATATAAAATTTATAAAGTCAACCATTTATAGGCTACTTAAGGACCTCTCTTCTTAAGCAAGAAAAGAGAAACCAAATTCTCTGATACCATTGTAATAAAATTGGCATATTAACTTGAGAGTAGCGAAAATTAATGAGAGTACTTTTGAGAAATTACTTTGTGAGCATAGCGGGTGAACATAATTGAAAATAACAACATAGGCATAGCAATTAGTTAAATTGGCATGAACAATACTTTTGCAAGAGAGAGAATTTAGAGAACATGACAACAGTTGAGGACCAGATTTATGTGGAGCCGATCCCCCCTCCAATAAGCATTTGTATTTTGATTTCTCCCATTAAGAGAGACTTGTTACAATACAATCGTTGTGCTCCTTGTGACCTAGGTGATGCAATGAAGATGGAAAGCTTCATGCACCACAAGCATAGCATAAACTTTGAAAAAAGATTTAACTCTCCAAAGTGTTGGAGGCTCTCCCACAAAATCTATCAATCCAGAGAGAGAGAGCATGACCCGGCTAGGGCTTGGAGGCATCACACAAAGAATGTGTGAGAGCATCATCGGATGCAAAGATTGAGAGGATTCAAGAGCGTGCATCCTCCAATGCAAATAGAAATCATCCCAAATCAACTAATGCTAATCGCACATCAAGCATCAATACAAGCAATCATCTACACACATCAAGCAACGAAGTGAAACACACTAATCTTGGAGTCTCTCAAGCACAACTCTAATTACATGCATTTGACGATTAAGCACACAAGATCGCATTCAAGTCGGCCACCCCAACCATGCCAATCATGGTGTCCAAATCAAGTCACACATAATCAAATTAAGCTCAAGGCTTCCTAAACCTACACACACACAAGTACACCATTAGAGGACAACTCTAATCTCTCAATCACGAGTACGCCCACTCCACTTAATCGAGAGAGTTAGATAAGGACTCCACTAATCAGAGTAGCTTAGCATAAGTAAGAGTTAGATTAGAGAAGATCAACACTTCAAAACAATGAAGGAAAGTAGAGAAACATGATTGACAACATAATGAAAACTAGATTAATTAAGAGAGGATTACACTAATTACATGTGATTAGCACTAGCCTTCTAAGCATGGGCATTAAGCTCAAAGGCTAGGCCATCAAGAGCTACTCTAGAGAGAGAGTTCTCAAAAGGACCACTCCAGAATGACCTCTCATTAAACATAGGGCTCTTTTATAACTTTGGGCCTCAAACCCTTCAACTATGGGATAAAGTGAGCTCTCTAGCCTAAACTCATACAACTTTGGAACTCCTAAATGAGCCCAAGCCCTATACAATGAAAAGTAAATATTGTGCACTATGGCACATCCACAGCTTGGTGCATAATTGGTGTAGCCGTTAGCCGCTGCTAACATTCCCCCCTTCCTAATTTGGCGCACGTCCTCGTGTGCCGGTGAAGCAAGACACGGTGACATGGTAGAAAGCAAGTCCATGGAAGAAATGTTGAGCTGCAAAACATAAGAACAAGTAATGAGCATCAAAAGGCCACCAAGAATGAATAAAATATGAATCATAAATGAACAATCATGAAAAGTGATTTTTTTGCTTCTAAAAGATGGGTCAATCATAGTCAAAAACTAGACAACGTAAAGCAAAAAAATACTCAAACTATTGTGAAGATTAAACCACTTGAAATTTCAATTTTATGCATGAAACACAAGCAATCAATTATGACCCTAGGCTAATGCAGGTTCATAAACCTACTAGCCTAAAAACTATGTGAACAATCTTAATAAATCATTCAAGTCTATCATGTCTATGGGCTATGAAAAAGCTCCTAATGTATTAGTACATTGTCAAAGCTTTTTGAAGCTCATGGAAGTTTTGATTTAGTCATTCATTGAAAAATTAAAGCACATCACAAGGCTACCACCCCAAGGCAAGTCTAGGTGTGACTCTCAGCTCCTTGAACCCTCAAGAAGGTGTTCCAAAAGCCTACTAGCTTACCAAGGCGACGGCTAACCCCTATCAACCCAGGGCATCGGTTTAGGGCCTTGACCAAGCAAGCCAAGGTGATTCCCCTCGCCTGCCAAGTGCCAATAAGGCGCTAGGCCTGTCATAGACACAACATAACATAGAATTTTTATTTTCATGTGCCTTAGTAGCACTTTTGCTACTTTTTTGGACACTTCTTTGCTTCATGGTTCATTTTTTAGCACATTTTTATTGCTTCCTTTATGAGATACTAATGGCAATTGGACTTAAAAAGACTAAAGCCTAATCATAGCCCTAGGTCATGACAAAAATGAGTGGAGTATTAAAACTATCACTAAGAATCTAGGACTAGCAAGAAATGAACCTACATTAACCTAAGGTCAAGGCCAATTACCTATGATTTACACACATAAAACCTAATTTTTCGATGAGTTAATTTTCACAAAGCAAAGTGTTGAAACTTTAAAATGCCTAGCTTTCTAACATGAAAAACCCATAGCTTAGATGCAGATTCACTTAAGCCAAGCAAGAGAATGAAGAGATAAAAGAGCAAAATCATGGAAGGATTACACCTATTCATGCTCTTTGTAAATTGTGCATCCTTGAGCAAGCATCCTTTGTGTAGAGAAGTCTCTTGATTCTTTTTATTTGCAAAAAGAAGCCTTTTGAAGCTAAGTGTAAACACAAGCTACAAAAGCCAATTATTGAAAGCCAAAAGCACACAAAAAACATTAATGAAAACCTAAAGCTAGGGTCTTGCATACCCAAATTTACCAAAGGGAAAAAAGTGTCTTTGGTTATGCACATGATGCTCTTAAGTAGCAATTTTATGCATACATAACAACCAGAGAGATAAAATGCTTCCACATAAGCAAATTTTGCAATTTTTACCATCTCTCATGCATGATTCAAAAGTCGATTAATTTCTAGCTCAATGAGATATGGAATTTAAACAAGCCAAGAGCTGAAAATAATGCAATTTTGAATGAATTTGAAGCGGATCTTGATAGCCAAATTTTACAATTTAAAGCTTTTCAAAAAGTTGGCTAACAACTAGCTCACATGAAATTTTCAATTTTTTAGAGCAATCTATGAGCTAGAGATGACTGCAACTTGATGAAATGAAAATGAATGGCTCTCAATAGCCAAATTTTATACTTGAAAGCTCTCAAAAAAGTTGGCTAAACAGTAGCTCAAAAGAAAACATTTGCATTTTAGACCAAGCTATGAGCTAGCATTTATACAATTTTTTTAATCCAAATAATTGGAATGGCACTAACTAGCCAAATTTTGCAATATTGCAATGATGACTCCTTCTTGGATCAATGAAATCACACATCTGCCACACCCCTTCAAAGCAAAGTTCACTTGTTAGTGCATGAAAGCATTTTTCAATCAATACAAGCACTAAAAATGCACTATCAACCACAACCCCAACAGTTTAATGCTCACTCTTGGCCATCAAACAAGCTTCATTGTAGTGCTTTCCAATGATTGTTTATGTTCAAGCACCAAATTGTACAAGTAATGTTAAGTTTTAGCACAAAGTCGGATCAAGCAATCACAACTCATCATTTAGTGCAACTCTCTCATGAAGCTCACATGCATGTCAAATAGAGCTTGCCATTTTAGTGCAATGATAATCTCAATCAAGCCAAGCACTAACCCATGCATGAGCCAAATGTTTACTGCAAGTAAGGCAATCACAAAATCATGGCTTTAATCAATGCCCACACGTTGCTCTTACATAGCAAATACGACATACGTGAAAAGAGAGACATAATTTTCATCTTTGCAAAGGCAATTTGCCAAATTTTGTATCATCGAGTAAACTGTTGCCCAAGAGCTCCATCATTTAGTGCATAAAAGCATTTGGCGTACAAAATATGCACTCAAATAGACATAAGCATCGACAATCTAGTGCAACCCATGAAGTGAACCACAATCCATGACACAACTTATGCAAAAACATGCTCTCATGCATCAAGTTTTTACATATGAAGCAAGAAAAGAGAGTGGTGTCAGTTAATGAACACGTACAAATGAGCATTTCACTCTCATGCACCACCCTATCATATAAGACTCGATTGAATAGTCAATCAAAGAACTTAAATCACAGATTTTTTCTTTCTCTTTTCAGCCAAGTTTTATGATGTCATGCTATACTCGTCCGCTCATAATTTTCTCTATAGTCAACAATAGGTGCTTAAAAAAAACTCTCAAATAGTGAGTTTTTTGCATGATTGAGTAGGGCACTACCCTAATTCTTTCAACCCATTGATTATGTGAGAATTAAGAATTCATTTATCAATTGATGGTCTTGCAATTCTGATTTAGTTAAGGACAACAAATGTTCCTGACTCAAATTTTTCAAAGCCTTTTGTAGCTTTCCTGGAGGAGAGGCGATGATCTCGTGGGAACCATGCTTTAAAAAATTTATATATCTATATTTTTTTTAAATTTTTGAAAAAACGGTGAAGACTGCAGCTTCATTTCTGAGGAGGCCGCCAGAGAGAGAGAGAAAGAGAGCGAGAATGTGTTTGGTGTGGATGATGAGATTGTGTGTGTGTAGTGTGTTGCGAGCCCATCTTGGTCAGAGCGACGCTCGAAAATCAAAGGAGGCTATGAAGTCGCACCAAGCACAAGCGTCGCAGCAAGCACAGCTGGGCGTGCTTTTGTGTCGATGGCGTAGACATTGTGGGCATGGCAACAGGGTAAGCTGGTCATTGCAAGAAGACAGGCCGTGATTTGTGTTTGTCTAGTGCCAATATATGGTAGTGCGAATCAAGGTGTGTGTTGATGCGCGCCATTCCAGGAGCCAGAGGCCCAGAATCGGACCTTGTGTGTGTGTGTGTGTGTGTGTGTGTGTGTGTGTGTGTGTGTGTGTGTGTGTGTGTGTGTGTGTTTTCCATAATTGGGTGTGTGTGAGAGAGTATGGTTCCCAACAAGTACAGTCTGAGCATTCTCAACTCAACTGAACGGGTTGTGTGCGCGCGCCAATGCAGGGCCGAAGTTGGGATCAGCAACAACTGGCGGGCCAAGTCGGAGCCAGCTTGCATGTGTGTGGATAACACTCTGCAGGGCATATGGTGCAGCCAGTCGGCGAGTATATCGGGTGTGTGTGCGTGTAGTGTGTGTGAGCGCTTTTAAGGCAAGAAAAAATGGGAACCCGAGCTGTACAAGGTCTTCAAGGGGCCAAGCTTGCAAGTGGGAAGGCAGCGCATGATGGCGTGGGCCAAGCTGAGCCGGTGCAAGTGGAGCAGAGGTGAGAGAAGGTTACAGGCGTGTGTGTGTGTGTGTGTGTGTGGCGAAAACGCCAAGCCAAACGTGGCGACAGGCAGGTCCATGTAGAAATTTTGCCTTCGATTATTTGAGCCTTTAAGGGGGGAGTGTTAGCAAGTGGTGGGCACGCATTTGGGGTTCGCCAAGCCAGTGCCACTAATGTCGAGCACGAGCTGCGACCGGAAGCAAGTGTGTGTGTGTGTGTGTGTGTGTGTGTGTGTGTGTGTGTGTGTGTGTGTGTGTGTGTGTGTGTGTGTGTGTGTGTGTGTGTGTGTGTGTGTGTGTGTGTGTAAATAAAATTATTGCTTAGAGTATGTTTCCACACATAGTATTGTGTGTGTGTTTGTGTGGACGAAATCCATGGACCACCAATCTTGCATCATAGGAAATAATCCAATTGTGTGTGCATGCTTGTGAATAAGAGTGTGTGTGTGTGTGTGTGAAGATGAGTCTTCCCTTGAGAAAATTTACAATGAGAACTCAAGATAAAATGGCAGAACCACATTGTTGTGTAAGAGGTGACGTATATGAACCAAATTCCTTAGAACTCAAAATGGCCAAGATAAATTTCTCTTATATAAATAATTGAATGCTCGCACACTATGAATTTACCCCTCATGTATCAGTTGATTGGCACGCCGCACACACAACAAATTTAATTGATTTCAACACAAATCTCAATAAAGACCTATGAAAAATCCTTTGTTTTGGAATCATTGATACATTCACACTCCAATTTCAATCATTTCATAGCACACAAACAAATCAATTAAGACATACGTACCAAAATTGAAGCATAATGCATGCACATTATTAAGTGCAAAACCTCTCTATTTTGCAAATCCATGTACAATTTTCAATCATTGCAACATAAGTTGCTCATATTCGCGGATATCCTTCTGCAAAATCATTCAAACCTAATTTAGGTTTGTGAAGCTACCCACATTTGATTATTGCATTTTCAAATGACAAATCATCGAATTTCTTTATCATATCCAATCAAATAGACACAGTGATCACCAAGGTAATGCACATAAATCATCTTCAATTGAGTACACAATTGAATCATTCAAAGTCAATCAATCTCATATACACCGATATTTTAGGCCAAATTAATCATCATAATCGGTTAAAAATTACCAATTATTCATTCACAATTTAGGCATAATTGGCCATTAATTAGTCACACACACCTAAATTTAGGCCATCGATTGGTGCAAAATTTTATTAAACACTCATTGCATTTCATCAATTGCACACTTGATCACACATACATGAGTATATACATGCTAAATTAACTCAATTTTAATCAAAAATTGATCAAATTTTAACTCAATTTAGCATTGCACACACACAAAAATTAGGTGCACAAATCCATTTTTTTTTTGCTCAATTAAGAACGAAATTAGGCCAATTCCTAATGTTTGCACACACATTTCTTGCAAAATCATCAATCTACAAAAATTTAGGTGTTCAATTTGATTACAATTTCATTCCAATTTCATCAAATTATGCATAAATTCCGTCAATTAGGCACACACACCTAATTTTAGCAATGATTTAGCAACTTAATGGGATCGACATAATCAATCAAAAATTGAACGGAGTAGGTCAATCCACTTACAATTGATTGCTTGCTCGCTTAGTCCTTGCTCCTCGTGTAGACACTCCATTGCACACACATGTGTGCAACTCCGATTCGGTCCAAAATTGATCAAAAAATTGACCAAAATCAACACTCAATCACATGATTAGGCATAGATTAGAGCAATAAAGGGTGATGATCCTGCTCAATTAAGGAAATTTAGCATACATTCCAAATCAAAATTAGTGGTTAGGTTAGCACAATTAGCATGGAATTAGTATAATTAGCACGAAATTAGCATGAATGGGATGCAAAATGAGTGAAGGTTAGTGAAAAATTAGCAAAATCAAAAGAGAATTTAGGGGTTTTTGGGGTGAATACACATCTAATTAAACCTAATTACACTACACACAAATCAAATCCTACCTAATTAAAAGAAATCGGTAATCAAATTACTCTTATCTTTTGCAACCTCAACTCCACTAGCGTAGGCAACCCGTTCCCCGGCAGCGGCGCCAATGTTGGAGGCTCGCCATAGCATAGGCAATCTCCCACAAAATCTATCAATCTGGAGAGAGAGAGAGAGAGAGAGAGAGAGAGAGAGAGAGAGAGAGAGAGAGAGAGAGAGAGCATGACCCGGCTAGGGCTTGGAGGCATCACACAAAGAATGTGTGAGAGCATCATCGGATGCAAAGATTGAGAGGATTCAAGAGCGTGCATCCTCCAATGCAAATAGAAATCATCCCAAATCAACTAATGCTAATCGCACATCAAGCATCAATACAAGCAATCATCTACACACATCAAGCAGCGAAGTGAAACACACTAATCTTGGAGTCTCTCAAGCACAACTCTAATTACATGCATTTGACGATTAAGCACACAAGATCGCATTCAAGTCGACCACCCCAACCATGCCAATCATGGTGTCCAAATCAAGTCACACATAATCAAATTAAGCTCAAGGCTTCTTAAACCTACACACACACAAGCACACCATTAGAGGACAACTCTAATCCCTCAATCACGAGTACGTCCACTCCACTTAATCGAGAGAGTTAGATAAGGACTCCACTAATCAGAGTAGCTTAGCATAAGTAAGAGTTAGATTAGAGAAGATCAACACTTCAAAACAATGAAGAAAAGTAGAGAAACATGATTGACAACATAATGAAGACTAGATTAATTAAGAGAGGATTACACTAATTACATGTGATTAGCACTAGCCTTCTAAGCATGGGCAGTAAGCTCAAAGGCTAGGCCATCAAGAGCTACTCTAGAGAGAGAGTTCTCAAAAGGACCACTCCAGAATGACCTCTCATTAAGCATAGGGCTCTTTTATAGCTTTGGGCCTCAAACCCTTCAACTATGGGATAAAGTGAGCTCTCTAGCCTAAACTCATACAACTTTGGAACTCCTAAATGAGCCCAAGCCCTATACAATGAAAAGTAAATATTGTGCACTATGACACATCCACAACTTGGTGCATAATTGGTGTAGCCGTTAGCCGCTGCTAACACAAAGCCTCAGTCCCAAGACCTCAAACACCTTCGAAGGTGGAGAGAGCTAGCAGGGAATGAGGGTAGGGAAGAGATGGAGCTCTTGCACTTTGCATAGCACACAATGAGAGTGTGTGTGAGTGTGTGTGGGTGAGTATATCCTACAAGCAAGGCCTCTTCTGGCTTTGGCCGACCCTTTTTCTAGCTCATGCTTGAAGCTCATTGGCTCATGCCAAGCTTAGCCTATCACAAGCTTGGGTCATTTCTAGCAATAGGGGTAGTCTTGGGACAAGTGTCCCCCTTTCGCCTTTGATAGAGAGGACTTGATAAATGCAAAAACAATTAGATAATTCAAGTAATTTATCATTGGACCACTTTTAAGCATGGCCAATAGGATTCAAGCACCTCATAGAGGTAACATGGTAGGTCCTTGACATGTGTCCTTGCTGCCTCTAAAGGCTTGGGGTTACCAAGTGTGTGTGTGTGTGTGTGTGTGTGTGTGTGTTCTCGCACTAGCCCCTACAATATGGGCTCGCCCCCTCTTATGTAGGGCTCCTTTTGACTTTAGGTGCTCAAGCACCTTACTCATCAAGCATGACTAAGCACTTATAGCTTGGGGGTGTTCCCACTGGCATATCAAGCAAGCACAACAAAGCACCACATGCACCTTAGTCATCCAGCAGAACAAGCACCTCAAGCACCTTCATCTTCCAGTAGGACAAGCACCTCAAGCACCTTAATCAAGCACAACAAGTACCTCAAGCACCTCAAGCAGGACAAGCACCTCAAGTTGGGTCGGGTTCCCACCTCAAGCTCAGTCCTAGCTTACCTAGGGTCAAAGGACTTTTACACACATTATCGAAGGTCTTCAATGAAGCTAACCCTAAGGTCTTATGCTCCATTGGTTAGCCTTGTTCTTTGATAGACCATCTCTCATTTGGGCCCCTTTACCATTGGCCCCGTGTTGAGATAGATCTTTAAGCACATGTCTATATCTTAACCCTTGTTCTCGTTTATTCTCCCACATTAAGTGATCAGTTTGATATGAGAAAATCATTTGGCAACGTTGGTTAGATATTAGATTTTATGATGACAAAGAAGAACGTTAAGTACTCATGGATTGCTAAGGAGAAAAAAAAATTTGACAAGCTCAAAGAGAAGCTTACCTCCCAACCAATCCTCATGCTTCCGGATCTCTCAAAGCCATTTGAGGTCTAATGTGATGCTTGTGGTGATTGCCCTAAAGCAATCTTGGTTCAAGAAGGGAATTCCATAGCATATGAGAGCTGAACGCTCAATATGGATGAACGGGTCTTAGGTATTTATGAGAAAGAGCTTTTAGTTGTTCTACATGCCCTAGACATATGGAAGCACTATCTATTGGGGACTCCATTTATTCTACAAACCAACCACCAAAGTCTCAAGTACTTCATGACGCAAACCAAGCTTTCCAACAAACAAATGAGATGGGATAATTTTCTTTTGCAATTTTATATTCATATTGCTAACATTACTGGTAAGCACAATCAAGTGGCCGATACACTTTCACGATGACCAAAAGTCAATGTGGTGTCTATAGCAAATCACAATGATCTATCTTCTATGATAGATGAGTATTCTAATGACCCCAACTTTAAAGACATAATGTCACCCCTTGCTTTGGGAAAGAAAGAGGAACCATTCACCTTGCAGGATGGTTATCTTCTCCATGGAAATAGGCTATGTGTTACCCACTCCCTTCGTGAGAAAGTTATATATGAATCCCATGCTCCTCCCTATGTGGGGCATAGAGGCATTCAACCTACTTTCCAAGGAGTAGAGACGTATTTCTATTGGCCTACCATGAAAGTGGACATACAAGAGTTTGTTTCAAAATGTGTGGTATGCCAAAATACTAAGTATGATAGAGGGATAAAACGTGGATTACTCCAACCATTGCCAATCCCTAATTCACCATGGGAGAGTATATCCATGGGTTTTATCTTTGGATTACCCAAGTCTATCCATGGGGATATGGGAATATGGACAATAGTCAACATGTTTAGCAAGAAAGCACACTTTATTCCTATTAAAAAGACTATTAAGGCACACCAAATGGCAACTCTCTTCATATCCCAGATTTTCAAACACCATGGACTGCCAACATCCATCGTGTCAGATAGAGATCCTAGAATGACCAGTAATTTTTGGAAAGGTCTCTTTGAAAATCTAGGTACAAGATTGAATTTCTCTTCGGCCTATCACCCATAAACGGATGGCCAAAGTGAGTAGTCAATCTTACAATTCTTAATTTACTAAAGATTTATGTTATAGAAGTAGATCAATGCTCAAAATGGGAAAAGTGCTTACTTCTTGTAGAGTATGCGTAGAATAATATTGCCCATACTTCTACGAGAAAAGCACCTTTTGAAATCATTGAGGGAATACCTAAAAGTCCCTTGTTATTTAAAGTACATAGGGAGATCTTTGTTGCCGATGAGTATAGTCGTGACCTACAAAGATATTTTCAAAATATTGAGGAAGTTATATCCATCTCTCAATAAAGGTAAAAAGCTCTTACTGACAAGCACAAAAGGGCCTTAACGTTTAAAGAAAATGATTGGGTCTTACTTAAGTTTCCCAAGGCTCGATTGAGGCAAACCACGCACAAGAATCTTACGGGCCATCAAAAGTACTATGCTAAACTAGCAAAAAGATAATATGGTCCTTTTCAAATCTTGAAGCCAATCAGTGAGTTGGCTTATCAACTCTAGTTGCCCAACCACTGGCTCATACACAATGCTTTTCATGTCAGCCTACTTAAGCCCTACAAAGGAGATCCACCAAGTGAACCAATCATTGAAGACCCTCCCGAAATTGAAGACCAAAAAGGGGTGCTACAACCCGAAGCTATCCTTTGGCATGAAGACAAGGTACTACGACATGGTAAGATTATTCGATGGTATCTTATTAAGTTAAAAAATTATCCTTTTGAAGATGCTAGATGGATGCAAGGAATACATCTTAAGCATAGTATGAACCTTGTCAATGCTACATTAGAGTAAGCAAATGTACATGTTTCTTTTAAATGATCAATGTTTTTGTCTTATAAGACTAAATTCTCTTTTTTATTGTTGTTGGAATTAGGTTTGCAGAGAAACGCACACAACTTGGAAAAGACAAAGGAAGATCAAGGCACACAATAAAGAGTGTATTACTTAGTGTGCAATGGAAAGATAGATAGCCCTAGAGTGATGGGTGTATATACAATGCACGGGGGGAAAAACATCCTAAAGAGGGAAAAAGTGCCCCGGCGGTCCTAGTGTGTTCACACACATCACTACCACATGTATATGGTAACAAATCCCCCCTGGAGTGATGTGGTGAATGAGAGCTGGCACATGAGTAAAGGAAAGTGCCATGCCATGAGGACATGATCAATCCACAAAGGGGAGTAAGCCCAAAGCTTTGTGGAAAGCTTCGAGCTTCTCATGAGACAATGCCTTTGTGAAAATATCTGCAAGGTTGTTCTGTGTTGGCACATAAGCCAAGCTGATCTCCCCTGCTGAGAGCCTCTCCTTGACATAGTGGTAATGCACCTCAATGTGCTTTGTGCGAGCATGAAAAACTAGGTTCCTCGCAACTACCAATGCGCTCTGACTGTCAGTGTAGATAGTGTTGGCAGTGTCCTGTCCAACACCCAAATCAGCCATCAACAGGATTGCCAACGTCATGTAGACTCAACTTCACACCTGTTTCCATAGGAGTGGAAATAGGTTTGCAATCCTCAAGCCCAAACTTACATAGCAATGTCTCTATGTAACTTTTTTGACACAAGGAAATACCACCATCACACTGCTTAAACTGTATGCCCAAATAATGATGCAACAGCCCCAACTCTTTCATCTTGAAAGTAGCATTCAAATCAGCCTTAAATTCAGCAATATGTCTCTCATTTGGTCGAGTGATCAGCAAATCATCTACATAAAGAACCATAATGAGAAGTACATCACCCTCACGCTTTACATACATTGTGCTTTCTGTTGGACTGTTATGAAAGATTTGTTTGACCAAATGAGTGTCAGCTTTCTCATACCAATCACGAGGAGATTGCTTCAACCCATACAAAGCCTTGTTACATTTGCACACTTTGTCCTCTTGTCCTTTCTTGACAAAACTGCGAGGCTACGTTACATAAACTTCCTCAAATATGTCAACATTCAAGAAAGTAGTAACAATGTCTGATTGATGTACATCCCAACCAAAATAAGCTACCAATGCACATAGAAAACGCACAGAAGTCATACAACAAGTCGGAGAAAAAGTCAAGCCTTATGGCAATCGATCTCACCATCCGGCTTGTGTTTCAACTTATAAACCCACTTTGTACCAATGGCCTTTTTGCCAGGAGGCAAATCACATAAATTCCATGTGTCATTTTCTATAAGTGCATCATATTCTGATTGCATGGCAGCAATCCAATTTTTAGAATTTTGTGCTTCATCAAAAGACAGAGGCTCCTCAACATCATGTAAGCTAGACACAGCCAAAGCATAACAATCCGATGCATATGATGCATGGCAAGATCCTAAACGAGTACGACTAGACAAAGGTGCATCCAATTTACTGTCACGCAATGTATGCACCAGCCATTTTGGCATACCTCTAGCCTGCTCATTTTTAGCCCTTTCCTCATCAAGTACATCTGCATCAGTAATAGGCTGATCTGTAACATTTTCAGAAACCCCCATAGGATGTACATTGGCCTCATTGGAACTTACATTCGTATTTCCACCACTGAAAAGAGGCAACAAAGTGTCATAAATGTCATGTGAGCTTACATACTGTCTCTAGTACATGACAACAAGGGCTTAACAGAATCTTCCACAAACACTACATCCCGTGAAACCAAAATACGCTTTGTTTGCGAATGATACAACCTGTAACCTTCGCTTTCAGCACTATAACCAACAAAAATACATTTGACAGCCTTATCATCCAATTTTTTGCGTTGTGTTTGTGGCACCAAAGCATATGTCTTGAGAGGGCTCGAAGCTTTTTGCAAAGCTTTGGGCTTAGTCCCCTTTGTGGAGTGATCATGTCCTCAGGGCATGGCACTTCCCTTTACTCATGTGCCAACTCTTGTTCATTGCATCACTCCAGGGTGGATTTGTTACCATATAGTGATGTGTGTGAACACATTAGGACCGCCGGGGCATTTTGTCCCTCTTTAGGAGGTTTTTTCCCCGTGCATTGTATATACGCCCATCACTCTAGGGCTATCTATCTTTCTATTGCATGCTAAGTAACACACTCTCTATTGTGTGCCTTGAGCTTCCTTCGTCTTCTCCAGGCTATGTGTGCTTCTCTGCAACCCTAATTCCAACATGCAGTGGAACCACCCTCTTTCTTCTTAGCCTCGACACTGCTTGATCAAGTAATCATTAGCTTTTCAATAATGGAAACGCATCTTCTTTTTGCCCTTATCACCAGAATTGCCATAGAAGTGATGTCAGCAGAAGCATTGGGGATAGAAGTTCTGTCACTCGCAACAGAACCATAAGAAGTGTATGCATTGTTGTTACCACCCTTTCTTTGAGAAGCAATAAAAGCCTGTTCAATTGCACGTTGTCTTGTCCTGTTTTTTCTGGAAAGTGACTCTTGCAACAGCAATGTGCATAATGCATCAAACTTGACAACTTCTGGATTTCCTTGGGTCATAAATATCCAAGTACTAGCAAAAGTCTGGTAAGAATCTTGTAAGGCATCAAGAACAGTCTACACAAGGAAACTATCTGAAATGACTTCACCTGCAAAAATAAGTTGCTCATTGATATCCTTGACAGTAGCAAGGAAAGTGTCCATATCATCTTCCTCATGCATAATCTTCGTCGACCCCAGCTCTTTACGTAGCAAAGCAATTTTAGCCTCATTGCGGCTTGCATAAAGACCTGCTAGAATATTCCAAGCCTGTTTTGCAGATTTTGCTGAACGAATGTGAGGAACAATGGTGCACTTCACAAACAACACAATCAATGCATGAGCTTGCGCATCCTTTACATCCCAATGAGCTTGTTCTGCCGTAGGCAAAACAACTCTAACAGCAGCAATCCTTGCAGCAAGACCTGCAACATCCTCAACATCGCCTACATCCTCAGAACTAGGACGTACATCAATGCCCTGCACAATATTCCAGACTCCCTTTGACACAAGAACGTGTTGCATCATATAAGCCCACATAGGGTAATTGTCCCCATCCAACCTGTCCTCAACAGCAAACATCTTGAACACATCTGTGTTGTTGTCAGCCATGGTAAATGTTGCACCTGATGTGAAAACTGCCCGAAAAGAGGAGAAACGGAGTGGGAACAACACGTGCTATATAGCACAGACCGTAGCAGATTGTAAGGCACTGCTATGTAGAAAACGGCACTGACATAAATTCTGCACAAAATGACAAAATTGCCTGTGCAGACCTGCCTATAGTGGAAAGGAAGGCCGAAATGAGCCCGAATCCGTAATCTGAGCAGACTGAGCTCTATGAGCCTTCTTGAAATATTTGTCGACATGCGAATGCTAGCCAAACCTCACTATAATCGGAGAAAGTGAGCAGGCGTGTGCTGGAGCAGCTGGCGACTAAGCCTGGGAGGACACAACCTGCTCTGATACCAATTGTTGGAACTAGGGTTGCAAAGAAATGCACACAGCTTGGAGAAGATGAAGGAAGCTCAAGGCACACAATAGAGAGTGTATTACTTAGTGTGCAATGGAAAGATAGATAGCCCTAGAGTGATGGGTGTATATACAATGCACGGGGGAAAAAACCTCCTAAAGAGGGGAAAAATTATCCAACGGTCCTAGTGTGTTCACACACATCACTACCACATGTATATGGTAACAATTGTGCACAAAGTTAAGTAGTATACATGCTTAGAATCATGTTTGTGATGACGACATCTCTCAAACACCAAGTAGAATTTGTCACTCTACTTGGGAGAATGAAATGGACTAAAGAGCACACATGCTTGCGGTAGCTACGTCTCCCAAGCACCAAATAGATTAGTCATCCATCTTGGAATGATGTCGTAGGGTAAAAAGGGATCCTCTACCCGCGAAGAAAGATTGACTAATGACTAAGGCTTTATCTCTTCTACCTCATAGTCGAGGACGAGTATGGTTTCAAGAGAGAGGTAATGTCATAAAATCTAATATCTAACCAACCCAAATGATTTTCTCATATTAAACCGATCATTTAATGTGGGAGAATAAACGCGAACAAGGGTTAGAATATAGACATGAGCTTACATATCTATCTCAACACGGGGTCAATAGTAAAGGGGTCCAAATGATAGATGGTCTCTCAAAGAGCAAGGCTAGCCAATGGAGCTTAAAGACCTTAGAATTAGCTTCATTAAAGACCTCCAAAGGATAGTGTTAAAAGTACTTTGACCTTAGGTAAGCTAGGGTTGTGCTTAAGGTGGGAACACATCCCAAGCTTGAGATACTTGTCGTTTGCTTACTAAGGTGCTTACGGTGTTTGTCATGCTTGCTGACTGAGGTGCTTGAGGTGCTTGTTGTGCTTGTTGACTAAGGTGCTTGAGGTGCTTAATTACTAAGGTGCTAAGGTTCTCCATGACTAAGGTGCTTGAGGGTAAGGTGTTCCACAAAGTCAATGCATGTCCCTACTCAAGGGGGGGCGAGCCCTAGGGGCTAGAGAGAGAACAAACACACCCTCACACAGGGCAAGCTTGATATCAAGAAGGCAAATAGGACACTTTTCAATCTCCTCCTCATGTTGCCCTCATAGTGTGCCTAAAGCCTAATCATTAGCCTCCCAACAGATCCAATTCTAATTTAGTTGGTTTAATTAACAGTTTTTTCATTTATCAAGTCCTCTCTCTCAAAGGGGAAAAGGGGACACGTCCCAAGACTACCCTTGTTGCTTGATATGCATTAAGCCTGTGATTGGCCAAAAGCTTGAGGAGGTCCAATCATATGCAACGTAGTGCTAGAAGAGGCGGTCGACCAAAGCAAGGCTTGGGGGCTATACTCTCTCTCTCTCTCTCTCTCTCTCTCTCTCTCTCTCTCTCTCTCTCTCTCTCTCTCACACACACACACACACACACACACACACACACACTGATTGTGTGCAAATTGCAAGAGCTCCATCTCCTTCTCCAAACTAGTAGAGAAGTTGAGAGCCTACACCAACACACTTGGCTATGGAATGCAAATCCAACCAAGAGCCATGCTTCAATGCTTAAGCTTGCCATCTTCTCCATCTTCATTACTATGCTATTATGTATGCTAGCAATAAGAGTGATGATAAGTGAGGAACTATTTCTTTCTCCTATGAATGTTTCTTCTTCCTCTTCCCTGTCCTCATTCCCGCTAGCTCTCTCCACCTTTGAAGGTGTTTGAGGCCTTAGGACTGAGTCTTGGGATGATTAATGCTTTTTGCAAAGTCTATGTTATGATTGTGATGCATGAAGATTTCCATCTTCATTGCATCACCTAGGTCACAAGGAACACAAAGATTGTATTGTACCAAGTCTCTCTTTATCTAATACAAATGCTTATTGGAGGGGGGAACGGCTCCACATAAATCCGGTCCTCAAATGTTGTCAAGTTCTCTAAACTCTCTCTCTTCTAAAAGTATTGTTCATGCCAAGCTAATTAAGTACTATGATTATGTTGCTACCATCAATTAAGTTCACCCTTTATGTTCTCAAAGTAGTCTCACAAAAATGCTCTCTTTAATTCTCCTAATTCCGCTATTCTCAAAGTTCATAGGCCATTTACATTACATGATTTTTCTCTACTTGAGTGGCACTTTACATCTTGGCTTGTTTTATCCCAAGGAGGGCATCATTGCCGCCAGACTTACAGGCTTTTTCGAACTCAGATTGGGCTGGTTGTTTTGACATGCGAGTGTCCATGAGTGGTTTTAGTTTCATGCTTGGCAGTTCATGCATATCATGGTTAAGCAAGAAGCAACGTACTGTGGACACTTCCACTTGTGAGGCTAAGTACAAGGTAGTCTTCATAGCTATGGTTGAGTGTGTATGGCTCAGACACCTTATGACTGATTTGGGTATTGGGGACAGGACAATGCCAACACTATCTACACTGACAGTCAGAGCGCATTGGCAGTTGCAAGGAACCTAGTTTTTCATGCTCCCACAAAGCACATAGAGGTGCATTACCAATATGTCATGGAGAGTCTCTCAGCATGCGAGATCCTCTTGGATTATGCTCCAATACAAGACAACCTTCTAGATCTTTTCGCAAAGGCATTGTCTCATGAGAAGTTTGAACCTTTCCACAAAGATTGGGGCTTACTCCCCTTTGTGGACTAATCCTGTCCTCATAGCATGGCACTTCCCTATACTCTATGTGCCAGCTCTTCTTCATCGCATCACTCCCGGGGGGGATTTGTTACCATATACATGTGGTAGTGATGTGTGTGAACACACTTAAGACTGCCGAGGCATTTTTCTCCCTTAGTGGGAGGTTTTTTCCCATGTGCATTGTATACATACCCATCACTCTAGGGCTATCTTATCTTTCCATTGCACACTAAGTAATACACTCTCTGTTGTATGCCTTGATCTTCCATCATCTTCTCCAAGCTATGTGTGTTTTCCTACAACCCTAATTCCAACAGAGTTCACCCTGGGTGAAATCCTAGGAATTACAAAGCAAAAATTTCATGAGCCATTATTGACATTAGGAAGAGAAAGTGCCAAATATTGTATGAAACTTTGCCACAATATTCCTTTTTGCCGGGTGGTCAAAAAATGGCTGATTGGTTGGCCAGTTGGCCGATGGCCGATAAATTGATCAATTTGGGGTTGATATTGTGAAGGTAAATTCTCTTGACATATATGATTTCCTTTTTCAATTCAAAAAAATATTAGATGTAGAAGAGATACAGGTAAACACTAAGTACAAAACAGTGGCAAAGAAGGTTAGACATGTGGCTATTCCATTGCCAAAAGAGCGTGATACATTTATGAAGATGGTTTCTTGACAACGTACTCTTTGAGAGTTTGTTGAAGAAACTCTATAGGATTTGAAGGTAGGTGATGCAAATTTTCTACATCAAGATAAGATAGAATGTTTTTGATAAATGTTAAAGAAACATGGGAAGGATTTTTCATTCTAGTCAGGTGAGATTGGCTGTGTGGATCCTAGTGTGGTAGCTCCAATGGTAATATTCATTGTTCTACATTTTCCTTAAAATCTATGACCTATTCTTGTTCCAAAATCTCATCTTCCTAAGTTTGCTGGTCTGCTTATCGAAAAGATTAAGATGGGCATTTTGGAACCCTCTTGTGCTCCTTACTCTAACAGGTGGTTTACGATTCCCAAGAAGAATGGTACATTGAGATTTATATAGGATATGAAACCAGTGAACAAGGTAACCATCAAAATGTAGGGATATGCCTAGTGGTTGATTATTTTGCAGAAGCTTTTGTAGATAGAACCATCTATTCCATGGGAGATTGTATTCAAGTTATGATCGATTTCAGCTGGCTATGGAAAGCATGGATTTGACAACCATGCGTACACCTTTCGGACTGGTAAGAATGCACACATTGCCACAAGGTGCAACTAATTCAATTGCTCACATGATGAATGGAATGAACAAAGTGTTGTGGGATTTCATCCCTCATATTACCATGCCTTTTATTGACGACGTGCCAATAAAAATGTATGAAGAGGGTGAAAAAGATAAGGTCAAAGATAAGAGGGGGTGCAAAAAATTTGTGGCTAACCATATTGTTGACTGTGACAGGGTATTATCCAAGCTTGAAGAGGTCAATCTTACACTCTCACGCCAGAAGTCTATGTTTGGAATAAGAGAAGTTTTAATTGTGGGACACTTATGTAGACCATCTGGTAGAAGACCAAGCCCTATCAAAGTGGATGCTATTCAAAGTATGAAAAAGACATGCACTTCAATTATATAAGTGCCAAGATTCTTAGGTGCATGTGTCTTTTACTTGATATGGTTACCCCATTTTGCTCATGTTGTAGAGGCTTTATATCAAGTGCTCAAAAAGGGACAAAAGATTGTTTGGAAAGAAGAACATTCGAAGGTTGTTTGCAAACTAAATAAGATGTTACAAGAGGCTTCTACATTAAGGAGTAGATTATAAAAGGGAGAAGCCAATTAGTGTGATGATTGACATGAGTCCTATAGGTATTGGGTGGGCAATTGAATTGGATGATGAGCAGGGAAAATGGTATGCGGTTAGATTTGGTGTCAAAGTACTAAGTGTTGCTTAACAAAGAGCATATCCACAAGTAAAAAGAGAACTTAGGAGTGTAGCAACCTCCTAAGGTGCGACAAGGAGTACTTTATTGGTCCTTGGTTACCATTACGATTACAAGTTGTTCTACACCAGGCTAGATTGCATACATTAAGTCATTAAATCCTCAGTTTCATCATATTGCAGGTAAGGATAATCGAGTAGTTGATATGTTGTCCCAGGCCAAATTTGAAGATAAAGAGAACATGATTACAAAAAGTGAAGAAGTGAGCTTGAGGTTCTTTACCTCCTCGCAAATGCATGCAAAGTGTGAAAATATAATTTACGCATTATAGTCTTTTGCAGAGGATAAATATGAAGGTGAATGGTTACTAATTGAGAAATATTTGAGTACATTAAAGAAATAGAAAGATTGGGGCAATCATGAGTTTAACTGTATCCACAAGAAGGCTTATGGGTATTTCCTACAGGATGGTTTTTTATGGAAACATCCAAAGAAGCGAAGAGATACCCCTCAGTGAGTGGTTTGTGGCAGGGAAACACATCTCCATGTACTTAAAGAATTTCATGAGTCACTATTGGCAAGTCACAAAAGAGTTTGGGCCACTTTTTCCAAAATCAAAGATCGATATTGGTGGAAAGGTATGTATAAATATGTGGTACAATTTGTTGAAACTTGTGGTGCATGTCAAATGTACTCAACTATAAAGCATAGTGATGGATTGCATCCAACATATCCATTATGTGTGCACTTCAAATGGGTTCAATTTGATTACCATGTCCACAGGTTTATGGCAAATGAGGTACATCGTGCTTGCTAGAGAAGATTTGACACACACCAGGTTGAAGGCACGGCTTTGCGAACCAAAGCTACAAGTATGGTATGCAAATTTTTACTTGACAATGTAATATGCAGGCATGGCTGTATTGAAAAAATTAATGCAGATAGAGAGGAGTTGGATGTTGACGAAGCGAGAGACCTTTTTGCTTGAATGGGTATGAAGTTATCACTCACTACTGCATACAATCCAAAAGAAAATGGTAAAAGTGAAAGGGGGCATCCTCCCATTATCAAGGCATTGGCTAAAGCATGTAAGGGTCATCTTGGTGATTAGTCTTGATTACTTACATATGCTTTATGGGCACACCGTACTACACATAGCACACTTACATGTTTCATACCATCAGAACTTATGTATGGTTAGAAGTCTATTATGCCTCTAGAGGAGGCAGTGACTACGTGGAGTATATTGCCTTGGGATACAGAAATGTGCAGAGAAGATTTACTTGCTTTGAGGATTCAACGGCTAGAAGGAGAAGCAAGGATGTTGAATTTGTGAAGGAAAACCTGATGAGTGCTCGTTTGAAGAATAAGGATTCTTTTGACAAATGACACAGGCTAAGGCCAAGTGCTATTCAAGAAGGTGATTGGGTTCTTATTTATGATAGTAGTTTGGACAACCAGTATACAACTCCGCGGAAAATGGTTAAGTGGTGGTTTGGCCCATATGTGGTTAGACATGCTTTTCCCAATTCTCGGGAGATTCACCATGGAAAACTTACCCGCACCACGTAAGTGCAAGGGAAGGGGTTTTTTTTACAAGTTACATAAGCGTATAAGCTAGGGACAGGCCCCCAATAATTTATCTCCCAAGCTTAAAAATAAGGGGGGGAGGAGAAGTGAGAAAAGGGAAAAATAGAGGAAGTTTTTGTGTTTCAAAATCATGGCTTCCCAAAAGAGTCTTCCCTTGAACTTTTGAGTCAATAGCTACAAAGATCCATGCAAGAACTAACAATGCTTTGTATCAATTACTTGTTTTGTGATTATAGTTCATCTATTGAGGGATGAAAGCTATAAAGAGTTTTTATAGATGCAAATTTACACAAAGAACGTAGCACAACTTTATGACCATGTTTTTTAAGTAATTATATGGGGCAAATTGGATGAGTAGCTAGAGTGCAAGTTGAATAGGTACTACATAGTTTGAAAGTCAAACTAAGACACATTGAGGGTACGTCTCGTTATCAAAATAAGTGGTTCCTTAGTACTTTGCCAGTCACTATGCTAAATGCTCTTTGACTAGTTTTACTCAGTTAGATCATGTGAGACCTAAATTTTATATGTAAAATAGGGGTATGATAATTTTTGCATTGATTGTCGTATAAGCGTAGAAAGGGGGGTCATATTCCCTAGTATGAGTTGTATATATGGGTTTTATCAAACTTGTCCGCTCGCTGGTGGTGTCTCGTTTTATATATAGAGTGAATCCCCCGGGTCCCAATTGTGGGTAAGCGTGTTAAATTATATAAAAAGAGAGATGCAAAGCTTCACATTGAAGATGAAGACACGAATGTGCCAGAAGACAGGGTTTTGGATGATGAAGATGAGTTTTCAGATGAAGATGTTGCATTAGATGACTTCTAAAAGGATGGCACATATCAAAGGATGTGCAAGTTTAGAAGGGGTGCATGTCGTGGCCCTTTGTAGGCATGAGATAAAATGAAAATTTTGCATGCATATTTGGAGTTTGTTAAACTTATGGTTTATTCCAGAATGTGTTATGACATTGGTTGATCAAAATGTCTGTTAATTTTGGATTTTGGGGCCCGTAAACAAGGTATGCTACATGTAAGCTAGGATGCAAAGATGCTGCCAAAATGCTTTCTGATATGCCAAAATTGTAGTGCTTGACACGCTCTCCATGCTTGTCTTCATGGCTCATCAATCGGAGTCCAAATGAGGAAGATATGGGCATTTCAAGTTTTGTTGGGGTCAATCATGTCTTTATGGCTCATCAATCAGAGTCCAAATGAGGAAGATATGGGTAGTTCAAGTTTTGTTGGGGCCAAACCTACATCATTTGATTGCCCTAGTAAAAATTCCATTGGGTGCTTCTTCAAGCTCATAGGGACAATGGAGGTAGTATGAACATTTGAAGCCAGCACGAAGTGACAGCTTGTCAAAGGGACTTGTGAGCGTCAAGACATGGAAAATTGAAGATTGGTAGCTATCAAAGGGAATGTAGTTGCACTCAAGATGATCATCTGGAAATGGAATTGAAAATGGGAGCAATTTCAAAATGGCACTAAAGATTTGAATTTATTTTTTAATTCTCATAGTTTTCATGACCTTAGGGGGCAAAGATTGTGGACATGCCACATGGCCTGTAGTTAAACTCATATGCACGACAAAGTACTAGGGATGCAACATATATATAATGGATTGTGCACTTTGTATGAGCATCCAAATGAGGGAAAGGGGAAGCTATGCCTTCCTCCCCTCCTTGCCCATTGGCCTCTATGCTGGCAATTCTCCTCGCGCTAAAGGTGGCAGTGCTAGACGCATGGACGGTGTTGGTTGTTGTCGGCGGCAATGATCCCTTGCAATAATGGATGTTGGTTGTGCGCCCTAATGGGGCTTGATCATACGCTAGGGGGCCATAAGGACCTCCAATTTCGGCGTACAAGAAAGACTCCCGACCCCCCCCCCCCCCCCCCCCCCCCCCCCCCTCCCGCCGATGCTTGGGGTAGGGGTATAGTCCCATGAAGGAAAGAACGCGAGTGGCATCACCACAATACAAACAAGAACTCGCCATGCAAAGTGGATTGGGACACACGTTCGGGGAACGGTAAGCTCACCAAAAATGGGATCATCCCCTATAAGAGACTTTTCCGTGCCATTCAAGTTGTGGTGGTGAGGGACCTGCAAAAACAAAGGATTGGAAAGCAAGCATTCATCTATCTCTCTAAGCTAACCTATAGCTTGCCGATTAAGCTTTGGCTCAGGCACAATTAAGCCATAGCTTGCGAGTTAAACTCTCTCTCACCCTCACTAAGCCAAGAGCTTGTTTATTATTATTTCTGTAACAATGATATCGCTCTCAATTCAGCCTTCATAGCTCTATTATCTCTCTCAATTAAGCATCAAAAAATTCACTTATCACTCTCTCGCTCTGAATCAAGCTACCATAAGCCCAATTCTCTCTCGCTCTAAATTGAGCTACCATATGCCCAATTCTCTGACACGCTCAATTGAGCTATTTACAACCACCAATTAAGCTATTCTTATGTTCAATGAAGCTCTAAAACTAGTTGACTCTCTCTCAAGCAAGGAAACAGTGAATGATTTGTTTTTGGCAGTCACAATTTTCTTAAACATGGAGAGTTTTGATCAAAGGATTGCAAATAAAAAGGTATATTGACGCGGGCGTATACAAATGATTTATAAGAAAGATATCAGCATTTGTTGATTAGCAATAACATTCAAGTGTCAATTATATATCTCTCATTGTTCTCATTGTGTTCTACTCTGTAGATCTTGAGAAGGGAAAATCTAGCAAACCTCGAAAGAAATTGGAAGCTCAAAGCCTGCAAGCTTGCAAAGGAATCAAAAGCAACAAAGGCATCGACGCCACGTGCAGCAACAGGAGATCGAGAGCACAGAACAGAGTCGGCAGCTTGAGAGTGAGTTGGCAATACTGCAGCGCACGCGCGCGCACACACACACACACACTGATCCTCAAGAGCTCATCCTTTTTTGCACGCTCTTCAAACAGAGTCAGCTCGACAGAGGCATTAAAATTTTATTTATTTTTACTGATCCTCACACACTCAATGTGTGCAAGGGCTTAGCCCTCGACACCCCGATCACCTACCTCCGACATGTGAGAGAGAGATTTGAGTTGAGAGAGAGAGAGAGAGAGAGAGAGAGAGAGTGACAGAGCGAAGGTATGAGAGAGAGAGAGAGTGAGCGAACAGGGCTTTCAGGCATCGACACCTGATTTCTTGACATCGACAACCTCAAGATCGACGACACGCCGCCCGCTCCGCACCGGCACCGGCACCGGCACCGACATTGGTGAGAGCGGATTGACTAGCTCTCGGCTAGTCCGTGACATTACATCGGTTTTGACACCGTATTTGTGTCTCGACATAGACTCTCGGTGATTCTTTGACATCGACATCGGTGACACTCTTTACACGACAAATTTTTGACATCCGACCCTAACGCCAACGTTCTCGCCGACGTGCATGGATGAGATGCCTCTATCATAGAGGAGTGACACTTGGCACCGAGCACACCGATCGAGCTCTACGGCACTTTTTTGACTCCAAGCACCTCTTGGCGGCTATGCGACTAGCGCATTTTTCGTCCGATGGCGGAAATCGGCAGATACCGACATTGACAAGCAAGTTACTCGGGGTTTTTGAGCCCGTTTACACTCAATTTCTCCAAGTTTTCAGACACATACAGACACAACACTTTTCAGGCAATTTTGGCAGTCATTTTGACACCAGTTTCTCTGTGGACAGATGCATTGAGGGATGCATGTTTACTTTAGCACAGCATAGTGCTATTGAGCTCTTTTGAGAGCAAATATCTTCGCACGGATCACTTTTACTACATGCAACAATTCTTGGTGCATGTTTGAGCACAGTCACTCATGTCAGTTGAGTTGCAGACACTATCTATTGTACATGGAGGCATAATTTGGCTACTTTGACAGTTTTTTCGGCCGTTTCTGAAACTCGAACCGCAAGAACCCTTTTTGAAACTGTGGCTAGTTGTTTTGTTTGGAGTTCCCCTCTTATGGTACCCTCGCCATAGGATATGTATCTGGACGGTTTCTTGTGCTTTTGACGCCGAGTTGGCGGTCACACAACAGTGGTTTTGAACAGTTTATGCCTAGTGATTGTTTTGAACAACTTATGCGTTTTTTAGTTGAGTTTTGACACCAAACTTATTCATTCCAAAATCAGTTTTTTGGAGCGAGCTTTTTTTAAATCCCTCTCTCTCTCTCTCTCTCTCTCTCTCTATTTACACATATATATATATATATATATATATATATATCTACTCGGGGGGTTTACTGTGTGTAAAACTACCATATCACGTGCGTTCAAAACATGTTTGTAAAACCCCTTATCTATGAATTTTGTTAAGAATATAATGTACCCTTTTCTTTTAAAATCAGAAAGTTTTTTTTCAAATTTGAAAAAATAATGCCCTTCTATATATATATTTCTGTAAGCTTCAAGAACTTTAAAATACCCTTTTGTTGAACTCACGTGATAGGTTACATTTTTATTAGGTGACCTACCCGGGAATATATTTATTTATTTATTATTATTATGTATTTATATTTATATGTATATTTGTGTGTGTGTGTGTGTTGATTTACATCGTGTCTCTAAAGTTGTTCTAATGATTTGACCATGTTGGCATGGGTAAGTAAGCCTCTAACTCAGGTCAGAACCTTTTTATGAAGTTTGCAAAGAGACGTAGTGTTTGCCAAAAATCGGGGTGTAGTGTATTTTAACTGATTAAAATTGCAAAACCGTGTTTAGATTATGAGCTTACCTTTGAAAAAAACCGCAAAATATTATAAATTTTAGTGTAGTTATCGACAATTGCTTCCAATTTTGACCTAAAAATCAGAATAGTTTTAAGTCTACCCTTATTTTATTCGGTTAGGAATAGTGTTAGAAAAAACTCAAGGTCCATGCTATTTTAACCCGTTGATATCGTAAAATCTCGGCTAGATTTTTAGATTCCCTTGAAGAAAACAGGAAATTTACACAATTTTCTAACATAAAACGCTTGAAATTTTGACCTTAAATTGGGAGAATTTCAAGTTTGCCCTTATTTTCTTCAATTAGGAAAACTGCATTTTTCTAGCCGTGGTTAGGAAAGAAAAAATGGCAAACTGTGACGAGGCCGACAACACCTTTCCCAAAAAGTGCATGACCTAATGCCATTTTCTTGTCTTTCAACTACACTAGCGCCTCTAGGAATCATCGATCGGAATTATATTTCCAAACATACAAAATTCCTTCCTTTGAATTTGCCAAAAAAAATTAGAAAATAAGGTTTATTTCTAGGATTTATAAACTATTTTTCTCTATTTTGAGGTGAAATTTCTCCTTTCCCCCTTGCCCTCAACCGGCATTTTTGAAATTGAAAACGGCACAATATTAAGCTGAGACACATTTTTCCCGAACACTGCCTGAGTCGAAAACTTAGGGGCTCTCTCTCTATCTCTCTCTCTCACAGCTCAGGTGAGCGCTAGCACCAACCTGAGCTGAGGGTGAGAGAGAGAGAGAGAGAGAGAGAGAGAGAGAGAGAGAGAGAGACGATGTTGCAAACCGGACGCGCATGGGGTGAGGGAGAGAGAGAGAGAGAGAGAGAGAGAGAGAGAGAGAGACAGATAGACGCCAACCTGAGTTGAGGGTGAGAGAGAGAGAGAGAGAGAGAGAGATAGACGATGTTGCAAACCGGACGCGCATGGGGTGACGGGTCAGGCATCTTGGTAGGCACCATCTACAATGCCGGCGAGAACATGGACCCCCACAGCTACTTCTTCCTCGGCTCCTCCGTCAGTATCACTAGCTGACCGGCGCCAGCTACCCCACCGTCCAGTTCGACACTGAACAGGTGGCCCCCAACGCCCTCGAAACCTGCGACCAAACCAACAGCTCCTCCCACCCCGCCTCCTACTCCTTTAGCGGAAAGCTCACGGTCAGAACATCGCAAACCTAGACCCTCGCCATTAACAACACCCCGGTGTCAGTGTCACCGTCAAGGCAGCAGCACGCCATCACTTATCACAGGCTTTGGCATGTCCGGCCTCATCAGATATTTCTCCAAATGTAAATGCTTTAGTACACAGTGATAAGAAACACTAGTGTACACAAGAGGAGCTTCAATTATCACAAGATTTCTATGACGTTCAACTACGCTAGAGGCTCTACGCTCTAGAGACAGATAGAGAAACTACGACCCAAGTTCTCCAAATCACCGATAAGTCCTCCTCTCTCAGAACTTTATATGGTTTATAGCAAGTCTTCAATGCCATGACAACCGTCACCCGCAAAGTCATCTACGAACGTGCTTCAAATCGCCTTCTTTATTACCCATGTATTGTTCAAGCAAACTTGAAGAGAACATGGAATCCCAATTATTCGTGAGCTTGCTCTTCAGGCTTTGAGGCGATATTAAATACGAGCTCTCTTTAAGGTGCGTAAGGGCTTTGACGCAAGTGCAATGCCATCCTTGACAGCGGGAAGCAAACTACAATAAAATTGAGCGGCAAGAGTGCTTGCACGTTCTTTTATCAAGCGAAACTATTGCTCATTCATGTATTAGCTCCTTTGATATCATGCACTTTATGGGTACTTGCATTCCCCCCAAGCAAGGTAGGTTGTTGTCCTATGACAAAATGAAGTCTCTTCATCACTGATGCAGACTTGTAACATCATGATAAAGTTGTTGTTGAACTTATCACATCATAAACAATCTGCTATCCTATAGTATTTTTTATTTGGAGTACGTAGTCCACAAGATCAATTGTTTCAACGTGCTCTCAGTAGTAAATCCCAAAGTTTTAGCTATCAGTCTTAAGCCTTCTCATAGCCCTCAATCTCTAGTAAGGTGGTTTCTTGAGTATTTTCTTTGAAGGATTTTCTATATGAGTATTTTCTCCAACTAAGGTGGTCTCATGTGGCTTGTTTCATGGTTTGCCAGATTTTTAAAACTCCCAAAATTCCATAGTTTCAAATATTTTTCACTCTTTGGAAGATGGCATATGTGGTTAAGTATCATGCAAAATTTTTGGATGCCACTTTGAAGCTAGCAAGTGAGGATTTTATGCCTACTTACCCTAATCCTAATGATGCAAAAGTGAAAAAACTTGAAGAGACTAAAACTAGTTAAAAGTTTGAATGCATATGGAGTCCTTACACTACAACACATCGCACAGAAATCGGCACAGGTACCGATGAAATAAAACTAGTTTTAAAGCTAAAAAGCTTTGAAATACACCTCGAAAGAGACGCCGGTTTCGTAGCGTCGAAATGACCATCGGTATACGTAATGTCAAAATGCACTATGAAATAATCGTCGGAATGCACTACGAAATAGGCATCGGTATTTCTATAGCATATTCCAACGTTGATTTAGAAGATTGTACCGACGCTTATATCGTATACTGTACCGACGACCAAACCTGCAAAATTTTTTGGGGCAGAGAGGGCTGGGAACTGATGCTGCATGTACTACAGCAAAAGAAAACAACTCTCTCTGCCCAAAAGAAGAGTGCACAAGCAATTGCACTCCACCTACAAGCTGACGCTAAAGAGCGAGGGTATGGCAATTAGCAAAATTGTAAGAAAAACATAACCACAAAATCAAAAGCTTGATCATGTCATAACGGCATAAAAATTTTATAACCATAATTAAAACATGAGTCGAAAACTGTAAAAGCATAAATATAACCTGTTTGCCAAACCATAACCATTACCATAACTTGTTTGTCATACCATAACCATAACAGCCATACCATCATTGCACAACCATAACCATCACATGATTGCTATACCATCATAGGAAAACCATAACCATCACATGATTGCCATACCATCATTGCACAACCATAACCATCACATGATTGCCATACCATCATAGCAAAACCATAACCTTAATTTGATTGTCAAACCTTAACCATAACATCTGTGCCATACCATAAACATAAGCATAAACCATAAACATAAGCACTACAAAACTGTACATATGCAAACAATCACTGAGTGAGAAGACCCTCATGGTAATGCCTCCTAGTCGATGTCCTCTCCCTCCTCCTGCAGCTGGGTCAAAAGGGCCACAAATCCATGCTTATACCCATACTTCTCCTCTCGACGTGTCGAAAGGCGCTTCACGGCAACTTCCTGCAAAATTATGGTTTAATCATTAGATAAATCTTCAAATAACATATATATTATCAATAATTTAAAGCATACGTATAATACTTACAAACTCATGTCGAAGCGTATCGTAGCCTCCACTCCCAAGATGTGACGCTCCAGCAGACTTCAAACGTGCTCTGCTGCATCTCTCTGGTGCTGAAATCTCTCAGGATTGTCTTGTGTCTCTCGTGCGATCCCCGCCCACTCCTCTATGTCCAACCATGCCGGCTTGGGACTGCCGTCATTGTACCTGTCTCTCGTCTTTGACCGACGGTGTGACATTGTGGACTTCGCCATGCTCAAAATCCAGGAGTTCGAGAGTGGATCGTACCCCTCTGCCGGCATGTACTCTCTTTGAATGGCCTCGACGATGTAATTCTTTCTTTCAAGATCAAGGTTATCCCAAACCTCCATCACAGAGTGACCAAACTGAATCGTACAGAGCTGTCGAATCCTCTGTCGCATGGCCTTTCCGACCCTATCTGCCACAACAGCCCCATCCCTGCTCTTGTACACCTTGCTAGGATCATGCTCGTGTGATCCCCAAGGTGTACGTGGTGTGCCGATCGGTGAACTATCTACTGAAGAGAGTGGTGGACGCTCTCTCGGTAGTGTGGACGCATCGGTAGAATCGCTACCACAGTAACCACCGCCTCCAGAATGATGCCTACCTCGTCTCAAGGATGAACCACCCATCGATGTAGGGGGCACACAAGTCCTAGGCGTAGGGGGGCACACTAGACTGAGGTGTGGGGCCGCTCGATGTAGGGACCACACTAGTCCCAGGTGTAGGGTCGGCCGTAGTAGGTCTAGAGGGACCTACTGTCCAAAGGTGTTGTACCATCGCGATCTGCTTTGGTGTGAACTGAGACAAAAACGAGCCCATCTGCTTGGGTGACATGCCGGCCGAAGCAACAGGAAAACTAAACTAGGAGAGTATGGCTCATCGTCATCGGCCATGGCTAATCATACACAAACAACACCCACAAAATACGTTAGTTTACAGAAGAAATGCTTAATCAATACAAATAACAAAGCAATGAAACTGCTACACAAATGACAACATTCAAAGTGTATTGTAGACTAATAAAAAGAGTTTTACAAAAGAGTTCCTAGCAAAATTCATTAATTAATCTCTCATCCTCTATGAGATCTGATGCACCAAAGATATCTATCTCAGTCTGTACTTATGCATCTTCGTCATCGAACTCTACTTATTCATCGCTCTCCGCATCAGCTTCAGTGTTTGACACCTCATCTCCAGGTTCAGACAATTGCTCACTGCTGACATCCATCTCAAAATCTTAACTTAAAGTTAAAGTCGGTCCTGCGCTTTGTTCGTGAATCACCTCTTGGACCTCAACGTCCAATCCTTCACATGCTTGCTTGCTACCTGGAGCAATGTGAACAACATAGAGCCAGCAGGGTTTAGACAGATCATTCTCATCATTTTTTGTCTATAGTGGATCGTGTATGAATACAACTTGTTCACAATGCTGCGGAAGTACGAATGCATCCCGTGCATCTGTCCACACCCGCCTACAGTTCACTTGAATCAATCCACTCTTGCCTTTACGCACAGTTGCATTAGGGCCGCTGGTAATAACTTTGAACCACTTGACATCAAAGATAAACATATTAAACTTTATAAAGCTAATCTTCAAGATGTCTTGGATGTAGCCAAAGTATTCAAGTGTGCTAGTCTCTGTATTCTCATCCCTGGCACTACTCCTACTTTCTTGGATGAAGCTTGCCCTAACACCACTGTCGAAAGTGGCCCTTTGTTTGTCGATCCGTTGCACTCTGAAGTGCTTCCCATGCGACCACAAAGCTCCATGTTTTTGATACTGCAGCCACAAAATTGAAACAAACTAAAAGTTATTAAAGCAATGTAATCTTCATGTGAAGCTCGAAAAGGAAGTTGTGAAATATACATGCCAATTGCAACCCCTTGACATCTCCTCTTCCTCTTCAGTAATCAACACTCCATTCCTCTTTGCCTTTGAGAGTGTCGCATCTAACCACCACCCAGTTGGAAAGTCATTCAATTGTTGAAGATGATCTGGAAAAGGAAGGTTTCTAGTGGCACGGTTGCGCTTGAATTGAAGGCGATCTGTCAAGCGTTGTTGCTTTTCCCCTTCATACCTCTCTAGCCACTTTTGCATGATGTCTGAGTTGAGAAGGCAAAATCTCATAACCTTTTCTTGCATTGTGATGTCCATCTTCCTAACAATGCCTTGTCCCTGCGGCTCGTCCCCTGTCACCTTGACGTTGATCTCAGTAGTCCACATTTGGGGCATCTCTGGATCAATTGAGACCAAAAATTCACTGATGAGGACAAGAGACTCTTGTACAAGCCATCCGTCGGCCATGCTACCCTCAGGGCGAGCCCTTTGACAAACAAACCCCTTTAAAGTCTTCATAAGTCTCTATAAGAAGAACATCCACCTGCTATGGACCACCCCAGCAACTGCAAATTCATTGACCACATGCACAAGTACATGCATTTGGATGGTAAGAATGTTTGTTGGAAAGTACTTTTCCACCATGCACGCTGCTTCAATAGCATTTAAGCATGTTGCATCGATCTCTTTTGAACTGATCCAACGTACCAACTCACTGATTTTGTAGATTGTTCTTCTAATGTCATTTGTCAAACAACCCTTTATGGCAATTGGTAAGATGAACTGTAAAAATTTGTGCCAATCATGGGACTTAAAACCACTTAGATTGTCATCTCTCGTAATAGCCGTTTTCAAACATCGCATGCACCTTGTGGGAGTCTTGAATGAAGATATAGTCTTCTTCACTTGTTGCTCTTCTGCACGACTCAGAACCCATGGACCTTTTGGTATAGCAAACTTTCCATTGGGTTTAAATCGAGGCCACATCTCTGGCATTCGACCCACAGCTTGCAAGTCATCTCTTTGGGCCTTGCTCTCTCTTTTTACAATGATGGTTTTCCATATGATCTCCCCCACATTCTTAAAGATGTGCATTGGGTCGAGCAAATGATTAATCAGCAGGGTACTCCAGTACGGGAGTTTATGGAAAATAAAAAGTCTTTTCATTCTAGGTGGCATCCAATCTCCCCTCTCCAGCCACATGTTTTTCCAATCGCTCGCTTTCAGTGGATGCATGTCATGTTTGCATATGTTTGGTCCACGTAGCTAATGTCCTTCATGCAAAAATCTACCATGCTCCTCGTAAACTGTCTTGCGCAAATGCGCAGAGCGGCGGAAGCCAAGTCGAGGACCACATTTCGGACATGCATGATTGCTCGACTAACTCAAGCCTGAAACATCACAAAATTAAAATATAAAAGCGTTGGCATAGCCATGAATCACATGTGTGTAAGGGTTTTAAAGGCACTTACCTGAGCACTCATCGAAGCCTGGCCAATCGTGCATGGTCCACATGAGAATGCCTTGCACATGTACATTCCGTCGTCCGATTGGCTGGGACATATCAACCACATCGATTCCTATCCACAAGATTTGGAGCTCTTCTATAAGTGGTGCCAGATAGACGTCCATGTTCTTTGCTTTGTACTTTCCTGGGACAGTCAATGACAACAACAGATGACCCTTCTTGATAGCAAGCCATGGTGGAAGATTATAATTAACCAGACAAATAGCCACATGCTCCATGACGAACTCCGTAATCCGAATGGGTTTACTCCGTCCATTGCCAGAGCAAAGCAGATACATCGAGGCTCGTTCTTAAATGTAGTCCAACTTTCCTCTATGTGCTTCCATGCACGAGAGTCAGCAGGTCCCCGTATCACATCATCTGTCGATCTAGTATTTGAGTGCCATGTCATCAAAGCGGCTTGGACTTGCACCTGAACATGATCTTTATTCTAGGAATGATAGGAAAGTGTCGAAGGACCTTTGCAGGGATAAATTTTCCTTGTATGTCCTCCCTGTACACTATTTGATCCACAATTGGGACACTGTTCCAAGTTTGCATACTCATTGCGAAAAAGTATACAATCATTAGGCCATGCATGTATTTTCTGATAATCCAATCCCAAATTAGTAAGAAGCTTTTTAGCGGCTGGACGGGTAGGGGGCATGTGATTCCCTTCTGGCAAGATTTGCTCATTGAGCAACCTGTCATTACATGAACAAGTCAGCCCTTTGATCACTTTATATGAACTGTAATTTGCACTTTACCATGCTTAGGATAAAATGTGTTTACCTGAGAAGCTCTGTGACTGAGGCGTCAGACCAATCGTAGACAAACTACAAATTAAGCATTGCCAATGCGGTACGGAGAACTGAGATTTTTGCACCAGTGTAGAGCAGCATGTGTGCAAAACTTTGCATCATCTCGCCCTCTTCATCATTGCTATCATGCCATTGATATGAACTTGATGGTTGAGGTTGGTCCACAGTACTGTGTTCAATGTTGTCGCCTTCTATGTTGGAATCCATGTCAAAGAACGCGTCCAACATTTGCCTTATCTCTACTTCTTGAAATGCCGCATCAGGTATTAGTTGGGAGGACTCAGTAGATGGCTACTCGTTTGAAAATCTTTATCTTTGGGATGAAGTTGGAGCAATATCTACTTGCATAATTTGACCTTCAATCTCTAGACCATGAGATCGATAACGTAGGTCTTGTAGTTGCTCTATCGAAAAGAGACCATGATTGCATATGTGTTGGTCGCAGATTTTTGTTTTTGAAAGATCTTATGCTTGTAATGGGCACAAGGACACACCATCCTATCATCCATACTTTATCTACCAATGATGCAACAAATAATTAAAACACTCTAGTTGTTATAACTACACACTACTAAGTACATGACAATACATGACAACCTCACATCCTTTAGCCAGACCCGATCCCTGCACACCTCGGTCTAGAGGTGCACGGAGATTAGGACCACAGGGTAATAATATCGTCTTTATTGGTCAATGACTATATATTAAAGTTCTTGAAGTCTGTATGCACTTTTGAAGTCCGATTGCATTTTTTCAACTATTTGTTGCTAGCTCTAACAACCTCACATTCTCTAGCAAGCCCGATCCTCGCACACCTCGGTCTAGAGGTGCACGGAGATTAGGACCACAAGGTAATAATCTCGTCTTTATTGGTCAATGACTCTTTATTAAGGTTCTTGAAGTCTGTGTGCACTTTTGAAGTCCGATTGCATTTTTTCTACTATTAATTTGTTGTTAGCTCTAACCTAACCTATAATCTCACCTAACCTATAACCTAAACCTAACCTAACCTAACCTAACATTAAAACAACACAATGGTGAGGTGTTTAGCAAAACGAAAAGCCATACAGCTTGCCCACAATGCATATGCGATGTCAGCAAGCACTATGGCTTGCCAATTTGGCAAACAGCTCACCATTGTGTTGTTTTTAGGGTTGCGAAGCGATTTTATGGCCTGAAAACCGCTCGCAAAAATATAGACAACACAATGGAGATCCGTTTGGCAAAACGGAAAGATATAGAGCTTGCCCACAATGCGTAAGACTTGTGGGCAAGCTTTATGGCTTGCCATATTGCCAAATGGATCGCCATTGTGTTGTTTTTAGGGACACAAGGCACCCTAAACCGGCTTGAAAATTGCTCAAACATATAGACAACACAATGGCCAGCTGTTGGCAATACGACAAGCCATAGAGCTTTCCCACAATGCATATGCATTGTGGGCAAGCTTTATGGATTTCCATTTTGCCAAAAGGATCTCCATTGTGTTGTTTTTAGGGCCGGGAGGCAATTTTAAAGCTTGAAAATTGCTCGTGGACATATAGACAACACAATGGCTAGCCTTTTTGCAATAGGGCAAACCATAGAGCTTGCACACAATGCATATGCATTGTGGGAAAACTCTATGGCTTGTCGTATTGCCAAACAGCTTGCCATTGTGTTGTTTTTAGGGCTGCTTAGCTATTTTAGGGCTTGAAAACCGCTTGCGGACATAAAAACAACACAATGGCAAGTTGTTGGCAATACGGAAATCCATAGAGCTTGCCCTCACTGCATATCCCTTGTGGGTAAGCTTTATGGCTTGCCGCATTGCCAAACGAATCGCCATTGTGTTGTTTTTAGGGACACAATGCAATTTTAGCGCTTGAAAATCACTCGCAAACATATAGACAACACCATGGCGAGCCGTTTGGCAGTACGGCAAGCCATAAAGCTTGCCCACAATGCATATGCATTGTAAGCAAGATCTATTGCTTACCGTATTGCCAAAAGGCTTGCCATTATGTTGTTTTTAGGACCGCTTAGCTCTTTTAGGATTTGAAAACCGCTTGCAAACATATAGAAAACACAATGTCGAGCCTGAAGGAGTACGAGCGGAAGTGCAACGCGAGAGAGAGTGCGAGAAGAAGAGCACGACGATATGGTGAACTCGCTCTATTGTAATGTGTAGAGCATCGTGAGTTCTTATTAGGTTTTTACAAAAGAATATGTGTACATACCTGGTGGCCCGCCCACTTACCTAGGCGACCACATTGGGCTTTATACCCCAACAACCTCCCACTGAAAGTCCAATGTGGTACTTTAAGTGTGAGAGAAGCTACTATACAAGCTAATATACAAGAGATGTAGAGAAGTGATGTACTACCCTACACCTAACTGCTTGCAAAAATGCGCAAAGCTCTCTGAGGGAAGTCCTTTTGTAAGTAGATCAGCAGGATTTTCTGTGGTGTGAACTTTGACAAGCTGAAGGTGCTTATCCTTGAGCATTTCCCTGATGAAATGATACTTCACATCCACATGCTTTGTCTTTGAGTGATAAACTGGATTGCGAGCCAATTGTATAGCACTTTGACTATCACAATATAACACAAGCATCTGTTCTTTGATTCCCAAATCTGTTACTAGTCGATTAAGCCAAATTGATTCTTTGCATGCCTTTGATGCTGCAACATATTCAGCCTCTGTAGTAGACTGAGTAACACAATCTTGTAATCTAGAACGCCAAGATACTGCTCCACCAGCCAATGTAAAGACATACCCTGACGTAGACCTTCGGTTGTCTAAGTCACCTGCATAATCTGAGTTTGTAAAACCCTTTACACTTAGCTCCTGACTCCCATAGCATATACGCATACTCTTTGTAGCTTTCACGTATCTCAATATTCCTTTCACTGCCTCCCAATGTTTCTTGCCTGGGTTTGACATGTATCGACTTACTACTCCCACTGCAAATGCAGTGTCTGGGCGAGTAGCAATCATTGCATACATTAAACTACCCACTGCAGAAGCATATCGAATCTTATCCATTTCAGCATGTTCTTCCTCAGACAAAGGACAATCTTGTTCGCTAAGTTTCACATATGGTGGCAATGGAACACTCAATGCCTTTCCCTTCTCCATATTGAAACGTTGCAAAACCTTGTCAATATACTCTGTTTGAGATAACCAAATCAACTTCTTTGGTCTGTCTCTCTCAATGTGCATACCAAGTATATGACTTGCCTCACCCATGTCTTTCATGTCAAACGATTTTGCCATCTTTGACTTCAAAGCTGAAATTTCTTCCAAGTGCTTGCCAACAATCAACATGTCATCCACATACAAAATAAGGATCAACCAACTGCCATCCTTAGCTCTCTTTGTATATAGACAGTGATCGAACTCACTACGTTTGTAGCCTTGAGAAAGCATAAACTTGTGGAACTTATGGTACCATGCCCTCGGTGATTTTTTTAAGCCATAAAGACTCTTTAACAACTGGCATACCCAATCTTCCTTGCCTTTCTCAACAAACCCTTCTGGCTGCTACATGTAAATTTCCACATCTAAATCACCATGCAAGAACGTTGTCTTGACATCCATTTGGTGCAACACCAAATCTAATATGGCAACCAATGCAAGAAAGCATCTCAATGTAGTCATCTTGACCACCGAAGAGAAGACTTCATCAAAGTCAATGCCTTATTCTTGCTTAAAGCCCTTGGCAACAAGCCTTGCTTTGTACTTTGGCTAACTATCATGAGCGGTAATCTTATACCTGTAAACCCATTTATAAGGTAGAGCCTTATTGCCCTGTGGTAATTTAACTAGATTCCATGTCTGGTTTTTATGCAGAGCTGTCATCTCTGACTGCATGGCCAATTGCCAATTCCCGGAGTCCTTCATTTGCACTGCTTCCTTGTAACATGAAGGCTCATTGCAATCAGTCAACATGACATAGTTCATAGATGGAACAAACCTATCAGGAGGTCGCGTGATACGTCCATATCTACACACAATAGGTGGCTCAGGCTCAGCCACAACCTGTGGTTCCAATCTATCCTGTCCTTGCTCCTCTTGAGCCCTTAAATTTTGTCTTGCATGTGCAGGTCCATCTTCTTGGAAGACAACTCTTCTAATCTCCTCAACCCTCTCTGGTTTAGAATGATATTTGGATTCATTAAAGTGAACATCATTGCTTCGGACAACCTTTATGGATTTGGGATCCCAAAGTCTGTACCCCATCTCACCAGAATTACCATAGCCTAGAAAGATGCACTTTCTACTCTTTGGCTCAAGTTTGTTCCTAAATTCCTTTGGAACGTGAGTATATGCCTCACAGCCAAAGACTCTGAGATGCTTGTATGAGGGCATTTTGCCTGACCATACCATCTCTGGCACTGAATCCTTCTGCAAAACCTTGCTAGGGAGATCTATTTACAAGATGAACAGCTGTTGATACAGCTTCAGCCCAAAACCCATTTGGCAGTTGTGCATTAGACAACATACTTCTGACCTTCTCTTGTATGGTCCTATTCATCCTCTCAGCAACACCATTTTGAGGAGGATTGTAAGGAGCAGTAAGTTCACGTTTTATACCTTTTGACTCACAAAAGTCCTGAAAGGCCTTTGAAACATACTCTCCACCATTGTCAGTGCGTAAGCATTTAAGCTTCTTGCCACTCTGATTCTCCACAAGTGTCACAAACGTTTTGAAAACACTAAACGCTTCATCCTTGTGCTTGAGAAAGTAAACCCATACTTTCCTCGAGTAATCATCTATAAATGTCATAAAGTAAGAAGTTCCCCCTAGAGATAGGTTAGGCATAGGTCCACACAAATCACTATGAACAAGTGCCACCTGTGTATCTCTTCTACTGCTTCTATGCTTATGTGGATGCTGTGTTTGCTTACCATACAAACAATGTTCACAGAATTCAAAATCATTAAATGAAAAGCCAGGAAAATAACCAGAACGAGACAAGATTTCCATTCCCTTCTTGGACATATGTCCTAACCGGCTATGCCACAAAGAAACATTCGGTTGCTCGGTTACATTGATTACATTTTTAGAGACATTTGATACATAAATCATGTAAAGTCCTCCAGACTTTACTCCATGTGCTACTGTCATAGAACCCTTGGATATCTTCCACATGTTCTGTCCAAAAGTGGTGACGTAGCCAGCATCATCAAGTAAAACTGTGCTGATCAAGCTCTTTGTAATTGCGGGAACATGTCTCACATTCTTCAGCGTGAAAGAAGAGCCATTCTGAAACTTCAATTGAACATCTCCAACACCTAAGATCTCACATGTCTGCCCATTGTCTAGCCGAACATGATCTTTAGTGGTCACATAAGAGGTAAACCACTCCTTGTTTGGAGACACATGAAGTGATGCCCCTGAGTCTATAATCCAGTCACTCGGTGCATTTCCATCAGATGCTGTAAGAAGAGCTGAGTCCATTGTATTCTTCAAGAAGTAGATGTCTCCTGACACTAGACTGTCATCCTCTGCAACAGTGTTAATCACATTTATTTCTTGAATCTTCACTGAGGACTTGTTCTTCTCACCATGGTCTTCAGCTTTCTCTTTGCCTTTTTCTGCTTTCCATTCTCTGTAGTCTCTTTTCATGTGACCCTTCTTGCCACAATGGTAGCATTCTATGTCACTCTTGCCTTTAGCACTGCGGGACTTGCTACGAGACTGATTCCTCTTTCCACCTTTGTACTTTTCGTTGGTCCTTCCCCTGACAACTAAGGCTGTTCCTTTGCCTTTGTCCATTGTCTTTCTATTGGTTTCTTCAGTAAGCAGACTTCCTTCTACACCTGCTATGTTCAAACCATCTGGAGGTGCAGAATTACTCAAAGCTGTGCGAAAAGTGTCCCAACTTTCCGGCAATGTGATCAACAGGAACATAGCTCTAACAGGTTCATCAAACTTGACACCTTGAGCTGACAACTGACTATAGATTGTGTTGAATTCATTCAGATGATTGGACATAGGTGTCCCTTCTTTCATCTTCAAGTCAACAAGCTTCTTAAGCCAGTATACCTGTGACCATGCTTTAACCATGCTTGATAAGCCGACATCTCGTCTGCTACATTGAAGTAAACGCTTTCTGCCAAAGTCAGCATAATGGTAGAAAGTGCCAATTCATCCATTTCGCTCCATTCATCTTCGTCCATATCTTCTGGTTTTATCCCCTTGAGCTTTATAGGTTTTATCTGCTTCTTTTGTACCAACACGTGCCAAATCTGCTTCTTCCACAATGGGAAATTGGTTCCATCCAGCTTCTTGATATTGTAAAGAGCAGTGTCCTATGATCCAGCCATAGCTACGCTTCATAGTAGTTTACTTTCCTGGGAAAAATTCGGCAGAGTTTCCCCTGTAAACTGACCTCTGAACCAATATCAACCTGTCAAATGAACCAAGAAAGCTTCAAATTCTGCTGAAATTTTGGCGGAGTCTCCTTTGTAAAATGGCTCTGGTGTACTCAAAAACAGACCAAAAACAACTCAAAAAACCACTATCTCTCTAACACTGTAAGCTGTGGGTAAACCTGTCCTGCACCTGTACTGTCTCTCATTGTCCTGCACTGTCCTGTAAGAATAGACTGCGACAATGCCTCAACGGCAGTAAAGCAAAGATGCAATCCCAACTGTCTAACTCATAGTCAATACATCCTAGTTGCCTATCTAAGGGTGCTCGAGGGATCACTCCAAGACCTGTATCACCGAAAGGATCTCAACATTCGAGAATCCCCCAGCTCAATAAAACCTCACTCGACCCTCAACAAAGGCTGCAGTAAATCTGACAGTACATAGACTTCCCACAAAGTCATACATCCACAAATTTCCCACTATATGCTGTAACCGCTGCAGCGGTTGTTTGCTGCGTGACTCACAGCCAGCAAACCCTCAACAGACATACATCATCTCTGACAATACATCCCATGTGGAAGTACCTGCAATGTCAGGATGAAATCTGGAATATCAAGCAGCAAACACAAGCTACCTGATGAACTAGTGGATCTCGCCTACAGTCTGTGTGTAGATGCGCCCGTGTCGTATGTGACACGCCTCCAAGAACTGTGAGCCGTCCTTCGATGTGTAGACAACCACAAATCAACACTCTGGGAGTGTCGATATCCTCAGCACCTGCAGTTGTAGGCCGAAAACCCCAAATTTGCAGAGTCAGATCTGCACCCGCTGAGACCACGTAGTCAAAAATGGCCTGCGCAGAACTTTGTCGAAGCCGAACGGTGGCCGAGATGACCTCAGAATGAAATTCTGAGAACACCAAGCCCTTTGGGCTGGTCCACTGGATTTGGGGTCGTGTCTTTGCCTGTCGAATTTCACTCCAATCTGAGCTGGTGACTCTAGCCTCCTGCAGTGCTGCCCCGAGCCTCGATCTGAACTCTCATACCAGTTGAAGGAGTACGAGCGGAAGTGCGATGCGAGAGAGAGTGCGAGAAGAAGAGCACGACGATATGGTGAACTCGCTCTACTGTAATGTGTAGAGCATAGTGAGTTCTTATTAGGTTTTTACAAACGAATATGTGTACATACCTGGCGGCCCGCCCACTTACCTGGGCGACCACATTGGGCTTTATACCCCAACAGAGCCGTTTGGCAATACGTGAATCCATAGAGCTTGCCTTCAATGCATATGCATTGTGGGCAAGCTCTATGGCTTTCCGTATTGGCAAACGGCTTACCATGGTGTTATTTTCAGGGTTGCTTAGCTATTTTAGGACTTGAAAACCGCTTGTGGACATATAAACAACACAATGGCAAGCCGTTGGCAATACACAAATCCATAGAGCTTGCCCACAATGCATATGAGTTGTGGGTAAGCTTTATGGCTTGCCATATTGACGAACGGATCGCCATTGTGTTGTTTTTACTATGCGATGTGGGTAAGCTCTATGGCTTGGCCACCTAACCTAACCTAACCTAACGTACATTAACTTAACCTAACCTAACGTATAAGATAACCTAACCTAACCTAGCTTAACTTAACGTAGCTTAACCTAACCTAACCTATTATAACTTAACCTAACGTAGCTTAACTTAATCCAACCTAACCTAACGTATAACCTAACCTAACAACGTAGTTTAACTTAACGTAACCTAACGTATAAGATAACCTAACCTAATTTAATTTAACTTAACTTATAACCTAAACTTAACCTAAAACATAAACTGTGCGCTCCTTGCCGCACTGTCGAAGCAAGGGACTTGCCGTTACACCGTGTGCGAGCCATAGACGGCTCCAAGCACACAACTAGCTTAACTAGTAAGCTCAAAAGAGGGCAATGGTGTGTCACTCACCGCTCTATGCTCCTGCCGTGGAGGATTCCTCGCCGCGAAGAAGAAGGAGACGCCGCTACGTCGCGCTCAACCGCTTCACCGCCGTCGTGCCACCGCAATGCTCGATCGCACTCTCTCTCTCTCTCTCTCTCTCTCTCTCTCACACACACACACACACACACACATACACACACACAAGGAGGTGAAGAAGAAGAAGATGGAGATGGAGATGGAGCAAGAGCACTCTTCTATTGCACAAATGAGAGAATGAGTGAATTTTAGGTTTAGTTGGCTTTTATATGAGCTCACCCCATTCACACTTGGGCGCCCATGCTTAGCCAACTAATCCCTTGAATGTCCCAGTTAGAGTGCGCCTCTCATCGGCGATCACTCTTACCCTTTTCCTATTGGTCCGACAAGCCCGGTACCTGACTCTACCAAATACATAATACACGTCCGTCGTAGGTGATGGGGTGTCCGTGAGCCGTGAGGGTTAACATGCCCCCCTTCCTGATGTAGATTCCGTCCTCGGAAGCTATTGAGTTGAAGCTCGTTCGTCAAGGTGGAAGAGCATTTGAGATGAATGTCCTTAGCCTTCTTCAGTCACTGCAAAATCAAACAACATTGGCACAGTAATTGCATTCTCATAAGTGATTAAAAAGCATATGCAGTTTTAGGTAGACAAATTGATTGGTAAAAGAATTTCAAACAATTTGTCAGCAATGAACATTAAATTGCAATGTAATCAAATGCATAAACAGATGTAAAGGTAAAAAATTGAACAAGTCTGGGGTCGCTAATTTGACGGTCGAAAGGCACTAGAGATTGAATATTAATACCATGGGTAAGCTTCTTAATTTTCTGTGGTCAATTAAGTTGTTTAATCGCGAGAGCCAAGTATTCATGTTCGAGGGCTGACTAGAGGCTATATCTAGAAGACCTTGTAGTTAAGCTACCATAAAAGGAATTTCTCATGAAATCATCGCCTGACTGATTACTTTTTCTTTGACCCCCCAAAGTCTTTTCACAGTGATTCAATTTTGATGTGTGTGCTTATTTTGTATGCCTTGGGTTTTTTGCTTTTCAAGTAAAAGCGCCCATATTGGGAACCTCTAGGGCTCTAGTACCATAGGCAATACATGTGAGTGAAGTACCAAATCAAGCTGAGATTTCTCTTCCAGCTTAAGATTTTACAGTGTGGCACTTTGATTTTTTGTTTGTTTATTTTCAGCATTTTAATTTTGTAACTTTGGGGGGTCATATAACACTGATACACCTCCCCAGGCTCATCACGCTAGTAAACTCCCTTTATAATACTTAAGCTAAAGGTCAATAGGGTCAAGCCCACTAGAAAGCCCTAGTACATTTCACACAATGCTGCCTAAATCGGATTAAGAACCTAAGTAACCATTAATTATTAGGAAGGCATTCCCCATGGTATTAAGAGAAGATTTCTAACACCTAACTTGGTCAAACTAGTTTGTCGGACTGCTTGATTTTTAAACCTAGACAAGTGATTATGACAAAAAATTACATTGAATTAAACGTTTGATACTAAGCAAATGCGGTGAATATTAGGCTACCAATCACAATTAAAGCTGACAATCATAGATGCAAAAAAGATAAGGGGCAATGCTAATGGACAAGAAACACCTGTTTGTGTCGATGGTCGCGCTTGATTTGAAGAGTGAGTCTAGATAAAGATTCCATGAAGGTCCAAATCCTACCAATAGCAACACGCTCCTGTACACACTAGGAAACAAAAGGAATACCTCCAGGAGGCACATTAGTGGGAAAAGAGAACTTTGCTAATCACTCAACTCTAAAACAGAAACACTCCTATCGTAACAATCTTACCTACCCTCCATCACTCAAGTGATGAGGATCAAAGGTGTTTCATGACATAGGTTTCTGTTTCAGTGTACCGGATGTAAATGTGTAGGTCTGGGTCAATGTTTTGACTTTTATTGTGCATACTCGTTTGCTAATTGCTCTTGCTCTTTATTTTTTTGTTTTTTGTGAGTATAAAGCTTTATATGTACATTCCCTAAGATTGGTGATTGAGAGGTCAGGGAAAAAGGTTGAAAGGGAAACAAATGAATGATGACTGTCAGCCAACACTCCCCCCTTCCTTGGGTAGATCATACCGTTTGAAATGAGCTTGTCACCCTTTGAAACCAATTGTTCCAGTTGGTAATAGGTGGAGATTTTTGCCAGTAGTTTTCTATTACCTTAGGCGCCTCGTCGAGTTGCAAGGGTGGTAAGGTACTCTCCCAAGATCGAACTTGAAGTAGTTCATCAGGTGATTCTTGAACACTGGGAGGTGTGGATTCCTTTGTAGCTTTATGGAGGTCCACTATTGTAGGTGGAGGCTGTGGAGAAGCTTTTACCTCTACGGATGCATTACATGAGGAGCTAGAAGCTTCATGGGACTCCCCCCTTCCTGAGCTAGGTGGAACAAATCGTTCTTTCTTTGGTACCCAAACTAGCTCGGGAGCGGGTGTGTAGCATTCTGTGATTTTTTTCTTTCCACGATCATTGATTCGTTTTGGAGCTACAGGATTGGGCTCACATGGGTCAGGTGATAAGTAAGAGCACAATCTACGTTTTGGCACCCAGATTTGATCATTTCCTTGATAGTAGCCTTGGGCTTCCAATAGTCATTTAGGGATCCATCGCAACATTTTCTTACTTTTCTTGGAGCAAGTGGTACGTTTCTTACAAGGCTTCTGTTTTTTAGCACTAGCTATGGTCACTAAAGAAGCTTTAGGGACCCACTTGTATGTTTTCTTCGTTACATTAGGATGAGTCTTGTCAGAAGCTATATGCATTGCTTGTAGCATATTTAAGGGTACAGGCATTTCATCCCCCTCAGGTGTTACCCAGGTCGTCCCTCTATTTTCCCAAGTGTCTATGGTTGCTGCTAGGTGGACCCAATCCACATTGTCCGACTCAGTCATCCTAGGTAGGATATCCATATAACGAGAGTTCTCCCCAATATCCGGGTCTTCGTTACACGTGTAACAATACTGTAATGGAGCTGAGTGAATTGTTGTGTCTGATCGATTATCAATGATGAATTTATTTCCTAGAGGATGCGTTCGACCACTTAAAATATCAACTCGAATGATAGAGTCTTGGAACTGTAAGTAGACGTGGTTTTTGGACCAGTCATGCACCATTTTTGCTTCCCTCATGAATGGACGCCCTAAGCTCATCTCAAATGACATAGGATGCTTGGAAAAATCCATAACAATGAAAGTCTGCCTTACCTTGTGTCCCAAGACTTTGATCCTGAGATCCTTTAGCATTCCAATAGGCGTAACAATAGATCCATTAGCCATTTTTACCACTACACTTGTGGCTTCAAGGTGAGGTCGCCCCATAGACTCCCAACAACTCTTTGTCACCATGCTGACTCCCGCACCACCGTCAAGGACTCCCTTTACAGTTAATCCTTTAGTAGTGATTGGCAGAGTAGCATTAGATTCATCACCTTCAAAGTATTGCCCCAACTTGTTAACGGGTACTTCAATTACAGATTCATGTCCCGCTAGGTCAGATGGTGGTGCTAAATGTTCCTCATCATTCATTACCGAGTCAGGTTTGTTCATATGTGCAAACTGTGGTAATCCGGCCTGTAATTCTCCATTGAGGAAGGCTCGAAGAGCTGAGACTAGCTCGGGGTCTTTATATAGTTTGGACATGATGGTGGTTCTAACTTCTGAAGACATGAAATCCATCAATTTGGCAACATTTAATGGCATCTTGTGGGACGTAGGACCCTGACAAGAGAATGGTGAAGATGGAATCTCCACTTCCTCAAGGGGGTCGGGCATTCCCTCACCAAACATTCTCTCTAGTAGGAAAGGTGTGTGTCCACTTTCAGATGTCCTACCCTCACTCTCTTCCCGAATGATACTGGGTATAGCTAACGGCCTGTAGTTCTTGTGAGGTTGAACTTGTGTGGGAAACATTGTGTCCGACATCTGGATATGTTTGGGTTCAGGTTCTAATGTTCGTTGAGTTTCTTCCACCAAACCCCTCAGTTGTTGGACTCGTTTAATTTCCACTGTTGGGTTTGGATAGGTTCCAATCTTTCTCTTGCAATCCTCATTTTTCGTCTCTCGTGGCTTATCTTGGGGGTTCGCAACTGGGTGGTTTAACTTTGAATACTCTTTTGGTGCTCGTCGTAATTCCCTCTCGTGATCCTCCTCACTGGCTTTTTCCTTTGTAGTATTAGTTTTGGTCTCTGTGGTCTCTATCGAATCTGAGTCATCCTCAGGGTCATTCATATACACGGGATCCTCTCCTGTCCCTATGTTAGTCTTTGAACTAGGTTTTGAGCTAGAAGCATTAAGGGATTTCTTTCTTCGTGTTTTCTTCTTTCTCGCTCGGCCAATGGATGCAGCATCTCTCTCTTCGAGGATATAATTTTGCTTTTGGAGCATCGACCGTGTGAGTGCATTCACTGGTGCTATGTTTATAGTTGGTGGTGTCCCATCAACAATCTCTATTATGTTCAATGGTGTGATTTTCGGTGCGTTTGGATTGTTAGGACACTGTGCGATCAAATGATCTATGCCACAACGATTACAAGTGAGTATTGGCATTGCCAATGCACTCCCTTGACTTGTTTGCATTAGTGCGGCATTCTTTTGCATTCTAATGGGGCACTCAGCTACTCGATGTGGTCCACCACATTCGTAGCACTGAAGAGGTGGTCTCTTGGTAAAACTTTTAATGTTTTGGCCTCTTGCTGCTAGCGCAGTAGCTTGATATACCGGTTTGATTTGTCCCCAATGGTCTTCCATATAGTACATGGGACACTCCTCAAGCATGTCAACTCCATAGGTGATACTAGAGTCTATGTCCTCTTAGCAATCTACATAAGTATTAGATGACTCGCAACCTATTTGGTTCATAGGTGTAACTCTTGGATGAGGGGGTTGCGGTCCTAGCACTGGAGGTGGCAACGGTGTGGTTTGGACCACATTTTGGGTTCTAGGGACCATGTGTTGTAATGGCAACTGTTGCTCCATGGGTGGGGTAGGCATCAATGCAGGAACTCGAGGTGAGTCTGCCCAAGCTATAGGCGGTCTATTTTCCATGATGCGTTTAAGCATTAGGCAATCCTTCGCTTGATGGCCATACCTACCACACGCGTTACAAGTCCCGTTAAACTTTACTCTAAAAGTAGGGCATTGACTCGTAGTATGTGGGCCCAAGCAAATTGAGCACCATTGTTGCTCCCTTCTTGGATACATATGAGTGTTTTGTGGAGCACGATTACCCCTAAGGCTTTCTTGGATGGCCTTTGTGAGATCTGCCAAAGTCATCTCAGATATCGTTTGCTCTTTCACGATTGGCTTTATCTTCATTGGCTCATGCCCTGATGCTTGCGAGCTACTAGACTTCGGCTCAACAGACACTCTTTCTCCTGCAATCATTAAATTATCCTCCAATTGGATTGCATTCATGGTGACTGCTTCCCAAGTAGTGATACCTCTAATGACTAGGCCATTATAAATACTTTCATATCGTAGTCCCCTAATGAATCTATCGAGCAATTGGTTGTTGTTGAATCGCTCGTTTGGATTGCATCGAGAATTCAAATTCTTTAGGCGACTAATGAAGTCTCTCACGGATTCACCTTCTTCTCGTTGGGCTTTCTGGAGCTGAGAGGCTACACCCCAAAGTACTCCCTCTCGTATGTATTCTTTTAAGAACAGTCTCCTAAGAGTAGAGTAGATCGTTTTCTCTTCTACTCTTAAGGTTCTATACCAATCTCTAGCCTTTCCGCTTAGGGTCAAACTCAAAGCCTTACACTTATGTAGCTCATTGTGCTCTTCCAAGGAATCGCACACATGCTCAAAGACTTCCATATGCTTTCTAGCATCTCCGTCTCCACTGAATTTCTGGGTGAGCTTAGCTACTTGAACTGCCTTGCTCCTAGGCTCTCTATCAGGTGCACTACGCATGTTTTCCGCAATAGAGCGATCGATAGTTTGAGCAAATGCTGCCAAATCTCCTATTTGAGCAGGTATAATGGGTGTATGTGCTCCTGGAACCACATGTGAGATGGGAGTTGGCCTTGGCCTTGGCATACGCGCGGCTCTTGGGTCCCATATTTCGTATGGTGGTGTACCAGACGGTGGTCCAAAGTTTACAGGCGTGGCCCTAGGCATAGGGGGTGCCTGATATGGCATGTTATTATTAAATGGCATGGCTCCACTTGTATAAGAGCTTGGATAATTCCATTGTGGATTGTAAGCTCTTGGAATAATCGGAGGTGTAGGAGCTACATGAGGCTGAGGTACGACAGGTGCACATGATTGATACATACATGTAGGTATAGTTGGGGGCACTGTGCTACTAGGTATCGGCGCCGTGTTAACAAATGAACTCCATGGTGTACTTCTTGTCATGCTCACCATTGGGATATGCAAGGTAGCCGTAGTGTCATTAAGAGAAAGATGAGCTAGATCTGGGAAGGTAAAGCTGCGACTTGTGGGCTTAGATTGTACTAAGGCTCCTGGCAAAACAACATATGGAGGATCAATGGGGCTCACTGAGGGAGTCTCCATTTGTGACAGGGTTGGTTGGTTGGCCTTTCCCGTATCCAAGAATCTCATTAGGCCTGTTGAAGGCATGTTGATCCCTGTGTTCTGTCTTTCTAACTCGACAATCCTATGGAGGACATCACAGACTTTCTGTTGTTGCTCATCTATGCTAGTAGCACCCGATGTGGATTGTAGAACATCTAACCAACCCACATGATAGGTGTGTCCTGTGTACCGATCAGTTAAAGCTTCTGCTTGTAGGTCATACTCCCAATTTTCGTTTAGGAATATCCCATCTAGGCCTGGCGCGCTGGAGGTTTCCCTTGAAGTGGAAGCATTATTGCTCCCCATAGCTTGCCCCTCCGTGACTGCTACCTTGGGAGCACTCGGTTGCTCGGCTGGCATGATTGTTGTCATAGGAGCCTTTCCTTTCAGAGCTCGACTTTGTTCTAGCCCTCGTAGGTTCTCAATTTCCCTCTCCCTTGTTGCTTGCATATAGCGTTCGATCTCTTGCACTTCGGCAAGACTCCTACCATCGGGTAGTAAAACCTCAGAGGGAGATAGTCCTAAAGGATCAGGGGGTGCAGTGGATGGAACATTCACATGCACACTCTCAAGAAGCATAGGGTCCATTTTAGGCATGAATGACGAATTTACTTCCCCACTCCCTTCATTTATTTCATTAACCGCATGTTCGGAGCGAGTAGCTCTACTAAGGGTCTCTTTTAAGTGGCTAAACACGCTGGACCTGGGCCGTGGGCCCATGGCATGCATGTCTTGACTTGAACTATCAGGGTTTGGTGTAGGATACCCCTCCATGACTTCGTAGTCAGAGGAAGAATCACTAGACGCGATATGAGGATCTTGGGTCGTGCTACCTTGAGTCCCAACCGAAGGTCCAGAACCTAGGGTGGAGGAATAATGGGTGCCCGCGTAAATGGAGGTACTACCAATATGCTCGTGCTCTAACACTCGTCCAGAGCGTAGGTTCATATGACTTGGATCCCCTAGAAGTGTCAGTGAGGGCCCGTGAAGGCTGCTCACCTAGTAATTTTGGGTGTTTTGCAACCCAAATCTTTTCTTATTTATTTATTTTTTGATTTTTTGGTCCTTTTTTTTCTGACCCAGCTATAGAATAGAACGTATGATAGCTCAAAACGAGCGTCTCGGTCAGAGGGACATACCGTGCTTTACAGCCCTCCGTTTGGTCACTTTATGCCCTCGGAATCCCTAAAACTGTCAATTTCTAGTAGGGAACTAGGCCCGAATTAAAAAGTCTAAGGGTGCAAGTGGGAAGAGAAGGGAGGAGAGTGGAGGACTTGCCCCACATGCTCTCATTCCCTCTTGAGGGGATAGGGTATATATATAAGAGTGAGTCTAGTATATATCATAAGACTGAGGACTGAGACCTGGGCCTGAGCTTGGGCTTGGGCAAATGATCCCGATCCCGATCAAAATTTTAGTGTAGCCCCCCAGTCACTCATGCTTAAATATTTTCGGTTTTTTTTTTTTAACAAAAAAATTTTTTGGGCGACGACCGCGCGCGGTTTTGGTGACCCTTTCTTGGCCACACAAACTGTCACCTACCTAACCTCCCAGTCAACAGCTCACAGCTCACAGACAACTCACTACCTTATCTACTTACTAACAGTGCTGCTAACCACTAACTAATCTGTTAACTGCTTACTGATAGCGAGCTAACTGTCCACCTACTTCCTCTCTCACTACCTTACTGTGCAAAGACTGTGTGCAAGCAAACCTTGACAGAAAACTGTGTACAGACTGTGTGCAAGCAGAAATTGCTAACTGCCTTCCTACTTATTCATTCACTGCAAACAAGCTAACGACTACTAATTGTGCAAAGACTGTGTGCAAACAGAAAACACAACATTATGCAGAAATCACAGAACTTGCAGACAATACAGAAATTAACAACTTGCAGAAAAACAACTCATTCCTCTTCCTCTTCCTCTTCTTTCCTACTACAAACAACTCATAGGAGAAGCACAAAGTGCCTCTTGGGCTTAGTGCAGGGCGATTCCCCGGCAGCGGTGCCAAAAATGTGCGCTCCTTGCCGCACTGTCGAAGCAAGGGACTTGCCGTTACACCATGTACGAGCCATAGACGGCTCCAAGCACACAACTAGCTTAACTAGTAAGCTCAAAAGAGGGCAATGGTGTGTCACTCACCGCTCTATGCTCCTGTCGTGGAGGATTCCTCGCCGCAAAGAAGAAGGAGACGCCGCTACGTCGTGCTCAACCGCTTCACCGCTGTCGTGCCGCCGCAATGCTCGATCGCACTCTCTCTCTCTCTCTCTCTCTCTCTCTCTCTCTCTCTCTCTCTCTCATACACACACACAAGGAGGTGAAGAAGAAGAAGATGGAGATGGAGATGGAGATGGAGATGGAGATGGAGCAAGAGCACTCTTCTATTGCACAAATGAGAGAATGAGTGAATTTTAGGTTTAGTTGGCTTTTATATGAGCTCACCCCATTCACACTTGGGCGCCCATGCTTAGCCAACTAATCCCTTGAATGTCCCAATTAGAGTGCGCCTCTCATCGGCGATCACTCTTACCCTTTTCCTATTGGTCTGACAAGCCCGGTACTTGACTCTACCAAATACATAATACACGTCCGTCGTAGGTGATGGGGTGTCCGTGAGCCGTGAGGGTTAACATAAACCCCATCAATTGCATAATTTCAAAAACGACATAATTCTAAATAAAATTTCTTCAAAACAAGAATTTTTCATAAACCAAAAAAAATATCATAATTTAAAATGAAATTTCACATCACAAACCATAATTCCTTTTAAAGCATTCAACGTTTAAAGCATGAAATTTTTTATTAATATACAAAGTAATTTAAATAAATTTAATATGCATTTAAAGGTTCGAGCACTCACATTCGTCCTATTTGAGCAAAGAAAGTTGTCGTAAAAGTCCTAGAACTTGCAAAAACGCACACACAAATACAAAGTTAAACCCTAAACCCTAAATCTACAAGTAAACATGAAAACAATCTCACCTTAGTGTTATATGCTATCCCACAAGCAAGATTAGCAGTTTCGATGGCTTGTTTCGCACCGGATCTGTGAGAGATGGGGAAGAAGAGAGCTTAAGAAAACGCGCAAGAACAAGAGAAATGCACAAAGAAAGCCCGCAGTTTCGTTTTTTGCAGGTGTCGTCGGTACAGAAGTCGGTTTAGGCATCGAAAAAGTTGTCGGCTTAAGCGTCGCAAGTGCATGCGCGCTGGCATCAAAACAAGTGCCAAAACGTGCGTCGGAAATTTGAAAATCAAAATTTTTAAAAAGTTTAGCTCCCTCCATACATACACACACATATACCGACGCCCGCAAGTGACGCCAGTAATGTGGCGCCGGAATCTAAGAGACCTCTTGTAATGTTACACAAATTTAGAAGCACATGGCAACTCAATGGACAAGGATATTTCAACCCAAAATCACTAATAAACATTCAAATTTTTTAAATAAGAGAACCATGAAGAACACTTTGCTCTTAGTCCTCTAAAGTAGCTATAGAAGGCGAGGACAGTCCCAGCAGGCAGGAAATGTCCCTTAGAAGGCCGACCAGCGAGAAGCGGGAACAACTACACTGGTAGTAATTATCACAGTTGCTGTAGTAACTCCTAGAAGCTATAAATAGGACCCGCTACACTGTAACCGGGCTTCTTGGCTTTTTGGCTTTTAGCTTTCTAAACACTTTGAACTATTAGCTTCTAGATTCCCCCTTTAATCATTTATTCTTGTAATCATCTGAGCTTAAGCCTATTGTACAATGTACTAGTTGTGTTGGGGTATAGGCACATGTGCCTTACCCGGCCGCCCAGAGTCTGGGCGCCCACTGACTTGTATACCTTATACATAGCATAAGTGTATAGGGGACTGCTCACACATTGAGTCTCCCCACCCATATCTGTGTGTCGTGTGCTCTTCTCCTTCCTCTTCTCTCATGCACAGTTCCTTCAATTGGTATCAGAGCGACAGATTTGAGAGCGTAGATGGACGGCTTCGCGATGAACTCGTCAACTATGGCGGAGAAGTCACAAATTTGAGCAATGAAATAGAGGAGGCTTGTGGACAACCATACAGAGGCTTGCAGGAGAGCTCTCAGGAGCTTCCTAGTACTCACAGATCAGTCCACAGTTCCTCTACATATCAACCCACTGTGTACAGCATCTTCCCTCTTCTCGGCAAGCTTTGCAACGGCTACATCGGTGACAGATTGGAGCTTGGAGCTTCCATAGACATGGAAGCATTGTGAGATTGATACATTCAGCTCACGCATCGAGGTGGGAAGTGAGTTTGAGCCTTTCTATGAGCTCAAAGAAGCACAGAAGAAAGTCGTTCAGTTTTTGACAGTTTGACAGCAGTCTACTGTTTTGCTCATAACTTGAGCTACAAAGCTCCGATTCCAAAACTTTTTGGTTCAAAACAGAGCTGGCTTGAAGATCTACGACTTTTAGAAGAAATCATTTTCTGATTCGGAGTGCAGCTGGGTCTGAAATTAAAAACACAGAGACTGTTTTTCAAGACAGTTTTGGGCTCTGTTGTTTTCTTTGCTGCATGCAGCTTACCCGTGCACACTGTAGGTAGCAGGCACATATGAGGTGTTACAAGATCGGGTTTGACTCCCAGGTACAGATTGAATCTAGTACTCCCACAGGTGATGTCAGTTGCAGTTGAGTGGTTCTTTTGCAGTGTTGTGGCTTGCATACATGGTCTTTGAGCGGGTAATGCTCTATGTATGCTTATGTGGTGAGCAATAGATCTTGTGAGCAAGTGCAGAGGTTGGTTGTGGATGATATGTGTGGTCATATGTGGTACTCTTTGTGAGTATTTGTTGGACACAGGTTTGCAGAGCTTATGCATGTATGTTGAGTGTAGTTTAATGCGCATTGATTGCTCATTGTATTGAGCTTGCAGGACAATGGTTATTTTGCGTTGATAGCCATTGTGCGTCGAAACTCTGGCGAAATTTTCCCAAGAGTTTTATGCGCATCATTTATGCGATCTAGGTAGAAATTGTGGGTTGCACTCAACATTTGCGTGCGGTGTTCTCTGCATGTGGGAGATTTGTGCATGTGTATGCATCGATACCGCACAGTGTGGGCTTGGTGATTAGCTCACGGTTTGACACAGGAGCCTCGTACACTTGTCATTTGGGATTTGCATCATTGCCATTTGGGGAGCACAGTGTGGTTACACTACTACGAGAGATTTTATGTGTGAATTCGCATGAGCATTGTAGGTGCTGGTGAGCTCTTTTTCGGAGAGCATATTCTCGTTGCAGGTTGCTTCTTTTGGATTAGTTGAGTGCATTTCATTGCTACCGTACCTAAAGTAGAGTTACAGCTCTTGGTTATTTTTGGCATTCACTTATAGTAGTCAATATGTGTGAGACTTTCGAGTCTAGGACAATGACTCATGAGAGATGGCGTTCTCGTTTGTGTCGACACTTGAGATGTTGGCATTGTGGTCACACATGGCACATTAGATGGCAATGCTTTCGTCGTATGAGACAACACAGGAGACATGCAAGTCTCAAGGATGCAGTAGATGTTATAGGCTCCGTTGACTTGACATTGCAGGATCAGATACAGTGTCTGAGTACCCTAGTGGCAGTGAGGTCACATTTGCCTCCTGTATTACTCTTGATTTTTTGACGTCTGAGGATAGTGCACTTCTTTTGCAGTGGGTTCTAGATAGGGATGCTACTTTTCATGTCACTCCGTATCGTGACTGGTTCAATAGCTATTCTAGCAGAGTGCATGGTAGTGTGCGATTGGCAGATGGGTCACTGCATGAGATTGCTGGTTCGAGAGATGCGAGACTATCATTACCGAGCGGTGCATCGTACGTGCTCAGAGATGTGCGTCATGTGCCAGATTTGACAATGAGTTTGATCTCCGTTGGTCAGCTCAGGGATAGTGGATGTCGGGTATCGCTGCTTGAGCGATCTTTTACGTTGCATTTGGGTTCGCTAGTGATTGCGAGAGGTGCTAGAGTTGGCACATGGTACCCATTGCACATAGTACTGGTGCGAGATGGTCGAGTCTCAATCTTGTTACAGCCATACAGAGAGCGAGAGACCCGGACAGTCTCTTTTGCTCATGGGTTGCAGGGTGCTTTACATGGAGTGCAGAGTAGTGAGCTCGTTGTGCACACAGTTGGGGCACGACTTGAGCAGTCACACAGAGAGGTGATAGAGTCAGACATGCATGCTTTGCTAGTGACTGAGCAAAGTAGAGAGTCAGTTGTGCGAGATATTTCTATGCAGGATAGACAGGTAGAGCGGTCTTGCTCTAGTGAGTCACGACAGGAGGAAGTTGTGCAAGAGTCTATGCATAAGGAGTTCGAGCATGAGAGCTCTAGTGAGTCACAACAGATTGAGTGGTCATGTTTGCAGTGGATGATTGCAGAGGAGGTTAAGATGTCAGCGATTATGCAGTCATTCCTTTCTATGCTCGACAGTGAGCATGGGGATATAGTTGTGCAGGATATGTCTTCCAGCAGACACCTAGAGCAGCTAGTTTGCTCTAAGGTTGCACGACAGGTTGATGCGTCTTTTGCGGACAGTCAGGAGATGCATGTGGCTGACACGCCTTGTTAGTCAGAGATGCCTATTGCCAAGGATATATATGTTGATGCATGCTCCGTAGAGCTAGCAGGGCCCGCTAGCATTGCATCGGCATTCGGTGGTCTCATGTATGAGATGTTGATCTTGAGACCGGATATCGCAGCTGCAGTGGGAGCATTTGCAGTTGGGGTTGTCAGTCGTTTGTTGACTGATGATGGCATAGTGTACGAGGGAGATATGTAGGTATTGCGTACATACTTGCAATACCTGTGCGGTACGTCTGGTGGTGTATGGACTTACACGGGAGCAGGACATCCGGATGCACATGATCACAGCCAGCCAGTGGGCATCGGTTGAGAGCGGTTTTCTCTCGCCTTTTGTAATCTTTAGACTAGGTTCTCTTGCTTAAAGGCACAATCGCCTTTAAGTGGGAGGTTGTTGGGGTATAGGTGCCTCTGCCTTGCCCGGCCGCCCAGAGTCTAGGCGCCCACTGACTTGTATACCTTATACATAGCATAAGTGTATAGGGGGCTGCTCACTCATTGAGTCTCCCCACCCATATCTGTGTGTCGTGTGTCTCCTTCTCTCTCTCACTCTCCGTCTGTGGTGCTCTCCGATCCCCTTCAAGTTGTCCTTGAGCTAATGATCTGAATCTACAAATACCATTACCAGTTTTCCAGTTGTGTCTTTCATTTCAGTATATCATTCCAGTTCAGTTCTCTATTTCAGTCCAATGCTGTGTTTCAGTTCTCACTAACTGAACTGCCGAGATAATCAGTAGCTCTGAACTCTAACACTATAATAAATTGTCCAAAGAGACCAGCTCCCATTTCATTTTGGCAATCATAGTGTCTAGAGCTAATTGCTCTTAGACCAGAGAGCTCTATCTCCCAGTTAGAATTCTTGGCTACAAACATGGCACCCAAAGTCAGCCGTGGTTGTGAACCGTCAACCCGGTTGGGCATTGGTTTCCACTCGTGTCGACCCTATTCCTGAAGTGTCAGAAAGAGAGTCCGATACTAAGAAGGACCCTGAGAGTGGACTGAGGCTCAGGAGGAGCACAGTAATGCTGAAGAGGCCAGAGACTCTCACCATTCCAAACACTCAAGGAGGAGAAGGACTGAGCATGAGGAACACAAAACCAGGAGTTCTTGGTCCACACACAAGGCAACTAAGGCCAAGGTCAGTAAGGGCACTTGTCACGGTTCCAGCAGGAAAGCCAAAGAAGAGATAGAGACTGAAACTGAAGAGGAAGGTAACCGGGATGCTGACACTGATCACTATAGGAATTCTTCAAGACACAATCAGGCTTCCAAGGTCAAAAGAAGCAGATGATGCCGATCGGCATGATTACACTACTTCATTAAAGATTTCTTTTCTAGTGTTCAAAGGCGGAAAGAGAGATGATCCTGATGTTCATATTCAAGCTTTTGAGTAGTATGCTGAGTTAAAGAATATTGATGAGGATGACTCGGGAGAATAATTTCCTCAAACAATGAAAGATGCAGCACGGAAATGGTATTACCATTATCCAGCTTGCCATCTCAGGTCATACAAAAAATTGATCAAGGCTTTTAGACTTGAGTATTCAGACAACAGAGGTGATGAATACATCCTCTGTGAGCTGGACAAGATCAGACAAGGGAAAGTGTCTGTGAGAAGCTATGATGAAAAGATCAAGAAGTTAACCAGGCAGTAGCAAAAGCCACCTTCAAAAAAAAGATTGTGTGCATGGTTTCTAAATGGGTTCCATAGCAAGAAGCTGAGAGAGCAAGAGGTACCAGCACCAACAAAGAAGTTCAATGACTTGGTGAAGAGATCTTTGAAGCTTGAACAACAAACTAAGAAGGAGAGAAATCACAAGAAGCTGAGGTCCAGCAGTAGCAGTTCTTCTATTGAGAATTCAAATTCTAGTGAGACCTCCAGCAGCTCTGACAGAAGCTCTAACGAAAAGAGTAAGGACAAGGCTAAGAAAGGGTCTTAGTCCAGGAAACTTGATGAAATGGCCAGGCATATTGCTAAACTCAACCAGACCAGACACAGCTAGAAGAATGGAAACCTAGTGTTCCAAATGCAAATCTAAAGATCATCTTTCCAATGAATACCCACAGTGTACCTATTGCAAAGCGTATGGCCATTTATGGAACAATTGTGGCATTCGAATTCATCACTTCAAGAAGGAAAAGGACATGTCTCTAGTGGCATTTACCAATGTTGAATCAGCTAAGGTAGAGACGACTAGTGTATCTCAAGAGGAAAAATCAGGTACCATTGGCATTGGTAATGGCGCGGCAGATACCAATGGGGTACTGGCCAAGGCCGAGGTCATGGGAATTTCCAAAACCGAAGTCTTAACTGCTATACTTGCAAGAAATATGAGCACTTTGCAGCTCAGTGTCTAGAAGCACCCAATATTGTGGCTACTGAGGCAAAAGCCCCAGAACCAGTTCCAGTACGGGTAGTCACTTGATGTAAAGGGGTAGTTATTGAAGAAATCCCAGATGAGCCTGTAAAACCAGTCAGTCCTGAAACTAGCAAATGGACTCAGCAGAGAGAAGTCTGGAAGGCTAAGGGCAAAGAGAATGTAGTCGATGATTGGCAAGAGCAATGAGAACTGGCAGCTAAGATCACAGAAGATTTAGATAAGAAGCTACCATAGCACCCAAAGAGTTATGATGCTCAAGTTATTCAAAAGATACCAGCCCAGTCTTCTGAGAAAAGGCATCCTGATCAATCAGGATCTGGAATATGGCTACCTATTACATCACTAAATGGGTGGAGGCCAAGGCTCTTCCAAATAATACTGCGAAGTCCACTATTGTTTTCCTATTTGAAAACATTATCTACCGCTATGGATGTCCCATTGAGATTGTGTCTGATCAAGGTACACATTTTATTAATGATACTATGGAAATTCTGATGGAGATGCTCTCAATTAAGCACTAGAAATTAACTTTGTATTATCCCAGGTGCGATGGTCAAGCAGAGAGCAGTAACAAAACCATCAAGACTATTCTCACCAAGATTGTTCATAAGGAGCCACATCAGTGGGATGTTAAGCTCCAGACTGCTCTATGGGCCTACGGAACAGCTTATAAGGTCACCACCACTGGAATGACACCTTTCAGAATGGTGTATGGTACTAAAGCCATAGTGACTATTGAATTTGTAATTCCCAGTTTCAGAATGGCGGTTGAGTATGAATTATATTTTAATCATAATCTTAAATATAGACTGGAGGAATTAGTATAGTTGAATGAATTACAACAAGGAACCATGTTAGAATAGGAGATTGTTCAGCAACGAAGAAAGCATTGGCATGATAGAAGAATCAAGGTTAGGGAGTTCCAGAAGGGAGACTTAGTTTTGCTTTATTAGTCTAAATTGGGCCCTAAGAAACCAAATTTAAAGATAGCTTGGGCTGGTCCATATGTAGTCGATTGAGTATTTTCCAATGGCATAGTAAGGTTGAATGACTTATCTGGATTACTGTTGCCAGGTGTTTAAGGGGCCAAGATCAAGCTATATCATGCTAATGAAAAGAGACCTCCAGAGGAGATGATACTGGTCTTCTGGGTACTGATGGCCAAGGATTTTCAAACCCAGCCATTCTAAATCTCTTCCATGTAAAACTAGTACTAGACCTAGTGGCAGTGCCAGTAAAGTTTCAGAGTAACAAACCAGAGCCAATGAAAGAGCCAATAGAGTTTCAGAGTCAGTACCAGTTCTTATGGGAAAAAGGGCCAACGGGAATGAATGTGGTAATCATTAAAGGGATTATGGAAAACAATGGTCAATGCATGTGTGCCACGTCGCCAACGGGCACAAAACTCTAGGAACGATAAGTAGTGGAGCTTTTATGGTGCATTCGCGTATAATAGTAAGGCATGTGGGCATTCTTCCTCACAAGTCTCCTGCGTGACGACTACCTACTATTGCACACTCGCCATCACCAAGCTCTGAAGACTCTTCACTACAACCAAAAACCTCCTTGTCAGAAGACTCTGTTGGTCCCTATCTGTCCCTATCCGACAGACCTTGCTGCGACTTTGAATATACAAGTAAGTCTTCTTACTCTACAGATTTGCCATCCTCGCAGTGTATGGATAGAAGGAAAATGTCGGAGAAGATGCATGATACAATGGCCAAAAACGGAGCAGTCATCACTTCTCTTCAAGCCTCTCTACCACTTATCCCACATAGCAAGATACATAGATATGTGTTTACTGAGCAGGCAGAATCGCTGTTGCAGCTATGGGATTTGCATGTGGTCGTACATGCTACAAGGTTGGATTTTGACACGGCCATTATCAAACAATTTCTGATTCTCTTTAATGTTGAGGAAGGCAGTGCCACTATTAATGGAGTAAAAATCACAGTGACGCCTGATGACATTGCCTACGCTTTCAAAATGCCCAACGAGACAAAGCCAACCACAGCATCTGCAGAGCAGATAAGTCTGGCTTTGAAGGAGGATGAAGCAGTCAAAAAAAAAAGGAAGATGGTGCACAAGGGGTTCTAGTAGCAGAACTAATCGTCCTCTCAGCCTACAGGTTTGTTGATGAGGCTGTCAGCTTGAATAATAATCCCACATATGTGTCAGAGAAGGTGTTTGCCATGCTGCTCGCAAAAAGGCTAAATGCTAAAGCTAAAATCAATTTGTGCCAGATCTTGTCTCACAATGTTTTACAGTAGACTACCAAGCTAAAATCTCAGAGTGTATTCAAAGCTTGGTATGTCTGGCAATTTTTGTACTGGGCTACTGCTCCAGAAGCCTCTTTCCCGGTCAAGATGTCTTGGAGTCCGAAACTCATTCCAGCCACTAACAATGTAGAACTATCTTTAAATGAAGAGGCTCCAGGAAATCAATTGGCTACAACTGGACAGAAGGGGAAGGCCACACAGGTAGAGGCTAGTGGTTCAAAGAAACCAAGAATCATGTTGACAAAGAGTACTGCTCTACTGAAGCAACTGGAGAGTCAGGTCCAACCCTTGCCCACTGAAAAATCCTCAACAGGCCAGACTTTAGCGGTGGCCAAAGAGCAGACTCCAACAGAAATCAGCACTGGAAAAGGCTAGCCAGAAACGACCAGCACTGAACAGGTGGCTGTTAGTACTGACAAAGAAAAGGGGCTAGCAATTGCCAGCCCGGCCACCAAAATTCTTTTCAGTGACATGGCTTTATCCGTGGCCAAGAAGGATCGATTGCAACAATTACAACGTAATCTTCTCAAAGGTCAATTGATTCTTCAAAAACCAGATTTGACAGCATTGCCATACATAGCTTCTGTCATGGTTTATGAGCCAGTTCAATCAGACTTAGCTACAACAGCTGATGGTTGCTCAACGCTTATCCAAGCATCATGGAACACCATTGTCCATTCTTTAGGATAGATGATAGATGCGTCAACTTCCAATGAAGAAGTGGCTAAGCTGAAAGAAGAACTAGGAAGCAGCCAAGAGTAGAATCAGCAGCTTCAAAAGGATGTGGCCACACAAAATCTTAGGCATGCTATTGCTGAGAACCAATTCACACGAACGATTAATGATCTGAATACAAAGTTGCTGAAACTAGAACATGAAAATCGACAACTAAATGAAGAGAAGGCAACAACTTTGAGAGATGCTGACACATTTCAGACTCTGCTACGAGTAAAGCATGAAGAGTTTAAAGAGCTGCTGACAACCCACACTGCATTAAAGGCTTCTCTGGCAGAAAGATACACCTAATAACCTTGCCGATATCTTGAATCCACAAGGCAATGCCACTCTGAATATGGACAATTTGAAGGCACTCATAGAGACTATGCAAAGTGATCTGCAAGAAAAGCTCTTTGCATACAACACAGCCTTAGCAAATCAAGCCTTCATGGATTATATCGGTAAGTAAAATGATACTGATGAAGAGTCTGAGCGGGAAGAAGAGCAGGATGGGGAAGGGGAGGACCAGTCAACGAACAAACCTAATGATGATGATTTTCCTCCTTCCCCACCCTCAGGCTCTGGAGCGGGGGGATCAGCCACCACCACAGGGGGCAGTGAACTCAACAAAGACCAGGCAGACCAGCACAAAGACCAGCACAAAGACCAGCCCAGACCAGTAGTTGATCGACCAACAGTCTGATGATTAGCAGCAAGGAAGTGGACATCACAATAAGGGCAACACTGGAGATTCTCCAGTACACCAGTCACGGCACATTTCAGAGAGCAAAGCAAAAGCCAAAGCTGTGACTACATCCTTCAAGGCTGATGAGCAACACTCTTTACAGCTCATCGCATTGAACAAGAGATTAAGACATTAGCACATATCTGGAGGATGACACTCTTATCTCTGGTCCGGAACCCTTCCAAAGGCTGGATGTCAGAGCTAGAGAAATGATTCAGCACTAGAAGTCAGTTTCCTGTCATGATCAAGAGTTGTGTCATTTACCTGTGCATCACAGCAGTATCCAGCTATTGGAAAGGGTACCTGAGTGGACACTGACTTCTGATGGTATGACAATCAATCCACATTGGCAGCAATTAATCCACTGCAAATCGACACTCTCTTGCTCTTGAACTGGATCTACTTCTAGGAAACATACCTACATACAGATGTATGAAGGAGGTCAGGACTCAACTAAAAGACGTCTTGCTTCAGATACAAATTTCCAGAGATGTTTTGGATCAAAGGGTACAGGCCATCATTGAAGATCAATCTTCTAGCAGTAAAGGACCCTGAACCAAAATGACAATAGGAGAACAGGAAACCGCTCACAGTAGGAGAATAGGCAACCGCTCCCCGGAAACTTTTTCAGCTGGTCCGAATTACTAAGAAGATGATGCAGTAGGAGAACCAAGCTGTCCTCAATTTTTTGGAGTTTGTGCCTGATTCTCCAGTACTCCTGTATGCATTACCTGCCAAAGAGGCTGAATTGCCTAGATTTTTCCCAGATTTGTATCCTCATCATCCAGAACCAATGGATCGACTCACCTACTTCAGCATCACTAATGAACTCCAGGACTGGTATGAGGGAGCCACTATGGAATGGAAGGCCTGGCAATCACTGGTCAGTGACGCCCTCAAAATGGATACTGTCATGGATCTGCAAGGAGAAATGCAAAAGTTCAAACTCTGTATGGGACAATGGAAGATCCAGCTCCGTAGTTTAACGAAGATCACAAATCAATTACTTCAACTGACTTTGGAGTCTTCCAAGATTCCTGAAAAGGATATCACTGCCAAACTTGGGCTGTGCCCACAATACAGAGAAATGGTTGAGATTCTCTTTGAAGCTAGAATGAAGATAAATCATCCTCTCTCGCAGGGTTGGATCCACACAGCCTCACATTGTCATAAATTGGCCGAAACTCGTCTGACAAAGGGCAAACGCAGTTTGTATGATCCCGACACCAAAACCTAGAACGCCCTCATGCCTTATGAATTTGAGATGTCCACTGAAAGGCAGGATCAGCTTGACCAGGAGTCCATTACAGACTTATCCAGAAAGACAATGCTGGCACTAGGACTTCTGAGGCACCAACATAGAAGAAGGGCAAGAGGAAGCGGGTTTAGTGGAAGGATACTGGGTACTTCCATCTCAGAATCAGACGTGGATTTTTCCAACCATCCAGTAGGCACCGGAATCTCCTAAGCTGGACACCCTTGGAATTACAACTATATGGATGTCAAGCACTCAACAAGCATGAAGTATGGTATAAAGCTAGCAATACCAAAATAATACTATCATGAGGAACATCGGCCAACTCAGAAAACTAAAAGGCTTTCTCAACAACAAATCAAAATCAGGCGGTGGATTTTTTTTCAAAAGAAATTTTGGATTATACCAAAATTCAAGAAAGAAGGGAAAGATCTAGAAGGCGAGGACAGTCCCAGCAGGTGGGAACTACCCCTTAGAAGGCCGCTGACCAGCGGGAAGCAGGAACAACTACACTGGTAGTAATTACAGCAGTTACTGTATGCAATTATTGTAGTAACTCCTGAGAGCTATAAGTAGGACCCATTACACTGTAACCAGGCTTTTTGGCTTTTGGATTTTTAAACACTTTTGGATTCACCCTATAATCATTTATTCTTGTAATCATCTGAGCTTAAGCCTATTGTACACTGTACTGGTTATCCTTGAGCTAATGATCTGAATCTACAAATACCATTTCCAGTCTTCCAGCTATGTCTTTCATTTCAATATATCATTCCAGTTCAGTTCTCTATTTCAGTCCAGTGCTCTGTTTCAATTGTCACTAACTGAATTGCCGAGATAATCAGTAGCTTTGAACTTTAACACTGGAATAAGTTGTCGGAAAAGACCAGCTCCCATTCCAGTAGCAAAACTAAAATTTTGGCTCCCTTGCCATTGTGTGAATGGATGATGGAACAATAGCCATCCTAAAGGGTCTCTAATCTAAAAATAGGTCACTCTATCAACCTAGAGTTTGTTGACATCTAGCATGAGTTACTCTTTATCCAATATATACGGCTTCTTTGTTCTTTGTTGATGCATGGATTTTGGATTCCATCCTTGCTTCATGCTGGATGGTTTCAAGAGGTAGATGCATTATATTGTTGTTACTTTCTTTTATGCTGACTTGATTTTATCTCCGTCGTTGGCAAGTGTTTTCATGCTGTCTTGTTAGTCCTTGGCTTGTCTACATAGATTGCAACCCGTGGTTTTGGTACCCATAACTTTGACCTTCATAGTACCCTTGCTCCTACAAGCTATACTGGGAGGAAATCCATCCAATGTGCTTGCTTGTTCCTACTACCTTTGGGTTTTCAATCTATACAGGAGCATTGCCTTGAATATAACTACTTGGAGCAAACACTTTCTTGGCTTGTTTCCACTTTTAAGATCCTCAAGAAGGATAATTAGGTTGAAATATCCACGAATAAGTTCCATCTCAACTATGTTCTTTGTCTACTAGACAAAGTAGTGCTCAAGCAAACAAATTGTTATACCTATTCCCTTGCAAGAGATTGTTATAATGCACATCTCTAAATGCTCTCTCACAAGTAATGGAACAAGAACATGGATGTGGACCAGTTCAAGGCAACGTAAGTGCCTGTAGTAGGTTGTGGCCACAATGCCCAATTTGTGAGGGTCGAATCAAGGACCTATACTCTTAATCGTCCAAGCTATGATGGCTCCAATTCTCTCCTCGTTGCAACCCACCTTTAGCTTGTCCCTGTCATTTAAGAATTTCTCACTTCCATCTAGCAACCATCACATTCATTAGACCATCTTGGGAAAAATTTACAGTGACGGATGCATGCCACATGAACACAAATTTTCACTTCATGATCATTATGTGATTTATAACTTTGCATGGATGGCATGTTTGACTATAATGTCATGGCGGCGTTGCACAACAATCAAATGATGGTATAATCTTTGTTTTACGAAGGCATTGGTAACCTAGATTTGCTGAATATGGCGTTCAAAAGTTGTTAGTTACTCGCTTACAATGAGGGTAACCCTCTTGGCATGGGGCATAGAAGGGGTAACCAATGTCGGTTAGTGCAGTAGAGTAATTGTTGGACCTCCTCACTCCTCATGACAATTAATGTTGATGAGGGGATCACATGGGGGTAACTACAACGGGACCGAATCTAGATCCCAAAGCTAGGCTTTGGGTCTTTGTTCTGGAATACACGATGAGCTTCTAGTATTAATACTCAGTCTATGTACCTCACTTGTATACATGTGAGCTATTCTCCACAAGCTTTAAAGCCTTCTAATAAGACCCTCAATGTGTGATTCACATGTATTCATTAAGCTTTGGCACCAAAAAGAAATATTCATTCAGAATATTCCTCTTGAGATCTCATGCATATCTACTTATCGATCCTCACAAGTTCCATGCCACACACTTTTGGCCTTGGTTCACCCTAGTTTACCTTTAAGTAAGGACATCTAGCAAGGCTACAACCGTCATGTTGTCGATCCTAGTGCTATCGTTCACAAGTCCCATTCACCATACTTGACCTTTAACTCGGGAAAAACTGCGAGGCTGCAACGGTCCAGATTTGCTCTCGTTGTCCACTCGGAGTCTGCCTTTTGGTCATTCTCGAATCTCACCTCGTCGCATAGTGTGACGGGTCAAATTCTATGAGAAGCCGCAAGCGTTTCTGAGGCCGCAAATGAAACACAGTGGGACCCTTCTGGCTCCGTAGAACAACGCTTATCGACACACCCACACACACTCTGCACACCCCTTCAGCTATTATTGCTGGGGAGCTTCCAATGTGCTTGCATTTCTCCATACTCAATCTGTGAAGGCGCGCCGGCATTTCAAGACGCTGAGCTGCTAAGGTGGCCCTTCTAACTCTGGTGCGAGACTTGCATGTGTTGCTGCATGTGAGTATGAATATATGTGCGCGCGCGCTTGTGTGTTTGTTTGTGAGAGAGGTGTGTGTGAGAGATAGAGCTTAGGATCAGCTTAGAACCTGCAAGCAGAGGCAGAGAGAGAGAGAGAGAGAGAGAGAGAGAGAGAGAGAGAGAGAGAGAGAGTGAGTTGGGAGGTCGCACACTTTAGCGATGCTTGTGCAACAATATGTGCAATTTTGTGACATGATTAATCATGTTTATGCAACATGGAGATCGTGAACTCGCGTTGGTGTCCTTGGTCAGAAATGTCTAGCATATGCACAACGTGCTCCTTTAGGGAGACTATCCAGGGTATACGAATTGTTCAATTACATGGAGCATGCTATTTTACAAAAATGGATTTTATATGTAAACCGGCACAATGTGTACGTACACACACTATCACAAGTTTGTGACGTGGCATGCTTGGCTGAGGGGACAACAGTGGGTTAGGGTTAAAGAACCTAACCCTAACCCAAGTTACAGATAACGGCGGAGGGGCCTAAACCCTTGAATTAAATCACCTTGGGTACCCTACATATGTGTGCATGGATCCCCCAAAAAACACGGAGGTTGTTGACATGGCCGTATGGAATATCCACGATTTGCGTTGAGACGGGCAAGGCTTTTGGGTAGTAGCTTTTGGGTAGTAGCTTTTGGTGCAAGGCTTTTGGGAGATCAACTTTTGGATGCGCAACTTTTGCGATCGCTCTGTTTTTGGCCCCCCTTGTGCTTTTTACAAGCAGAGCTAGGGCCCTTCTCTCTGGCAGATTAGCTTGAGCACCAAACTTTAGGGCAAGTGCATCCGGACCTTGTGTTGACTCTCTTCTCTTCTCTTTGTTTCTCTCTATTGAAGTTTAGTTTAGTTGTTTGTAGTTTCTCATGTGTTGCTATAGATCTCTTGCTTGGAGTGTCCAAGCTTATTACAGTGGTATCAGAGCTTAGACGATTCTTCTTCTATGAAAGATCCGGTCCCTTGTCTTGTGACACACATAGATTCTCGCAGTGAATTTGGTAAATTGAAAATTGCTCCACTGACTATTCGACTTCGAGAAGATAAAGTCAACCTCAATCTCAGTGCGGAAGTAGTAGAAACCAATGAAGATTCCAACGGGAGCCGACCTCCTTCCGAGGAATGGGGAGAAGACCATGGCCAATTTCCACCAAGAGATCTCGACAGGATGGAGTACTGTCAACTACAGGTTGACACTTGTACCAAAAGGATGATTAAGTACTCCAAGGACCCGAAGTACGCAAAGTATTCGAAGAACCACCCACTTAACGAGGTTCACTCACGATGGAGAATGCCATCCATTTACATCTCAAATCGGCTATAAAGAAGAAAGCAAATCCAAGTGCAAAAAAGCAAAAATTGTACTCACAAGAAGAGTTTGACGATGCTCTTGAGAAGAAGGTCAACAAATTGATGAAGACTACAAAGCAATCTCAAGAGAAGAGCCATTCAAAGGATTATCTCGGCTATCTAGGTCAGGAATCTACTTTCAAGGAAGCTAGTGAATCCAAGAAGCGTGTTTGCTTTGAGGATGTCCTCAGTTCTCTATCTTCGCCTTCGTCTTTAGACAACTCAAAGAGTTCTTCTTCTTCTGACTCCAGCAAGGAGGAAAAGATGCAAAAGAAGCGGACAAAGATATCGAAAAGCAAATCCCATAACTAGTCTAGAAAGCATCACAAGCATTCTAGCAGTTCAGAGGACACTCCATCCTTTGACAGTTTGGACATTGATTGGAGCTCATATGGAACTATCTACGGGGAGAAACAGAAAACTCTAGTGCTTTCAGCTCAATATGAGCATTTTGAGAAAAAGGGTAACAAGACCAAGGAGTTCAAGGATAGAGGACAAGCATTCAAGTTTGACATGCACTTAGGCTTCAAGGATATCCATCGAGCCCTTGTATTTATATAACAACTTGACATCGCTTTTTTGGAGGTTGTTTCTCTCTCTCTCTCTCTCTCTCTCTCTCTCTCTCTCTCAGTCTCAGTCTCAGCACCTTCATTCACAGGAGCATTCACTTTGTTTGTGATCATTGTACTCTCTCACTAAAGGAACGAAAGGCTCTCCCTGTCGTAAGTAAAAAGAAAACTTGAGCACAGTTTGGAGCACTCATCTTGAGCAAGAACAATATTCACTTTCGCTGCACCTTACACATCAGAACCGAATCGCTCCGGGAGATGTCTACAAGACAGCCTTTCGGACGAGCTTTGGTTTGTATGAGTTTTTGGTGATGCCTTTGGGCCTTACCAATGCTCAAGCGACTTTCAACCGAATGATGGATAGGATTTTCTGAGAGTATAGATCATTTGCCGGCACTTTTTGAATGCTCCAACGACTTTCAACCGAATGATGGATAAGATTTTTTGAGAGTATAGATTATTTGCCGCCTCTTTCTTTGATGACATTATAGTCTTCTCTATGGATGAAGCAGAGCACAGACACCATTTGCGTTAGGTCTTTCAGACATTGCGAGATCACAAGTTACTTATCAATGCCAGAAAGAGTGAATTTTTTTTGTCGGAGATACTCTTTTTGGGACACATCGTCTTAGCAGCAGGAGTACAGATGGACCCGGCCAAGATTGAGACTATACGTGATTGGCCCGATTTAAAGAATGTTCATGAAGTTACAAGCTTCTTGGGTTTGTGTTCTTACTACCGGTGATTCATTCGAAAATTTGCAGAGGTAGCTTCCCCTTTGCTCATTCTGACACAGAAAGGAGTCCCTTTATCGTGGGGACCCACAAAGGTGACTGCCTTTCGGACACTGAAAGAGAAATTGACTACTAGATCAATATTGACTTTGTCGGATTTGCAAAAGTCTTTTGAAGTATATTGTGATGCTTGTGGTTGTAGTATAGGAGCGGTCTTAATGCAAGAAGGCCATGTCATTGCCTATGAAAGCCGATTGTTTTCAAGGCCAAAATTGATAGCAGAGATTTATGAGAGAGAGATTTTGGCAGTGATCCATGCTCTTACTCAGTGGCGACATTACCTACTCAGAGCCGATTTTACAGTCTTCATTGATCATCAGAGTTTATGCTACTTCTTGTCACAGAAGCAGCTTTCGGAAAAGCAGATGCGGTGGGCTAACATCTTGTCACAGTTTCACTTCCAGATTGTCCATGTTCAGGGACAAAAAAACTTAGTGGCAGATGCTTTGTCTCGGAAGCCCCTAGTCTTGGTTACTTCTGTGATCCATCATAGAAGCTTCGAGGATATGGTTGATCAGTACGCCACCGATCTGGAATTTTAAGATGTATTCACTTGGATACAGAATGGGAAGATAGTAGTAGGATATTCATACGAGATGGCTACTTGATGAAGAAAACGATGTTGTGCGTCACACAATCGCTGAGAGAAAAGGTTCTGTCTGAGTGCCATTGTCCACCTTTTACGGGTCATCGCGGCATCGACACCACCTTGAAAGATGTGGAGCGTTACTTCTTTTGGCCGAGACTCAAGAAGGATGTGGACGACTTTGTACGCAGTTGCCTAGTATGTTAGAAGGTCAAGTTTGACAGGCATAAGGCACAGGGATTGTTACAGCCTTTATCCATTTCCACCCGCCCCTGGGAAAGTATAGCTATGGATTTCATTTTTTGATCTTCCGAAGACACAGAGTGGGCATGATGGCATTTGGACCGTCATCGACAGATTTAGCAAGCAAGCTCACTTCATTCTAGTGAAGAAAACAGTAAAACCGATTATCATTTAGCGAGACTGTTCATTGCATAGATTTCAGACTACATGGTATGCCTGAGACAATAGTCTCCGACAGAGATCCCCGATTCACGAGTTTGTTTTGGAGGGCTTTTTGGGAGAACATCGGCACACGGTGGCAGTTCTCATCATCATTCCACTCGCAGATAGATGGGCAATTTGAGATTGCAAATTTAATTGTTCCGGATTTATTGAAGTCTTACATTTTTTATCAGAAGACTCAATGGGAATTTTTTTTGTCCTTGGTGGAATTTGCCTACAATAACATGATCCACTTTTCGACGAGGGAAGGCGCCATTTGATATCATTGAAGGTGCTCCGAAGGTTCGCACCCACCCTTAGCACGAAAGATAAATTTTTGAAGCCGACCAGTACACGAGGGACTTGGACACTGCTCTTGCCAAGGTTCGGGAGGCTTTAGCGAAATCTCAGGAACGACACAAGAAGGCAGCAAATTGACACCATTGTGATTTGAAATTAAAGGAAGACGATTGGGTGCTCTTACATTTTGAAAGGCACGCCTAAGAAAGAAAAGGGGAAAGGAGTGGCTTTTTCCAAAGCTTAGCATGAGGTATTATGACCCTTTCCAGATAAAAGAAAAGATAAATGATGTCTCCTTTAGACTGAAGCTGCCCGATACTTGGAAGAATCACAATGCTTTTCATGTCAGTCTATTGAAGCCTTTTAAAGGCGATGTGATCAAAGACGGGGAGCCTGATGAGCAACTGTAACAAACTTGGACACCCCAAGTCAAGATTTTACCGCAACACAACAAAGATTCACTTCAAAACTGTTCACAAAGATGACACGACCCGGCATAGTTCCGTGCCCAGAGGTATTGGCCCCAAAGACTGACGCCCCTTTCGGTATTTCGTTTTATATTAATCTGTGTTCAAAGTACAAGAGAGTAGGTAGACACTCACTCTCAGACTCTGCGTCCAGATGCTCTGAGTAATGAGGCCTAGCCCACTTATTTATTGGTACAAGGGATGTCCAAAAGCAGAGCCCCAAAATCCTCTAATTCAAAAGCTTTAACTCAAAAAGCACATGCCCAAAAGCTGGCCAACGTAATTTGTGGAGATTTGTACGGAATGCCACGTCAGCAATGTCAGCGCGTTTTAAAGAAAATTGCCACGTCAGCAGTTAGTGCAATTTGCGGGGGCCCGTACAATCTGCAACGTGTCAGCCTATCGGTGCCTTATCCGGGCTGCTGCTACGTCACCAGTTGCAGGGTTGTGTTTGGGAGCCAGCGACGTCACCAGTTTGTGACAGCAACCCGAAGTGGAGGAAAGCGAGGAGATACTCGTTCCAGAACAGATATTGACACACAAGGACAGAAAGATAAAAGGTAAAGTGATTAGGCGGTTCTTGGTTAAGTTCAAGAACTATCTTGCATTGGATGCGAAGTGGATGGAGGAGGAGGACCTAGCAAATACTCAGATTTTGGAACTTTACCTTGAAGCATTCGGTTTAGCATAGTCTACTCCGATAGAACCCCGACTTCAGCGAGGGTGAATCTAGTGCAACGGATTTGCACAAGAGGGGAGTCACTCCGCTCCTTTGTCAATGGATTATATAAGGGGTATGAGCCTCCCGAGACCGGCCACGGGAGGGGACCCCCCACCTAGACACGCTAGCCTCACTCCACGCACTCGCGCACCGTGGGGACTCCACGCAAGGTTCCCCGGGGCACGCTATGACCCTCCGTCAGTGCGGCGGAGCCTGAGGCTACGTGGGGCTAGGGACCCGGAACGCAAGACCCGCGAAACGCAAACGGCCGTCGACCCATGAAACGCAACCACGCCCGAGCCGGTCCCGTTCGAGCCGGGCCCCCGTGAAGGCAACTTGACCCGAGCCGGTCCCGTCCGAGCTGGGCCCTCCTGAGCTGGTGCCATCCGCGCCAGGACCCCTTGAAGCAACACCTCGACCCGAGCCGGTCCCGTCCGAGCCGGGCCCTCCTGAGCCGGTACCGTCCGCGCCAGGACCCCTTGAAGCAACACCTCGACCTGAGCCGGTCCCGTCCGAGCCGGGCCCTCCTGAGCCGGTGCCGTCCGCGCCAGGACCCCTTGAAGAAACACCCCGACCCGAGCCGGTCTCGTCCGAGCCGGGCCCGAAACGTCCCCTCCCCGACGCGCCCAGATTCTGGGGCGTCATAGATTACCCCGATTTTGAATAGTCACTGATGTCCCCTTTGGGTTTCAGGGATACTAAAGGGTTGAGGAGTATTCTGCTGTATGACTTTTCAAGTGGAATTCACGAAAATGAAAATGATTGATTTGTACTTGACTTGTTTGAGTGAAGGAATTGAAAGACGAAATGACTGCAACATTTCGGTCTCATAAGTCTCTATAGACATGATTGCAATAAGGATTAGTTAATCGGCCATCTGTCAAGTCCGGAATGGATCTAGATGCGATTACTAAATATGTTGCCGATTGATCATGGTCTGAGATTTGAAATGACTACCATGGGTCTATACCTTGCACTTTCCTTCAAGGGTGAATCTGGGCTTATCTTGGATTCATCTAGCTATATGAGATTTGGAATGAATTTGTCTGTGATTTGTCATGTGATGTCGTGTGATGTCAAGTGATGTCCAGTCGTCTTGTACAAGTGCTAGATGTGTCGTGTGTAGTGCGTCGGTACTAACAGTCAGTGTCTACTAAGACAATTTATGGCCTCTGTCTGTTTTGCAGACGCAATCGACGGTGATTACAATTCTTTCAAGAGGGGGGTATGTCACAAACTGGTGACGTGGCAGGCCCCCGGACACACATTGTTGAGGTGCTAGCTGACGGGCCCCGTAAAATGCGCCAACAGGCTGACATAGCAAAGTGTACGGACTGTATGGACGCCCGCAATCTGTGCTGACTGCTGATGTGGCAGTACGTACGGATCTCCGCAATTAAGACTGGCAGCTTTTGGTTACAGTTGCTTTTGAGTTTGAGAAGCTTTTGAGTTTAAATTGATTTTGGGGCTCTGCTTTTGGGCATCCCTTGTAAAAATAAATAAGCCTCTACCTCTTGGCATGAAACTATGTCGGGCCGTGTCGTCTTTTGTGAACTCTTTTGAAGTGAATCTTTGCTGTGTCGCGGTAGAATTAGACTTGGGGTGTCCAAGTTTGTTACAGCTCTTCATTTGACCTATGTACAGTTGTGTGGGTTCATGCGCGATTGCCGAGGCAAGAGCCTCTTGCACAGGTACTGGATTAGCTAGGTTCTAATCCCCCGCAGATAGGTATATATGTGAATTCGGAGAGATTTCATGTGAGAAATCTTGTCCGATTCCAATGGCAAGAAGCCCTACAGGTGCGGGAGATCGAGGACTTGCTACGGATGCGACTGACTTGCGAAACGGAGCCCAAAACAGGAAATACAGCCTGCTGTGTATTTGTGCAGGTTTAGGGTTTTGCCCCTAGACGGTCCCTAATACCCCCAGGAGGTCCGGGGACACGAGGGGACCGTTATGTGAGTGATTTGGCGAATTTTCAAGGCAGAAAACAGAGAATTCAGCTGCAGATTCTCGCCAGGTTTTGCAAAGTGTCTGTATGCGTCGGGAAAGTCACTTTTTGTGTGGGGATACTGTCTGTGAAGCCTCCTAGTATGGTTATGTTGCCGAAATCGGGCCAGAACAGGTCATTTCAGCCCGGATTATGCGGGGCAGCTTGTAGGAAATCACAGGTTTTACCTTTGTGAATACAATAAAGCAATACCGAAAGGGGCGTCCGTCTTTGGGGCCAACAGGTGTTGGCATCTGCTTGGTAGTGCTCTAGCTTCCAAGCCGTGTGTGTTTGAATTATCAATTCCCGTTACAGGTTTTTATTTGCAAAGTTTCTCTGTGTCCCAAAGTCTAAAGTAAAGTTCCGGGTGAAAGCCCACGTCTACCGCCCTATGAGCCGGTTTCATGGTTGTGTCGGCAGGACATAATCACTTTTTCCTCAAGAAGTGAGCTTCTGTTGGTTTTTGGTGAAGACACAGAGTACATGAACGCGGGATTACACTATGGCCGACAAAGGGAAAGGCATCATGGAAGAGGGTTTCTCTTCACAGGACAGACGGGCAATTCCTCTAGTGTTTGAGGTTGGCGAGAGTTCACGTCCACGTCTGTCTGTACCTCTTGTTGATGTGAATGCTCCACTGATGCAGGGCTTTATGACTGGGCAACTTGAAGATGATGCATTCAGGACTCAATTGGTTGCCGCTGTGAATGTTTTTCTCGACTGGTGCAGAACCCAAGGTTTATGGAGTTCTTGCAAGCGCCACCGGTGCCACAACAGTCTTAAGGGCTTTGACACGTCAGCAATTTGTGACAGCTCGGTTCTTCAATGGCTTGACACGTTAGCGGTTTGTGATATTTTCCCTTCTTGAAAGGAACTAATCGTCCGCGATTACTGTATATCTACAAAACAACTCAAGCTAGCTCAAATATTTCCGAGGGTCTTTCCGAGGGACAATTCGAAGGACATTCCGAGTAAAACTTCTGCTGCTACTTCTTCTTAGAGTTTAGATCTCTCTATCGGGATTTGCAGGTTGCCTCTATTCTTCAGTGGCTTGACACGTCAACACCTGCCATGTGGCACTGTCAACGCAAAACGCGGGCGTCCGTATAGCTGCCACGTCATCAATCCATCAAAATTGTGTGTGTGTGTGTGTGTGTGTGTGTGTGTGGGTCCTGCTTTATTTAATCTCTTTAGGTCTCCTGGGCCCCAATGGACGGGGTCCCATAAGTTCGTGGAAATTCTTCTTTAAAAATAGGCCACTCGGCAAGACTTTGCAAGTTGGTAAAACTTCTTTTGCTGCTTTTGCTTCTTTTGCTACTTTTGCTAGGGTTTAGGCCTCTCGATCGGGATTTGCAGGTTGGCTCCGTTCTCAATGGCTTGACACGTCAGCAGTTTGTGACATCCTCCCTTCTTGAAAGAAAGTAATCGTCTGCGGTCACAACATATCTGTAAAATAACTCAAGTTAGCTCAAAAATTTCCGAGGGTCTTTCCGAGAGACAATCAGTTTTCTCATTCGAGATTGGAGCTCTTGATATCTTGGGTCGTTGGTTTCCCAGAAATATCTTATCCAATAGGAGTATTCAGTGGTTGGCACATCACAATGCAACACAAATGCTCACATATGTATGGTACAAGACGTAGAAACATAAAGTTGTTGATGAACTCTTTTTGCGCAAATAACCATCCAGTTTCGAGCTACGGGTTGTTCGACTCCTCCCTCGGGCCTCAACACTCCTCCCGCATAACCTAAAAAGATCCGAGCGGGAGATATAGAGACCTTTTACAACCAAACACCCTCCAGACCGCAGCGTGTGTCGTTTGGAGGTTCAAGCACACAACCAAACGCTCCCTAGACATCCCGCCTGCGTCGTTCATAGGTTTTCCAACATACAACGAAATGCTCCCCAAACATCCCGTCTGCGTCGTTTCAAGGTTCAGATAATACCAAGTATTGAAACCAGTATCAAAACCATAGTCAAACAGTTCAAATTGGCACCAAGACAGGTTTAAAACAGATACCATCATTTCAAACAAATTCCAAACAGGATCACCAATAAGTTATCAAACAAAATTCAGAAAACTGATAATTCAAACTGAAAAAGCATTCTCGACATCAATCGAGCTTGAAAGTGGACAGGGCTTCCGTCCTGAAACCTGCACCAAAATTAGGGTTAGATTTCTTCCATAAGGTTGTAGCAAACCGCAACATAGTCCACAAGCTCTTGAATAGTCGAAACAGTCCTTGACAGACAATGTTCCTGCAGCGGTGATGGTAGTCCCAAGACAGCAATCACACTGTACCTCCAAGGTTATCAGGTCGAGACGAAACACCAATTGCGAAATGTCCAAAAAATTCAAGGTGTAATCTGCTAGGGTTTCCATAGCAAGCATTTCAAGATATTCTACTTTGCCAGAAGTTGTACTTCGAAGAAAGATGTTAGAAAGCATGTAATTTTGGGCAAAAATTTTCTTGAAAGCTTGCCAAGTCCTTGGAGTGTGCGGCTTGGTAGCTATAGACATCCACCACTGCATGGCATTGCCTTTGAGAAAAAACATCGGCTTGAAAAAATTATTGATCCTTCTCTTGCAAGTGATCTTTATGGCATATGCCCTGGAAGACAGAGCGATGAAGACGGGAGCGTGCTCGATGCACGATGAAGTAAGGGTGTGAGTGGCTAATAAGTCCGGGTCGGGACACCAAGATTCTTTGATAAAATTTCATATAAAGCTTGGAAGCGCTCTATTTGCTCTTTTGTGGGACTAGTATGCTTTCAGAAAAGCACACGCCTGAAGCTCTGATACCATTGTAACGAGACAGGCACCACGTGCTAACGGAATAGAACAGACTGAGCAACTTTAAGCACTTCAAATAACAATTAAACAGAAAAAGATGCACGACACAAGACGAGAGTGGCAGAGTTCCACCCCAAGAGAGCAGTATCTCCAAACATTGGTGCCCCTTTCGGTATTTCTTTATATTGCTGGAGTACAACGCCGGTATTCCAATCCTTGCACCTTCACGCTGAAGCATGCGAGAGAATGAGCCTTGACTCATATTTAAAGGCCCTTGGCCTTTGAAAAGCAGTTACATGAAAAGCTTCAAACTCAAAAGCATCCGGCCCAAAAGCTGGTGCTGAAATTAGCTGGCGCATCTGACGGAAGTCCGCACACCTACCACGTTAGTAACGCAAATCGCGGAAGTTTGTACAACCTTCCATGTGGCACTGTTAGTGCAAAATGCATGCGTTCGTATAGCTGCCACGTCATGAGTCCAACGCAATTTTGTGTGTGTGTGTCTTGCTTTTGTCACAAAACGGGAGCGTACACGAGCACTTAGAAAATCTGAAAATTATAATTCTTTGAAAACATGAGAAAAGGGAGAAGATCGACACAGAATTGGGGACCAGAAGATGGGCTGGTCCCCCCCCCCCCCCCCCCCCCCCGTAAAGAGTATTCTTTTATTCAGAGAGAATTCTTATACAAGCACGAGAACCCGAGGAAACCCCTCCGTTTTGTAATCTTAGACCCGAAGGTCGTGCTTTCCCGTAAAGGGCTTGGGCACAAGGTTGTTCCTTCCCGTAAGGGACTTAGGCGTGAAGCCGTACTTCCCGTAAAGGGCCTTCCCGTAAGACGGGAGATTCCTGCAAAACAAACCACACAAACATGCGACAACAATTCGTATGGCGAATCCACAATAGATACCTGTTGCTCTTGCGCGGGAAAAAGCGACTTCCGTGCTTCGTAGTCTCGCGATCTCTTGCGGCAGAGTCTTCTCTTGCTGACGTTGGTACCCCCTTTGAGTGAGGGCATGTGGTGCTTATATAGCTCCCTGGCCACGGCACGAATAGCTGCTCGCGTAGAGATCGTGGCCGTTTTTTTTTGTTTTTGTTTGCGCTGTTCTTCCCGAAATAGGGAGAGAGAATTCGCTGGCTGGTTTTGTTGCTTTATCTTCTAAGTGGCTGCCCACTTATTAAGTGGGCGGCCGACATATTTTAAAATTGGTCTGAACGTGCCCAAAAACTCAATAAAACCTTATAAGTTAAAACCAATGCATTTCACAACACTTCCCAGGCGTCCCTGGATGCAACCACATGCACGAATGCAATGCAAACATAGATTCCTCGTGGGAAAGCGTCTGCCTTCCCGCGATTGTTCCTGCTTTTCGTAAAAAGCTTCATTGAACCCATCTTTATTCTTGTGCTTGCGTTCTTACGCGTATTTTCTTACTCAGTTCGGATTTCCTCCTTAGCCTACGGAATGCCCCCTTTCTGATGCACCCGTCACCCATCATGTGACGCATCAGGGGCACCCGTAACCCGGCCCTTTCCACCAAACTTACGGAAACTCCTTCGCGATGTTTACCGTCACCCATCAAATGACACATCAGAGTTGTCCGTTCCTGATGGCATTTCCTATAGCTACAATCTTTTAACAGTTCTTAGTGTACACATTAAAATATCCTAATTTCATAAAAAGAAATTAATCATTAAAAATAAGAAATAGTCCAATTAGCAACAACTTTATTTAATGTTTTTAGGTCTCCTGGGCCCCATCGAACGGGGTCCCAAAAGTTAGTGGGAATTCTTTAGAAATAGGCTACTCGGCAAGACTTTGCAAGTTGGCAAAACTTCTTGTGCTGCTTCTTCTAGGGTTTAGGCCCCTCGGCCGGGATCTGCAAGTTGGCTCCGTTCTCGATGGCTTGACACGTCAGCAATTTGTGACATTTTGGGATACTTTTCTACTTGTAGCTTCCTTTGAAAAGGTCTCTCTCAAATAACAGATGAGCGATATTGTTGCGGTCTAACCAAAGAACTTTAAAGATACTGTCTATGGTAAAAGTCTTCCGATATTCAACAGCTCATAGACCATGCTCTGAATGATTATTCAATGTTGACAGACCCCTTGACATTTGCAATGGATACACATTTATCCAAATCCTCAGACAAAGAGACCTTCAAGGGAGAGGAGGATAAAAAGTTGATTAAGAAGAAGAAGTCCACAGTTCCGGTGAGGGTTAGTGGTGCTAATCCTATAATTAAGACCTAAAACTTTATACTTAAGATCAAACTGAGACTCAAGAGACTGAATGTGTGTTTGATTGATTGAATGAATGCTTTAAAACTGAGTACAATAGGCTCCTTATATAGGAGACAAAGAGACACAAATGAAAAGACACGTCTCATGGTGAAGAGACGTGACTTTAGATGTAAAGACACATCCTTTCGGTGAAGAGTTGCAACCATTGAACGAAGAGTCGCAACCATAGAGCGAAGGGGTGTGACCAATCGTCGAAGGAGTGTGGCTTTTGACGAAGAGGCATGTCTCTTGAGCGAAGGGTCGTGACCATCCAAGCATAGGGGTTCTCCTTAGCATGGCACTTTGCGTATTTGCAACTAGGAGTAGATGTAATACTGCAACATAGTCACAATCGTGACATTCCCTCCCATTTAAAATGAGAGTCCGTGTTTAAGAAATGACTTCTGATGTTGATAGAACTCTAGAAAAGCATTAAATCTCTGAATATCTTCAGTCTTTGAGTTATCTGAAACCTTTGTCTTGAACTTTTGCTTCTTGTGAAACCTTTTTGCTTTGATTGCTAAATCCCATGTCGTTTCATTGTTCAAAGACTTTTTAGAAGAATCAGGTTTAATCAGGTTGACTGCAAAAAGGGATTGATCTTCAAAATCCTTTATATAATGTAAGACGTCTGGTTCAAAATCTTCCAATATTTGTGAAATATTTGGTGAAGAGGAAATCTTCTCAAGGCATTCTTCGAAGTAGTTAACTTCATCTTTGTTAATCACTGGAGAGGATTTTGGATTGAGATTCCAATCATCTTCCATTAACGAATCCCAAAATTTGTCAGAATCATCTTCAAAAATTGTCACTTCATGACTTGCAATTGGCATATCATCATCCAACAAAGAATCAAAGAAAGCATAGTCGTCTTCAGACTCAGAATCTACAACTATGTCCTTATCTCTGTCTGGTAACGAAGTATCACTTGGAAAAACTTCTTGCTTGAAATCATCTTTGTCTTCATCATTTGATTCAGGAGAAGTTAACGAATTCAAAAATTCATCAATAATTATTTTTGCATCTGCACCAGAGATCATATTTGCTTCATAATCCATTGTATCATGTTGTTTGACTAGTATACGTGAGGCTTGAATCACTCGTTCGGCATGATAAAGCTCGTGTAAAATCAGTTCACGTCCATCTTTGAACAAGTTGATAGTATGTCCTCGAAAGCTAATGGCTGGATCATATTGAAATAACCAACGCTGGCCAAGAATCATGTCGTAATAAGATAAAGGCACGACTTCGAGATCCAGTTGATCTGCATAATTTTGAATTTCGAACTGTAACTGTCGAACTGTCTCATCACAAGTTAAAATTGATCCATTAGCTAATTCCACATCACATAAGTGAGATGTCTTCTGAATTGACAAACCAAGCTGTCGAACTATCTAAGTGCTGAAACGAAATTATTTGAGCATTCACTGTCCACCAAAACTTGATGGATTGACCATTGAGAGTTCCAAGAAGGCTCAAAACTTGCTTTGAGAGAGACTTCAAAACTGAAGAATTGCACGGAACATGCTTCATAAGAATAGTCGTATCCTCTGAGACACAAATTGTGTTGACCACAAATTTTCCTTTATCTTGAGCAAAAGTTGGTTGCTTGGAATTTGATGATGTTTTCGTGTTGGAATTTCTTTTCAAATTAGACGGATTTGGTCTCTTTGGACATTGATACCATCTATGGTCACCACCGCAAATTATACATAATCCATCCTTCTTTGAAGTTGAAGAAGCATTTGACGAAGAGCCTTGCTGAGTATTGCAATGCCGATCTTGAGAAAAATCACGTTCTTTACCACGATCAAGTAGAGGATTTGAAGAAGATCTGCTTCGAGATTGTCGATCTTGAAAATAGAACCTTGAAGTTGAATAAGGCTTCGTTGCTTGCTGTTTGAACTGAGATTGTTGCTGTTGACTTTGGCTATAGCTCTTTGCGTCATGCTGTGAAAAGCGAGTGTTGTTTGAAGTTCAGGCACCAGGGAGAAAATTCCATGCAGTGCGCCGATTATTGCCAAGACGCTCCACATAGGCAATTACAACATCCAAGGTGGTAGGGTTGTACTTGTGCACATCGTCTTCAGGGTTGGTTCAAGCCCGTCTATGAAACTATGTAGTTTATCAGAGGGGCCGAGATTCTCTATCTCCAGAGTTAGTCTCTGAAACTCTGTGTTGTACGCGACCAAGGAGCCAGTCTGGCTCAGGCAGCCAATGAGGATGAAAATCCGCATTGGCAGGTTCGAACGCCTTACGAATAGCATGCTGGAACTTATCCCAAGAAGGTGTGTGTTTACCATCAGCAACCCGTCGTTGCCACCAAAGAAATGTTGTGTCCTTGAGCAGAGAAGTAGCAAGTGCAACTTTTTTACTCTCGACTAAATCTGTGTTTGATAAGTAAACCTCCATTTTGAATAGCCATTGGTCCAGCACGCGCTTGTCGCGGCGGCCATTATATGGCTCTGGCAGTATAGCCTCCAGTTTCTTCTTCTGTGCAACATTAAAAATTTATAAAGTAATTGAAGTTGGCGATTGTCTACCTCATGAGTTGGATTTGGTTCGTTTGGTTCGTCCATTGAAGCTTCAGAAGAAGGTGGTGGAGAAGCAGCATCAGTTGTCCGAGAAGTAGTAGGACGATTTGGAGAAGTGTTTTGCGTCTGCATCTGATCCAAGTGAGTGTGAAGTGATGCGAGGCTTGTGGAAAGTGTGGCCATTTGCTCCTTGATAAGAGCAAGGGCATCCTTTGACCTTCTCCATCATGTGATGGCAGCATGGTTACGCCTCAAAGGGAACTCGAATAGGTGCAGGAGCAAGGTTTGGGACGGGTACTTAGGGAGCTGAAACTATGTTTGGGACAAGTTTGGGCTCTAGAGTCGGAAAATCGAGAAGAATTACCACTGCGGGCGCAAGGGGTTTTTCTGGGAGAACATCTTTGGGAATCTTGTCTACGTGTCATCTGCCATGGGTGTGGTGCCGATTGCGTGTAGAGGAGAAACGATGACTAGCGCTGAGAGAGTGGGGGCAAAGTGCAAAGCCTGAAAACGCTTGCTGGCTGCTTTTTTTATTATAAATTGTGACTGGTTATGTAAGTAAATTGAAAGAGTTTCCTTGAAAGGGTGAGTTCACATGAGGGGGTTAATTATTCGGGGGTTGGCCGGGCAAGGGAACCGATAAATTAAAGGTATTGATTATAGTTAAAAAACCATGCGCTGCTGGCTGAACGGGTTAAAAAAAAAGGACCAGCGAAGGGGCAGCCAGCGTGAACGTCAGCAAGGCAAGCTATCCAGCGAATTACAACCCAGTGATTCAGCCAGCACTTTAGCAATTGTGAAAGGGGTGCCCCTGGAGTGAAACTCAGCAGCGCAAGGGGCAGCTTCACGTAGAAGCATAGAGAAGGGAATAGAGAGGAGCGCCATGTGCGAAGAAGAGCCATTGGGTCGACACCAAAGGGCATTGGTGCATGCAAGGGGGAATCTGCGGCCACCACTCCATCTCAGCCCCGGTAAGGAATTGCTCTCAAATCAGCCACCAAAGGGTGCATGCGTGTTTGGTAGAGGATGCGGGAGAGGGCTACATCAAGGGGTTAAACACCAGCAATGCAATCTGCAATCCATCTTTCTTCTGCTTCCATATAACTCTAGGAAGGGGATAGAATGTAGCGGCGAGGGTGAGAAGCTCACAACCTTCGGGTCCCGGGAAAAAAATTTGCCCCGATATTAGTGTGAGGATTAGTGGTGCTGATTCTATAATTAAGACTTAAAACTTCATACTTAAGATCAAACTGAGACTCAAGAGACTGAATGTGTGTTTGATTGATTGAATGAATGCTTTAAAATTGAGTACAATAGGCTCTTTATATAGGAGACGAAGGGACACAAATGAAAAGACATGTCTCATGGTGAAGAGACATGATTTTAGATGTAGAGACACATCCTTTTGGCGAAGAGCTGCAACCATTGGACGAAGAGTCGCAACCATAGAGCGAAGGGGTGTGATCAGTTGTCGAAGAAGTGTGGCATTTGGTGAAGAGGCATGTCTCTTGAGCGAAGGGTCGTGACCATCCAAGCGTAGGGATTCTCCTTGGCATGGCACTTTGCGTATCTGCAACTAGGAGTGTAGATGTAATAGTGCAACATAGTCACAATCGTGACAGTTCCACAAATGTCTGTCGAGAAAAAGCAGAGTGATACAAGCAAGGAAAGAGCTATGTTGTGGCGAAGTAGGGCACATTTTGGCAATGTGTCCCAAGGAAAAGGAACAACTGCACGACAAGCCGGAAACATCAAAAGCTGCAGAGGAGCGAGTGGCAAAGAAGGGAAAGACGAAAACAGAATTTGTACCAAATTTTAAGGGGATGCCCAAGGACCACAATGATGAGAGTATTGAGTTATGTAGAGCTTGGGGCAGAGTACAAGATCAGGAAGCCTTAATCTTCTTCAACATGGGAGACAAGGCCAACTTTATCTCTATTGAGATGATGGTTCAGTTTGGAGTCGGCCCGAGGACATGGGACCGCAAATTGATGCAGTGCTAGCAGCACAAGGGCATGAAGCTGTAGTAATACCTCTCATTGGCAAGCTCTGCTTGCATTGTAGGGCACAAGGACTTCCATATTATGCCACTTGAGGGGTTGATGTGCTTTTGGGAATGCGTGGCATTACAAGAATGATGTGGTGGTCCAGTCGAAGGCTAGGAATTTTCAATTGAAGACGAGTAAAGGCAAAGAATTGCTTATTGTTGAAAAGTTCAAGGGTGAGCGGGTGAGTGGAAGTGAGAGATTTATTGTAAGAGGATTGTGGTCACGGTAGACCGAGCTTATGCTCGAGATGCCACATGATGGGTCACCTTGTGAAGATTGTCACAGGTGCAGCCACAAAGACAAATTGATCATAAGAGAGCCCCATCCTCACACTCTCACAAGACCCAATCGAGCTCAGCACAATGTCAAGGTTCTATGCAGCAACAGGACAGGGGTAAGAGGAGTGTCACAAAGTGATGATGTGCAGCCACAAAGACAAATTGATCATAAGAGAGCCCCATCCTCACAGTCTCACAAGACCCAATCGACCTCAGCACAATGTCAAGGTTCTATGTAGCAACAGGACAGGGGTAAGAGGAGTGTCACAAAGTGATGATGTGGCGGACAGTAGAAACCCTAATTTCCGGAAATCACAGGGGCTGAAAAAAAAAAACTATAAAAAAAAAAATGATGAGCGACGCGAATTTTGCTTTTTTTTTATAAAAAAAGAGAAAAGACTCTGTAAGAGAGAGAGAGAACTGATGCTTTTTATTTTAAAAGCTTTTGGGGCTCTTCTTTTGGGCATCCCTTGTATCTTTAAATAAGTGGTGAGGGCTTCTCTTCTGAGAGCGTCTGGACGTAGAGTCTGAGAGTGAAACCCTAGCCACTCTCTTGTACTTTGATCTGATTAATATAAAAAGAAATACCGAAAGGGGCGTCAATCTTTGGGGCCAATATCTCTAGGCACGGAACTCCGTCGGGCTAGTGTACATCTATTGTGATCTGTGACTTGTTTTGAAGTGGTTATTTGGTGCTGTCGCGGTTGATTCTTGACTTGGAGTGGCCAAGTCTGTTACAGTGGTATCAGAGCACGGCCGATTTCTCTTCTACGGGAAATCCGATCCCCGAATTTTTTTTCCGCGGCACCTATGGCTTCAGGCAATGATCAGTCGACTCCCTCTGCATCTAGAGATGCGGGCTGGGATCACAACGAAGATTCAGACAGAGAGTATAGCCCGCCTCGGCCTACTCAGGCGGAGCAAAGAGAGATGGAGCGTCGTCAATTGATTGACGATGCAACAAAGATGATGCTCAATTTTGCCAAGGACCCGAAGATGGCAAAATATATGAACCAGATCTCTTTGGAAGAGGTACAGATGGAGTGGCAAAGAATCACAACACCACTCCCGAAACCCGCTCTCAAGAAACCTTTTGCCTCCAAGAAATATACGGAGAAGGAATTGGAGAACGTGGTTGATGCACGGATTGCTTAGCTTTTCGACGTGCAAAAGAAAGGCAAAAAGCACGGCAAAAAGCAGAAGAAAGGCATTGACTTCTTGGAATATTTGGGTCGTCGGTCGACATTTGACAAGGCCAAGAAATTGAAGAAGCGCGTCAAGTTTGAAGACCTACCCAGTTCTTCTTCTTCTTCTTCTGACAGTTCTTCTAGCTCTTCAGACTCGAGCGAAGAAGACAGGAAAAGCAAAAAGCGAAGCAAGAAACAACGCTTTGGAAAGGGCAAGAAAAAGGCAAGGAAGTCTAAGTCTCGCCCAGTGAGTGACACTTCTACAGAGGACTCGTCTACGGACAGTTCAGACTCTGACAACGGAAACTTTTATGCGAATAAGAAGAATTTTTACAAAGCCAACCAGTATAACTTTCTCGAAGATAAAAGCAAGAACGTCCGAGAGTTTAAGGAAGGTGGCCACTCGATCAAGTTTGATACTTTTTAGGATACTCAGATGCTTCGAAGGCTTTGTCTTTTATACAGCAGTTTGACATCGCTTTCGCGGGAGGACGCTATTCAGAGCACTCCAAGATTCGGAGATCTGCCTCTTATTTAAAGAGGAATGCTCGTACTTGGTGGTCCACGCTTCTTTTTAAACAAGACTGTGCCAGTTAAATGGCTGAAATTTACGAAGCTTTTTATTTCTTCTTGGTTGACGCAAGAATATGAACGAGATATACGAGCTGCTTGGAACCATCTTCGGATGACCAAGAAAGACACAATCAATGCTTATTGTGAAAGATTCTGGAGCTCTTTTCTACCCGCCTCTTCATTCAAGAAGATCTCGTTCAGATAACAGATTGAGCGGTTTACCTTGGGTCTACCTACAGAGATCCGAGATCACTGCTTGGAATAGAAGTCAGCTTCTATTTAGGAGTTGATGAGTCATGCGAAGCGGGGCTTTGCCATTCACTATGGCAGTTTGACCTACCCCACAGATAAGGCCATGACGCAACGAGCCGAACAGACTTCTGGGAATGAAAGTAGAAAGAAAAAAGAGCAACCCAAAGAAAAAGGATGCACAACCCAAGCTTACTCCTGAGGAGAGAGCTCGCTTCATCAGAGAGGGAAAGTGCTTTGGATGCGGGGAACATGGATATATCTCCGCGAAGTGCCCTGAAAAGGCACAGAAAGAACAGAATGATAAAGACGACGACAGGCCTGAGAGTTCGAGAGCAGCTGAGGAATGTGGCAGAAAAGGCAGATAGAAAAGCAGAAGTGATACCACATGGCGTGGGACCTGCTCCGAATCTAATGAATGAAAGTACAAACTTTACCGCTTTTGGGGCAAAGTGAAGGATCAGGAAGCTCTTTTGAAGGAGCCAAGGCCAACTTCTTTTCACTTGGAATTGGCGGCTCGATTTGGAATTACGCCCGACAGACTGACGCCACAGACGGAGGTAGTTCGACTGACACCTGGATGGGAAGTTGCCATTACACTGAGCATTGGCAAACTTCGACAGGGTGTTCAGGGCACGCGAGTCAAGTTCTACTCAAGATCCCTTGGTACCACAAGAACTACGCCGTGGTTGACTATTGGGCCGAGAAAGCGACTTTGATAAATGAAGGGCTTAGAGATTGTACTTGATGAACTTCAGTTTCTTACTCATTCTTTTGGGAGAGAACTGAACAATGGATAAAGGTTGAATATATTTTGACCTGATCAAAAGAACGCCAGGATTTTTCTCCACACTCATGCCAATTGCTTTTCAGAGGGTCTGAAGATCAAACCATTGATCTGATACCTGGAAGCACGCCACCGAATCAGCCACCTTACTGTGTGAGCCGAGTACAGAATGAAAAGATTATGAACACAGTGAAAGACCTCTTGGAAAAGGGTCTTGTCCAACCTAGTACTTCACCGTATTGCTCTCCAGTGTTGTTGGTTTTGAAGAAAGACGGATCTTGGAGAATGTGCATCGATTATAGCACTCTCAACGAAATCACCATCAAGAACAGATTTCCGATTCCTAGGATTGATGATATACTCGACAGGTTACAGGGATCCTCGTGCTTTAGCAAGATTGACTTGAAGAGTGGATATCATCAGATCAAGATAGCGCCAAGAGATGTCTACAGCTTTTCAGACGACTTTTGGGTTATTTGAGTTTTTGGTGATGCCTTTTGGCTTAACCAATGCTCCTGCGACATTTAACCGGATGATGGACATGATTTTTCAAGAGTACATGCTATTTGTTGGCACTTTCTTTGACGACATCATTGTTTTCTCCAAGAATGAGGTAGAACACAGAGATCATCTGCTTCAAGTCTTTCAGGCATTACGAGATCACATATTAGTGATTAATGCAAAGAAAAGTGAATTTTTCCTACCAGAGATACACTTTTTGGGACACATTGTGTAAGCAGCAGCAAGAGTGCAAATGGACCCGGCCAAGATAGAGACTATCCTTGATTGGCCCGATTTGAGGAATGTCCATGAAGTTAGAAGCTTCTTGGGACTGTGTTCGTACTACAGGCGGTTCATACGAAAGTTTGCAGAGGTTGCTTCCCCTCTGCATACCTTGACACAGAAAGGAGTACCTTTTTCGTGGGGACCCACAGAGGTGATTGCCTTTCGGACATTGAAAGAGAAATTGACTACAGGACCTATTTTGCCTTTGCCGGACTTGCAGAAGTCATTTGAAGTATATTGTGATGCTTGTGGTCGTAGTCTGGGTACGGTCTTGATGCAAGAAGGCCATGTCATAGCTTACGAGAGCCGTTTGTTCTCTAGGCCGGAGATGACAACACAGATTTATGAGAAAGAGCTTTTGGCGGTTATCCATGCTCTTACTCAGTGGCGGCATTACCTACTCGGAGCGGATTTTATTGTCTTTACAGACCATCAGAGTTTGCGCTACTTCTTGTCACAGAAGCAGCTTTCGGAAAAGCAGATGCGGTGGGCGAACATCTTGTCACAGTTCCACTTCCAGATTGTCCATGTGCAGGGACAAAAGAATGTGGTGGCAGATGCTTTGTCTCGGAAACCGTTAGTTTTGGCTATTTCCGTGATACATCATAGGAGCTTCGAGGATATGGTCGATCAGTATGCCACAGATTCAGATTTTGCAGATATTTTCACACGGATACGAGATGGGGAGACATTAGCGGGATACTCCCTTCGGGAAGGCTACTTGATGAGAAAGACTATGTTGTGCGTTACACAGCCGTTGAGGGATAAGGTTATGACTGAATGCCACTGTCCACCTTTTACGGGTCACCGCGGCATTGCTACCACCATGAAAGGGGTAGAGAGATACTTCTTTTGGCCATGACTCAAAAAAGACGTGGAAGAGTTGTGCGCAATATGCCAGAAGGTCAAGTTTGACAGGCATAAGACACAGGGATTGTTACACCCTTTTACCCATACCCACCCGCCCCTGGGAAAGTATTGAAATGGATCTCATTTTTGATCTCCCGATTACACAGAATGATCATGATGATTTTCGGATTACATGGCACGTTTGAGACAATTGTCTCCGACAGAGACCCCAGATTTATGAGTTTGTTTTGGAAGGCAATTTGGGAAAACATTGGCACGCGGTTGCAGTTCTGGTCATCGTTCCACTTGCAGACTGACGGGCAATTTGAGATTGCCAATTCAGTGATTTTAGATTTATTGAAGTCTTGTATCTCGGATCAAAAGACTCAATGGAAAAAGAACTTACCTTTGGTGGAATTTGCCTACAATAACACGATACACTCTTCGACGGGGAAGACGCCATGTGAGATTGTTGAAAGTGCTGCGAAGGTTCCATCCTTCCTGAGCACGAGAGATTAGATATTTGAAGTGGATGAATATTCGCGAGATTTGGAGAGGCTTTTTCCAAAGCTTAGTATGCGATACTACAGACCTTTCCAGATTACTGACAAGATAAATGATGTCTCCTTCCGATTGAAACTGCCAGATACTTAGAGGATTCACAATGCATTGCATGTGAGTCTCTTGAAACCTGTTAAGGGTGATGTGCCTGATAATGGGGAGCCTGATGAGCAACCCGAAGTGGAAGAAAAGGAGGAGATCCTTGTTCCTGAACAGATTTTGGCACATAACGATACAAAGAAAGGTAAAGTCCGAAGGCGGTTCTTGGTTAAGTTCAAGAACTTTCCTGCATTTGATGCGAAGTGGATGGAGGAGGAGGACCTAGCAGATACTCCTCGGATTGTGAAACTTTACCTTGATGTTTTGGTTTAGCATAGTCTACTCCAGAGTCCAAACGGAACCCAGAATTCAGCTTGGCCGGAGATCTGGTGCAGTGGGATGCACAAGAGGGGAGTCACTCCGCTCCCTTGTCAACAGATGCCTTGATTTTGATACTAAAGTCACTGATGTCTCTTTGAGCTTCAAGGATACCGAGAGCTGACAGTATTCTGCTGGATGACTTTATGAAATGGAATTCCTGATAATGATACTGATTTGTTCTTGACTTCTTGTGAGTGCAAGAACTGATAGCCGAAATGACTGCAGCATTTTGGTCTGATTGATCTCGAATAGACATGGTTGCAATAGGGGTTAGTCAATCGGACGTCGATGAGGTCCTGATTGGACCTAGATGTGATTGCTAGCTACATTGCCGATAAATCATGGTCTAAGATCCGAATGAATGTTGAATGTCATGTGATGTCCTGTGATATCTTGTGATGTGACTGTCGATTTTGTACATGTGCTAGATGTGTGTTCCTAGTACGTAGGTACTAACAGTCGGTGTCTGCTAAGACGGTTTATGGCTTTTGTCGGTTTTGCAGGCGTAATCGCGGTCGATTACAATGCTTTCAAGAGGGGGGTATGTCACAAAGTGATGACGTGGCGGACAACAGAAACCCTAATTTCTGCCAGAAGCCCTAAAATTCCTGCAAACCCTAATTTTTGTCAAAAACCCTAATCTCCGGAAATCGCAAAGGCTGAAAAAAAAAAATGATGAGCGACGCGAATTTTGCTTTTTTTTAATAAAAAAAGAGAAAAGACTCTACAAGAGAGAGAGAGAGAACTGATGCTTTTTATTTTAAAAGCTCTTGGGGCTCTGCTTTTAGGCATCCCTTGTATCTTTAAATAAGTGGTGAGGGCTTCACTTCTGAGAGCATCTGGACGTAGAGTCTGAGAGTGAAACCCTAGCCTCTCTCTTGTACTTTGATCTGATTAATATAAAAAGAAATACCGAAAGGGGCACCAGTCTTTGGGACCAATATCTCTAGGCACGGAACTTCGTAAGGCCAGTGTACATCTATTGTGATCTGTGACTTGTTTTGAAGTGGTTATTTGGTGCTGTCGCGGTTGATTCTTGACTTGGAGTGTTCAAGTCTGTTACAAGGAGTGTGAGAGTTGAGTCAAAATAGTGAGCAGAGAGACAACGAAAGAGGGGGCTCAACAGACAAAGGGAGGCACAACCTGTTTGGTTTATAGGATTGTGGAGCATAGTAACAGGGAACTGGTGGAACGGGGGGTAAGTGTATCAAAACGGCGTTCCAGCCGGTTCTGGGCGTCGAAATGGTTTCAGGAACGGGAAAACATTTCGCAACCGGGACGTAACAATGGAACGGGCAGTCGGAACGGCCGGGCGGAATGAGCAGCAAAATTCAAAAAAAGTAGCCAATTTTCTATTTTGAATTCTCAACAATTTGAGAGAGAGAGAGAGAGAGAGAGAGAGAGAGAGAGAGAGAGAGGTGGCCGTTTGGGGGAGGTTTTAAACCTGTCAAGACTCACACAAGGGGGGGGGGGGGGGGGGGGGGTCCTTTTTTCTTTGCTATTAATATGGCTCAAGCAGAACGGGCAACCATCAATATGGCTTAACCCTCAAGCGCCATCAATATGGCACAACTTACAAGCTTCATTGGGGGGGAAGGTGGGTATCCTTCCCATCCTCTCCTAGATAATCCAAACCCTTAAGCTCTCAAGAGTTAAAAACAGGCCCCCCCATGGCATATTTTAGGTTCACCTTTCCGGCCCCCATTCCCGTTCCGTTGTTCCATGGCCCCCCCGTTTAGAAACGTGCCGGATTCTCGTTGCGTGTAACTATGCTGTGGAGAGACTTATTGTAGATAGTATTGAGAAACCTCCCAATATACCACCAGATGGGAGTGAGCTTCGACAGGAGCCAAAGGCTTGATTGGATCAGCAGTCTGATGTAGTGATAGAGGTGCAGTCCAAAGGACTGTGTAGTAGTCAATGTGGCCTTTGGAGGTGTAGTCAGAGATTCCACTCACAGCAGTGGTTTGTCAATGGGACTTCTTGAGGTAACAGTCCCCTATGCAAGAGGAGGGCTTCAAGTATTCTGCTGGCTTTTCTAAAGTCCATATGGCTGCCAGGTGAATTTTATGCTTTAGACTTGTTCCAGCAGAGCCTTTGAGGGATGGGTCCTTCAGGACTGATTTTCGCTTCATGCAGTATTCTGAGAGAGGGGGCCAGACAAAGATGTCGGTTCTTGATGCATTGATGAGTAGACTTTGATGGAGGCATTGAACTTTATAGATTATGAACTTTTCCTCTGTGTGATCAAGCACCAGATAGATGATACGTTTCTCCCTATCAGTTTGCCTTGTAGGACTGCATCGTATTTGGGGATTTGTCATAGATACCTTTTGAGATGGATGGAGGATATGCTTCAGACTTAGCGTAGGGGTTTCTCTCCCATGGAGTTTGTGAGAGGCTGCAGCATTCTGTTTCATGTATAGTGTGATACTTGCAGTCAGTTTTCCCCCCATATTTATTGTGTCACAAGATGGGCACCACGTGCCAAAAGAAAAGAACAGACTGAACACTTTTTGCACTGCAATAACAACTGAACTGAAAGAGAGAGATGACGCGCGACACGGAGTGGCGGAATTCCACCCCAGAGAGTATTGGCCCCAAACGGCACCCCTTTCGGTATTTCTTTTTATTGCATCATCGAAGTGCAAGCCGGTACTCCATCCTCTGCACCTTCGTCCAGAAGCATGTCAAAGAATTAGCCCTAGTCTCATATTTAAAGGCCCTTGGCGTGAAAAGCAGTTACAGTGAAAAGCTTCAAACTCAAAAGCAACTGGCCCAAAAGCTGCCAGTGTAAATAACAGAAATCGATACAACTGCCATGTTAGCATCGCAAATCGCGAAAATCCATACAGACTGCCCCATCAGCATGTCAGTGCTACAGTCTGCCACGTCAGCAATCAGCGTGAAATCCGGGCTGTCCGTACAGGTCTGCCATGTCATCGACTGGCTGCGTATCTTTTGTGTGTGTGTGTGTGTGTGTGTGTGTGTGTGTGTGTGTGTGTGTGTGTGATGGTCCTGCTTCATCTTCTACTGCTTATATCTCTTCACTTTGGGTTTAGGCCCCTCAGTTGGGATTTGCATAGTGGCTCCGTTCTTCAGTGGCTTGACACATCAGCAGTTTGTGACATATTGTATCATGACAAATGGTCAATTTTTCAGTGGTGCAAAAGGGTATAAACCCTGTTTGAGAGAGAGAGAGAGAGAAGAAGAAGAAGAGAGTTTTAATGTCGTAGGAAACTATCCCAAGAGACCTTGAAGTTCTAGCCGACGAGGAGTTGAACTCAAGACGTGTTACTCAAGAGGGAAATGGCATAACCAATCTACCACACTTGGGTGATAGAAAGGTTATACCATTTTCCTCTTTTTTTTATTAGCACACACACACACACACCCACTCACACACCCGAGAAGAAGTGTTTTAACGTCGTAGGAAACTATCCCAAGAGACCTTGAAGATCTAGCTGACGAGGAGTTGAACTCAAGACCTGTTATTCAAGACGGAAATGGCATAACCAATCTACCACACTTGTGTCTAGGGCCCTCGTGATGTTGCAGATCTGCCACACCGCCCTCTTCCACTCTCCCCTGCTTCGCACCGCGGTGTGCCCTGCCTGCCCTACACTCCCTCGTGCTGCTGAACAGCTGTGGACGCAGTCTCTACGATGATGTTCCAAATCTGAAGCTTCGACAGCCCCTCCCTTTGCTTTGACAACCCCTTCTCACTTCACTCATGTCGCCTGCCTCTGTGTCCTGCACTGTTTCTTTGTTTTCTGCCTTCTTCTTTCACTCGTAGGTTTTCTTTTGTTTGTCTGGGTGTTGCCTGTTTGCTTGTTGTGTCTGTTTGCGGCTTTTTGTTTTGTGTGATTGCTTGTTTCTGCCTGTGCTGCATGTGTGTGCGTGTATGTGTATGGTTGCATGTGTGCATGTATGGTTGCTTGTTTGACTGTTGTAAGCTTTTGTTGTTTCGTTTCTTGTTTGGTGGAAGCAGGTAAGGTAGTTTTAGCGTGGGTTGGGGTGGTCGGCATGGAAGGTTTAACCTCGCCGTCAGATTCTTCTGTAGGGTGAAGAATGTAATAGCCCTGTTGATCTGCGAGGGATGGCTAGAGGTCGTCTCTCTCCTGGATTTTTGGTGCAGAGTCGAATTAGAGTGGTGAACTTTCTTCTGTTAGGATGTGCCGTTTTTACGGCCTTGGAGACTTGGAGTCTGCTCTGGGAGATTCTTTGGTGGAGTTTTCGGTCTCCCATCAATATCTGGGGGACCTGTTTGTGCTTCAGCTCTCTGTTACTTTCTTCCCTTACACCCCTGCTCCTAGCTTTTGTAATCACCCATCTTTTGTAACTGTGTACCACTGGTAGTTTTTCCCCTATGGTCTGTGGATGTTGAACATTTGAGGGGTTTTTTCACTATCAGCTCCATAACATTCTGTGTGCCTACTGGCATATGTAATGCGTTCAGGCCTGTAACTCTAATTACGTAATACAAAAGGGTATCAAGCCCCACTTTCTTGTTAGAGAGAGAAGAAGAGAGTTTTAACGTTGTAGGAAACAGAGAGAGAGAGAGAGAGAGAGAGAGAGAGAGAGAGAGAGAGAGAGAGAGAGAGAGAGAGAGAGAGAGAGAGAGAGAGAGAGAGAGAAATTTTTCTAGTTTGATGACTCTGACAGAGATTGGCTACAGAGCGATGGCATCTCTTGTGCTTGGTGCTTCAGGTGCTATTGTTTGTGGCCAGCCAAAGGAATTGACAGGCTCAAACACAAAGGGCTTCAATTCAATTCCGGGCTTTAGAGGGCAACTAAGTTCTGGAGTGCTCCATGACAAGTGCCTGCTTGGATTTTCAAGTACCAGCTCCACTCAAAGAAAGCATGCATGGTGGATTGCTAGGAGTGTCAGTGAGGAAGCGGCTACTGAAATAGAGGGAGGTGTAATGGAAGTCGAGGATGGTACCTATTCCATTATTTGCAGAGTTGATTCTTGAAATTCTTACATCACTTTGTACAGGTTGTCATGATTGGGTTTTTTTTTTGGTCTTTCTTAGAGGCTACACTGGAGCAATACTTTCGAGAAGCTGGGGACAAACTGGTACGACATCTTAGGTTGTAGCATATGCCCGAGCTGTCAGATTGGAGGATACCCTCTCTCTCTCTCTCTCTCTCTCTCTCTCTCTCTCTCACACACACACACACACACACACACACACACACACACACACCTTATGTATACGTGCATGCATGCCTATCATGCATGTTTGTTTGTCTGCTTATCCACATATATTTACATGCATGTGTTTGTATACAATTACTCGGATCTTTCTCTCATACATCTTATGTATATGCGCATGCATGCGTGTTTGTTTGTATGTTTACTCATATGTATTACATGTAGGGCTAGTATACAATTACTTGGTTCTTTCAGGCTCTAATTTTAACTTTACCAATGAGAGAGAGAGAGAGAGAAGAAGAAGAAGAAGAAAATTTTAAACATCGTGGGGAACTATCCCAAGAGACCTCAAAGATCTATCCGACAAGAGTTGAACTCAAGACTTGTTATTCAAGAGGGAAATGGCATAACCACTCTACCACACTAGGGTGATAGAAAGGGTACACCATTTTCCTCTTTTTATCAACACACTCACACACGCACACACCCAAGAAGAAGAGAATTTTTAGCGTCGTGGGAAACTATCCCAAGAGACCTCAAAGATCTATCCGAGAGAGAGAGAGAGAGAGAGAGAGAGAGAGAGAGAGAGAGAGAGAGAGAGAGAGAGAGAGAGAGAGAGAGAGATTTTTTAACGTCTATGTCAGGCCGAAATCGGCCTATGAGACAAATCAAGTGTACATGGTGTGTATGTCATCCGTCTATCGGAAAGACAAATGAAACAAAACTGATACAAAACTGAACTGAATGTAGGTAGTGGAGTATCTGAGGAGGGATGGAGTTCTATCTCTAGGGGTGTATAATCAAGGTAGTACAATCATGAGAGTGCATCAAGCTATCTAGCTCCATCCTGTACTAATGGGGGGATGTAAGATGTGGTACATGGGCGGGTCTGGTGCCAAGGCTACCCGGATGAAGGCTGTCGGGTCGGCCCTCATCTGAGCCACTCGCTCCTCAGTGGCACGGCGCTCCCGGGCTCGGATCTCCTCGATCTGTCGGTGGTGGGAGCTCGCGCCCCTGTAGCCTGTGACTCGTGGTCGTCGTCTAGCTCGGTTCACCTCCGCCTGTGGGAGTGTCACTCCCCTCTGAGTGTCTGGTGAGGGAGGGGCGGAAATCCTCTGAAAGAAGTCTGTGAGCTGCGACTGTCTCCCCTCTGTCTGTGTAGCTGTGTGTGGCTGTAGTAGTGTGTCCCGATGGCTCTGTATCTCTAGTAAGAAACGTCCGAGCTGTCTCTGATCTCGAGATTCCATGATCTCTTGGAGAGTGGGCTGTCCTCTGAATAAGGCCTCATACCTGCCTCTGATCTCAGTGTATGCTCTGCATCTACATACAAAGTGCTCCTCACTCTCCACCTCCTCTGTGCAGGCTCTGCAGATTCGCTCCTCCCTGGGAACACCAGTATGTCTCCCGATCTCAATCTCTAACCTGTGTGAAGCCACTCTCAGCTGACCAATCGCCACCCGTGAGCTATGTGGCATATATGTGTCCATGTAGCGTGGTCTCTGTATGAATCCCCCAGACAATATGGTGAGAAACTGGTCTCTGTAATCTGACATCCTCGTCCCCAAGCCAGGTGCCTCCCAGACTCTCCTAGTGTATAGCTGCCACAGATCCTGTCTCAATACCAAGTTCCTCTCACTGCGAGAGAGGTGAACATATGGTGAATGGGGGTCGTACTGGAATGGTGGTAGGCTCTCCATGTCAAGACCGTGTCCCTCAAACCATGCTCTGACCTGTGAGTACCATGCTCTCTCATGCCCATTCTCTGATAGCTGTATAGCTGCCTCAAATGCTCTACGGGTAAGTCTGTCAGGAGGTAGCTCTCTCATCCTCTGGATGAAGCAAACTGTCTGGAATAGTGCCTCTACAACCATAGGTGGTGTGGCGAGCTCGGCTCTAATAATGTCATGTGGCAGTGTCTTCTTGCTGCGGAGCAAGCGTGAGATCATACATACCTGTGGTCTCTCAAGCTGTGTCCACTGGTCAGCTGTCAATCCTGGTGCCCATACCGCCGCTGAGTACATCAAGGCCGGGGTGACTAAGGTGTCAAAAAGCCACCCCTTCGTGCGGGGCTCCTGAAAGTGTGCCTGGTGGCATCTCCGCTCTAGCATGGCCAGAGCTGCATATCCTCGGGTGAGCCTGTCAACAGCAGCCTGCCTCATAGTGAAGGGTCCTGGTAGGCTGGTGAATGTGATGCCAAGGTAGACATAGGAGGTGACTACATCAACCTGTCCTCCTGCTGCTGTGAAGGTGGTGGCGCTCCTCACTGCACTGGATGTGTGAAAGATCATAACCTTGGTTTTGCCAAGGTTCACAGTCAACCCCCTGTGTGTGCTGAATTCGTCCAAGGCCTCAAGATGGCGTTGCAAGCCCTCGGGTGACTCTGAAATCAACACAATATCATCAGCATATAACATGATGTGGACCGGAGTACCTGCCAAGTCGCTCCCCTCTCCCCCTGCTCGCAGTATGTAGTCGGAGATCTCGTCGATGTAGAGCCCAAAGAGTGTCGGGGAGAGTGGGCATCCTTGCTTAACACCAATGGTGCTAGCAATGGTCTCTGAAAACCCGCGTGGGCAACGAACCCGACCCGTCACCCTCTCATAGAGAGCATATATGGCCCAAATCATCTTTGTTGGTACCCCAATGCTGTGAAGGCGCTGGAAGAGTCTCTCTCGTGGGACTGTGTCAAAGGCCTTGCGGAAGTCCACAAAGCAGCAGTAAAGCCTCTTCTTCCGCGCCTTTGCCCCATCAATGAGGCAGCGCAGAACGAAGATGTGGTCAGTGGTGGAGAAAGCTCGTCTGAAACCTGCCTGGCCTGGAGCTCGTAAGCCCTCGATCTCTGCGTAGCGGCTGAGTTGTGCCTCAAGTACTGCTCCATATAGCTTGGCCATCGTGTGGCCAATCATGATAGTCCTGTAGTTCCCGGGGTTCAGGGTGTCGCCAGATTTGTGGATAGGCACTATGGTGTGCTGTGTCCACTCCTCTGGGAAGCCCTCCCTTATAGCCCGGTTGAAGACATGTGCAATCAACAGGGCTATAGTGGAGGCCGCGTAAATGATGTGCTCACTCTGTAATCCAGTATGGTCAGCTGATCGTCTGTGCTGCATGCGGCGTATGGCCCTCTCTACCATCTCTGCTGTAAAGGAGGAGGAGCACGTGGGGCATGGCTCGTGTGGCTGTGGGATAGGAGGCTGCCCTGGCACCTCATATAGTCGCTCTGCATAGTCATGCCATATCTGTGGGTCCTCAATAGCTGTAGTTGGACGTGGCTCGCGCAGGGTGCGCCATGCCGTCGCGCTATCCATGCTCATGAATAGGCGGTATAGCTCAAGCTCCTGTGCCTCTTCGAATGCTCGCCGCTTTTGGCGTGTCAGCGTCTTCATATGCCGTCTGGCCTCTCTCTCTGTGATCTCTCCTAAGGCTCGCCGTGCACGGAGGCGTCGGTATAGCTCTCTGCACTCATCATCATACTAGCGGTTCTGAGGCATAGTCCCGGGGGGGGGAGTGCGTCCTGTGTGAGTGGTGTGGAAAAGAGCTAATAGCTGAAGTGTGGAGAACGGAAGAGATATGTGATGTGAGAACTGAGAGTGGTGTGGATGGGTGGAGGAGGCATAGGCCATGTTCGACCTTGGCCGAGTAAAGAGAGGCTAGCTCATGTGTGAAATGGATGGTGGTGTGTGGAGCGTGTGCTGTGGAGCTGTGTGGGATAGTATCTCCGGTGATGGAGAAAGAGAGGTATGTGTGGTCGGCTCCGATGGGTATGGGTGGAATGGTGAAGGATGTGATAAGGTGTGTAGCCTCCCTGGGTCCCAGAATATAGTCGACTGTACTCCCCCCTCCTTCTGCAACTCCATGTGGCATACAAGTCAGGCCCCCTGAGGTGGGCCACTGAACCATCCCGTTATAAATAACGAGACGGTGCTGGGAGCCAAGTCGAAGTAGATGTCGTCCGTAGGCTGTGACTGGAGCTCTGTCTGCTGTATCTCTCATAGTAGCCTCCTCATCTAGAGTGTGTAGTGCCTCTGGGTCCTCATGGTCATATGCCTCACACTGCTCACTGCGCGTACGAGCATTGAAGTCTCCCATAAGGAAGACTTCACCCAGTGTCGAGTACTCCATAATGTCCTCCGTGAGGCATGCGTACGGTGACTCCTGCTCAATAGGGGCGAATCTAGAGCCTGTGGGAGCAAAGTAGCAAAGGGCAATGTAGACGATCTTGTCTCGTGAGAGCTCGAGGCGAATCCACATGTAGCGGGCCTATGGGTCCCGGGCAACAATCTGTAGTCTGCTGTGAAGCCCCTGTCTAAAGAGTATGGCCACTCCTCCTGAGCCGCGAGTGGTGTGCTGGCGCATACATCCTCGATGTAGAGACTCCCACTGGAATCCATGTATCCGTGGTAACCCTCTCTCCGGGCTCTCGTGTGTCTCTGTAAGTAGAATGATGTCTCGACCTCTCATCACCTCCTCAAGTCTCTCTGGGTGTGTCCATAGGTCTCCATTGCAATTCCAAACCGTGACATGAATCTCCTCGTGTGTCCCACAGGCCGCGAGTCCCTATGCGATGGTCTTTCCATCAATGATAACCCTACCATCTCGATATACTGCCTTCTTCCCTTCTTTGCGGGCTTGGTGGACTCGAGGCATGCACGCGCGACGGTGATCTTGTTGCATCTTTGTGAGGTCATCATCAAGATAAATCGGGGGGCCTTCTATCCCTCTCAAGATGACCCTCTTTCGGAGGAAGGAAGTTCGAGACTCCTCGGAGGCGAATTGGAGGATGAGAGCTCTCTTCTTTGGATCTTTGCCGGCTCTCCAAATTTTGGAGAAAGGGATCTCTTCTTCCTTGTATCCCACTTTCTTGCATAAAGCTTTCCCATCGCTCTCGGGTGTAGACCCTTCTTCTTCTTTGATGCCAGTCACTCGCACATTGAGACGGCGAGCTTGTCGCATCTTCTCCTCTTCGATGGTTGTGTGTACGATGAGTACTTCATCTTTTTGGGCTTCCTCTCTTGCTACCTTCTTGATGTTCTTTTTGACCACTTCGACCCATCCTTCTTTGGTGGCCTCTAATTTGTCCTCAATGCTTGCGGTGAGGGCTTTGGTGATCTCCTCCTTGAGGGCTTCCTTAGCCTCCTCCTTAATCTCTCCTTCCTCGGGGGTGAGGGATGTGATGGAAGCATGAAGGAAATCGATTTGTGCCTTCATCTCTTCTTGCTCTTTCCTCCATCTCTCCCTCTCCTTCTCGTTCTCCTGTTCCCTTCTCTCCTTCTCCTCTTTGAGATGTTGGATTTCCGCTCTCATGTCCTCCTTCTCTTCGTTCCATAGCTTGATGAAGGTGGCTTTCTCCTCCTTCCATATCTCTCTCTCCATCCGCCATTCTTTCATGTCCTTCTCCAGTTGTGCAATCCTCTTGTTCGTGAGCATGAAGGTTGTCGGTGTCGGCGTCTTGATGATGGGGGAAGACATGGTTGTCTTCGTAGCTACCCTCTCTTCATATTGTGAAGAAGAGGGGAGAAGGGGAAGAGAGCACTCAACGTGTGTGTGTGGGTATGTAACCGTGTGTGTGTGTGTGAGAGAGAGAGAGAGAGAGAGTGAGTTAGAGTTAACTTCCTTGCTTGGTGTGTAGGTAGTTCTTGATATCTCCACCAAAACATGTGGACCATGCAAGATGATCTACCCCAAACTTGTTAAGATGAGTAAAGAATACCCTGATGCTGTGTTTTTGAAAATCATGGGTGATCTTAATAGTGGAACTCGGGTAAATGTTCTATAATCTTAGCATTCAGTTTTCCTTTCTTGATCTGATGTGTTGGTCCATGTTTATTGTCAATCTTTCTTATTGATATTGTATAGGCTTTGATGCGAAAATGGGGTGTAAGAGCAGTGCCCAACTTCCGGTTTTTTCGCAACGGAGAGCTGATTCACTCCCATTCTGGAGCTAACGAAGACGAGTTGCGGCGGAATTTTCTTGCACATTATGAGAAGTGAGCTCAAGTATGAGCTCATGAGGATGTGCTCAACGTGATTACTGGCCCTGCTGCATACTGTTGTATTATGAGCTTTGGTCATCTTGATTGCCAAAAACAAAGCCTTTGTATATGTAAGACATGAAAATTGTGTATTTCTCAATCAAAAAAAAAAAGTGTGGTGAAGATGGTGTTACTTGCTTCTCACTGGCACTAGTCTTATTTCCACTGGTTAGTGTCTTGATCTTTGCACATCTTGTACAATGGAAGTTGCTCTTAATGTCGTAGGAATCTTGGTACTATGTCTCTCACTGCTGAACTTGTGTTTTGTCTCTAGCTTTAACGAGCTCTATAGCCAAGAAGGCACTATCAAGGACTGGCCTACATTAGGTTGAGAAGTTGCCTTACTAATAGCTATGTCAAATATGGACATAAGGATTTTTTTCACTGATGCTTCTTCGTTTGTGTGGGAAATCTTGAATTGTTACAATTCGAGGCCCATGGCATTGCAATTTAGTTTACATTGGTCAAGGAGTTTGTGTGCATGTGGTTTTCAGTATTTTGCTCCCTTATGAGCACTTTTTTTTTGACAGGAAAAATTGCACAACCAAATTGACACGGATGACATTTATGGTATCAAGGTGTTCAAGAGGTCTGTACCTGATGCCAAATTCGGTGCCATGGAAGAGGCCATTGCTATGAACATTCAGCATCATGGAGAATGATCTTACCTCTAGGGTTTGATTGGTTTAACTCTAGGTTTTGAAATGGAGACAATTTAGAGCCGTGGGTTAGGTCAACAAAGGCAGATGGCAGTAGATCTTGAATGATCAGGCTTGATTGAAACTACTTGGTTGTAATGATGCAAAATTGTATGTGGCAAATGCTTGGTGTGACTTCCCCAGCTTTTATAACTTTTGTTCCAGTACAAGACATGAGCTTGGCAAGTTTCAATGGAAGCTGGAGTCATTAGAGCGTTGCTAATTCCTTTACTAGAATATCCAATGTTGTTAGCATCATCTCTAAGAATTTTGCGCACGGTGTTTCCTTGTAGGGTCTGCATCTACCTGATGGAATACTGAAGTACATTTGTCAGTTTGGCTAACGTTTGAAAGGTTTTGAGATCTATTAGGAAACCAGTGTCTCTTGCTCTTCCATCCCACGAACATGCATGCACAAAGAAATAACAGGCCCTTTTTAGAACTAACAATCAATGCTGATGTGCATCAAAATAAAATAGTTATGGTGGATGAAGCTCATATGTACGCTCTTAAACGTAATAAATCATATGTATCTTTACCATTGCCATTGCTAGTGCCAGTGTCCACTGTGCTCTCCAAGCATCCATTTCATATTGCAGGCACTAGGTAGGATGCAATTTTTACTAAGAGACGAGATCCATTTCCCACATACACAAGCCTGTTTGCTAGTGGTCGATGAGCTAAGTAAGCCGTTCTAAGAGAAGACGCGTATGGCAAGGCTTGGAATTTCTCAAGATATGGTTTGGGTTTGGTCATTATGAATCAGGTGTTCGAGTGCTTGGGTTCTTTCTCTTCTATCTTCCGAAGGTTCCATTGTCCAGGTCCGTCATAGTCGATATGTGGTTCATATGTTCCATTGCATGTTGTGTTTGCTCCTAAAGCTAATGCATCCCAGTTGCAATCTTGCTGGATGATCCCCTCTTTTCAATCAAGTGGCCAATAAAGGATGTACAATGCCACAATTTTGAGATTCTCTCTTTTATAAGCTTGGAACTATAGAAAGTGATTCACTTTTAAAGGGGACTTTTACTTACTTAAATGTCACATTACATGGAATTGTTAGATTTTTGGGAAACAATAACTGTGAAATTACAAATGATAGTCATATGAATGTTTTAACATTTTATGGAAGTCAATCATGGTCCCAATCTCACTAGTATTTTTTTCTTGATATGAATGCTGCAAGGAGTTAGAAGCCGTGAACACAAAAATGCCTAGGTGCATCCCTATTTTTTTCTTGATATGAATGCTGCAAGGAGTTAGAAGCCGTGAACACAAAAATGCCTAGGTGCATCCCTAAAGTGATTTGACCTGTACATTCCCACATTTTCCTCTTTGTTGATATATGTTGGTGGGTGGAATGATAACCATGGTCACATTCTCCCTATGGTATGGTCCTTGAACCTTAGGCAGATTTTACCTTATTTACCCAAAGGCAATGTATGCAAAATGCACTCTTTAAATAGAGGATCAACCCCATGATTGTAGGGGTTGATTATGGGTTTCTACATCCACCAAACTGCACCCGACTCCAATGGATTATGCTCCTTGATTTATGACAATGTCCACCTTAGCCAAATTCCCTAAATGAAGACACTATGTATCCAATTTTGTTCAATTAATACAACCTAGTTTGTTTTCAAACATTATATCTCCTTTTGCCTATGATCCATTGTGAGATAAGTGTGCATTGTTACTTCACTGCGTAGTTCAAAATTGGTATCATAGCTCTAGGTAGAGGCCACTAGGATTTCCACATCCATATACTAAATCCTTTGCCTACATCTTGTGGTTCAGGAAAGTGATTAGGTTCAATTTTTTGTAAGGCAATATCAACAACAATTGATTAACCAATTAATTTACTCATACTTCACTCCTTCACCTCTCCTTTAGAATTGGAGGGCATGTACAAAGTAGCCACACCGACGTACACAACACGTGTTTGAGTGATGATATATGAAGTACACCCATGCATTGGGTGACATCTGCTTCCTCTATTTTATCAATTAAGCTATCTTAAGGTCAGCTTTCCCTCCTTTTCAAGTTTTGGGAGATAGTTGTGAACAATTGGCAGAGTTTGTCCACCTTTGGTACTCATCAAAATCCCCACTTCACTCTCAACTTGCAAAATTATTTAGTCTAGGGGGCACCATTGCCTGCATGCTTAGCTCTTTCCATTTCCTTTTGGTCTTAACCTTTCTTTTCTACCAAAAATTTGAGTCGTTGCATGAAGCTAACAATGAGCTTTTCAGTCTTGCTCATAACGTACTTCAAACTCGAGATGTGATAAGTTCAGACTGAAGTATCAGCAGAATAATTAGGTCTCTCCTCAAAATGTTGTAAAGTGCCTACAGCTTCTTCGAAGATAATGAATTTCACACCTTTATAAACCCATGTTTGATCAATACTGACATTACAAAAAAGAGCACACATGAACTGAAGCCTAGTCTTCATGCCTAATGTAAATTATAAACGAAATGAAGGCAACAAGACACATTGGTCTTTCAAAGCCCTTTTCACCAAAGTAGTGTTGTTCTAGTGCAAAACTCCATAAAACATGACACTTAGGCACAAAAAGGACATTTTTGCATTGAATATGCAAATACATAACTTGATTATCACACCCATGTCACTTGACATGACAAGACTCTTGGAGCAACTTACAATTAATTGATACATCCCTACATGCAGCACTAATATTTCTAAGCTTATAGCGTTCTTTGGGGAAGACTTTCCTTTTTAGAGGCTCAAATCAAGTGCAAGAAACCAACTTTAAATTGATGTAAAGAAGGTTCTCAAAAGGATTCTTTTCAGATGCACATGCCATCTTATACAAACCCCAGCCAAAGGACACTGCTATAACTGTTCCAGCACTAAACTAATGCGTGCACATCCGCCATGCCCACCCAGCATAGTTGGCAAACATCGCTATATAAGCAAATATCAAATAGTGCTATTCATAGTTGGTACTCCAATTCTATTTGAACCATGGTTGGCAATCGGCAATGTACAAGTTGCTAGCAGGGAGACTGTACAGGAAAAGTCTTGATGAAATCATGAACTTATGCATAGAGCCTCGGGAGCAAAATTTCTATTTGAGCCAAGTTCATAAGATGATAACAAGTCTGCATTCAATGTCCAGCAAAATATACACTGTTGGTCTTCACCTAGCGTTATTGAGTTCGAAATGCCATGGTTGTACATCTCTTAGTAAAATCCAGAGAGAGAGAGAGAGAGAGAGAGAGAGAGAGAGAGAGAGAGAGCCGCTCCTGTTTTACTTCTTTCTGAGCTCAGCAAAACAAATGATCAGTCACATGGCCTGTTCCTTGTACATATTGAATTGAGTTCAAAAAATTTCAGAACCCCTTTTAAGGGTCTGCTAGTCCTCAGATATAATCACTCTTTTAACCAATCGCCTCCCTGAATCAAACTCAAATCTGCATAACATGCATCCTGTGTAATTATTCTTTGGACCAGTTGCCCCCCTTTCTTCATAAATGACGGAAAGGAATCAAACTCAAATCTGTATAACATACATCCTGGCACTCGCGCCAAGGCACGTGCATGTAAGGTGATGACTAAAGCTCAAATGTCAGCAGTTGCATGTACTGCAACGGGATATCAGATGTACTCCATCTCAGCATCCTCATGAAACTCCGGTACTAGACAATCTTGCGAACTCCAGAATCTATCCGCCATCCCAACACAACTTCTGACGAGAAACATAACATACAAGTACCCATCTCTACCTTACCAACACCCCCCAGATGGCCTTCATGTAGACAAACAAAGACCAAACTGCAAGCATCGCAGAAATATACAGCAGGCCCACACCGATCGCCATCAGTACAGAAGCGCTTCCAGCTTCACTGCCATTGGAAAAACGAAATAGCATACTAAAAGCAATGCATTAAACAACAGATAAACTTGGTATCACAATGTCACTGGGTTAAAGGCTGTCACATCTTAAATCTTTGAACAAATTAATTATCTTTCTCAATGCAAACAAAAACAATGGCACACTGCAAGGCATGCATGCAAGCTACACATAAGAGGCATGCAAGAGTACGGAATAGCCATCAACCCATTGATTAAAGCTTTGATCTATCAGCAAAAGCACGAGCTTCCATTTTAACACAAGTGTCAGATTTCCACAATTGTTGCAGCTGAAGTAAAAGCACCTGGATCAAATTGAAAGAAAAGGAAGCCAGGAAGATACCTGCCACTCCTAGTCACAAGAAGTACTGTCAGAGCAGCCATCTGAAAAGCTGTTTTCACTTTGCCCAGTTTATTCACAGCCACAGCCTGTATTGAAGCCCAAAGGACCAATGATACTCTGATGAAGACAGATGCAAAACCTTTATAAGTAATTGAATCATCTATACCCTCTTCAAAAATACTCACCGATTGCAAGATTTCACCTTGGCTTGCAGCCCACTCCCGGACAGCAGACATAGTAATCTGGAACCATGTGAAACTTGTCATGGTAAACTAAAGTAACTTGCAAAAGAATTTCTATGCCGTACTTATTGTAAACCAAACTACAGGAAACCAGTCTTTCACCTCTCTCCCAATGATGGCTGTCGATGGTAAAGGAATAAGCCAAGGAGTGTCAGATGCCCATGAAATATGAAGAGGCTTCGTACATAACAGAACCAAAGTTGTCGCAACCATTAGCTGCAAGCAGTGTGCTGTTGAGTTCCCTTACATACAGAGTTTTGTATTTAAAAACTGAAAAGAGAAGACTTTTTGCCATAAAATTATGCCTGTCAAAGACAATAGTATCACGTTGTTTAAGCAAGTCTACAGTATTTTATCTTTCTTATATGTTAAATTCCAGGTAATGTTTTATTTTTTCTGACTTCTAAGTCTTTATCTCCCCTTTTTCAAGGAACCTCTTGGAAGAATAAACACGTACCCCATGTCCGACCCCTCTCTCTTATAGCTTTTGAAGTTCATTACCACCTCTCTTTGAAACAATGAAAGAGGCACAGACAAACATCACTTTAGACACAGACAGTGATGGACTAAAGTACTATTCAATTTTGTAGTTGGAAATTACGAGTATCAAGAAATTTGTACTAGGCCCTCTGAGCTCAGACTTCAGTTGCTAAGTCTTCCGACAAGTTTGTCTAATCTTACAGGAAATCAACTATGAAAAACAAACACCCATGAATGTGAATAACAAACAAAAAAAGGAGTGATGAAGAGTTGGAGACAGGTGCCAGTGAGCTCCCAGTTAAGAGTTTGTTGTAACACTTTGCAAAACAACGCAACAAAATCTCGAGCTCTTCACACAATGGAGGCAGCAACAAGAACTGACTAAAGATTGTCAAAATGTTCGAGGGTCACCTCCCAAACACTTTTATCTCTGATATCTGATGTTTATAGACCGACCCTTCCCTTAGCTTCCCTTCACCCCAAAACACACACAGACATTGCCCTACACAATTTATTTTTTTGTGGTAATTCTTTATTTAATTTACAGGTGGGAAACCTCAAACCGAGGAAAACCCACAATACATAAGAGATACAAAAAATGAAGCACCATGAGGCTCCTAGAACTAGAAACAGTAAATCCTATAAGCATCAAGTGAGATGTCTCTTACATCATGAGCAAAGTGTATCGCTTCTCCAAGCAAAAATTTGAAGGAGAAGGGTCAATTTCCATGGCTTGAAACATCTAGTAGTTACGTTGGTGCCATATGGTCCACATAGCCCAAAATCTGAGTCTGGAGGCGAAACAAGGCGCAAAGCAGATGACAGTTGCCTGATGAAAGTCCTGGAGCAGCGGCAAGCCCAAAGCAAATGCGACATTGTCTCGGGGGCGATGCACCGCACATGCAATTAAGTACCAACCGGCAGTGTCACAAATTGCTGACGTGTCAACCACTGAAGACCAAGGGGGTTCGGACTCCTTGAGCCTAACCCTAGCCAACCTACAAATCTTCAACAAGGGACCTCAGCCATAGCAGAAGAAGAAGCACAAAAAGAAAAGACCCAACTTACTGAAGATGGCCGAGGGGCCTAAAAGACAAAAGAGGTTAATCTCCTTTTGGGCATCCTTTGTATTGTTCATAAGTGCCCGAGGTCACTCTTCCGTAGAGCATCTGGACGTAGAGTCTCCGAGAGAGTTGGACCCTCGGGGAGTTGTACTTAGCAAACATAATAATAAAGAAATAAGGAAAGGGGCGCAAGTCTTTGGGGCCAGTGAGTCTTGGCTCGGAACTCCGCCATGCCGTGTCGACTCCCTTTTTCTCTCTCTATTGAAGTTCAATCGATTGTTTGCAGTTTCTGTTCGTGTGTTGCTATTGATTTCTTGCTTGGAGTGTCAAAGAATGTAACACCCATCCCAACCAGGAGATTTCCATCTGCCCAAGTCCAGCAAGCTTGCATGCAATTCCACCTCAGTGAAATCAACTTCCAAATTTTGTGACTGTTGTACGGAAATGATTGGAGCAAGAAAAAGATTGCGTGCTTGTCTAGCTTCTTATGCAAGAGGGGGTGGAGCTGCCAAGATCTCCCCAAAGTGAACAACTAAAGCCTCTCATAACTCTTGTAGGGAAGACGTCAAGAAGTACGTAGTGCCACTAGGAAATCACCAGGCCTCTGATTGTGAATGTTTGTAGCAAAATCAAGGGAATCGTCCAACTTTGGAAGCAAGAGAAACGCTCGAAAAGAACAAAACTCCAGCCATGAAAGCCACACTCTAGAAAACAACCAAGATCAACTCAAAACTCTTGTGTGTGTGAAGATTTGGTGTAACCTCGCTCCCAATTGCACAGATGCAATGTTCTTTCGCTCTGTTAAAAACTCTAAATTTACGCTTCAATTCTTCATTGTGATCATTTCATGGAAGCTTCAGAACCTCATTACACAAGCCCAAATGGTTGTCTGAGGAGATTAAACCCTAATTGGTGGCTTCACAACCTCGAACATGCGGTGAAAATGCACTAGCACCCTCTCTTGCAATGGTTGTAGCTCCTTCGTTAGATATCCAAAAGAGGTCATTTTTGGCTCTATGAACTCTCCCCCATCTTGAACAATGACGACACCATCATTGACGTGGCATTTTGAGCTATTTTTGACCACTTTATGGCCATTTTTAACCCAAGAATGCCCTTTTTTTGTTCGTAAAAAGCCCAAACAAAAATCTCTAAATTTGTAGAAAAGTCCCTTTGGGCTCAAATTACATGTTGAACCTCATTTTTCCACTTGGCAAGCAATTTGGACACATATTTTACGGCCATGCATGAAACTTGCTATCTTTGGCCGAGATCGCCCTCTTTGAACTTTCTAGGCAAAACAAGTGTGTCATCTCCACGCACATGACATATGTACATTTGTAAACTAAATTAGACATATTTTATTGCGAGAAAACATGCCATAATGCCACATCCAAGGCCTCACCTCCTTGGTAAGGTATGTACATAACTATGACCGTGGAAGTTGTTCTCACACATATGACACTATGTATTCTGTAGCATTTGGTCCCACATACCAAAAAGCATAAGAGTGAGATGAACATTTAAATTCACATTGTAAACATGCCGCAGCACAACATCTCCCCCCTCTACACCTGCACATCCTCTGGCATGTGCTACAATAGTCGTTGGTGAGCATCAAAACTCATTGTCAAATAATATATATTCAATTTCATCCTCAACTTGCATAGTTCCATATCCATCATCTTCTTGACTCGCTTGTGCATCAAACGGATCAACATCCCTCGTCTTTTGAAGAGTTTATTTCTTTTTCCCGCAATGGGAATTCTCAATTCTGTCCCATCTAACTCACACAAGATATAAGTTGCATTCCCATGCAAGCTTCCTTATTGTTGAGTGTTGGTTATCAAGACTACTGTCATACATCAGCACCCAATCACCTTCCTCAATATCCTTTGCCTAAGCTTGTGCCTCTTGTCAAATCTATCTTTATTCTTCAATCTTGCATCTTTTAATCATGATACTACAAGCTCAATATCTTCGGGTCTTCTTTCTACCTGTTGTCTTCGCAAAGCAAGAAGGCCTTCCCTACTCATTCCATCCTCCCAAGGCAATACATTCCATGTAGGAAACACATCCTCAATTGGCATTATAGGCTTCTGACCATACATCAACTCAACAAGCATATAACCAGTGATTGAGCTATGCGTTGTACAATCAGCCCATAAAGCATAAGGCAATAATCTAAGCCACTCTCCTAGTTTACTTTTGCAAGCCTTAGCCAAAGCTTTAATGATAGGAGAATGTCCACAGTCAAATTTTCCGTTCCCTTCTGGATTGTAAGGAATAGTGATGCCCGACCTGGAAAAGAACTCCTTGGCTTCCTCGGCATCCAACTCACCCTATCTGCTGTTATTTTTCCAACATAGCCATAACGACAAATTATATCTTCAAGAAGAAAATACTCTCTCTACAGTCTTTGTCCTTAATGCACGACCTTCCACTTGGTTTGACAAATCTTCTCTTGTAAGAACTATGTATCGCATTTGCCATAATCCCAAAAGCATAGTAACCAGATCCACCACCCATTTGTAATGCATGGCTAATGGGTAAGTAGGGTGCCCATCACAATGCCTTACATTTAAATAAATTTGATAGGTTACACAAGACTGCACATATTGACATACATCTTTGTGCATTCCTTTCCACGAATACCTTTCTTTCAATTTGGCAAATGTTGCCCATACACCTCGATTACCAGCCAATATACTCTCATGAAACTCCTTAATAAGCTTCATTTGAGTGTCCTTGTCACGTGCTACTCTTCGTGGGATTCCACCCCTTTGTTTTGTAAGCTTCCACAAGTATCCATTCTTCAAAAAGTATCCATATGTCTTCCTTCTTATCCTCTTGAATTCCTATTCAGACCAATCTTCTCGCTTTTGCAAGGTACTGAAGTAGCGACCAATAACAAACCACTCAATCTCATACGTCTCCTCTTGAAATGGCTCAAGTGATGTTACCAAATACATTTGATCACCCTTAGTATGAGCAATGATGTAAAACTTTGTACCTACATCATCTCCATCAACAACCATGTTCTCTTCATCTTCATACATTGTTGTGGATAGCATATCTGCTATTGGATTATCCTTCCCTGTAATATGCGTAAACTCTAGATTCAATGACTTTACGTAAGCAATCCATCGTAAAATAGCAATGTTAGGAGTTGAATAAGTTGTTATCATGCAAAGGACAAGTAAACAATCAGTTTCCACAATAACTGTTGCCTCTATTAAGTACTCCCTTGTCACACGTTAATGCTGTAACAACACCTCATAATGTCCTTTTCACCTATGCATAATTGTGTTGGGCGAGAACCCAAAACCTTGGCCCCAAATCTCACCACATACCTTATTCCTTTTGTCCTATTGCCCATCCAATCCTTGTAGGACTTGTATCTACTTTCACAACCATAGGTCTTCCGCATGCAGAGTCTACCTTCCTCAAGGTTGGTGATGAAAGAAGTAGCTTCTTTAACTTTCTCATGGCTTTTGTATCATGCGCATAATGTGGTATCCAAATAAGATAGAGGACACATGCATCCAAAAATCTTCACACTTCAATTATTGTTGTATATGTTTCTTTCATGTTTTTAACTCCATCCACCTTCGCTGGACAAGGCCTTCTAACATAAGGACCACACATATGCCCCACAATTAGTACTTCAATGACTCCAAATATAGACTTTTGCCCTGATAGGGTAAGATTGACTTCTTCCTTGTCAAAATCTTCTCACAATCTTCAGTACGGCTTGCAACAAATTTAAGGCACCCCCTCGAACCCATAGTTTCATCTTTGTCTTTCTATTCACATCCTTTGATAGGCACATCATCAAGAAATGGCATTGTGATTTGAGGTATGAAGTCACGTAGAACTTTATTCATCATGTTCATCATATGTGCAATTGAATTAGTTGCTCCTTGAGGTAAGGTACACATCCTCATCAATCCCAAAGGTGTTTTCATTGTTGTCAAATCTCTGATTTCAATAGCTAGTTGAAATTGATCATACATGAAATAGAGGTCTTCCATTGAATAAATTGCCCTTCCTGCAAATGCCTCTGTAAATTCATCCACGATTGGTCTTATACCCATATTCCTAACGGTAACCTTGTTTACAAGTTACATATCTTGAATGAAACGCAAGTCTCCATTATTCTTAGGCACATTGAACCACCTGTTTGAATATGGTGTGCAAGAAGGCTCCAAAATAAGCATGTTAATCTTCTCATTGAGTATCTCTATCAACTTTGGCAAATGTGCTTTGGGACCGGAATTGGACGTAAATTCCAAGGTACATGAAGGACAGTGAAGATCACCATCAGGGCAACAACACTAAATCAACACCTCCTATCTCATGCAGCAACGTCTTCAGAGCATTTCTGTAAAACACCTCTACTCTTCTTGTGTTAAAAACTCCTCACAAACAACCTTAAGTTCTTTTAGGGATTCCATTATAAGTCTCTGTGATGTTCTTTTTGGATCCCTGAGATTTGGTTGCAAAGAGGCTGCTTCTAGCTTTTGCTTGGAATTTGCTGGTAAAAGCAAGGCCATAGGTCTTACTTTCTTTGCCATAGTTTTAAACTTGGTCTCTATTCACACTTTCGGTCCTTCATTGACATTGAATCCTTTCCCATTTTCAAAAGCCTCAATTATTTCATACACTTCCAGAGTGCACATTTCCACAATATGGCTTCCATACTGCATCTTAGAATCCATTATAGTCTCAAGCTCATACATAGTATCAACATAAGGAACCTATTGAAAGAAACCTGAAATGCATTTTGTCACAAACTGGTGATGTGGCACGCCCCCGGACACACACACACCCTGGCGGCAGAAATGCCACGTGGTAGCAGTGTACGGACCCGCAAATTCTATTGACATGCTCTATTGAAGAACCTGAAATACATTCTGTCACAAACTGGTGACGTGGCAAGTCTCTGTAACAGATTTGGACACTCCAAGTCAAGAATCAATTGCGACAGCACCAAATAACCACTTCAAACAATTCACAGATCACAATAGATTTGCATTGGCCCGGCGGAGTTCCGTGCCTAAAAATATTGGCCCCAAAGACTGGCGCCCCTTTTGGTATTTCTTTTTGTATTAATCAGTTCAAAGTACAAGAGAGTGGGTCGGGATTCACTCTCAGACTCTGCGTCCAGATACTCTCAGAAGTGAATGCCCAAACCACTTATTTAAAGTTACAAGGGATGCCCAAAAGCAGAGCCCCAAAAGCTTTCAAAATAAAAAACAAGTGTTCTCTCTCACAAACTCTCTCTGTGTGGCTTTTAATAAAATAAAATTAATGATGCTCTCTCTCTCTCTCTCTCTCTCTCTCTCTCTCTCTCTCTCTCTCTCTCTCTCTCTCTCTCCCCCCCCCACCATGCGTAGCCAAAAAAAAAAAGCAAATAGCGTCGCTTGGAAGAGGGAAAAGCAGCATGCTTTTTTTCCGGAAATCCGTACTGCTGCTACCACGTGGCACTGGCACCAACTTTTAGGGTTTCAGCCAGTGGTGGTGGAGTGGTTTTCTGCCACTATGCATGAAGTTCCCGAAAAGAAGTCTTGCTCATATATTTTGCCAATTTCGGATCCTTTGCAAAACTGAGCATCATCTTTGTTGCATCGCCGATCAATTGACAACGCTTCATCTCTCTTTGCTTCGCCTGAGTAGGCCGAGGCGGGCCATACTCTGTGTCAGAATCTTCGTTGTGATCCCTGCTCGCATCTCCAGATGCAGAGGGAGTCGATTGATCCTTGCGTGAAGCCATAGGTGCTACGGAAAAAAAATTGGGGATCGGATTTCCCGTAGAAGAGAAATCGGACGTGCTCGATACCACTGTAACAGACTTGGACACTCCAAGTCAAGAATCAATCGTGACAGCACCAAATAACCACTTCAAACGATTCACAGATCACAATAGATTTGCACTGGCCCAGCGGAGTTCCGTGCCTAGAGATATTGGCCCCAAAGACTGGCGTCCCTTTCGGTATTTCTTTTTGTATTAATCAGTTCAAAGTACAAGAGAGTGGGTCTGGATTCACTCTCAAACTCTGCGTCCAGATGCTCTCATAAGTGAATGTCCAAACCACTTATTTAAAGTTACAAGGGATGCCCAAAAAGCTTTCAAAATCAAAAGCAAGTGTTCTCTCTCACAAGCTCTCTCTGGTGGCTTTTAATAAAATTAAAGCAATGACGCTCTCTCTCTCTCTCTCTCTCTCTCTCTCTCTCTCTCTCATGCGTAGCCAAAAAAAAACGCAAATAGCGTCGCTTGGAAGAGGGAAAAGCAGCCCGCTTTTTTTCCGGAAATCCGTACTGCTGCTGCCACGTGGCACTAGCGCCAACTTTTAGGGTTTCAGCCAGCAGTTAGGGTTTCTGCAAAATTAGGGTTTCCAGAAATTAGGGTTTCTGAAAATTAGGGTTTCTGAAAATTAGACTGTCACGAAGTGATGACGTGGCTACTGACAGCAGAAACCCTAATTTCTGCCAAAAACCCTAAAAATTCTGCAAACCCTAAAATCTGCCCACTCACACACTCTGGCGGTAGGAACGCCACATGGTAGCAGTGTATGGATCCGCAAATTCCGTTGACATGCTGACGTGACAGTGTACGTGTCACAAAGTGATGACGTGGCTACCGAGAGCAGAAATGCTAATTTCTGACAGAAACCCTAATTTCTGGAAACCCTAACCCTGACTGCTGGCTGAAACCCTAATGTGGCTGAAAACCCTAAAACAGGTGGCTGAAATGCCACGTGGTGAGCAGTACGGATTCCGGAAATTGCGGCGGGATTCACGACAGAAAAAAAGGCCAGCAAGCGACGCAAATTGGGCTGCTTTTCTCTACGCATGGGCAAGGGGAGAGAGAAATTGATTTGCTTTATTTTTACTCTTTGAGAGAGAGAGAAAGAATTTTTGCCTTTGTTTTGAAAGCTTTTGGGGCTCTGCTTTTGGGCATCCCTTGTAATCTTTAAATAAGTGCTTTTAGGGCTCACTCTGTAGAGCATCTGGACGCAGAGTCTGAGAGTGAAACCCTAACCGCTCTCTTGTACTTTGACATTGATTAATACATAAAGAAATACCGAAAGGGGCGCTAGTCTTTGGGGCCAATATCTCTAGGCACAGAACTCCACCGGGACAGTGCAAATCTATTGTGATCTGTGAATTGTTTTGAAGTGGTTATTTGGTGCTGTCGTGATTGATTCTTGACTTGAGTGTCCAAGTCTGTTTCAGTGGTATCAGAGCACGGCCGATTTCTCTTCTACGGGAAATCCGATCCCAATTTTTTTCCGCGGCACCTATGGCTTCACGCAAGGATCAGTCCACTCCCTCTGCATCTGGAGATGCGGGCAGGGATCACAACGAAGATTCCGGCAGAGAGTATGGCCCGCCTCGGCCTACTCAGGCGGAGCAAAGAGAGATGAAGCGTCGTCAATTGATTGGCGATGCAACGAATATGATGCTCAGTTTTGCAAAGGACCCGAAGTTGGCAAAATATATGAGCGACTTTTCTTTTCAGAAAGTGCATGCGCAGTGGCAAAAGACCACAACACCACCACTGAAACCCGCTCTCAAGAAACCTTCTGCTCACAAGAAATATTCAGAGAAGGAATTAGAAGAGGTGGTTGATGCACGAATTGCTCAGCTTTTTAACGCGCAAAAGAAAGCTAAAAAGCACGGCAAAAAGCAGAAGAAAGGCACTGACTTCCCGGGTTATTTGGGTCGTCAGTCGACATTTGACAAAGCCAAGAAACAGAAGAAGTGTGTTCACTTTGAAGGAGTACCCGTTCTTCTTCTTCTTCTTCTTCTTCTGACAGTTCTTCTAGCTCTTCAGATTCGAGCCAAGAAGATAGAAAAGGCAAAAAGGAAGCAAGAAACAACGCTTCGGAAAGGGCAAGAAAAAGGCAAAGAAGTCTAAATCTCGCCTAACAATTCTACTGAGGACTCGTCTACAGACAGTTCAGACTCAAATGACGGAAACTTTTATACGAACAAGAAGAATTTTTATTAAGCCAACCAGTATGACTTTCTGGAAGATAAAAGCAAGAAAGTCGGAGAGTTTAAGGAAGGTGGACACTCTATCAAATTTGATACTTTTTCAGGATACTCAGATGCTTCGAAGGCTTTGTCTTTTATACAACAGTTTGACATCGCTTTCGAGGGAGGACGCTACTCAGAGCACTCCAAGATTCGGAGAGCTGCCTCTTACTTTAAGGGGAATGCTCTGTCACGTGACACATTCCAACCCTATGTGTCCGTGGACAAGCTACACCACAACAGGGTTCAGTCAGTTTAGATTAGCAGTGATCTGGCACTTTTGTGAGTCTATTCGTAAACCGTGCATGCCCAGTCACTTAGCATAGATGCATATCCTCCGATTGCACACAACATGATCATCAGAATTCCCATCAGAATCCATTAGCATCAGTTAGGGGAATTTTCCAATGCATTTAGCCTATTTATTGGTATTTTCACTTATTATTTTTAAGTGACTTTCCAACAAAAGTAGGTAGGGCAATTTTGCTAAGTTTATATATAAGCAAACCCAAGTTAGCACTTTCTGGCAGAAGAGGCAGCAGGAGCTTCCCGCTCAACAGGCAACTTCTCAGCAGTACCCCCTTCAGCATCAGATCCCTAGCCATCCTCTCCCATCCCCTTGGCGTTTTTCACAGCATCAGCCTCGCCATTGAAGTTCCCCCTTCTCGCGGTAGTCCCCCCAGCAGATCAGCCCCGTCCGTGGCGTTTTCCCGCGACCAAACAACCTCAGCCCTTAGCGTTTTTGTTCCGACAAACTCAGCGTTTTTGCAGCCATCTACTAACACTAGGTTCTGATGGTCAATTCAGCGTTTTTTCAGCATTGAAAAGCCTGCAGCAACCAGCGTTTTTCAGCCTTCAACCTCAGAAGAAAACGCAGCCTAGCAGGTACAAGAAGTCAGCGTTTTTACCATCAGCCGGACCCCCGACAACTCAGTCATTTTCAGCCATTAAAATAGCAAGAAACAGTCATTTTCAGCCACGAAGACAACCCCGAACTCAGCCCTTAAAGATCACAGATTTCAGCCTTAGCCGTCGTCATCACCGTCGTCGTCATCGCCATAGTCCAACTTGCATCTATCCATTGCATTCGCATTGTACACCTTTGTGCAATCAAAGTAGACCACTCTCGCCAACGAGAGTGGGGCCTTCGGAGGAGGGTTTTTCAACCTCTCAGGTGTCGTATCTCATCTCTCTCCTTCTCTCAGTCTCATTCACTTGCACGCACAATATCCACACTTTGTTCGTGACCACAACACTCTACAAGACGGAAGGCTCTCTCCTTCCCTAAGAACTAAAAGGAACCTTGAGCAAATAAAGATCACTAATCTTGAGAAAATACAACATTCATTCCGCTGCACCTAACATTGGTATCAGAGCTTTGGAAGTATTCTGCATTACTCAAGGGAAGAACCACAAGAATTTTTGTGCTTGTTGCGATCACACAAACCCAAGTTTACTTGGGCGTGGCGATTCCTAATCGTGTTTTGTTGAAGAGTGACAGGAATCCCAAGAAAGAAGGGCTTGTCCAGCCTCCCCTTGTGTCTCTTTTCACTCATTGAGAGCGGACTGTGCACTTAGCGGCCGGCCAATCGACGTGAGGTGGGAAAAAGCAACCTTGGTGTGAGCGCAAGGCCGCCAAGGGGTGCGCCCGCAGAAAAGGGTAGAACTCGGGTGAAGAGAAGATCCTTCTCCAACGCGATTTGCAAGCGAAAGAAAACCTCAAGAACCCCAAGACCCTCAAGACTCAAGAACCTCAAGAACCCAAGATTCTCACGAATCAAGGACCTCAAGAACCTCAAGACCCTCAAGAACCCAAGTTCCTCGCGAGCTTAAGACCCCAAGATCATAGTGCATGGTCGTCACCCGAAGCGGAATGGATACTTCGCATACAGGTGATGAGCATGAGAGAGGCGACGAAGACTCGTCCCCACCCGGAGATGATTTCTTCAACCCTCCCCCTTCGCCATCTACGCCACCAAGTGCACCAAACCCTATGGAGGAAATGGTCAGGCAAATGATGGCCATGATGGATAGACAAGAAGCAAGTCGCCTTGCTCAGGAGCGTGAGCGCCTTGCTCTTGCCGCAAAACAAGAAGAAAATCGACTTGCTCAGAACCGTGAGCGCGACGACAGAATTGCAAGAATGGTCGCAGACCAAGCAGCCAAGGACCGCGAGCGCGACGAAAGAAACGCAAGACTTGCCGCACAACAAGAAGAAAATCGATTTGCTCTCGAACGCGAGCGTGATGAAGGAAATGCACGAAAAACAGAAAAGGATGCCGAGCGTGAAGCTCAAAGGGAGCTTCGCAATCAAGAATTTATTGCCCAAATCCTAGCCTCGAAGACCGAACCCCAAAGATCGTGGAAGGTCGTCAAGCGTCGTAGGCCACGACGCGGATTCCAACCATCCAGTCACAAAAAAGTTGACTTTCAGTAAGTATGAAGGTAAGATGGATGCTACAGTTATTCATCCTTGGTTGCATCAATTTAATGCTTATTTAGCGACAATTAGGGAAATGTTCCAGTGCATTTAGCCTATTTTCCTATTTATTGGTATTTTCATTTATTATTTTTAAGTGACTTTCCAACAAAAGTAGGTAGGGCAATTTTGCTAAGTTAATATATAAGCAAACCCAAGTTAGCACTTTCTGGCAGAAGAGGCAGCAGAAGCTTCCTGCTCAACACGCAACTTCTCAGCAGTACCCCCCTCAGCATCAGATCCCTCGCCATCCTCTCCCATCCCCTTGGCATTTTTCACAGCATCAGCCTCGCCATTGAAGTTCCCCCTTCTGGAGATAGTCTCCCAGCAGATCAGCCCCGTCTGTGGCGTTTTCCAGCGACCAAACCACCTCAGCCCTTAGCGTTTTTGTTCCAGCAAACTCAGCGTTTTTGCAGCCATCTACTAACGCTAGGTTCTGCTGGTCAATTCAGCGTTTTTTCAGCATTGAAAAGCCTGCAGCAACCAGCGTTTTTCAGCCTTCAACCTCAGAAGAAAACACAGCCTAGCAGGTACAAGAAGTCAGCGTTTTTACCATCAGCAGGACCCCCGACAACTCAGTCATTTTCAGCCATTAAAACAGCAAGCAACAGTCATTTTCAGCCACGAAGACAACCCCGAACTCAGCCCCAAAAGATCACAGATTTCAGCCTTAGCCGTCGTCGTCATCGGCATAGTCCAACTTGCATCTGTCCATTGCATTCGCATTGTACACCTTTGTGCAATCAAAGTAGACCACTCTCGCCAACGAGAGTGGGGCCTTCGGAGGAGGGTTTTTCAACCTCTCACGTGTCGTATCTCTTCTCTCTCCTTCTCTCAGTCTCATTCACTTGCACGCACAATATCCACTCACTTTGTTCGTGACCACAGCACTCTACAAGACGGAAGGCTCTCTCCTTCCCTAAGAACTAAAAGGAACCTTGAGCAAATAAAGATCACTAATCTTGAGAAAATACAACATTCATTCCGCTGCACCTAACATGCTCGCACTTGGTGGTCCACGCTTCTTTTAAACAAGATTGCGCCAATTAAATGGCTGAAAATTAAGAAGCTTTTTATTTCTTCTTGGTTGATGCAAGAGTATGAACGCGATATACGGACTGCTTGGAACCATCTTCGGATGACCAAGAAAGATACAATAAATGCTTACTATGAGAGATTCTCGAGCTCTTTTCTACCCGCCTCTTCAATCAAGATGATCTCGTTCAAAGAACAGATTGAGCAGTTTACCTTGGGTCTACCTACAGAGATCCGAGATCACTACTTGGAACAGAAGTCGGCTTCTATTCAAGAGTTGATGAGTCATGCGAAGCGAGGCTTTTCCATTCACTCTGGCAGTCTGACCTACCCCACAGATGAGGCCATGACACAACGAGCCGAACAGACTTCTGGGAATGAAAGTAGAAAGAAAAAGAGCAACCCAGAGAAAAAGGATGCACGACCCAAGCTTACTCCTCAGGAGCGAGCTCGCATCATCAAGGAGGGGAAGTGCTTTGGATGCGGGGAACATGGACATATCTCCGCGAAGTGCCCTAAAAAGGCACAGAAAGAACAAAATGATAAGGACGATGACAGGCCTAAGAGTTCAAGCGCAGCTGAGGAACGTGGCAGAAAAGACAAGATAAAAACAGGACTGGTTCCAGATTGTGTGGGTACCGATCCCAACACCATGGACGAGAGTACAGAACTTTGCCGAGCTTGGGGCAAAGTGAAAGATCAAGAGGCCCTGATCTTCTTTGATGGAGGAGCCAAGGCCAACTTTATCTCACCGGAATTGGCGGCGCGGCTCGAGATCACTCCCGATCGGATAGGACCACTTGCGGAGGTAGTTCTAGCAGCACCCGGCAAGGACGTAGCCATTACACCTGTCATTGGCAAACTTCGTTGCATTGTCAGGGGTATTTGGGGCATGAGGACTTCTTCATAATGCCTTTGGAGGGTTGTGATGTTCTCTTAGGGATTCCCTGGTACCACAAGAAAAACGCCGTGGTCGATTATCGAGCGAGGAAAGCGACTTTGAGTACAGAGAAGGGCAGAACCATTGTACTTGATATTAAACTGAAGGGCGAGTCTATCCCTGTTGTATCGGCTTCGGCCATTTCAAAATTAATGAAATCCAATCTGTTGGTTTACTCGATCTTTATGAAAGAATTGAGCGATAAGGATAGGACAAATATGTCCAAACTTGATAAAGAACGCCACGATTTTCTCCACTCTCACGCCGATTGCTTCTCAGAGGGCCTACCAGGCGAGTTACCACCTGCTCGTCCTGAAGATCATACGATTGATCTGATACCTGGAAGCACACCACCGAGCCGGCCACCTTACCATGTGAGCCGAGCACAGAATGAAGAGATTATGAACCTAAGTGAAAGACCTCTTGGAAAAAAGGCTTGTCCAGCCTAGTACTTCACCGTATTGCGCTCCAGTGTTGTTGGTTTTGAAGAAAGACGGATCTTGGAGAATGTGCATCGATTATAGAGCTCTCAACAAAATCACCATCAAGAACAGATTTCTGATTCCTAGGATCGATGATATACTCGACAGGTTATAAAGATCCTCCTGCTTTAGGAGGATTGATCTGAAGAGTGGATATCATCATATCCGAATCGCGTCGGGAGACGTCTACAAGACAGCCTTTTGGACTACTTTTGGGTTATTTGAGTTTTTGGTGATGCCTTTTGGCTTAACCAATGCTCCTGACATTTAACCGGATGATGGACAGGATTTTTCGAGAGTACAGGCTATTCGTTGACACTTTCTTTGACGACATCATTGTTTTCTCCAAGAATGAGGCAGAACACAAAGATCATCTGCTTCAGGTCTTTCAGGCATTACGAGATCACAAGTTAGTGATTAATGCAAAGAAAAGTGAATTTTTCCTACCAGAGATACACTTTTTGGGACACATTGTCTCAGCAGTAGCAGGAGTGCAAATGGATCCGGCCAAGATAGAGACTATACGTGATTGGCCCGATTTGAAGAATGTCCATGAAGTTAGAAGCTTCTTGGGACTGTGTTCGTACTACAGGCGGTTCATTCAAAAGTTTGCAGAGGTTGCTTCCCCTTTGCATATCTTGACACAGAAAGGAGTCCCTTTCTCATGGGGATCCACGGAGGTGATTGCCTTTCACACATTGACAAATAAATTGACTACAGGACCAGTTTTGACTTTGTCGGACTTGCTGAAGTCATTTGAACTATATTGTGATGCTTGTGGTCGTAGTCTGGGTGCGGTCTTAATGCGAGAAGGCCATGTCATTGCTTATGAGAGACGATTGTTCTCAAGGCCGGAGATGACAGCACAGATTTATGAGAAAGAGCTTTTGGCGGTTATCCATGCTCTTACTCAGTGGTGGCATTACCTACTTGGAGCGGCTTTTACTGTCTTTACAGACCATCAAAGTTTGCGCTACTTCTTGTCACAAAAGCAGCTTTCAGAAAAGCAAATGCGGTGGGCAAACATCTTGTCACAGTTTCACTTCCAGATTGTCCATGTGCAGGGACAGAAGAATGTGGTGGCAGATGCTTTGTCTCGGAAGCCGTTCTTTCTGGCTATTTCCGCGATACATCATAGAAGCTTCGAGGATATGGTCGACCAGTATGCCACAGATACAGATTTTGCAGATATTTTCACATGGATACGGGATGGGGAGACAATAGCAGGACACTCCATTTGGGAAGGCTACTTGATGAGAAAAACCATGTTGTGCGTTACACAGCCGTTGAGGGAAAAGGTTATGACTGAATGCCACTGTCCACCTCTTACGGGTCACCGCAGCATTGCTACCACCATGAAAGGGGTAGAGAGATACTTCTTTTGGCTGAGACTCAAAAAGGATGTGGAAGAGTTTGTGCGTAGTTGTTGAAAGGTTGACCTTTCGACGTAGAGTTACCTTTTTCTTGTACATGTAGTGTAGTTGAAGCCATAGCTCTCCCCCTCCGATTGGTTGTTGTAGTGTGAATAAGTCGAGTGAGGTTTGTTGTTGCAGCAAGGCTTTATCATGGCAGCTCTGCATTGTTTGTTCTTTGAGTGTCATCCTGTATGTGTACCTGTAAACTTGAAGCCTTTTTGAATTTTTTCTAGGCCGCTCCCCTTTGATCCTATAGTTGATGAGCATGCAGTTGTTTGGGGATGTCGTTGGTCTGCTTTTCTGTGTTTTAATAAGAAAAATAAAATAGTAAAAATAAAATGTGGCGTATATTACAAAATAAAGGTCTTGGATACCTGGATAGGACTAGAGGAAAAAACCCAGTGGGAAAAAAATGCCTTTAGTCACCATTAAATGTGAGGCTATATGTACTTATGTTTGATGTAACCGAGTTTTGTTGAGTTAAAGTACTTATCGCCGTATGGCTACTATTACTGGATATACAATGGATAAGTGTTAGTAGCTTGAAGTCAGAGTCATTGTTGGTGAGCAAATGCTTATGAAACCTGTTACCACTTCGTCATCGTCATTTTGTTGTGTAAGTGCCTGGGTGGAACACAAATCGTGTCAAATGCAAATGTCCAATGATGGGACATTATATATGCTTGCACAGATAGATGCATGGGAAACAATATGCGATGTGAGAGGAGTTTGAATAGGTGCTTCCAGGAGTGAACGTAGCTAGAGAAGCAAAAATATATTTGACTTCAAGAGCTGCCGTTACTCACAAGAAGGGTTTTTGTCGACGAGGTTTTTTTCACTCTCCTCACTGTGTTCATGTGCGTGAGTGTTTTCTGGACTACTCCGCCACTCCACCATTTAAAATAGTAGACTTTGACTCTTATGCTCACCTCTTCCAACATGAGTGACATGACTTTGTATATGCTCAACTCTCCAACTTGAGCTATAATCTAAATATCTAGACTCATAGACCACAAAGAATATTAAGACATGAAGCTTGGGTCTGACGCTTGCTCATTTCGTGGCTCAGCTGCCCGACTCTTGACTCTTATGCCATGATTTTTATGGTGACTTGACTTACTCTCGGGAGCTTTCGACCACGAATAGGCTTTGAAATTCAAAACTCCCATCCTCGAAGAGAGGATTTGTAAAGGACCATACTGGCAATATTGGTTTCTTTTGCCATACCTGGATGACCTTGGTTGTCAAAATTTCTTTTTGTTGTTGTTGGTCCCTTGGTTGAGAAGATTGGCTCGCTCCATTCCCCGTAACACTTTGTCTATCATGTCTTGACATTTCTTGAGAGCTAGAGATGACTTCAATCTTCTTCGTTATTTGTTGTTCTTTTGGTACCCATTTGTATCTGCATCGTGTGATTAGCGTGTCTTTGCAGATATCCTTTGCCTTGACTGTGACATTGTCCTTGATTTTGCCTTCCGTGAAATTGCGATTATTTTCAAGCTGAAGTCGTTTGCTTGAAGAATGTTTACCTGGCGTCTTTGGTAGCCAGATTCTCCGATTTCCTTGATAGTAACCTTGTGCTTAAAGAATTGTAGATGGCACTTCCCATGAAGTTTTTGATGTCGTATTGAGATGTACAAGAGTGCCATTTTTGGGATTATTTATCGATGAAGTCCTATGTTGATATGAAGGCCAGTTGGATTTGAAATTTCCTGCATCCCTTTGGCGAGCCTTGTTGGTTGGTCTCCTTTGGCGATATAAATATGATCTTTGTTGCTTTTGGGGACGCTTTTTGAAACCTTTATCCACCACATAAGCCGAGGTCTGTGGTTTTGGTAACCAAAGTTTCTTTTGACCCTCATGATAGCCTTGCTCTGCTAAGCTGTAGTGGGAGGCTATCCATCCCATGTGTTTACCTTTCGTCAATCGACTAGGCTCATTTACCCATATTGGGTCCTTGACCTTGATTTCTTCAGCTTTGATGTAGACCTTTGAAGATTTTTGTCGACGATGATCGCGCAGTGTAGGGTATTTCGGTTGAAAGATTTTCTTTGGATTCTGTCTTTCATGTGGAAGCATGTGGTCAGCTCTATCTTTAACTTTTCGGGGCTGGATTGAAGACTCTGATTTAATGGGTTGCTTCTGTTGGTAGGACATTTGTGGGCTCATTTTGGCTTTGCCTTTGTCGGAAGCCGATAATCTTGGAGCAGTAGCAGGCTGGATTTCTTGAGAACTAGTCGCAATCCCTAAACTTGTGACGGCTATTCCATGTGATATAGGAACCTGTACCTGAATTTCATACAGTTCTGGCTTACCTAGAAGTAACCATAGCCCATAAGACATGACATTAGTCGTGGCAGTGCAATCTATCTCTGCTGTAAAGTTGAATTTCAATTTCTCATGCACATCCAACGAGAATTTAATCTTCTTGTTGGGGGCTGCCAAGTAACTGATGTCCTCGTTGCTTTCGGTACTTTTCTTAGACTTTTGTGCCTTGAAGGCTTTGTCATCCTCTTGTATGTTGAACTTCTTTGTCATTTGACTGGTTGTAGCATGTCCCAAGTGCTTACTATCTTCTGCTGTAGCTGCTTGTTGGTGTTCATTGCTAGTTTCTGACTGTGACGCCTTGATTCTTGATTTTAGAAGCTCTCTGTCACTATTTACTTCTTCTAGCACTTGAAGGTCATTCAATGGTGACTTTTCTTCTTGGAAATGTTTTGAAGCTTGTGTAGCAGGATGTTGAGGTTTACTCTCTTCTTTTGATACAATGGTCTTCGTGGCCTTTGGTTTCCATTGTTCCATGGGTTTTTGTAGAGTCTCTTCTCGAAAATATTCATTCATATCCTGTATTGCTTGTCCTTGGTAGTCAATCTTGGACTCAGTCATTTTCTGTTCTTCTGTGCATTGTATGTCTTCAGTTACATCTTCTTTTAGCTTCTCATACTCTTTGATTTGTTCAATCACCAATGAAGAGTCCACAATAGAAAATTTATTTGGTAGACTTTCAGCTTCATCCATTGACTCTATTTGCATGTCTTCCACTTGTGACTTGGCACTAAGAATTTTTGTTACCTTTGCCATCTCTTCTTGTGTTGGCTCACTATGGTCAAAATCTTGGCTTCTTTTGCTCTTGACCCTTGAACTACGAGCTTCATCTTCATCACCTTGTGGATGCTCTGACTTGTCCTCACTGAGGTTCCTTAAACGATCTTGAATCAGCTGATTCAATTGATCTTTTTTGAAAGCCTCATTCTCTATGATAATGTCGTTGACACCCTTGACTTCAAGCAACTGTGTCTTGAGCCTATCTTTTGTGCTCTGCGACAAGATCTGCTTCTTTTCCGGAGATCTTGTTGGGGATTCTTTCTTCCATTGTTCCCTTGTTGTCACTGTCTGAACTTTGCTTTTGGCTTGTTGCTTGTTCTTTTCCATGTAGAGCTTTACTGGGCAGTCCTTCACTAAATGACCAATGGCACATTGGTCGCAATATGTTGTTATCTCAACATGTGCACCCTTTGGACGAGGTAGCTCTCCATAATACTGCTGATAATGGTTTCCTGTGGTATCTAGATATAGATATGACCTCTTCTTTGCATGCATGAACCTGTAGATTACGACTGACTTAGGTGTATCCACTGGCTTTGTCTCTTTATCCTTCATTGTCTTGTCCTTGAGAAGCTGAAAATAGCTTCCATATTTCTTGCATACAAGATCAGATCACTATCCATGCTTTCTAGCAGTTGTAATGCTAATTCTTCCATCAGTATATGTCTTTGACGTGGGGCTTCTACATAGCCTTAGGGCTATGTTTCCGAGTTGATTTCGGCGAGTTCTGCACCAAGGGTGAAGATTGAACCGAATCTTTGTTTTCTGTTTTCCTTGATGGTGCTTTTGGACGGGGTCCAAGTATGTGACTTACAGGTTGCCCACAATTGCTAAACTCATCCATATTTTTCACATCGGCTATTTCATAGTGCCTATCGTATTTGTCGACCAAAATGACATCTTGACCTGACCTTTTATATTGGGCATTGTGAATTTCCAGCGGTCTCTCCTCCGGCTCGGTATCTTCCAATGCTTCTTGAAATTCCACTTGGAGTCCTGAAAAGGACACTGCTGCTTGTAAAACTCGACTTCTTAATCCCACTCTTGAAGATATAGAGTCTCTTTGTTGAGTTTGAACTCCCACCATCCGAGAGGGTTTCATATCTGATGTTGGCATCTGTTCAATGCCTGATGATATGACTGCTTGTGCTTTGTTAAGTAGCTCTTGAGACCGAGCTAGTTCTTTTTGAAGTTGTGCTATCTTCATAGGTGATACTTCCAGCGTATTCCCTGTTTGTGCAATTTGGTGTGTTTGAGCATTGTCTTGTGCTGGTGCAGTGCACGAGACTTGTGTTGTGTCTTTCCATGTTGTGCCTTGTGTTGTGCCACCCATTTGTGCAGTGACAGTTGTAGTTGTTAACTCTTCCAAGTGCGTAGTTAGAGGTAAACCCATGACGAGATGGTATACATTACCACCTTTAGACATGTAGTCTTCTCCTCTTGAGCCAAACGCTTCTGCTATAAAGTAATGATTGTTTTCTACAGGAACTTCATGACTTGTGACAACCCTGTAGTATCGACCATCTTCATCTCCATAGAGGGTACCAAATTTCTGTTTTTCATCTTGTGCTTTGTACAGAAAAATATTTGGAGGACATGCGTAGAGTTCTGTAAGTTGATCCTTGTACAACATTTTTATCTCATTGTCGATGTATTTTCCGTGCCTCATGTAAATTGATCCCAGACAGTCTTCCATGAAATTTGGATGTGGGTGTAGTACATTCTTCGCTGTTTCAACTTCCACATATTGAGATGTCCGAGTTTCCTCTATATCTTTCTTTGTCTTGATGTACAAATTCCGATTGACATCCTCATAGCATGGCAGTCCTTTGTAGTATCCAATCAGATAGATCCGAATTTGCTCTCTTGTAATATCTGGGGTTGTACTTGAAGCTTCTTCCTGACTGGTCTGATTCCTTTGAGACGCCATTGCTTTCGTCTTGACTCCCTTGTTGTACCTGTTCAGTGATAGCTCTAATTGCTTGCCTCAATGCTAATAAAAATTATTAGCACCCTTGTGTCGGTCTTTTTCGCTTGAGGTCCTTCAACTTTTGTGGATGCCTTAATCTCTGAGTTTTATGAACTAGGCTTGGCTTGCACTGCTTGAACTTCTTAGCTCCCTTGCTTGCCAAGGCTGATACTGACTTGTCTGGCTGCTTGCTTTGCCTAGAGCTTTTTAACAGGCCTCGATCTAGTGGAAGCACTATGATAAGTTATGCAACTTACCACTATACTGCAACGACTGCTCCCTTTGTAGCGATTCTTGAGTCGAGCTAACCTGTGTTCACTTTAGCACACAATCTTTGACGGCCACACTTGTTCCTTGAGCACCTTCCAGCGGGTGACCAATGGTTTTCCCAAAAGATAATTTCAATCTGCTAACTTAGCAGTCTTCAAAACCGTGACCGTTTTCTCTCAATTCTTTCGAACTGTCGGTTTTAGACACTCCTGACTTTCGGATGCATTTTGAGACCTTAAACAATGTTCTTTTCAAAGTTGAACTAAATGGTTGCCGTAGGCATACATTTAGTTCAAGTTTTGCTCTAAGATCTGTAGAGTCGCTCTCAGGCTACGTTTTGATATAAAAACTTTTCCGATCCAATACTGTTTGTGAAAGTTATGGCCAAAACAGTGAATTGCAGTTTAGAATGGTCAAAAATGAAAAGAAGATTACTGTGAACACTCCTGTATGGTCAAAATTACAGCTGGAACCTAAAACTAGCCTAGAGACATCCTACGCGTAGGATGTCTATATGCTCAGAATTTAACAAAATTTGGTCGAGAGACTCCTCTTACGTCCAGCAACACAATGGTATGCTCGGAATTTCATTTGGTCCTAAAATTGGCCTTGAGACATCCTACGCGTAGGATGTCTTTTTGCTCAGAATGACTTGAAATTTTCACCCCAGCTTCCCTTGATGTGCTAAGCTCACAGCTACTTTTACTTTTTGATTCTGACACCTATAGGTTGGTCAAATGATCAAGAATCTCCTCCAGAAGCCTGATGTCTGTTCTGATGAATTCCCAAGTCAAATCAACTCCAAATTGGACCAAATTTGACTAGGAGGCTTGCCTAAGGCTATACAACACCCTGCTATGTACACAGTTTGAATTTGGCATCTAAATCATGCCTTAGACATCCTACGCGTAGGATGTCTAACTGCTCAGAATTGCCCCAAATTTGAACCACAGACTCTCCTTAAGGTGCTCATCAATGTGGTATGCTCAGATTTTTGTTTAGAGTCCAAAATCACACAGAAGACATCCTAGACATCCTACGCGTAGGTTGTCTTTTATGCCTGTTTGACCCCAGACTTGTCCCACAGCTTCCCCTTGATGTCAGCAACCCAATGCTATGCTCAGATTTTGGTTTGGATTTCAAAAGATCCCAATTTTAGCTGTTCTAGTCCTTTTCAGTCAAAAGTGCTAAAGTCTGCTTAGGATCCCCTTTTCTTCCCCAAATGAGATGAAAACTCTCTCAGTCACTCAATATATCATGCAGATCATGCTCCTGCAACCATCCTATGGTTTTGGTCTTGGAATAATGCCTTGGCACAATTTGGGTAGGATGTCTGGCAATTTAAGTCTATTTGGCCTTATCCCGTCAAGATATGGTCAAGTTCCCCCTTCCAGGTGAAAATAGGGTAAAACCTACCTTCTGAACACACTGGTCAACTTAGAATTTCAAAATTTCCACCAGATCACCCTGTACACATCCTACGCGTAGGATGTCTTTTTTTCTCAGAATGGACTTCTGTTTCTACCCAAGGTGCTTCTTGATGCATATAACAAGAATATGTGATCACATCAAATTTTGGATGTCAAAATTGCTCAGAATCACCACTTTTGGGAAAATATTTCTTTGAAAGAGTAACATCCCCTTAACTCTCACTCTATATGTCCAAATGACATGAGCTTTGGTGTGTGTGTCCAACACAACATGCAGAATATGGGTATGATGCCAAAACTTGATTTTTGCTTCCAGAATCACTCTCTAGACATCCTACACGTAGGATGTCTACTGATGAAATTTGTGGCAGAATTCATCCACAAGCGTCCCCAAGTCTTGAGCACTACTTTTCAAGCATTCCTACCAATTTTTATGCAAAATTGTGCTCAGAATCTTAAGTTTCTTGTTTTCGCGTTTTTGACACTCCGTCTTTGGTCTTTTGGGTGTTAAGAGTTGGTCAAAACTTTAGTTTCAATGTATACTTAGGGTAAACCCCCCCTTCTGAACACACTGGTAACCTCAGTTTTCCCAAATTCCGTGCCAAAAGTGCCCTGGAGACATCCTACGCGTAGGATGTCTACTATCTTAAAATGCAATTTTTTCTGGCAGTAGTACTCCCTATGCTCTGTAGAGCTCTCAGCAATAATCACAGAAAATTTTGGACTTCAAATCAGCTTCCAAACACAATTTACCGTCTTTCCTACTTAGCGTTTCCCACTTCTCTGATGAGCCTAACAATAAATAAGACATGCATAAAGTACTCTAGATCAGCAATCAAGATATCCTACTTACCCTACTCCTACTCATCAATGTGAGATGGTGATTTTGATGTCCCGATTGCTTCCTGGCCTCACACGGACTCTCAAGTCAACCTACCACCACATCTACCAATCCAACTCCTACTCTCTATACCACAACCAACTACCACCTAATACTACCTAAGACGAAGGATCTAGGCCAGACACACGCTCCCTAGACTCCCTCTAAGACCGAAAGAGTCCACCACTCTCCGATCCTATCTAAAAGAATGAATATACTCTGGCAAGCCAGAGGGACCTCTATCCTCAAGGACTAGTCTCGGTCACCTACTTAGGGCCCTCGTCCCCGGTAGCAGTGCCAATGTTGGACGGATACGCCGCGACGGACGTCAACATCGCGAGAACTCACCTACCATATAATGTCAACTGAGGACGAAGCTCGACCCGCAGGCGCGTGGAAGCAAGCAAAGGGTGTCAACCTCTACTCGACCGACTAATGACTACTTCCTACAGAGATATCAAATCTACATGCCATCGGTTCTGTGAATGTGAGAGTCTCCTATGATGCTACTGCAAGCCAAAAGCCCATTAGACGTTCTCGAAACGTTACGAAACTTGAGGGATATCCTATCAACACCAATAGGCCACTCTCCCTAAGGTCCGTGACCAAAAAAACCTACTCAATACCCTCCGTGCAGAAAACGCGTAGAATGTCTGGCCGGTTTTTGCAGGTCGACGTTTCCGAAAACTAAAGTGCCTAATGTGTAGCTCTACTCGCTCTGATCGCGTGGATATGCTGAAATGCAAAAATGGACAACAGTTACTCACCGAAACTCCAAAAGTAGTTCGCGGGTGAATCTGCCAAAACACAGACGAACGCGTGTGATGTAAGCATCAACGCGTAGCTCTCCTCGTGGGCAACACACTGCTGCTCTTCATTCGCGATTCCGACCACCTTAGCTCTTGTAGCGCACAGACACACTCTCTCACTCTCTCACAGTCTCCCAACGACACAGAAGATCAGATTTATTAGAAGTCTCTTTACAAAGCTTTAGGTTTTGGCTTATATACTAAGCCTTAGAAAACCTAATGTCCGACCAAAATGACATTTGTCTCTAGGCTTCTATAGAGCTTTATTACAACACCGTGAGCTGGCTTTGCTCATCCAACAAGCATCTATGGCCTCAATACAATTGCTGACTTAAAATATGAAGTTCCCGTAAACATTACAAAAGTGGCCGTAATGGCTCAAATGATAATAACAGGATATTTGATGATGTCCATGAGCTTGTATCTTCACATTACAGCATCCATCTTCGTCTTCATCACTTCATCAGCATCTTTATTTGGAATCTTTAGAGAATCTTTCAGGGATCTTTATGGAATCTTTGTGGAAGCGTTGTTGAAAGGTTGACCTTTCAACAGTAGTTGTCACGTGACACATCCAGCCCTATGTGTCTGTGGACAAGCTACAGCATGACCAGGGTTCAGTCGGTCCAGTCAGTCTATATTAGAAGTGATCTGGCACTTTTGTGAGTCTATTCGTAGACCGTGCATGCCCAGCCACTTAATGTAGATGCATATCCTCTGGTTGAACACAGCATGATCATCGGTATTCCCATCAGAATCCATTAGAATCACTTAGGGGATTTTTCCAGTGCATTTAGCCTATTTTCCCTATTTTTGACATTTTTCACTTATTAATTTAAGTGACTTCCCAACGAAAGTAGGTAGGGCAATTTTGCTAAAGTTTGTATATAAACAAACTAGAGCTAGCACTATTTGGCAGAAGAGGCAGCAAGAGCACCTTGCTCAACAGGCAACTTCTCAGCAGAACCCAAGGACTTCTAGCGTTTTTGCTGCACAACAGCTTTGCTAGCGTTTTTGGACAAGACCACCGCAGATCAGCCAGCGTTTTGCTCTTGCAGATCCCTGGCGACAAGACCACAGCAGATCAGCCTAGCGTTTTTGCATTTGCAGAACCACGGTGACAGAAACACCAATTTCAGTCCCTACGTTTTTAATTTGTAACATAGCCTCAGCGTTTTTTCAGATCATCGCGACGGAAAGTCAAGTACCATCAGCGTTTTCAGTTTTCAGCAGTTAGACATCGCAGATCAAGTCCTGAACCTCGCAGATCTCACCTTCCCGCAACAATTCCTCGCCGCACGGCCAATTTCCACAAGGTTCATAGTTTCAGCCCGGAAAACACAGATTTCAGCATCTGCGTTTTCAGCGCGTCGTCGTCGCATCGTCATCATCGACATCGTCACCGACATAGAGTCAGAATTCAGCACATAAAGGATTAGCAGATTTCAGCCCATAACGTTTTTGGACAGCAGTAGAAAGATTGCAGATTTCAGCCCTTAGGTCGACTTCGTAATCACCGTCGACATAGCCTAGACTTGCATCAGTCTCATGCATTCCATTTGTACCAGATCGTGCAATCATAAGTAGACCACTCTCGCCGACGAGAGTGGGGCCTTCGGAGGAGGGTTTTACAACGTCTCTGGTGTCGTATCTCTCTTCTCTCTCTATCTCTCAGTCTCATACACTTGCACGCACAGTGTCCATTTACTTTGTTCGTGATCATAGTAATCTCTCATTAAGAACGGAAGGCTCTCCCTTCCATAAGAACAAAAGGAACCTTGAGCACAATTCGGAGCACTCATCTTGAGCAAAGCGCAAACATTCATTCCGCTGCACCTAACATTGGTATCAGAGCTTTGGCAGTGTTCTGTATCACTCAAGGAAAGAACCGCAAGAATCACAAGAATTTTTTTTGCTTGTTGCGATCGCACGAACCCAAGTTCGCTTGGGCGTGTCGATTCCTAATCAAGTTTTTGAAGAGTGACAGGAATCCCAGGAAAGAAGGGCTTGTCCAACCTCCCCTTGTGTCTCTTTTCACTCATTGAGAGCGGACCGTGCAGTTAGCGGCCGGCCAATCGACCTAAGGTGGGAAAAAGCAACCTTGGTGTGAGCGCAAGGCCGCCAAAGGGTGCGCCCGCGGAAAAGAGCACAACTCGGGTGAAGAGAAGATCCTTCTCAAACGCGGTTTGCAAGCAAAAGAAAACCTCAAGAACCTCAAGACCCTCAAGAACCCAAGACCCGCAAGAACCCAAGTTCCTCGTGAACTTAAGAACCCAAGACCACAAGAACCCACGACTTTAGAATGGTCATCACTCGAAGCGGAATGGATACTTCGCTTAGAGGTGATGAGCATGAGAGAGGCGAAGAAGAATTTTCCCCACCAGGAGGTTTTTCCGACCCTCCCCTTTCCACATCTACGTCAAGGATTGCATTAACTCCTATGGAGGCTTTGGAGCAATAGTTTCTGAAACGGAATTTAGAACGCGAAGCAAGAAATGCAGCAAGAATGGCAGAATGAAACGCAGACACGCAGAAGCCAAAGCAGAAAGAGAAGCAGAAAGAAAGGCAAGACAAGAACAGAGCGAGCGACGCATGCAAGAGTTCTTGCGACTTTTTTCTCAAGTGCAGGCACCGATGCAAAAGATTCAGGAAAAGGAGACTCTCTCAGTCTCTTCTTCTCCAAAGCATGATACACAAGATTTGCATGATTGTGTGAAGCATGATGATGATTTGATTGACAATGACTTGCATGATGATTTGAAGGACAATGATTTGCATAATGATTTGGATGACAATGACAAGCATGATAATTTGCATGATCAAGATGTGATTTCTCACAAGCATGATAAGTTGCATGAAGATGATGTGATTGTTCCCAAGGATGATGTGTTAGTGGATGCTTTTTCTAGCGAAACTAACCTCGTTGTAGATTCGATCAATCACGAAGAACCGATCTTGGCTTTCGAGTCGAGGTCCAAAGAACCCCCACACGACGATTCGATCATTCAGGAAGCACCGATCTTGGCTCTCGAGCCTAGGTCCAAAGAACCCTTACAGGAAGTATTATGTGTTCGCATGATTAATACGCACGCATCGTTCGAATGTTTCATTCGTGATCGTTTGCTGTATTTTAGTCACCATTGTTATGTGATTTCTTTTACTAGGCATGACATATTGTATGTTGAGCACGTTTCACTCATGGATGAGCACGAATGTATGCGGATTTTTATGAAAAGCTTAAAAGTATGTATGTAAGGAAGTCACATTTCATGTCTCTTCCTTGGCATGACACAGTTTCCGAACGAGCACATGAAAGTATGAGCACCAAGCATGCGCATTTCCATAGTGATTTGCCACAGTTGATTGATTTCGATCAAACAGAAAAGATTCAATCTCATTGTTTGCATATGTTTGATGAACGGGTTGTCACTCCGTCTCTATGTTCATCTACATTGCATACACAGTCTTTAGCGAAGACAAGATTTTGTCTCACTTTACATGGAATAGGTATGTTCATGTTTTGTGTTGGAAATGGTTTCAGGAATTTTCAGCCATGGAGATTCTTGAAGAAGAAAGACGCATCACGATACACGAAGTAGAAGCATTGAAGATGACTTTGTGTCGCTTTCGGTGCGGCCCAAAGAAGCAAGCATTGCAGACCTTTATGAAGTTCAAGTACCGCACGACCCACACATCAGAGTGGGCCGACGAAGAGTCCCTTCCAGGATTCCGAATGCTATTGGCGATCTCCCTCGACGACATACAGTTCGGTACCAATACCTCACTTTGAAAAGGAGGGGATGTCACGTGACACATCCAGCCCTATGTGTCCGTGGACAAGCTACAGCATGATCAAGGTTCAATCAGTCCAGTCAGTCTAGATTAGAAGTGATCTGGCACTTTTGTGAGTCTTCGTAGACCGTGCATGCTCAGTCACTTAGTGTAGATGCATAACCTCTGGTTGCACACAGCATGATCATCAGTATTCCCATCAGAATCCATTAGAATCAGTTAGGGGATTTTTCCAATGCATTTAGCTTATTTCCCCTATTTTTGACATTTTTCACTTATTAATTTAAGTGACTTCCCAACAAAAGTAGATAGGGCAATTTTGCTAACTTTGTATATAAGCAAACTAGAGCTAGCACTATTTGGCAGAAGAGGCAACAGGAGCACCTTGCTCAACAGGCAACTTCTCCGCAGAACCCAAGGACTTCTAGCGTTTTTGCTTCACAACAGCTTTGCTAGCGTTTTTGGACAAGACCACCGCAAATCAGCCAGCGTTTTTCTCTTGCAGATCCCTGGCGACAAGACCACAACTAATCAGCCTAGCATTTTTGCATTTGCAGAACCACGGCAATAGAAACACCAATTTCAGTCCCTAGCGTTTTTAATTTGCAACACAGCCTCAGCGTTTTTACAGATCATCGCGACGGAAAGTCAAGTACCATCAGCGTTTTCATTTTTCAGCAATTAGACATCGCAGATCAAGTCCCGAACCTCGCAAATCTCACCTTCCCGCAACAATTCCTCGCCGCACGGCCAATTTCCGCAAGGTTCACAGTTTCAGCCCGGAAAACACAGATTTCAGCATCTGCGTTTTCAGCGTGTCGTCGTCGCATCGTCGTCATCGACATCGTCACCGACATAGAGTCAGAATACAGCAGATAAAAGATTAGCAGATTTCAGCCCATAGCGTTTTTGGACAGCAGTAGAAAGATTGCAGATTTCAGCCCTTAGGTCGACTTCGTCATCACCGTCGTCATCGTCGACATAGCCTAGACTTGCATCAGTCTCATGCATTCCATTTGTACCAGATTGTGCAATCATAAGTAGACCACTCTCGCCGACGAGAGTGGGGCCTTCGGAGGAGGGTTTTACAACGTCTCTGGTGTCGTATCTCTCTTCTTTCTCTATCTCTCAATCTCATACACTTGCATGCACAGTATCCATTCACTTTGTTCGTGATCATAGTAATCTCTTATTAAGAACGGAAGGCTCTCCCTTCCATAAGAACAAAAGGAACCTTGAGCACAGTTTGGAGCACTCATCTTGAGCAAAGCACAAACATTCATTCCGTTGCCCGTAACAGCAGTTGCTTAGTATGCCAGAAGGTCAAGTTTGACAGGCATAAGGCATAGGGATTGTTACAGCCTTTACCCATACCCACCCGCCCCTGGGAAAGTATTGCAATGGATTTCATTTTTGATCTCCCGAGAACACAAAGTGGTCACGATGGTATCTGGATTGTTATTGACAGATTTAGGAAACATGCTCATTTCATTCCAGTGAAGAAAATAGTCAAGCCGGATCGCTTAGCGAACTGTTTGTGGCCCAGATCTTCAGATTACATGGCATGCCTAAGATGATTGTCTCCGACAGAGACCCCAGATTTACGAGTTTGTTTTGGAAGGCAATTTGGGAAAACATTGGCACGCGGTTGCACTTCTCGTCATCGTTCCACCCGCAGACTAATGGGCAATCTGAGATTGCAAATTCAATGGTTCTAGATTTATTGAAGTGTTATATCTCTGATCAGAAGACTCAATGGGAAAAGTACCTACCTTTGGTGGAATTTGCCTACAATAACCCGATACACTCTTCGACGGGGAAGGCGCCATTTGAGATTGTTGAAGGTGCTACGAAGGTTCCACCCTTCCTAAGCATGAAAGATAAGATTTTTGAAGCGGATGAATATACGCGAGACTTAGATACGGCTTTTGCCAAGGTTTGCGAGACTTTGCATGGGAAAGTATTGCAATGGATTTCATTTTTGATCTCCCGAGAACACAAAGTGGTCACGATGGTATCTGGACTGTTATTGACAGATTTAGGAAACATGCTCATTTCATTCCAGTGAAGAAAATAGTCAAGCCGGATCACTAGCCGGATCACTTAGCGAGACTGTTTGTGGCCCAGATCTTCAGATTACATGGCATGCCTAAGATGATTGTCTCCGACAGAGACCCCAGATTTACGAGTTTGTTTTGGAAGGCAATTTGGGAAAACATTGGCACGCGGTTGCACTTCTCGTCATCGTTCCACCCGCAGACTACTGGGCAATCTGAGATTGCAAATTCAGTGGTTCTAGATTTATTGAAGTGTTATATCTCAGATCAGAAGACTCAATGGGAAAAGTACCTACCTTTGGTGGAATTTGCCTACAATAACACGATACACTCTTCGACGGGGAAGGCGCCATTTGAGATTGTTGAAGGTGCTACGAAGGTTCCACCCTTTCTAAGCATGAAAGATAAGATTTTTGAAGCGGATGAATATACGCGAGACTTAGATACGGCTTTTGCCAAGGTTTGCGAGACTTTGCAGAAGTCTCAAGAACGACAGAAAAAGGCAGCGGATCGCCATCGTCGCGACTTGAAATTGAAGGAGGATGAGTCGGTGCTCTTACGTTTTGAGAAGGCATGCCTGAGAAAGAAAAGGGAAAGGAGAGGCTTTTTCCAAAGCTTAGTATGCGATACTACGGACCTTTCCAGATTACTGAAAAGATAAATGATGTCTCCTTCCGACTGAAACTGCCTGATACTTGGAGGATTCACAATGCATTTCATGTGAGTCTCTTGAAACCTTTTAAAGGTGATGTGCCTGATGATAGGGAGCCTGATGAGCAACCCGAAGTGGAAGAAAACGAGATCCTTCTTCCTGAACAGATTTTGGCACATAAGAATACGAAGAAAGGTAAAGTCCGAAGGCGGTTCTTGGTTAAGTTCAAGAACTATTCTGCATTTGATGTGAAATGGATGGAGGAGGACCTAGCAGATACTCCTCGGATTGTGAAACTTTACCTCGATGCTTTTCGTTTAGCATAGTCTACTCCAAATGGAACCCAAAATTAAGCTTGGCCGGAGATCTGGTGCAGTGGGATGCACAAGAGGGGAGTTACTCCGCTCCTTTGTCAACAGATGCCTTGATTTAGATACTAGAGTCACTGATGTCTCTTTAAGCTTCAGGGATACTGAAAGCTAACAGTATTCTGCTATATGACTTTATGAAATGGAATTCCCTATTATGATACTGATTTTGTTCTTGACTTCTCTTAAGTGTAGGAACTGATAGACGAAATGACTGCAGTATTTTGGTCTGATTGATCTCGAATAGACATGGTTGCAATAGGGGTTAGTCAATCGGACATCGATGAGGTCACGATTGGATCTAGATGCGATTGCTAGCTACATTGCCGATAAATCATGGTCTAAGATCCGAATAAATGTTAAATGTCAAGTGATGTCGTGTGATGTGACTATCGATTGGTGCATGTGCTAGATGTGTGTTCCTAGTACGTAGGTACTAACAGTCAGTGTCTGCTAAGACGGTTTATGGCCTCAGTCTGTTTTGCAGGCGTAATAGAGGCGATTACAATACTTTCAAGAGGGGGGTATGTCACAAAGTAATGACGTGGCTATTGAGAGCGGAAACCCTAATTCCTGCAAACCCTAATTTCTGCCAGAAACCCTAAGTTCTGGAAACCTAACCCTAACTGCTGGCTGAAACCCTAATGTGGCTGAAAACCCTAAAACAGGCGGCTGAAATGCCACGTGGCAAGCAGTATAGATTCCGGAAATTGCAGCGGGATTCACGGTGCAAAAAAGGCCAGCAAGCGACGCAAATTGGGCTGCTTTTCTCTACACATGGGCAAGGGGAGAGAGAAAAATTGATTTGCTTTATTTTTCTGAGAAAGAGAGAGAATTTTTGCTTTTGTTTTGAAAGCTTTTGGGGCTCTGCTTTTGGGCATCCCTTGTAATCTTTAAATATGTGGTTTTAGGGCTCACTCTGCAGAGCATCTGGACGCAAAGTCTGAGAGTGAAACCCTAACCGCTCTCTTGTACTTTGACATTGATTAATACATAAAGAAATACCGAAAGGGGCACCAGTCTTTGGGGCCAATATCTCTAGGCACGGAACTCCGCCGAGCCATTGCAAATCTATTGTGATCTGTGAATTGTGTTGAAGTGGTTATTTGGTGCTGTCGTGATTGATTCTTGACTTGGAGTGTCCAAGTCTGTTTCAGTACGGAAGTTCCATAAAAAGCCCTGACATGCTATACGGATTTTCAAAAATTACGCTGCTGCTTTTTGGCTGACTGAATTAGCGCTGGCAAGCTTTTGGGACAGTTTGCTTTATTTTTGAAAGCTTTTGAGTTTAACTTTTGGGGGTCTACTTTTGGGCATCCCTTGTAAGAAAAAATAAGCCTCGAAGGGGCTTACTTCTCTGGGCATCTGTACGCAGAGACTGAGATTGAGCACCCGCGGGCTCTTTCTACTTTGCACACAAATTAATATAAAATAAATACCGAAAGGGGCACCAGTCTTTGGGGCCAATACCTCTTGGCACGGAACTTCGACGGGCCATGTCGTCTTTTGTGAACTATTTGAAGTGAATCTATGTTGTGTCACGATAGAATCTTGACTTGGGGTGTCCAAGTTTTGTTACGGTGGTATCATAGCGTGGCCGATTTCTCTTCTACCGGGAAATCCGATCCTTTTCTTGCGACACTTATGGATTCCAACAAGAATCAGTCGACTTCTGCTGCATCTGTTGATGCGGGAGGAGATCATATGGGCCACTTCGGCCTACTCAGTACGAACTTCAAGAGATGAAATATCGACAGCAGTTTGAGGAGTGCACAAAGAGGATGAATAAATTTTCAAAAGACCCTCTGTTTGCAAATTTTTATCTCAACAATCAATCGTAGAAGTGCACACTCAGTGGCAAAAAGCCACCGAACCACCCATCAAACCGGCAATCAAGAAACCTCCTTCTCCAAGGATGTTTACGGAACAAGAATTAAGAGGTGGTTCAGGCTCGAATTATTCGGCTGTTGGACACGAACAATCAATCCAAAAAGCAAGTGAAAAAGCGCAAGAAGGGGACTGACTACCCTGGTTATTTGGGCCGTCAATCTTCTTTTGCATCTGCAAGAAAGCAGAAGAAGCGTGTACGCTTTGAGGGACTGAAGGACTACCCAGTTCTTCTTCTGACAGTTCTTCTAGCTCTTCTGACTGGAGCGAGCGGAAAGGGCAAGAAAAAGGCAAAGAAACCCAGCCGCAGTTTCTGACAGTTCGGGCTCCGATGACCATATGTTTTATGCAAAGAAGAAGCATTTTTACAGAGCCAATCAATATGACTTCCTCGAAGACAAAAGCAAGAAAGAAAAAGAATTCAAAGAAGGTGGACAATCGATTAAATTTGAATCCTTTTCTGGGTTCCGAGATGCTATGAGGGCTTTGGCCTTCATCCAGCAGTTTGACATAGCCTTCTCTAGAGGGCATTACTCAGAGCACTCCAAGATTAGGAGGGTTGCATCTTTTCTTAAAGGCAATGCTCAAACATGGTGGTCCACTCTTCTTCTGAGGAAGGAAGCTCCCGTCAAGTGGTTGAAATTCAGAAGGCTCTTTATTTCTTTTTGGTTGACCCGGGAATACGAACGGGATATACGAACCGCTTGGAACCATCTTCGGATGACGATGGGAGATTCTTTGGGACGCTTATTGCGAGAGATTTTGGGACTCTTTTCTACCAACCTCTTCATTTAAGGAGGTCTCTTTTAAGGAACAGATTGAGCGGTTTTGCTGCGGACTCCCTACAGAGATCCAAGACTACTACCTTGAAGAAAAGTCAAATTCTATTCAAGAATTGATGGATCATGGGAAACGGGGTTTCTCGATACATTCGGGCAATTTGACTTACCCCACTGATGAGATCTTGGCTCAAAGAACCTGACAGACCTCCAACAATGAAAGTAGAAAGAAAAAGAGTTCCCAAGAAGAGAAGGATAAGGATACACGACCCCAGCTCACTCTTCGAGAGAGGGCCAATTATATCAGAGAGGGGAAGTGTTTTGGTTGCGCGGAACATGGGCACATCTCCGCAAAGTACCCCAAAAAGGCACAGCCAGAACAGACTGAAGACAGGCCAGAGAGTTCGAGAGCAGCAGAGGAACGTGGCAGAAAAGGCAAGATGAAAGCAGGACTAGTACTAGATTGCATGGGTATGACCCAAGCCTGATTGATGAAAGTACAAAACTTTGCCGAGCTTGGGGCAAAGTGAAAGATCAAGAAGCCCTGATTTTCTTCGATGGAGGAGCCAAGGCCAACTTCATTTCACCTGAATTGGCAGCGCGGCTCAAGATTACACCCGACAGGATGGGACCACCAACAAAGGCAGTTCTAGCAGCACCCGAACGAGACATGCCATTACACCTGTCCTTGGCAAATGTCGGTTGGATTGTCAGGGTATTTAGGGCACGAGGACTTTTACATAATGCCCTTGGAAGGTTGTGACGTCCTCCTAGGAGTCCCTTGGTACCATAAGAACAATACTGTGGTCGATTATCGGACAAAGAAAGCAACTTTGACTAATGAAAAGGGCCGAAAAATTGTACTTGATGTAAAATTGAAGGGCGAGTCCGTCCCTATTGTATCGGCTTCGGCCATTTCCAAATTAATAAAATCCAGTCTCTTTGTTTACTCGATCTACTTGAAAGAGTAAAATGATGAACATAGAACGAACATGTCTGAACTTGATAGAGAATGCCAAGATTTTCTCCACACTCGTGCCGATTGCTTCTCTGAGGGCCTGTCAGGCGAGTTGCCCCCATCTCGTCCTGAGGATCACACCATTGATCTGATTCCTGGAAGCACACCACCGAAAAGGCCACCTTACCATGTTAGCCGAGCCCAGAATGAAGAGATCATGAACCAAGTGAAAGACCTTTTGGAAAAGGGTCTTATCCAGCCGAGTAAGTGGAGTAACTACCTAGTTACTTACTTATCGAGCCGAACATTTCCTGAGGATATGAGTAAATGTCAAAGAGTAATTGAAACAGAAGCAAGAGACTATGCTCTTATTGGAAACCAATTGTATCGGAGAGGTAAGGATCAACATCTGCGTCTCTGTGCAAATGAAGACGAATATATTTCCATTATAGAACAAGCACATGCTGGATTAGCTGGAGTTCACTTTTCTAGTGAGACCACCACAAGAGCACTTAATGGCAGGCATATAGTGGCCTACACTTTTTGCAGATGCCAAGGAGTATGTTCGAAGGTGTCATGCATGTCAACGAGAAAAAATGCCAACCTGTGTAGATAGCATGCCCTTAAGACCAATGATGGGGGCTAGAGCTTTCGCAAAATGGGGTATAGATTTTGTTGGGCCAATACAGTCACCTGCCTATAAAACCCAAGCTCAATATATCATTGTAGCTACGGACTATTTGACCAAGTGGGCCGAGGCTAAAGCAACTCAAAAGAATGATGCCACTACTGCTCTCCGGTGTTGGTATTAAAGAAAAACGCATCTTGGAGAATGTGCATTGATGGTACCGAGCTCTCAATAAAATCACCATCAAGAACAGATTTCCAATTCCAAGGATCGATGATATTCTTGACAGACTTCAGGGATCCTCTTGTTTCAGCAGGATTGATTTGAAAAGCGGATATCGTCACATCTGAATCGCACCAGGAGATGTCTACCAAACAGCCTTTCGGACAAGTTTCGGTTTGTATGATTTTTTGGTGATGCCTTTTGGCCTTACCGATGCTCTAGCTCAACCGAATGATGGATAGGATTTTTAGAGAGTATAGATCATTTGTCGGCACTTTCTTTGTTGACATTATAGTCTTCTCCAAGGATGAAGCTGAACATAGACACCATCTGCTACAGGTCTTTCAAGCATTGCAAGACCACAAGTTAGTTATCAATGCCAAAAAGAGTGATTTTTTCTTGCCGGAGATACACTTTTTGGGAGACATCGTCTCGGCAGCAGGAGTACAGATGGACCCGGCCAAGATTGACACTATACGTGATTGGCCCGATTTGAAGAACGTTCATGAAGTTAGAAGCTTCTTGGGCTTGTGTTCTTACTACCGACGGTTCATTTGAAAGTTTGCAAAGGTAGCTTCCCCTTTGCACATATTGACACAAAAAGGAGTCCCATTATCCTGGAGACCAACAGAGGTGACTGCCTTTCAGACACTCAAAGAGAAATTGACTATTCGACCAGTGTTGACTTTGCCGGATTTGCAAAAGTCATTTGAAGTATATTGTGATGCTTGTGGTCGTAGTCTAGGAGCGGTCTTAATGCAAGAAGGCCATGTGATTGCCTATGAAAGCCGATTGTTTTCAAGGCCAAAATTCATAGCACAGATTTATGAGAAAGAGCTTTTGGCAGTGATCCATGCTCTTACTCAGTGGCGACATTACCTACTTGGAGCCAACTTCACAGTCTTCACTAAACATCAGAGTTTACGCTAGTTCTTGTCATAGAAGCAGCTTTCGAAAAAGAAAATGCGGTGGGCTAACATCTTGTTACAATTTCACTTCCAAATTGTCCATGTTTAGGGACAGAAGAACTTGGTGGCAGATGCTTTGTCTCGGAAGCCGCTAGTCTTGGCTATTTCCGCGATTCATCATAGAAGCTTCGAGGACATGGTTGCTTAGTATGCCACAGATCCGGATTTTTCCGATGTATTCACTCGAATACAGAATGGGGAGGTAGTAGCGGGATATTCCATACGGGATGGCTACTTGATGAAGAAAACAATGTTGTGCGTCACACAGTCGTTGAGGGAAAAGGTTCTAACTGAGTGCCATTGTCCACCTTTTAAGTGTCACCGCGGCATCGAGACCACCTTGAAAGGTGTGGAGCGCTACTTCTTTTGGCCGAGACTCAAGAAGGATGTGGACCACTTTGTACTCAGATGTTTAGTATGCCAGAAAGTCAAGTTTGACAGGCATAAGGCACAAGGATTGTTACAGCCTGATAGCTCGCTGCTGCCCTCGCCCTTCTCCCCTGCGGCCATCGCTCTTCCCCCCCCCCCCCCCCCCCCCCCCCCTTCCTCGCCATGCCTGCCCTGCCCGCCCGCTGACTGCATTCAGCACCAGTGTGCAGCCCGCCTCCCTCGCGCTGCCTGCCCTGCCCTATCCTGCCTGCCCGCTGCCTGCAATCAGCCACAGCGCGCAGCCAGCCCTCAGCATATCCTCCCCAGCCCGCCACGTCTCAGCCCCCCTCCCGCCGCACCTCAGCCCGCCCGATCCAGCCTTGCACTCCCGCTTTTTCCGCACCGCAACCCCCCCCCCCCCCCTAAAAGGGTCTGGCTCGGCTGAATTCGTCAGCATTTTTGTCGTGCTCGGCCAGCAGAGGACCACCTCTCGTCATCGACATTTCGCCCTTTCTTCACGGCAGTAGACACTGATGGAGGCTCATGCTCCACCTCAGAGGGACTCTCAAGAACCCCCCTCGCCCGACCCCGCAGAGCCCACCATCTGACTTGCTCTCTCGCCGACACAGCAAGCGAACCTCGCAGCAAAGGTGGAACGCCTGCAGGCGACTTTCGTCATCTACAAGATTCTCGGCACCAGATCGAGCAAAGGAGAGGTGCGCGATCTTCTCCACGCCCGCCTTCTCGCCGAGGTGGGCACGATCTTAAATGTTCAGTTCCTCGGACGAGGCTACTATCAAATAGAGTTCGAGACCTCCGAGATGGAGTCCAAGGTCATCGCGATGAGTCCCTTGGCCATCAGAGCAGTTCGAGCCCACTTTCGACAGTGGAGGCATGATCGAGCTACAGATGTTCTCGTAGCGGAGGCAGACCTTCCCATCCCCGTCTGCTTTCCCGGTTTGAGGAGGGAGTACCCTGCCACTCTTGTCCAGGATAGGCTTAGAGATTGGGACTGTCTTGGAGACACCTTGCACGGCATCCTCTGTAGCTGCCAAGGTGGCCGGCATCCCCACAGTAGGTGTTCTGGTTCGGAACACCCACTCTCCCGAAGGTCATCCTACTACCTAGGGTGAGTTGGGGTTGGTTCCATCAAGGCGTGGAGTATTCGGGCCTCCCGAATCAATGTTCCATTTGCAGACAGATGGGCCATTTGGCAAAGACCTATCCTCGTAGGAGACCTCGACCCACAGCGCAAGCGCAGCCTACCAAGTCTGAGCATGCCCAGAAGCCAGACACACAGGATGCACAGGATGGTACCTCAACTGAGACCAGCGATGAGACAGCTGACGGTTGGCAGCAGATTCTTGGCTGCCGCCAACATGGGAGGGCTCGCCCCATTGCTCCCCCAAGTGGCCGACCTTCTACAGCTCAGCAGCACTCGCTCTTCCAACAGGGAACCATTTTGACCCCCTTCAGCAGGACCCGGCTCAGGAGGTCCTGTCCACTTCAGTTCCTCCATCTCCACCTCCTCCTCCCTCAGACGCTGCCGCTCCGCCTCACCCTCCCCCACTTCCACCTCCGCCTCCCGTCCCCCCTTTCTCCCCGGTGGGGCCCACAGCCTCATCTCCCGCTCCCTCCACCACTCCTGCTCAGATGCAGGGGACTGGACACGCGTCTGCCGCGCGAGGCGATCTCTTGGTAGTGCTTTCGCTATGAGCCGTGTGGCTCGAGAGGGACAGCCCCACTTGAGACCGCCTTTTTTGGTGCAGGCTTCTCCTTTTGCAGTAGTCCCAAGAGGTTTGACTAGCTTTGACATTCGCAGACGCTGGGACTTCTTCGACTACAATTTCACTCGGTTTCTGGGTGACTTCTCCTGACCTGGAGGAGGCTTTCTTTTGAGTCCATGTCCTCTTTCTTGCAGCTAGAGGCATTGAGTCTTTGGACACAGTGGTGGGTTGCTCCTTCCCGTTGTGCGATAGGGATCACACAGAGTGGACTCGGCACACAATTCTTGACTAGCTCCAGACTCAGGCTACTGAGTTCTCACACCACACAGGGGACTTGGGGTGAAAAATCTAGTGCAATACTTTGGCCTCTGGCCAAGTTCAGCGTGACGCCTCCGGATGCAGTGGGTTGCAGGCACATTGTGGTGCATTTGTTTGCTGACACTTAGAGCCCTCCTTGTTATGTATGTGTACATGAGGATTCTTGGACAGAGGATGTAGCCCTTTGGGCTGCAAGATCGGCTTGGGCCTGGGTGGGACAGTCACTTCTTTCGCGCTTGTCTAGAGTCATTTGGATGCGCCAAACCGGCCTCAAAGATAGCGAGGTTGGTTGATGTGGCAGCAGCTCTTTTCTCCCACTGACTCCATGAGGATCATCTCATGGAATGTGCAATGATTAGGAGAGCCCCAGTTTCAGCGTCAGCGGGGTCGGCTGCGTCAGGAGCTTCAGAGATGCCTGGTGGGTGGTGAGAATGACATTCTTATGCTACAGGAGCATCATCTTTGTGAGAATTGCATTAGACGGTGTGTCAGATTTTGCGTTGTCGCTATGAGACGTTTTGGTCCACTGCATTTGGACCTGGAGGCATCCAGGGTGGGGTATGTATGACTATTGCGGATTCTTTGCGCAGGCCATTGTGGGTAGAGGGATTATTGTGCCAGGCAGGGCTCAGTGGATTACTATGCAGATTCAGGGTTGCCTCATGGGCTTCCTGAACATCTGGCACCCAATGTGGCGAGTGCACGTGCAGAGTTTTGGTCCCATATTGTAGAGTCTCTGCCGTAGGCAGAGCAATGGTGCATTGAGGGTAACTTCAACATGTTGGACCCCTCTGACAGGATTGGAGATAGCCATACGACTGTGCATGGAGTTGAGTTGGCAGCTTGGGAGAGGGTATCTATGACTATGCGGGTTTTTGATGTGTGGCAGCACTCTAGCTATGTAAGGCCTCCAGACAGCCTGGCCTTCTCTCGTAGAACCGCAGAGTGGGAGGAGTGAATCTATCTCGGATAGATCGCTTCTACACTAGTGACCATTTTTGTGACTTGGGTGGGTCAGTTTGCATTCTAGCTGGGAGATCTTTTTCGGACCATGCACCAGTGATCCTCACAATGACAGATAAACAGAGGAGGGGGAGCACGATGCTTCGCATCTCTGAGAGGGTCTTGTTGGACTTTGCGCTCAGAGAGCGAGTGGTGGCTCTTTGGACAAAGGGCTTAGACTTGCAGGACTCTCCTGCTGACAGAGTGGCCTCGACTTGCTCAGCTTAGTCGGCTATTTCTTCAGGAGTCTACGGCCCGCCCGGCTGCAGTGAGAGAGGAGGAGCAGCGTCTCCGACGGGGCGTTGCTTCCTTGCAGAGGATGCAGGAGCAACATCCAGACAGTCCTTGGCTGGAGGAGCAGTTACAGCAGGCTCGCCAGGAGCTTGCCAGCAGTGAGAGGAGAGGCGCCAGGAGCTTGCTTTTCATCGACAGGCATCTCAGTGGACTCAGGTCAGTGACAGAGTGACGGGCTTTCTTTGAGACAGTGGGGCCCCAACATGCGCATGCCAGGGTTAGCCAATTGAGGAGGCCTGACGAGTCAGTTGCTTCAGAGCCAAAGGACATGCATGCATTTGCCACCGACTCTTACCGTGACCTGCTGTCAGTAGTGACTCGATCAGAGAGTCAGGATGCATGCAGAGAGCAGGTGTGGGCACAGATGCCTTGTCTTGTGACTGAGGAGATGCGTCAGAGGCTTGAGCTGCCTCTTCAGTTAGAGGAGCTCCACGTGGCCCTCGGAGCACTTCCCCGTGGTAGTTGTCCGAGTGAGGATGAATTGACTCCCAGCTTCTTCTTAGAGTACTGGGACTTGCTTGGCTCAGATTTTTGCAGCGCTTTTCAGTACATTCTACACACAGGAGAGATGCTTGACAACATGAGTGAGGGCCTGATCTACATCATTCCCAAGGAGGGTGGCTCCTTGGATGAGATTCGACAGTGGCGGCCCATCACCATCCTCAACTTAGCCTACAAAATTCTCGCTAGGGCTCTGAGTTTGAGGATTCAGCCACTTCTAGAGAGCGTCATACATGGGACACAAACAGGTTTTGTCAAGGAGCATAGTATCCTTGACAACATCTTCACTTTCTGGGAGGCATCTGCCCTCGCACACCTCCGTGGTGAGGCTCTGGTGATACATCATATTTCTTCTCGATTTTGAGAAGGCCTACGATAGAGTTGACTGGGACTTTTTGGAGGGCACTCTACGCAGGATGGGCTTCTCAGATGCATGGATCAGAGGTGTGTCAGCTCTTTACAGACGGGCACACAGTCAGGTACCTTTGGCAGGTGGTAGAGGAGATCGTTTCACACATTTGGTTAGACAGGGCTGATCTCTTGCCCCCTTCTTCTTTCTGTTCTATGCTGAGGCGATAAGCACGTTTTTGGTTTCACAGCAGGTTGGTCTATGTGGCTTAGCGCTCCCTATTCGGGGAGATGAGCTACTCGATGCTGAGTTTGCAGACAACTCAGCCTTGTACTTGGAGGGCTAGGAGGGCAACCTTCACAGGTGTGAGCAGGCTCTTGAGACCCTTTGTTGTGCATCAGGCACACGGATCAACTGGAGAAAGACGGTGCCTTTCTCGGTTGGTAATGCTCCTATGCCTGATTGGCTGCCAGGTGAGGGCTTCAAATGGATTCCCCCAGGGACTGCAGTTCGATACTTGGGTTGTCAAGTTGGCTTGGACTTGTCTCGTGAGCAGCAAATTGCTCCCCTCCTCCTATCCATCAGGAGGAAGTTGTTACATTGGAGTTCCGCACGACTTTCTCTGGCAGGTAGAGTTGTAGTGGCCAACCAGGTGTTGTTGGCTACTATGTGGTACATCACTTCTTGTTGGATCTTTTCGAGTTCCTACATCAGCCAGGTAGAGAGGCTGATCAGGAACTTCCTTTGGTCAGGGCGTGACACTCAAATAGCCCAGGCCAAAGTAGCCTGGCAAGTCATTACTCTTTCTTGTTCTCAAGGAGGGTTGGGGATCATAGACCCAGCACAGCAGAGTAGAGCCCTTCTTGGGAAGTTTGTTGTCAGAGGATTACTTCTAGGGGAGGAGCCCTGGAAGGAGTTTTTGCTGCAGCGGCTTAGCGCTAGAGTACCTCACGCTGGAGGCCCTAGGCGACCTTTGACCAGATGGATTTTCACAAAGATGCGCAGAGTTGGCCTGAGCACGAGACTGGAGGACCATTTCGCTGTGAGTTTGCTCCATTCCTGGGAGCAGCTGCAAAGAGGCCTGGAGCAGCATCAACCTACTTGCATGGAGGAGCGCTTGAGATAGTCCCTAGTTTGGAACCCCATGGTTAGCACTCAGAGAGGCCACTTGGTTGGTAGTAGGCTTCATGTTTCGGGAGTCCCATGTGAGAGGGTCCAGCACGCACTTTGGGTGATTGGCTACAGTTTTCAGGTTTGTCAGAGGAGCTTCAGAGCATCCAGCTTCAAGGCATGAGAGGGGTGTAGAGCATGTGTCAGGACATCACAAAGGCAGTACCTGCTGAGTGGCTCACATCTCTTGAGTCAGCAGCACCCAGATGGATGGGGGCCTTCATGCAACTGGAGGTTCTCATCGCAATTCCGGCTTGCTCAAAGACTGTACCCTCCTTGTCTTTCGAGCTACACGGTGAGGGTCGCTTACACCGAGTTTCAGTAGAGGCCCCACAGGCGGCAGAGTGTTGTTTTCAAAGGATCCGAGTTGTGGGCATCTTTGGGAGGACTTGTGTCATAGATCTCGACCTTGCAGCTCTTGAGACTGGCCACCGGAGGCTGTGGGCTTGGGAGTGATGTCCATTGGCGCGAGTGCAGTGGGATCCTAGAGAGTGGTTTGGGGGGACCCTCTTGTCAGCTTTTGTGGGACTCCAGACAGCCGCGGCGAGTCACTTTGTTCCAGTGTCTGGTTGCACATCGAGCTACAGCGGTTGGGAGTTGGCTAGTACATAGTGGTCTCTCCACAGCATGCGCAGCTTGTGACCATCCTGTGGAGAGTCAGCGCCATTGTCTTTGAGACTGTCCTTTGGCACAGCAAGTTTGGCTTCATGTCCTTCGGCTGATGCCAGCTCTTTCCACGGCACGGCAGTACACTTGGGGGGCAGCTGCTTGGTCCACTCTCACGGGCCCGGCACTTCAGTTTGAGCTATCCTCCACCAACAGGATGATAGTGATGCAGGGGGATCGATTTACAATCCAGCCTGCTCCTTCCGCATCTTTGAGGCTCGCCCTATACCACCAGCAGAGACTGTCCGAGAGACTCCAGGGCAACTCCGACCGCATGCGGGGGCGTAGAGAAGCTTTCCTTCGACTCTGGCGCCCTTGGCCTTTCTTCACCATGGTCTGGGGTGTGTTGAGATGACACTACCGCCCACCTGTGTGGCTTTTCCCTCCTCCCATCTCTTGATTTAGCCTCATTGTACATATGTTATTTTTCATTCGGAGAGTCTCCCCCTTATGTTTGTTGTAGCCCTCTCTAGCAGAGGTGGTTGTAGCCCCATGGGCAGTTTCAGTAACTAATAGAATGATCTTTTTCTCACAAAAAAAAAGGATTGTTACAGCCTTTACCCATTCCCACCCGCCCCTGGGAAAGTATTGCTATGGATTTCATTTTTTATCTCCCGAAGACACAGAGTGCGCATCATAATGGCATTTGGACTGTCATCGACGGATTTAGCAAGCAAGCTCACTTCATTACAGTGAAGAAAACAGTCAAGCCAGATCATTTAGCGAGACAGTTCATTGCACAGATATTCAGACTACATGGCATGCATGAAACAATAGTCTCCGACAGAGATCCCCACTTCACGAGTTTGTTTTGGAAGGCTATTTGGAAGAACATTGGCACACGGTTGCAGTTCTCATCATCATTCCACCCGCAGATAGATGGGCAATCTGAGATTGCAAATTCAGTTGTTTTGGATTTATTTAAGTCTTACATCTCTAATCAGAAGACACAATGGGAGAAATAATTGCCTTTGGTGGAATTTGCCTACAACAACAAGGTTCACTCTTAGACGGGAAAGGTGCCATTTGAGATCATTGAAGGTGCTCCAAAGGTTCCACCCTTCCTAAGCACTAAAGATAAGATTTTTGAAGCCGACCAGTACATGAGGGACTTCGACACTGCTTTTGCCAAGGTCTAGGAGGCTTTAGCGAAATCTCAGGAACAACACAAGAAGGTAGCAGATTGACACCGTCGCGATTTGAAATTAAAGGAAGACGATTGGGTGCTCTTACGTTTTGAGAAGGCACGCCTAGGAAAGAAAAAGAGAAAGGAGTGGTTTTTTCCAAAGCTTAGCATGAGATATTATGGCCCTTTCAAGATAAAAGAAAAGATAAATGATGTCTCCTTTAGGCTGAAGCTACCCAATACTTGAAAGATTCACAATGCATTTCATGTGAGTCTATTGAAGTCTTTTAAAGGCGATGTGTCCGATGATGGGGAGCCAGATGAGCAACCCGAAGTGGAGGAAAGCAAGGAGATACTCGTTCCAGAACAGATTTTGGCACACAAGAACAGAAAGATAAAAGGTAAAGTGATTAGGCGGTTTTTGGTTAAATTCAAGAACTATCCTAGTGAAGCGAAGTGGATGGAGGAGGAGGACCTAGCAGATACTTCTCAAATTTTGGAACTTTACCTTCAAGCATTCAGTTTAGCATAGTCTACTTCGATAGAACCCCGACTTCAGCGAGGCTGAATCTAGTGCAGCGGGTTTACACAAGAGGGGAGTCACTCCTCTTCTTTGTCAACAGATTACCCCGATTTTGAATAGAGTCATTGATGTCTCCTTTGGGTTTCAGGGATACTAAAGGGCCGAGTAGTATTCTGCTATATGATTTTAAAACTGGAATTTCCGAAAATGAAAATGATTCATTTGTACTTGACTTGTTTGAGTGCAGGAACTGAAAGACAAAATGATTGCAGCATTTCGGTCTCATAAATCTCTATAGACATGATTGCAATGGATTAGTTAATCGGGCATCTGTGAGGTCCGGAATGGATCTAGATGCGATTACTAAATACGTTTCCAATTGGGCATGGTCTAAGATTTGGAATGACTTTGTCTGATTTGTCATGTGATGTCCTGTGATGTGACTGTCGTTTTGTACAAGTGCTAAATGTATCTTGACTTTTGCATCGGTACTAACAATCAATGTCTACTAAGATAGTTTATGGCCTATGTCTGTTTTGCACGCGTAATCGAGGGCGATTACAATTCTTTCAAGAGGGGGATATGTCACAAACTGGTGACGTGGCAGGTCCTCGGACACACTCACACACCCTGGCGGCAGAAATGCCACATGGCAGTAGTGTACAGACCCGTAAATTCCGCTGACAGGCTGACGTGGCAATGTATGGACGTTCCGTAAAAAGCACTGACATGCCGTACTGATTTCCAGAAATTACACTGCTCTTTTTGGTTGGCTGAATTAGCACTCGCAAGCTTACAGTTTGCTTTATTTTTGAAAGCTTTTGAGTTTAACTTTTGGGGCTCTACTTTTGGGCATCCCTTGTAAGACTAAATAAGCCTCAGAGGGGCTCACTTCTTGGGGCATCTGGACGCAGAGACTGAGAGTGAGCACCCGTAGGCTCCTTGTACTTTGCACACAGATTAATATAAAAATAAATACCGAAAGGGGTGTCAGTCTTTGGGGCCAATACCTCTTGGCACGGAACTACGCCGGGCCGTGTCGTCTTTTGTGAACTATTTGAAGTGAATCTCTGTTGTGTCACACTAGAATCTTGACTTGGGGTGTCCAAGTTTTGTTACACATTCACTATCCTCTATAAAACCCATCTTTCTCATCTCATTTTGTAAATTATATACATGTTGACATTCAGTTCTCTTCATACCTTCAAGCTTCATGAAACATACCATCCCATGCTCTGTTAGCCCTTGAAAATGTGTAGAGAAAGATTCTCCATTTGGGTCAGGCGAGAACCTTTTTTCTTTTGTACCATTACAATACCGCTTCACAATGGTACATGGCCAAAACCCGTGATCTCCATGTAGTCCTTGAACTCTTTGTTTGCCTTTGGTAGAGGATACTCCCAAAGACCATCATGGTTCCTCTCATGATTCACACATACTATCAAGAATTGAACAGCTCGCTTTCTATCTCTCCTCTTTATCCCGACATAACAAAACCATCATCCAAGACCTTTGTTTCCATGCGAATAGTGTGATGTATGGCTGCCCAAGGAGCACGAAGAAGTTTTGCTCATCTTTGACATTGCCAATGGTCACCTTCACATTTGGAAACGCCCCATAGAGATCTCCTAATAAGTTGTTGGCAGCTCTAATCATCCAACCATGGTTGGTGTCTATCGACCGCTTGCCTTCATGTAAAGACTCTTGGACATAAGATTAATTTCGGAGCCATGATCTATCAATGCAACATATGGCTCCTCAAAATGACCCACCTTGACCAAAGTTTCCGTTGTAGCTCTTGCCTAGTGACTCCTAGAGTAGTGGCATTTATGTGAGGCTTCATCTTCATCATCGTCATCCACAAATCTAGCAAGTATATCTCTTCTAAAAGACTGATAGTATCCTACCACGCTGTCATTACATTCCCTTTCTTAAGGTGTAATGTGCAGTGGAAGTGATGATGGTGAATGCTCAGGATGAGAGCTCAGTGTGTACTCAAGGTTCTTTAAATCCTTTTACAATGCAAGAGTCAAAAGGCGCCCAATTATTCTCAAATTAAACAGCAAAGGGTACCAAGTCCTAGAGCACCAAGGATGTCAATCCTTTCTTACAACAGCAAATGCTGCAGCAGGAACAGCAGTTCCTACAACAACAGATAGCCATGAATATGCCCAATCATTCTGAACACATAAGAAGAATTCCCCTTTTACTGACATTGCAGGAAGGCGAAGTCCATGGATGGATCACTAAGGTTATGGGGTGGCTTTTGGAGCCTCTGTGCCTGGATATATAGGAGGCATGTATGGCATGATGTTTGGCATCCAGGGGTATCCCCGGGGGCCACAATATAGAGGTATGTATGGAGGGATGGTGCCACCTTTTGGTACCACTTTTGGTGGAAACACGTAACCTCTAATAAACTCGAATAAATACATGTCAATGTTTTTAAAAACACTACCACACATCTCAATCTGAATTTCATGACTAAATGTGATAAAAAACTAAGCATTATTTACTTAATATTATGTCTCCGAAAACCCTAGATAATGTGCAAGAAGGACAATTACTTTATACAAAGGCACCTACCCTTGATGTGCAAGGTTTATTCACCATGAAAAGTTGTTTTAATGAGTGTCTTCTTAAAGTAAAAAAGGAACTTTCAAGTTGTAACAAGTTTGTTGGGAGCATTGAAAGTAAAAATACGACTCCATCAAGACGAAAGGGACTTTGTAAATGACAATACATCAGTGTGCTCCAAGTAACAAATTTTACCTTGAGAGAGCTAAAGCTCTAGGAACATAAGAGCATGTGTACACAGATTGAATGTTGACCCAAAGAAGAAGTTACGACAACATTTACTGACATAAATGCAGACTATCAAGAGAAATCAGAAAACAAAGATGATAGTAGGGAAGACGTTCATGGCAACTTGGGGCTATTTTGACTTAGGATAAATCCTGGCCAACAAAAACTTTGTGACAACTAAATCAGCTCATTGCATGAATATTGATTGTGCTAACAACCTTGTCAGCAACTGGATCCAAAAAAGCTCCAAAACTGGAATGTAACCCCATCTGCAATGAAATATGCAACAAGAATAAGAAAACACGAATAGAGATTCTCTTGTTACATTGGAGAAAAGCTTTCCCTCTGAAAAACAAACTTACCTTCCTCGCAAGAAATCCATCAAGCCAATCTGTTATAGCAGCTAACAAAAAGATACAAGCTACAGCTGTCGGTGCCCATGACGCTCTTGAATAAAACGCTGCAGATGCACCCAACATGGAAAATAGATGAGTTACCACACAACGATCCAACCAACAACCAGGTAATCAACTTGAATACAAAAGGAGGCATGCTTATAAGTTATTTTCGTTGGGTTGTATTTTTTGGGCCCAAATGCCTACAAAATAGAGGCCATAGTACCATTAGTTTCAGAGTGCGACTCTCATGGTGTAAGATTGGGAGTGACACAACTTGGTGACATGGCATGCTGGCACCAAAATGGAAGAGAGAATGAAGAGCCAAGCCCAAGATACACCAAAAGTGGACCCAATCTGACAAGAGTACCATTAGTCCCATATTGTGACTCTGATTGCATAAGATTGGTGTCAAAGTTGCAGCGGAAAAGGGTGAATCGGGTATTGATCTCGTCTGCAACCGTGAGCAAACCTCCTCTTAGGATCGGGCAGCCAACGGATCTTGGATCTATTACGTTAGATCTCCTCATACACAAGCTAACTCTCTCTCTGTCTCTGGCGTTTTTCTTAAGCGATCTCTCTTCCTCTCTCTAGCGCTCCCTCTCCTCAACGTGTAGACACCCTACCTGCGGTGTTTGTGCTTGCAGATGGTTGTTGTGTCTGTATGGTGGGCGGTTCATGCTAGGTGAAGAAAAACGCTAGAGAGAGAGAGAGAGAGAGTGCACAAATGCTGGAACCTTGCACCGAACAACATGCCAAAGAGTACAAGCCGTTGAGAGAAAAGCCGAAACTACATCCATCTCAAAAACAGGTGTGGCGGAAGTGTTTATGGATTTAACTCGGAGCTAGTACTCCGCACACAAACATAAGGTTACTTTACTTCAATTGAAAGAACATAACTGAACTGAATGAAAGACAGAGACGCAAAGAGAGAGAGAGAGAGAGAGAGAGAGAGAGAGAGAGAGAGAGAAGAAAGAGAGTAGACACGGCATGTCAAGTCCCAACCACCCTCAAGGGCCCCCTTGCTTGGTTTCCATAACATGTACTTGCTTCATTTCTTGCAAAAAACTGTTGATACAATGATGCTAAATGATGAGATGCTAATGGGTACTTAATGCTACTGATGCTGGGTACTAATGAGGTACTGAAGGGTACTGCGTAAATGCTTGATACTACGAGGCTAAGGACTGGGTACTGCGGGGTACTACAGGTGCTTGGTACTGTGGGTACTTGGGTATTGAAGGTACTTGGGTGCTAAGGACACGGAGGTCCTGATGATCCCTACGTTGAGCTAGGCAGGAGCCAAGCCAAAACGCAAGGGGTGCTAGATGTTGGGGTACTACGTCGATGACGACGACGACGACAACGAGGCGTACTTGTACTGCGGTGCAGCTGAGGTACTAATGGGTACCGATCAAGGTACTTGGTACTCTGACGACGACGACGACGATGACGAGGCTGATCTGCCATCGCCGGGGACGGCGATGGGCTGAAAACTGAAAACGCTGAAGATGAAGATGGCTAAAATCTGAAAACACTGGTGGTAATGCGGCAAGGACTGCAGCCGCGACGAGGCTATGCTGAAAACGCTGAGGGCTGAAATTTGATGGCGATTATAGGGCTGAAAACGATGATGGCTGCTGGAGAAAACGTTGGCTGATGGCTGCCCAAGCATTGGTATTGCTAAGAGGCTCTTCTATTGCTCCTCCGCATTCTACTGGCGCCCAAAGGGCTTCTTTTATAGGTTCTTTAGCCATTTTCCCTACCTACTTTTAATAAATGTCATGTCAAAGTCACACTTAAGTGACTGTTCATATGTCTATATGCTTAAGTGACTTAACTATGCAAGTGAGGGTATGCAACTATGACCGACCTGGGCATGCACGTCCTGCTAGAGGCTCACAAGGGTGCCAGGCTAGGTCCTAAGCTAAGACTGAGCTAGACTGTAGCAATAGCTTGTCCACATAGCGCAAGTGAAGTGCACATGTGACACCCTGTCTGTGAGAGAAGCCTATGGCAACCAGTCGTGCCTTGTGCTTGTCCAAAGAACCATCAAATTTGTAGACCCAGTTGACATTAATCACTTTCCGCTTGGCAGGCCGCAGAACCAGCTCCCAAGTGTCATTCTTCTCGATGGAATCAAGTTCTTTTTGCATGGCCAACTTCCACTTTGATTGTGAAAGAGCCTCCTCAACTGTCAGAGGATCTATCGACATCAAAGCATAGTTCACATGTAATAAACTGGTGACGTGGCTGCCCATGTGTACACATACATTGGCATGAACAAGCCCGGGGAAAATGCAGACACGGCACCGGAATTTGTGCAGCATGCTGACGTGGCACTCCCATACAGATCCCCGCGATTTTCGGTAGAATTTCCGGCCTGCTGACGTGGCAGATCTGCGTACGAAATTTCTGGCAGCTTTTAGGCCTGCTTTGTCTACGCAATGCTTGAGAGAGAGAGGGAGCTTTACTTTTTTTTAAAGCTCTGCTTTATTTACTCAAGCAGAGCTTGTGAAATCGAGTAAAGCTCTGCTTTATTTACTCAAGAAGATCGAGTAAACAAACAGACTGGATCTCATTAATTTTGAAATGGCTGTAGCCGATACAATAGGGACAGACTCGCCCTTAAGTTTTACATCGAGTACAATAGTTCTGCCCTTCTCTGTGGTCAAAGTCGCTTTTCTCGCCCGATAGTCGACCATTGCGTTGTTCTTGTGATACCAGGGAATTCCCAAGAGGACATCACAACCTTCCAAAGGCATTATGTAGAAGTCCTCGTGCCCCAAATACCCCTGACAATGCAATCGAAGTTTGCCAATGACAGGTGTAATGGCTACGTCCCTGTCGGGTGTCGCTAGAACTGCCTCTGCTAGTGGTCCCATCCGATCGGGTGTGATCACGAGCCGCGCTGCCAATTCAATTCAGGTGAAATGTGAAATGAAGTTGGCCTTGGCTCCTCCATCAAAGAAAATTAGGGCTTCTTGGTCTTTCACTTTGCCCCAAGCTCGGCAAAGTTTTGTACTCTCATCAATCGTACTTGGGTCAGTACCCATGCAATCTGGAACCAGTCCTGCTTTCATCTTGCCTTTTCGTCCACGGTCCTCAGCTGCTCTCGAACTCTCTGACCCGTCTTCATCCTTGTCGTTCTGTTCTTTCGGTGCCTTTCTAGGGCACTTCGCGGAGATATGCTCAGTTTTCGTGCATCCGAAGCACTTCCCCTTTTTAATGTAAAGAGCTCTCTATGAAAGAGTAAGCTTGGGTCGTGCATCCTTTTCTTTCTTTTCTGGGTTACTCTTCTTCTTTCTAGTTTCACTGTTCGAAGTCTGTTCATTTCTTTGTGTCATGATTTCATATGTGGGATAGGTCAAAGTGCCAGAGTGAATGGCAAAACCCCGTTTCGCACGACTCATCAATTCCTGAAAGGAATTTAACTTTTGTTCTAAGCAGTAATCTCGGATCTCTGTAGGAAGACCCAAGGTAAACCGCTCAATCTGCTCTCTGAACAAGATCTTCTTAAATGAAGAGGCTGGTAGAAAAGAGCTCCAGAATCTCTCGCAATATGCGTCCAAAGTATCCTTCTTGGTCATCCGAAGATGGTTCCAAGCAGTTCGTATGTCGTGTTCGTACTCTCGAGTCAGCCAAGAAGAAATAAAAAGCCTTTTAAATTTCAGCCATTTAACTGGCGCTTTCCTGTTCAAAAGAAGAGTGGAGCACCAAGTTTGAGCATTCCCTCTAAAATAGGAAGTAGCCCTCCGAATCTTGGAGTGCTCTGAGTAATGCCCTCCAGAGAAAGCTATGTCAAACTGCTCTATGAAGGCCAAAGCCTTCGAAGCATCTCAAAAACCAGAAAAAGTGTTAAATTTAACTGACTGTCCACCTTCTTTGAACTCTCGGACTTTCTTGCTTTTATCTTCTAGAAAGTCATATTGGTTGGCTTTGTAAAAAAATCCTTCTTTGAATAGAATTTGCGGTCATCGGAGTCCGAACTATCTGAAGACGAGTCCTCTGAAGAACTATCTGAAACTGGGCGAGATTTAGACTTCTTTGCCTTTTTCTTGCCCTTGTGCTTTTTACTTCGCTTTTTGCCTTTTCTGTCTTCTTCGCTCGAATTAGAAGAGCTAGAAGAACTCTTAGAAGAAGAAGAAGAAGAACTAGGTAATCCTTCAAACCGCACACGCTTCTTCTGCTTTTTGGCCGAGGCAAAAGTAGACTGACGACCCAAATAACCCGGGAAGTCAGTTCCTTTCTTCTGCTTTTTGTCGTGCATTTCTACTTTATTCTGCGCGTCAAAAGGCTGAGAAATCCGTGCATCAACCACCTCTTCTAATTCCTGCTCAGTAAACATCCTTGGGGTAGGAGGTTTCTTGAGTACCGGTTTGGGGGGTGGTTCAGTGGTCTGTTGCTGCCATTGTGCATACACCTGGTCGAAGGAGGTCTGAGTCATAAATTTTGCAAATTTCGGGTCCTTCGCAAAATTTAACATCATCTTTCCTGCGTCGTCGATTAGTCGTCGACGCTCCATCTCTTCAAGCTCCGCCGGAGTAGGCCGAGGCGGGCCATACTCCTCGGGTAAATCTTCTTCGTGCTCTCCTCCCGCATCTCCGGATGCAGAGGGAGTCGACTGATCTCTGTCTGAAGCCATAGGTGCCGCGTAAAAAGGATCGGATTTCCCGATAGAAGAGAAATCGGTCACGCTCTGATACCACTGTAACAGACACTCCAAGTCGAGAATCTACCGTGACACCACAAATAATCACTTCAAAACAGTTCACAATTCACAATTGATTCGACATTGGCCCGGAGGAGTTCCGTGCCTAGAGATATTGGCCCCAAAGATTGGCGCCCCTTTCTTTTTGTATTAATCTGCAACTCAAAGTACAAGCGAGTAGCCGGGACTCACTCTCAGACTCTGCGTCCAGATGCTCTGAGAAGTGAGAGTTCAAAGACTCTTTTAAAGATTTACAAGGGATGCTAAAAGCAGAGCCCCAAAAGCTGAAAATCAAAAGCTTTGTTCTTTCTCTCTCAAGCTCTCTTGAGCCACAGTAAAGCAAAAGCAAAAGAACTCTCTCTCTCTCTCAATTTGCGTAGCTTAAAACTGCCCCAAAAAGCTGCCATTAAAACTGTCCGCCAAAAACGCCGCAAAAAGTGGGGCGTCCGAACTCCATACAGTTGCCACGTGGCGAGTTTTCCGCAATTTCCAGGGTGCCATACAGCCAGCCACGTCAGCATTTCAGATCATTTCCGGCGTGTCCATGAGCGGAGGATGTGTGTGTACCGGGCAGCCACGTCACCAGTTTGTGACAAACATAATCATACTTGATTGATCTCACAAATGATAAGAGGAAGTAATTAGTACTAGGACTAATTAGGCCCAGTGGATTGGCAAATAAAAATCGTCTCGTGAGTCTAATACCAAACCTCGAGTTTTCTCATATTCGGTAAGCAAATCAGCCACAGAGCTTCCCCGTGGTGGCCATATGCAGCCGGCATCACCTCAAAACATTTCAAAGCTGAAAGTTTCACCCGCACAGTTGAGTCGAGTCTTACATTGATGTATCTCATCTATAGTAACTTTGTAAAGTACAATCTGTTTATGCAATGGAAAGCAAATACCACTCCACAAACACGGTGGGGGGCCTTGCATCTATGGCATGATACCCACAATGGAATGTGAAACGGATATACCTGATTGGTCCTATACCTATTGGTCAATTTCAGCCTTTACACGACGTAATACCTCTCTCTCTCTCTCTCTCTCTCTCTCTCTCTCTCTCTCTCTCTCTCTCTCTCTCTCTCTCTCTCTCTCTCTCTCTCTCTGAGGCATAAGTGCACAAAGAGCTTACCAAACAGTAAAATGGGAATGGCAGCGATGCGGCCAAGGGTGAGCATAGTAGGAAGCGTTAATACTTTGTTCCGAGGTACGCATGATGGCTCACCCAAAGGACAAGTGAGCCTTCCATGCCCATCAGAACCATTTCTGGAAAGAAGCGTGGCACATTGACGTTTGTCACAATCGTTTGCGGTAGCGGAGGCGTGACCTTCATCCATGAAATTCGAATGCGATTTAGAGCTAGGGTTTCTCTCTCGGGAACTCTTTGATTTCCATCACTGATGATGAACAACCTGCGTTCTTGCAAAGAAGAGCGCGCCTGGCGATGGCAAAAGTAGACCAGCTGCTCTATCGACTCCCTGCCTTCACAATTTCGAATAAAATCAAAGTGAAGTCCAATGACAATTTTGAATAAACCAAAATTCATCAAAAGATGCAAAAGCAAATGGTTCACATCGGCTTTCTAAACTAAAACATCTAAATCGAAAGGGAAATCAAATGATGTACCTATGCAACACTCCGAGATCATTTCAATTGGTCTCATGAAAAGCAAGATCCAATCAAAATCAAAGGTTGTATCTGCTTTTTTCATTAATCAATTCCAGTTTTCTCAAAAAAAAAAAAACAATCAAAATCAGAGTAGAAAATAATAAAGTTTTGAACGATGGCCTTAACTCCTTCTAAAAGGTCAAAATACTTTGAAATGAGAAAGAAAGGTCATATGTTATTCAATTGATTAAATGGGGAACTTTAGGGAACTTGAAGATTTCATGAAGGCTTTCTAAAAAGGTAATAAGCTGTCCCCAAAGAGTTGAAGCTGTGTTGGAGATGGCAGATATCAAGCCTTCTGTGAAGGAAAGCTGAGCGCCTGAGTTGTTTAGTTGAAACCCCCCTCGACCCTCGCGTTCTGTTTTGAGCGCAAGTCTAGGCAAAACTGTATGCAGAAGGGAAAACCACGAGCGTCGCTTGTCCCTCTTTGAGTCTCGATATTCACACACACACGCCTTGCATAGCGTCTTCAACCAAAAAAAAATCGGTTTATCTCCTGCGCGAGAGGTTTCGCTTGCTTATCGCACCGGCCTGGCGTTGGCACCATCTTCGGCGCTCTCTCTTGTTCTTGTCATCTTCAGTGCTCCCTCTTACGTCTTTATCTTAGGTGCTACCTTTATTCGGCGGTATTATATTATCTTCGGCAATATCTTTTTGTTATCTTTGGCGCTTTGGCTTGACTTTTGTGTCTCTCCTAGGCCTCATGCCCACCACAGTGCGGCTTTGTCAACCATCCTGCCCCGCCACTATTGTTTGCACCATGGCGGTTCATAGCATGGATGCCGAGATGCTACTGAGGGAGGAGGACATCTGCAAATTTTCGGAGATGCTTGCATCGAGAAAGGTGCCGATGCTGGAAGGCATCATGCCAATGGACAAAGGGGTTGAGCAAACACCGCATGCTTCAAACGATGACAGGTGTAGCATTGACTAAGGGACCAATCTAGGTAGATAATGAAGAATCTTTGGTTGAGATCACTCTCTCAAAAAAAGGTGCAGTGGTCGATCTCAATATCAAAGGATATAATTTCGAGGTAAAGACACTCAAGACGGGGGAGCCTCAAGGAACCATCTGTATGAACACCAACAAGATGGCTACCAGCTTTGGTTCTCTCCGATCAGTCATCTCATTTGCAAGCATTCTGAAGGGTCCTAATCCTATGGCCTACAACAAAGCTACAACTGTTGAGGGATCTAGCGATGAAGGCCAAGAAAAACTGAAGAAAGTAAAGTCCTGGCTCGAACTAGAACTGAAAGAATTTAACAGACAAATGGAGATTGGCTAGCAGTAATAACAAAAGATCTAGCTCACAGACTGAAAGCGGGGGGTTCTCAAAGATGGGCTGGTGGATCGAGCTTACAATGCTTTAAAGAAGTCTCTTCCGACAGGTGGAGGTTGCAGAGGCCATCACGGTGGCGATTCCACCAGTGCTTATTAAAAAGCAGCTAGCCATGCAAGCAAAGCTTACGCTTGTGTTTGAGTTTAGTGGGAGAGTACCGAATAGATACGATTTGATTCAATGGATTCAATGACCTTAAATCCTTGGGCATGGAGGAGCAATTGAAAGTATTGCATACCTCGCTAGCTTTTGCTCAGTCAGATTCAAGGACGACTCCGATGTTTTGAAGATCCTAGATAAAGGCCCCCTCTTGTGTAAAAGGACCACGGTCTGTGTAGTACCATGGGATCCCGTTTTTGATTTGGTAGAATCCCTCAACGGGATACATCCAGCTTGGGTCGAGTTCGCGGGGCTACCAAGTTGGCTTTGAGATAATATCAGGATGCTTGCTAGTCAACTAGACACCCCCTTGTTTGTTCCAAACAAGAGAGGACTAGGCAGGACCTCTAATCGGGTATGCATAGGCTGGAATTTCTCTAAGACACCGCCTAAGATCATGGTCATCAATGTTGGAGCAGGGCTAGTTATGATCCCACTCAACTTCGGGACCTACTATTGCATGCTTTGAGTGTAACAAATTTGGCCAAGGATTGTCCCATGAAGGCTAAGGTAAATACTGGACCCGCAATGCAAGACTCTAGGATGGAAACAATTGTAGAAGTGAGTGAGAAACAGGTAGAGAATAACAAAGAGTCAGGAGAAGGTGAAGAAAAAGAGGCTATGATTTGTGACAAAGAAGTAACCAAACAACAGGAGAAGATGGTGGAGAAGCAGTGCTTCGCTCTGCAAATCCCTCAATGTCCAAGCAAGGAGAATACTTCTCCACCTAAGTTTATGACATTGGGAAATCCAGGCATGAAGAGGGCCAAAAGGGTGAGGGCAGTAGCAAGGGATTCCAGGTCACTTGAGACTACGAAAGTTTGGAAAGGGAGAAGCTCCGACCCACTTCCCGCCAACCGAAAGGGGTGACGGTTGTCGTCTCACTTGATAATCCCTTTACAGTGTTACGAGAAAACAAGCCCCTAATTTGGATCCCCCGGGAAACTTCCTCTATCTCAATAATAGAGGAGCTGATCATCCAGTCATGGGACGTTAAGGGGCTCAAGACCCAGAAGAAGAGCTCCCTCTTCTAGGAGGAAGTTAGAAAAGGAAAAGAAGTCAATTGTTGGGTTGTCCAAGAATATCACCTCGATGCAGAAAGTAAAAGAAAACAAGCACTGGGGAAGAAGCTTGTAATTTATGGAGAGGGTACATTGGTGTCATGACGATTGTAGACAAGGACCTAGAACCCAAGGTGGTGATCAATCATCCATTTGGGGGAGCTTTGGGAGAAAAGATCAAGTGGGGGGACCAACATATCACCATTGTCAATGTATATGGTCCTTGCGTGGCGAAGGAAAGAGCAAAGCTCTGGGATCACTTGAAAGGCGTTCACATGGAAGGGGAATGGCTCCTAATGGGAGACTTCAATATGGTGGAGAAGAGAAAGGATAGAATAGGCTCATCGAGCATGCTTAGGGATTTGAGAGATCCAGATGGCGAAGTTTGTGTGAGAAGTGGGATTTAATGGACTTGTGGGAGGTGGGTCCATGGAATAGCACACTAGGATTCACGTATACCAACCTTTAGCATGTTGGCACATTTCCATTGGATAGATGTTATTGTTCCCATCAAGCCGACTGGCTACCACCATCGCTTGATGTGAAGGTGGTAGCTTCACAATGCCTGTCGAATCACCTACCACTAAGCATGAAATTCCAAAAAACCAAAGTGGGAGTTCAATGCCCCCAAGGATCGAAGAAGCTACTGACAACAACAGGGGCTCATATCTTTAAAGACCCTCTCTTCAGAAGCCTGGTCAAAAAAGCTATAAGAAAGATGCATATAGATTTGGTAATCCCTAAGGCTTGGGATATCTTCACCAAGAATATTCAAAAAGCAATCAAGACTGCATGCCCTAGAAGGAAGAAACACCACGAGGAGAGTTTAAAGAAACTCGCAGACAAAGTAGAGCTTTTCACCACCAAAAAACAAGAAAGGTCGGATTCTGAAGCCGAGCACAGAAGGTGGCTTGAAGCTAAATGTGACTTGAATGAACAACAACTCGAGGAGGTGAAAAAGACCAGAATTATATCCAGAGAGACTTTCCTTCTGTCAAAGGAGGCTAACCAATCTCACTTCTTCATGGCCCTCAAAGTCAAGAGAAATTGGGGCATCGTCCATTCATTGCTTGATGGGGAAGGAAAGGTAATCAAGGACCCATATGAAATGGCTCATATGATGCTTAACCACTTGAAACAGATAATTGGCCATCCTAAGGCTCCCTCCCCATAAGTGGATGGAGCCAGAGTTTCTCTTCCGGGAAGTCTAAAAAAAATGGTTTCACATTCAGATGCCAACATCTTAGAGAAGGCGTTCTCCGAGGAGGAATGCTCTCACGCGATGCAAGATTTCGGCAAAGAGAAGTCTCCTGGATGGGACGGCATAACTACGGAGTACTTCAAAGAATCCTAGGAGGAGCTTAAGTCTTTGATCACATGAATGGCTAACCAAGCTCTAGCCAATGGAGCTCTCGACTTGAGCGTCAAAAGAGGCCTTATCAAACGGATCCCTAAACAAGTTTAATGCTCCTAGTTGAAGCATTGGCGCCCGATAACTATGATGTCAGTAACATACAAAATAATCACCAAAATTGTTTCTCTCAAGCTCTCTCCCCTACTTTACAAGGTCGTCACCCCCACCAGCATGGATTTATAAAAGGAAGATCTATCTACGACAACATTCTGGCATCAATGATCGGCATAGAGTTTGCATCATTCACTAAGCAAAAGTGTGTATTACCACAATTGGATTTAGATAAAGTGTATGATAGGATCACATGGTCCTTTATCGAAGAGGTCATGAAATCACTCAGCTTTGGGTCGCGGATGTGTCAATTAGTTAGCACATTAGGTGTTGGTAGCCAATATGAGCTCAATCTGAGCTCTTATTTAATGAGTGGATTGTGGGGACTTTCGAGGGAAAAAGATCTATTAAGCAAGGTTGTCCATGGGCTCCTCTTTTGTTTGCCATTGGATCTCATCCACTGGTGACAATGCTCGAAGACAGTGCTTCAAGAGGGGAGATTCGAGGGCTATCCCTCCCCAATAATGACCAGCTACTTGCGAAGCTATTTGCGGATGATTCACTACTCTTCCTCAAAGCTTGTCCTCGGGTGATCAAGAAGTATCTAGAGATTGTGCAAGCGTATGCCATTGCGTTAGGGTCAAATTGAAATATCAAAAATCTAGATTGATCTCCCTCTCAGAAGATGACTCGTTCAATCCGACCAGGGAGATTGTGTCCAAAGGGACGATGTTTAGGCACCTGGGAGCCCCTCTTGAGGTGGATATGTAAGACAAGGGGAGCTAGAACCTGAGAGTCCACCACCCAACCACCCACTATATAGCATAGCCCCTGGCCCTTTGCCCTAGTTGGACTCCCTTTCCACACTACCTAGCCCAGCCCTGCCCTTGTCTAGTCCGGCCTTGCTGGTGTCTTGATATTACTCCCCCCTTAAGAAGAGTTTTCGTCCTCGAAAACAAAAGTGGGGAACTTCTTCTTAAGAACACTAATGTTTTCCCAAGTGGCACCTTCCTCAGGTCGGTCTTTCCACTTGATTAAGGCTTGTTGACGTATGTGATGACGTGTAAGCAACTCATGATAATCGAGAACGAGTTCAGGTTCATGCGGTAAGGTAGGAGGTTCAATGAAATCAACCAAAACGTGTTGGTCAATGACATTGTCGTCCCCATGTAACCACTTACGTAAACGGCTTACATGAAACACCGGATGAATGCGACAATGTGAAGGTAGTAGTAATTTGTAGGCACGATCACCTACTCACTTGAGTATTTTGAAAGGCCCACAATATCGGGGAGATAATTTAGGTGTTGGCCCAGTTTTCAGACTTTCTGATTGTTCTGGCACACGTAAAACTACTTCCTCCCCTTCTTCGAAGGTAACTTGCAGACGTTCCTCATCAGCGTACTTCTTATACTGATCCTGTGCTTGTTGGATATTCTAATGAGCAAGTTTCAGCATATCCATGTGGTCTTGGAGAAAATCCTTAACCTGTTGGAGTTTTTTGGTTGCCAACTCCACCGTAACTGGTGACCTAGGTTGAAACCCGTACATGAGCATGAAAGGACTAAAGCCTGTTGTGACATGCTTAGCACTGTTGTAGGAAAACTCGAGAATAGGTAAGTATTCTTCCCTGTCTGACTGTTTAATACTGACGTATGCTCTTAGCATATCCTCTAGCACCTGGTTAACTCGTTTCGTCTGACCATCTGTTTCTGGATGATCAGTCGTACTGAGGTTTAGTTGTGTACCCAATCATTTAAATATTGCTCTCCAAAAGTGGCTGTTAAACTCGGGATCACGACCAGTGACAATGTTACTTGGTAAACCATACAGTTTGTATAGATTGTCCACAAATAACTTGGCTAGTTCTGGTGACTTAACCGTTGATTTGGTCGGAATAAACTTACATAGTTTAGTCAGCCTGTCTACGACCACCCATACCGAGTCATGACCTCGTATAGTGGGTGGTAAACCCATAATAAAATCCATAGAGATGCTTTCCCATTTTCCATTGGGAATCTCCAAAGGATGTAAGAGTCCTCCTACTTTCAGGCGCTCTGCTTTGTTAACTTGACATTTTTTGGCAATGCAAGACATAAGCTTGAACAAAGCCATGTATCCCTGGCCAGTAAAACTGTCGTCGTACGAGAGCATAAATTTTTCTAATCCTCGGGTGCCCTGCACTTGGACTATCATGACATTCATAAGGAATTTGGCGCCGAATGTCTGTGTCCGTCAGTACACAAACTCTCCCCTTATGGAGTAGGTACCCATTGTCGATGGTGAAATGCTTCCATCGCTGTAGTTCATCACTTGATAAAGGAGAACTAGGTGTGGAGGTTGACTGTACATTGGAGTGAGAAGGATCCCTCTTTTGAACATGGCTCCACACTTTGGAATATGCTTCATCATGCTCATATTTGCCTTTGAGAGAATCTAAAAATTCACTACAAAGTTCCGTGAACAAGAGCGAATTGATCTCTAGCGTTCGACTTAGAGCATCCGCCACGACATTGTACCGGCCTTTGTGATACCTTAGCTTGGCGTCATATTCCTAAAGAATCTCGACCCACCTGGCTTTTCGACCCTTCAGATCCGTTTGTTGTGTAAACTATTTGATGCTTTCATGGTCAAACACAATCTCAAACTGAGCACCATACAGATATGCTGCCATGTTTTTAAGGCAAACACTATTGCATAGAGTTCGCGTTCATAAGCAGAATAGTTCCACTCAGCTGCATCAAGCTTCTTGCTTTCAAATGCAATCGGCCGTCCGTCTTGTAAACAGGACTGCTCCAATAGCACGGTCAATGGCATTCGTTTCCAAAACGAATGGTTTCAAAGGATCTACAATAGCTAGTATAGGAGTTGTAGCTAATGCATCCTTGAGCGTATCGAAACTGTGCTGTTGAGCGGATCCCCACTAAAAAGCTTTACCTTTGCCTTTTACTTGATCCGTCATAGGAACAACAATTTGAGCATAGTTTTTAACGAACCTTTGGTAAAAACCTGCAAATCCTAAAAATATATGGAATTCTTCCAGATTTTTAAGAGAAGGCCATTTTCGGATGGTATCCACTTTGGAATGATCCATATATAGCCCGTTAGCTGAAATAACATGCCCTAATTAATGAATTTCGTCTTTTAGAAAAGCACATTTAGATTCCTTGGCATATAATTTGTTTGTGCGTAACAACTCAAACACCTGCCTGAGATGTTGTAAGTGTTCTTCTTCAGAAGCACTATAGACTAGGATGTGATCGAGGAAAACAATGACAAATTTGCCCAAATATGGCTTCAAGACACTATCCATAAGTGTCATGAATGTTGCGGGCGCATTGGTTAACCCAAAGGGCATCACCAAGAACTCGTAGTGTCCAAACAGTGTTCGGAATGCAGTTTTGGGTATATCGACAAGTCGAATACGGACTTGGTGATATCCTGACCGCAAGTCTATTTTCGTAAAAATGCAAGCATGAGTAAGCTTGTGAAACAACTCATCTACTATGGGCAATGGGTATTTGTTCTTAATTGTAACCGCATTTAAGCCACGGTAGTCTACGCACATGCGCATACTACCGTCTTTTTTCTTCACTAAGAGGATAGGCGAAGCCCATGGTGAAGAAATGGGTTGTATAAACCCTCTGCTAAGGTAGTCAGCAAGCTGACGTTCCACCTCAGCAACTTTTGAATAACTCATACGGTAAGGTGGTTTACTAACAGGTTTACAGCCTGCAGCCACGTCAATGCTATGTTGCACTGATCGTGTTGGCAATAATCATGATGGCAAATCATTAGGAAATACATCTTGAAATTCCTATAATAATTTATGTAATTGACTAGCAATGTTTGCTTGTTTAGAATTAGCAATTGGTGGAACAAAGGAGAGAGAAGCATGCGGCGTTGAAGAATGTTCAACAGACTCAATGTTAGAAAGAAAATGAGACAGTGAGTAACACAAGAAAACCTGATCTATTTTATTATAAAAAACGAGATGCATAAGCTTAGCGGTACAAATCAGTGGTGATGAAGGTATATCTTTTTCTCCTAACAACAACACATGTGCACCATGGGATTCAAACATCAAGCTTTTGTGCTCATAGCTACTCTTTAGTGATGGTCCTAGGCTATGCAACCACTCCCTACCAAGAACCACATCAGTCCTTTCCATGTTCATAACCTGAAAATCCAAACATGTGGAGTACCCTTGTACTTCCAATGGAACAGCTCGGCATTGAGTATCCCACATTTCAGTATCATGTCCATTCATCATTGCTACCTTGTAGTGGTGGGTACTCGGAGTTTGAGGCAATTTGAGTTTTTTCACCAATCCGTAATTGATGAAATTGTGAGTAGCACCGTCATCTACCAAGATGCGCGCCTTGTGCCCTTGAAAATATCCGTGCATACGTACTAACTCATGTGGTCCAAAGGTTGGTTGCCACATGGAAGCTGTGAGACAGCAGTTATGCACCACCTCAGTGTGTGTTACTTCCACTGTAGAGAATCGTGAGGAAGACTCAAGAGGCAGCAGTTGCACCGTGTGCATTGCTTTCTCCTTGCCATGAGCAGCAGATTTCCCCTTGGGACAATCCTTTTTGCGGTGACCTCTTCCTAAACATTGAAAACATAATTTTTCTTTCTTGGCTTTATCAAAGTCCTCAGGAGAGAGAGGACCCCTGGACCCCTTGGGTTTTTTAGATGCATCCGAATTGGCAACTATAAATTTTCTTTTATTGTGCCCATACTAAGTGCGTGTATTACCATGTATATTAGCAGGCCCGTGACTATTATGTGTTTTCTTTTCATCTGGATCATCATGAATATGTGCTTTCACTATGGCTTCTTCAAGTGTTTTAGGGTCTTGGGTCTTGACATACTTCTTAAGCTCAGGTGTCAGACCTCGTATGAACCCTCGTACTTGTTGAAAGGTATCTAAGCCTTCCAACTTGAGGATAACATCCCGATAGTGAGAGATATATTCAAGTAGTGATGGGTATTGGCGCATGGAACATGTGTCCCAAGCCGTCCAATTTTGAGCGGCCTCGTTTGTAGGCAAAAATTCCTTGCTAAACATTGCTTCAAAAGCTGCCCAACGTGTGGTATGATGTTCTCTCCTTGAGAGACATCCACCATTTGTAGGCCTTGCCTTCCAGAGTTAAGCTCGTTTGTAGAGCTCTGACTGCGTCCGGAGTACGCGGTAAGGCGTGAATTCCATCCCACTTGCTGAGAAAGATATTCGCTGCATCTTTATTGCGGTCTCGGTCTTCTCCCTTAAAAATCGGTGGTTTGGTGTTTTTCAACAATTCATCCACCTCTTTTGTAGTGAGAGTATGCAACGTATCAGCATTTAGGCCTTGCCCTAGATTAGAAGTGCCTTTCCTTGTGTAGCAACGTGCTCATGCACGTGCGTGTCAGCAGGACTTTTGGACTGATGTTGCATTAATTGAATTACTAATGTGGATAGTTTAGTAACATTTTCATTTAAAGCTTTAAAATTTTCATCCATGACTGTCATGCGTGTCTGAAGTGCACAAAATTCTTGAATATCCCGAGCAATTCGTAAGTATCCTCACCTGCCGTAGCGTCGCGGGTACTCTCCTTGAGAGGATCCGGCTGCAGGCCATCATTGGCAGGATCATGTGTACTTTGCTCAAAATCGAATGTCATATTGATATCCGAATCCATGGCGACATAGTGTAGTGGAAGGAATAGCAAGAAAAAATACCTGTAGATGTAGGATGCACCACCAAGGCTAATTAAGGTTAATTATCCTTGCTAATTACGTCGATTAAACGATCCAAAATTTCAGCCGTGCAGGTACTTGATTTAAACACGTTGCAGCCGAATCGAGTGTGAGTGGTATTGCTTTCGACCACAATCAATTTGAGAACTACTGTCGCCAATGAATCCGCTTATGAAGCTTTATTGACGTGCTGAATTTCTGCAGCCAGCACACAGGGAATTTGTGTATTGCCATGTACTTGCTGACCCGTCTCGATTCCACTCGGATATGTGCTCACTAAATCCCGAGAGTTTGTTGCTCGTGGCAGGGGTGTGTATCCGTTGCGGGGGTGTGTATCACCCCTAATCTTAATTTAAAGTCCTAAGGCCCTTGGCCTTTGGCGTTTATGTGTGAATAGTGAGCTTCAAAACTCCATCGCCGTGAGCAGGCAACGCGCAGAGGCTTGGGAAGATGAGGGTGGTCGATGCGTTCCAAGGCGGGCTTCGGCCCTGTGTCGAGAAGTGACTAGCAGCCCAGTGCACATCGGTTGAGCCCGAGCGCAGTCGATTTAGTGCTCCTGCACCCGGCGGCTCTCCTTGCCAAGCCCACTTGCCCACGGTGGTTCCTCCTCGTCGTTTCTCTTAGCAAAGGGTGATCTTCATAGTTTTCGACCATGACATGCAATCATGCAAGGCTTTGTGTGGCTAAAAAGCACCACGCCTTCCCCTTTCCCCAAAATAGGAACTTAGCTCTGATAGCATTGTAAGACATGGGGAACTAGAACCTGAGAGTCCACCACCCAACCACCCACTATATATCATAGCTCCTGGCCCTTTGCCCTAGTTGGACTCCCTTCCCACACTGCCTAGCCCGGCCCTGCCCTTGTCTAGTCCAGCCTTGCCGGTGTCCTGACAGGATATAACCCATAAGAAAAGATTATCATGGGTGTTGGATAAGGTAAGGAGCAAGTTGCGTATGTGGGAGTATGTGCTTCTCCCTTTTGCAAGTAGATTGGAAGTGATCAATTCGTTTTTTCTCACATATATAACATTTAATGGCCCACTGCTTAAGACAGCCAACTCTAACTGGAAGGAATCTTAAAACCAATGAAAATATTCCTCTGGAAAAACAACAATAAAGACTCGCTACCTTAGCAGGGGCAAGCTGGGAGACCATAGCGAGACCAGTGGGGCAAAGTGGTCTCGGAATTCTAAACCCTAGTACTCACGCAGAGGCCCAGTGTGCCAAGTTTGTGGTTGCAATCACGAAGCAAGATCAAGCCTGGGCTGATATGACAAAGGCCATGATGGAAAATGACAAACTGCACTCGTAAGGTGTCCAGTGGAAAGGGCTAGATTTGCAAGACAAGTTGCTTGCCCCTTGGTGGTCTAACTTGAAGCTTGGGGGACTTAACGGGCCAGTTGGCTCGAAAGTGTAATAGAGCAGCGAAGGCCTTGGAATGGGAGAGGTAACTAGATACTTTCACAACTTGATGTCTCACTAGTCCCCTTGGATTTATAAGTTAGGAAACGACCTAGTGAACCCTTTTTGGAGGGAGGTAGCAAGAAAGATGAACAACAAAGGACTCCAATGACTGGGCCAGTTATGGGACTACAGTAGTAGTGACTAGAAAGGATCGGACCAACTAGCTACCTAGTTCAATCTTGATGGGACTGAAAGATTGTTGGTTTTAGAGTCTTATAATGGCTTATCAGTTGTCTCCTACAGACCTCTGAGTCTAGGTTTGATTGGAAAGCATGGCATCCTCCCATAGACATACACTTCTGTAAACCACACACGAAGGAGGTGTAGAACATACTCATGGTCTCGCTGGATTGGATCTCCCCCGTGAACAAGCAATGGCAAGCAATGGCCGGAGGCAATATGTGGGTGACAATTGCAAAGGACATCCAGTGCCCACAATGGCCACATAGGATGAAGGTCTTTGTATGGACGGTACTCTGGGGGCCTTGTTGAATGGGGTGAAAGTCCTAGCTAGAGGTATTGGTCCCGATTGATGCCCGCAATGCAGATCAACAAGTGAGAAACTCCCCTACCTTTTCAAGGACTACCTGCGGATCTGTGGCCTGGCAGGAAATACATGCAAGTGGGTCCAAAAGAAATGGAAGATTGGGTTCTGCAAGAACGATCTCTTCTTGGGTGGGAAGGTGTCCATGAGCCAACCACTTCTAATCAATACACAAATTGTCAGGTACTGTTACTTTAAACACGTCTAGAAGGCCAAGAATTGTTGACTTGTTGAGAATGTCATGGAAACAACAAGGTTCATGGAGATCATTCAAGAAAGCAAGGAAGTGATTGTTGCCATTGAGAAACAGAGGAACTCTGAAGAGAGGTTGTGAATGCAGCAATATCGGAATTGGATGGGTAAGAGTCTAATCCTTAGACAACCAAGTGTTATACCTTTGTCACAGGGTGGCCCCCCTATTAGCCGATGTACTGATGTTTGCTCAAAGATGTCATGGCTCGAACGAGCATGACTAGTAATTGTAATTCTTTTGGATTGCTAATATAATCCACTCACATCGCAACCCAAAAAAAAAAGATGTCCCCAAAGAGTTGGCTAACAATAAGGCTTTGGCCTCTCAACTTATGGGTTGTGGGTTCAAATCCCCTGCTGGGTCACACCTTAGAGGGACACCTTGTGCTCACCTCTGGTGTTCATGTTGCTAAGGCTCTTGCCCTTGGACACTCAAGTGCATCCCCCCCTCGGATGGGTCACCTAAGGAGGAGGTTCCTACTTGGTTGCTACGAGTTCTCTCGGCCGTTCCCAACACGTGGTGCATCAAATAGGTGGGCATGGTGATGCCTATGCGTGGCTCTTGCCCGATGGTACGTGGCCCATGGCTAATATTTGGAAGGGATAAGCACCTCCCCCTATGGGCCCTTTGGTGTACTGAAAAAAAAAGGTTGTTGCTAGTTCTCTTCGTCGTTCCCAGCATGTGGTGCATCAAATAGGTGGCATGGTGATGCCTACACGTGGCTCTTGCTCGATGGTACGCGGCCCTTTCCCAACCATGTAACATGGCAAATATTTGGAAGGGATAAGCACCTCCCCATGTGGGTGCTCTAGTGTGTCAAAAAAAAGGTAAAAAGATCTACCTTGGTGTACACTGTTGCAGTCTTAGTTGGAGATCAGTGTTTCGAACGGATCTGGGATCCGAGCTTTGGTGGAAGAAGTGGGATAAGTAGTGGACAAGTGTGAACTGCTCAATGTCTTGGTGGTAGTCCTCTTCTGCTAGTGGATGGTTAGGAGTCGTGTTGATTGGCACTACTCATGTTGGTGTGTTCGCGATGGCGTTGGTCGTCAACTGTCATGGGGAGATTGTTGCTTCATTCTCGAAGATCTTGTTGTTCTATCTCCGCATGTAATAGTTTTTCCTTAGTTTATTATGTATTGTTGGATGTCTTGGATACCTCCGGCTCAGTGTGAGTGGGCCGGTGGTGGACACCCAATATGGTCCTACAAGGCATTTTATGTTTCTTTGTACTTGGTTTGCAAGCTTCCATGTATAAACTCTGGCATATGGACTCATATGTGGTGTTCGGTTGTGGTTGTAGATGCTCTGGATGGGGGTGAGGAGAGCCTTTTCTATAATTCTTTTGGGTATGTAATATATCACTCACCATATATGAGTTTTGAAAAAAAATGTGAGGGAAATAAACACAAAAAAGTATGACTTCATAAAAAAACACAATTAAGTAGACAAGCACATTGCACAAAGAGAAAGAAAAATACAAGGTGGGTACACACAAAACATTCTATACTATTTATAATTGGGGGGGGGGGGATTCCGGCCCCCCTCCCTGCCACGTGTCGACTCCTCCTTCATTCTCGACATGCGTTCTCTGCAGCCCCGACCACACACACACACACACACAGAGTTGCACGAAGAAAGAGAGAGAGGCGACCGAATGCCGCCAGATGTACTAGTGCTAATAGATATTCTACTAAGGTGAAAAATCACGAAGGCCTACAACATAGATGGTTAGCCCACGCACCAAAAAATCAAAACAAAAGTGAAAACAATTTGTAGTGTGGATTTATAGAAGCTTCTCCCGATAAAGGTTGAGCTAGAGATTGTCATGTTAAGTGCTAGTGAGAGTGGACCCCTAGGAAGCTATATGACCATTTGAAGTTTATTTAGGGGTCGAGTTTGTATTAAATTGGTCCCCTTTGAAATGCAAGCATTAAAGGATTTTTTAAGCTCACCAGGGTTAGATGTGATTTACGGCTCATCGATCAGATCTATATGCATAAAGATATGGGCCATTGAAGTTGGTAGGAACAGGGAGTAGTGGGAAAATTTTAACTTTTCCAATTATTGGGAAGCCAGTGCGGGTGATTGAAAACCTCAAAATGCAAGCCTAAGATGCACATTTGGGGGATGGTATTTATGGCTCAATAATTAGAGCCTTAATAGGAAGCTGCAACAAGCAAGTGAAGTGTGCATGCCCAAGATCAAAGGGGTGGGGAAGATTTTGGATGGTTTTTGAATTTTAAAAAAGGAAATTCCCATGGAAGTGCCATGTGGCACTTGGATTATCCCACATGCGGGTTCTTTTGTGAAGTGTTTGGGCTATGTATAGTGGGAGAGACCCTCTCATAAGGCATCACAAGAGAGAGCCTCTTTTGGGGACTCTTGATCTCCTCTTGGCATGAGCTATGGCGGTCACTCTCTTGCCAGTTGCCCGCGTGTGCGTGTTGTTGTGGTTTCCATCCATTGAGAAGGACAACCACTAGTCTGTTGATTGTTGACTATTCTTGGGGACTATTTCCACGTACGGGGGACTTTTGTCAACCAAATTAGGAAGCGACATTTATTCAAGAGGATGAGAACCCACTTTCCCTTGTTCAAGTGAAATGATATATATAGAAAGGATCCGATGCATGCATGAATGTGACCGAAACTCAAGGAAATGAGTGGCTCACAGTAATTACTATCATTTTGTATTGAGAGCGTGAGAGGAGGAAAATGATAGGCTTTTAGCTATAAGCCTATTTTCAAAGGTCAAGAGAATTATGACAAATGGATGGCAGATTTTGAGCTATACATGTTATCCCTACATATGTTGAAAGATGAAAAAAAAGTTGCAAACTATGTTTTGGTAATGAGAGGTAAAGCAAGAGTATGGTATGATGCATTGGATGGAGAGGTAGGCATGATATTATTTGCAAACTTGATTTGTTTAAGAGGTCTCTCTAGTTGACATGGTTGCGAAGCTAAAGTCCCTCAAACGACATGTAAGCGAGGATTTCAATACTTTTCTTGATACAAGTTGGAAAGAATTGGCAACAACTATGCAATTGGTGGATGGGGAGTACACCTATAAGTTTGAGAAAAAGTGGATTTTAGCTTGTCTACACCTATAAGTTTGAGAAAAAGTGGATTTTAAGAGTCCATAGAACTACTATTGTGCTATGGTGATCGCTCACGCAAAGAGTTGCAAGATAAGGAAGAAGATAGAGTAGGGTGCATTAGGTTATGATGCCCATGCCTCCTTACCACCACAAAATTTTCATGATGAGACCCAAAGCTGAGAGCCATTCTAATAGAGGTCTGGCAGTCATTCCACAACAATGGGTACACATTGTACATCATTTGTCTGAGCAGATGTAAGAATTAAGGATGAGTGTTATAGGTCAAGGACAACCAAAGGTCAAAAGAGGTAGAGCTAGGACTTTTCCAGGGCGGTATTACAATTGCAGAGAAGAGGGGCATTTCACTCCCGATTGTTTGCACCCACCACGAGAGTGAGGCAGTATGTATCCCTTATTTGGTAGAGGAAGAGGGCAAGTACCACCAAATGATCTGAGAGAGAAACCTGTCAAGGGCCTCCACCTCATCCAGGTAATGTAGATGTTCTGCAAATTAACATTATTGGGGTTGATAAGCAGGATGTTGATGTTCTAGAAAATAAAAGAGCTCATGAAGAAAGGAAAATATAGATAGAGCACAAAACACATATCTGCAAAAGTCATGGCAATTAAATTCTTGGTTGAGTATTTTGTAATGAAAGTAGGAGACAATGCATACCCAATCATTCTAGGGAGGCCATGGCTACTTGCCATGGGAGCCAAGCAGGAATAGGGAAGTGGAATGTTTGTCTTGCTGTGAAACGCGTGTCTAACCTCATTATCCTATCTTATTGCAGTATTAGCGAGAACCACGATTAAATTGTCAATCCATGGGATGAAGCTGACTCGACTAGTGCATTGAGGCCACAAGAGGTTGTCAATCTCTCGGAAAACAACTAACAACTCGCATCTAACTCAAGCTACACTCAAGTGACTGAAATCACCAAAAGCCAATCGCTCATCGGCAAAAACAAATCACATCTATTGCAGCATCAAACGACAAACGTAATGAAACTTCTAGGACATGCTTATAAGACCTAAGCAAACATGCTTATTGTCTCAAGTCCCACTTTAGGTCAAGTGCCAAAATTGAGATTATTAACAGCAGTGGGATTTTGACCCAATCGTTTTCGACCCAAAATGCATCTAAATGCTTAGCAATGATACCCCAAAACCCCACCTATGCTTAGTTTTTGATTTGAAAGTGTAAATTCCTAGTTATGATGAAATTAGGTCGCCGATCGACGATGCCAAAAGCTACGAATTACTGTGATGTGCTTACGTCAATGCGTAGTTCTCTTACCTGCGGTTGCAATGCAACAAACGCGACTGCAATGTGACAACCGGGGAGAGAGTAGGAAGCGCGAGAAGGAGAGAAGTGAGCGTCGTTAGCTCACGCTGTGTATTTCATTATCCAAAACTTAATAATAACTTACAAAAATTGTCTTTTATACCTTAGCCAAGGTTTTTGGTGGTCAAAACTAATAATCTGGGAGTTCTACCAAAGATGGGTAATGACAGGTTTATACAATCTAGAAGCTTGTAGCCCCGGCTCATCAATTACAAGGTTTATCCAAAAATTAGGAGTTGCAATATTCCTGATTTATCAAAATAATAAATTTTTTTACAATGAGAACTCCGAAAAATGGTATTCGTGGTATCTGTGTTAGCTTGCTACTAACATTCCCCCCCTCCTCGCCTGTGTCGTCCCTTGACACAACCTTATGGGCTAAAGTAGTTTTCGGGCTGACGGCTGGCGAGACAGTCTTTAAGTGTTGTTAGAGCCTTTTGATATCTAATTTTCCGTTTCTTATCTAGCACTTGTAAGAACTGCATAGTTACTCTGTTTTTTAGCTCCAATGTTGAGTAGCCTACAAACCTTGAGGTCGGGTTGCTAACCATCGGCGCAAACATCTTCATTCCCCAAGTGAAGAATCCCGTGTAGAACGCTTCCTCAAATGCCAGCATATTGTGTGAAGGTAGAAACATACACCTGGCGTAGAAGCCATAGAGGACTTCTTCGGAAGGTTGGCCACTGAGATCATAGCACAACCCTTTGTTACCCTCGAGGAATGACATCCAAGGGGCGCTTGCTTGCTCTGGCTCATTGAACACTTCGATGCAGGTGAGCAGCATTTGGCAGATTTTGTATAACATAGCACATGGAAAATCTGGTAGACTTTTAAAGAATGACATGGCGGCCCTTTAGGGTTTTCACTATGTATTCTTCAGTCGGCTGTCCCTTTTTTGGAGCAGGCAATCTGGGGTAATTCAGCCAAGTTGGCCGCTTCTTTAGTAGTGCCTCATGTGATATCCAGGTCCTTACTCTTGGTACACGACAGAAGGTAGGATCCTTTTGCAGGGCCGCAGGTGCTCTTGTGAACAAAATCAAGTACCTGGGATTCTTGTTCAACTAGCTCAACCTCCACTCGGGTGGTCTTTATCTGTGCCCTCGACTTGCATGTCGGTATAAAGCCTTTCTTTTACTTGCAGCAACTCAACTTTAATTAGAGGGTAGGGCACGGATTGTTGGTTCCATTGCACATTTATTTGATTGGGAGTGAGTTGCGTGACGTTGATGGAGTGAAGTACTCTCAGCTCCCAATCCATTGCTGCTTTCCACTGCTCATCTACCTCTTGTATAACTTTTTCCTTCAGTGCATCTTCTTCAGCCTTTGAGAGTTGAACCATGGGCACTATGTCGGCTTCAATAATTGGTACTTGAAACTCCTCCTCGCTTAGCTCTACTGCTAGCTGTGTCTCCATGTCAACAAATGAGACTGAGGGGATTTCTAATTGAGGTTGCTCCGGAGTGCTTGCCTCTTCTTGTGTCTCTGTCCTTCCCTCTCTCGGTAGCTGGTTGACTCGTTTGAGTTCAGTTATCTTCTTCAGCAGCTCGTCTTCTCTTTGGACCCGCATTAAGGCCAGGTCTCTGCGCTGAGACTGCTCTAATTTCAGCTCCAATTCGAGGTCTTTATTTTTCTTTTCTAATGCCTTGATTGAGTCGACGGTTGGATTTTCTCGTATTTGCCACAAGAATATCGCCTGATCATTGATTCTTTGTTCTGAGTACTGTAGGGAAGCATTGGACACATCTAACTGTACCTGGATCTTTTGAGCTGATAGGGTTATAGTTAAAAGTTCATTTGTAGCTTCCATCAGCTGATCATCCTTTGCTTTGCATGCATCTGACAGTTTTGTGAGAAACCCACCCAGTTCCTTCATTTCTTTCTGTTGCTTATCTCTTGCGAGCTGATGTCATTCATCTTTCGCTCTCAACTCCTGCACTTGTCTCTCTAGATCGGTGATGACATTGAGTCTATCGTCGAGCTCCCCTTGGAGTGTGTCAATCACCATCTCTATCTCTTTGGCCCTTATACTACGGCCAAGTGCTGCTGAGCGAAGTCTTTCTATCATCTCCTGCATTTGCTTATCATATTCGTTAACTTGCACGATGACTTCATCATTCGATTGCCAATCTTCGCTTTGTGTTAGTTGTCTTGACGTTTTTGCAGATTCTTTTACCTATGGCTGCGTCATAGCTGCTGGTTGCTATTGTTGCCCTTGTGGCTACTGATCTTTTTCCGTTGAGGTAGAGGGTGGTGCCTCATTCTTCTCTTGCTGTGTTGAGGTAGAGGGTGTTTCCTAGGCCTCTTGTTCTCTTGTGTGCTCAAATTTTACTGTGTCCTCTTCTGGTGCAGGATTGGTTGCCTTTTCTGTCTCTGGCTCTTTCTCTATTTGTTGCTCTTGAGTAGAGACAACTGCTTGTTGTGTTGTTTCTGCTGCTTCTTGCTGTTCAGATTCTTGTGTAGATTCAACTGCTTTTTTGTAACATTTAATGGCCTAGAATCTTATTTGTAGCGGAAATTAGCATGAACATAGTGGGCATTTCATTAGAATAGATTCCTAATGATAATTACAAGAGTGCTTGGGTGGAGAGAGCAACAAAAAGCATAACACCTAGTTAGATAGCATCGACAATACTTTCAAAAGAGAGAGCAATTAAACTATTGACAACAGTTGAGGACCGGATTTGCATGGAGCCGGTCCCCCCTCCAAAAGGCTTTGTATTATGGTTTCTCCCATCAAGAGAGACATTGTACAATACAATTCTTTGTGTTCCTTCAAGACTAGCTAGTGCAATGAAGATGGAAGCTTCATACACCAAGCAAAACACTTAATCAAACACAACTTGAATTATCCCCGTTCTCAGACCCAAGACCTCACACACCTTCGAAGATGGTGAGAGCTAGCAGGGTATGAGAGTAGATTGAGAGGAAAAAGAAGTATCTTACGAGAAAGAAGTACATCTCCTCACATAATCACTCATATTAGCATAGCTTAGCTTAGTAATTAGCTTGGTAGAGAAGATGAGCATGCATTGAAGCTTGGCTCTTGGTTGGATTTGCATCCACATGCCAAGAGAGTGTTGATGTAGGCTTCTATCTCACAAGCTTGGAGTAGGTGATGAGCTCTCCATTAAAGCTTGGGAGGAGATAGAGTGTTTTTCCTTCACACATGGTCAAGTGTGAGAGTGTGAGAGTGAATGCCCAGCAAAAATCAGCCCCCCCTCTCTCTTGGGCGAGCCCTAGCTGCTAAGTTAGGCTGGCTTTTTCCTCATTGGACCTCCCCAAGTCAAGCCAATAGGAATTAAGCAGCATAAGTGATAGCCTTCTGACATGTGTCCCCCTTTCCCCTTTTGTGAGAGCTTTAGATAATTAAATAATTAAACTAAACTCTCATTGGACCCCTTTGCCTCCTGGCCAATAGGAATCAGGCAAGCCATGGGGCTTCTGAATGCTCATTGGACCCCTTGGGAGACTGCCCAATAGTCTTCTAGGACACTTAATTCTTATTGGTTTCTTTTATTAAATGTTTTTAAATTAATTAAACTAGATTTACTCTAGCTTAATTCTCATTGGTCCACTTCAAGGGTCTTCCAATAGGAATTGGGCACACCTTGTGGGCATCTGGCCTAGGGAGCTGACATGTGTCCCTCATTCCCTTTGTGTAAAGGGAGCCTGTGTGTGTGTGTGTGTGTGGTTTTCTCTCTCATCCCCTAGCTTTGGGGCTCGCCCCCTCCCATGTAGGGATGCAGAAAGACTTTTTGGGCACACACACTAAGCATCCAATTTTCCCTAAGGTTGACCTTTGGACACAACCTTTGAATTTTGGAACCTTAGCATTTTGGAAGTCTTAATGGGCTGAACCTTAGGGTCTTTTTAGCCCGTTGTTTCACATGGCTCTTTTGCAGATGGCCCCCCCTTTGGATCCCTATTTTCCCTCCTTTGGATCCCTACTGTGGCCGGTCTGCTAACTTAACCAATATTCTAGCTTTTTCTCCCTTGGCACTTCCCCACATTAAATGATCAGTTTAATATGAGAAAATCATTTAGGAGAATTAGATATTGATTATTATGACATTTTTCTTGTTCAGGTTTTTCTTCTTTTGTTGGCTTAGTTGTTGTGGTTCTAACTACCGGTGATGGTGGTGGGCTCGACATTGGGTGATCTTGTGTTCAGAGACAAGAGAAGAGATGCGGGGAGACACATCACCTTGAGTATGTTGTTCTTCTCCTTGTGCAGTGGATTCCTCTGTTTGCTCTTGATGTTCTACCGCCTCTTTCACTTTTCTCGCTGCTTCTTGGGCTTCTTTTAGCTTCAAAGATTTTGCTTCTTGGTACATCTTTTCCAAGGATTCCATGGGATCATCAAACTACTTCCTGGTGTGATGCTTGGTTCTAGGTTTCTCTCTTTCAAACCGGGCTTGCTTTTGAACAGGCTCTTCTTGGTGTGCTGCCACGGCTTTTCTCTTCATTTCCTCCCGTCGTGCTCTTTTTTCTTCATTATCCGAGCTATCACTGTTGTGCCGTTCTGGCGAGCTCTCAATTGATTCTTCATCAGACTTGTAGGATCTCTTGGCAGATCTTGTAGCTCATGGAGAAGGTGAGCTGACACTATCCAAGTGTTTTGATCTAGGGCAGGTGGTAGGTTGTCGATTGTTGGACGGATACGCCGCGGCGGACGTCAGCACAACGAGAACTCACCTAACAAGATTTGTCAGCTAAGGACGAAGCTCGACCCGCAGGCGCGTGGAAGCAAGCATAAGGTGTCAACCTACACTCGACCGACTCCTAACTAATTCCTACAGAGGTCTCTACCAATTGTCTAAGTCACAGCCTTCAGGAGTGCATAAGAGGAAACTTTCTACAACGCTGTCTAGAGCTGAACACATACAATCCCGAAACACCACAGATCTTGAAGGAGACCCTACTAACACCAATAGGTCGTTCTTCCTAAGGTCTATGAACCAAAATCCCAACCCAAAACACCCGGTGCAAAATCACGGAGGATGTCTGGCCGAAATTTGCAGATCTTCGTTTCCAAAATCTAAAGTGCCTAATGTGTAGCTCTACTCAATGTGAACACGTGGATATGCTGCAATGCAAAATCGGACAATGTATGCTCACCAAACCACCAGATGAAGCTCGTAGAAGGAGCTCGCATAACCGGACCGTACACGCGCAATGTAGGTATCGGCGCGTAGCTCTCGTCGGGGGCAACACGCTGCACTTCTCCGCACTCGATTCCGACCACCGGTGCACACGTAGCGTCAAGATGAAGCTCACACTCTCTCTCGTACACAGTACGCTCACTCACAGACTTCAAAACTTCTCTTAAAAATGACAAAAGGTTTTTTCATTAAGGTCAAAAAGTGGTATATATACCTTACAATTCTCAAACCCTAAAGTTCCAAAATCAACCATCTACTCAATCTAACTATCAGAACTGGGATACAATCTGGAAACTTCTGTAAGCCCCAATATTTACAAGGTGAAAAATTAGGTTTTCTCAATAATTGAATAATTACAAAAATGATAATCTTCCGAGTAGTTAGTTTCCGTGGGGTGTGTCCAGCTTCTAACACTCCCCCCCTCCTTGCTCATGTCGTCCCCGACATGGCCACTGATCTGCTTCTTCATCGTATGGTTTCGTGCATCTTGATCAATGATTCGTATCTTCCATGTAGATTCGTCATTGTTGGGCCGAAAATATCAGTGTTTATTGTGAAGAAGCCGGTGTAGAACGCTTCTTCAAAGGCCTGGAGGTGATAGGATGGTAGAAACATTATTCTTTGATACAACGCATGTATCACCTCCTTGGAAGGTTGGCCAGACAGATCATAGGCACATCTGTAAGTATCTTGGAAGAAGAAGATACTGTCTGTCACCTGGCCTGGCTTGAATGTCTCAAATACTACCAAAAGAGTTTTGCAGATTTTCTTCATCATGATGCACGTAAGGTCAGGTGAGCCAATGAACAATTTGATGGCGTCCGTTAGGGTTTTCACCATGTATTGGACACTTATTCTCTCACCTACCTTCAAGCCCGGCAGCTTAGGATAATTCAGCCAAGTGGGTTGGCTCCTTTGTAATATCTCCTGGGCCTTCCACGTCCTGATCCTTGGTAGAGGAAAAAAGCTGAGGTTGTCTCTGATGTTTTTCGGTGCCTCTACCAAATGGATTAGGTATTGTGGGTACTTTGTCAGCCAGGCCTTCCTCCATTTTGGCTGAGAGTCAACTATTAGCCTGACCCCTTCTGGTTGGGAGATATCTTCGTTGTAGAGTGACACTGTAGGCTCTTCTCTAATCCTCTTATTGATGGTGGCAGCTTCATATTTCAGCAAAGGATAAGGGAGAGAGGGTTGAAGCCATTCGCGCCTGAGGTTGCTGGCGTCAATCTTCTGGATGGTCATGGACTTGAAAACCCTCTGCTCCCACTCCAGGGCTTCCTTTGTTGTCTCTCTGATCTCCACCTCTATTGCCTTACGTAGCTTTTCTTCCTCCTCCTGTGTCAGATCTTGTGGCTCTTGAGAGGATCCTTCTAGGATTTCCTCTTGCATAGGTGTGTCCACAGGATCTGCCACATTTTCTAAATCTACGCCTTTATTGGCTGCTGGCCCTGTGCCCTCTTGCTCTCCTACTTGCAATCCTCTCAGCTCCTCAATTTGCCTTAGGAGTTTCTGTTTCTCTGTTTCAGCTTCTTCGCCCATATTCACGAGGAGGTCTTTCAACTTGGTGTTTATCTTCTCCGCCTCCTCGAGATTTCTTTTGATGGTTTCTAACTCCTCCTACCTGGCTTTTTGTTCTTCTTTCATTCGTGTTTGCATGACAATAGACCCTTCTGCCATCATCAATCTTTGCTTTTTCTCTAGAGTTATCTCTTTCTGAAGTTCTTGCATTTGTTCTTCATACATTTGGCTTTTCGTAGTGATGTGAGTCGAGCTAGTAGCTCTGACTCTGGCAGGAGATGCCCGCAGCCTCTGGATGGTTTGATCTTTCACTTTGAGCTGGTCCTTGAGTTCAAGGACCTCATCCTGGCTGGCTTCTTGATCTATCTCCGCCTTTTCTTTGGCGTTTCGCATGGCTTCAACTTCTTTAGATTCCTCAGCCAGCTGTAGGGTCAGGTTATCCCTTTCCCTCTTGGCCTCTATCAATGATTTACCGAGTTGCTTACATTCCTCTTCAACTCCTTGCATTCTTTGGGCTACTGCCTGATTCTCCTTTTCCATTTCCTGGCATCTTTGCAATACCCTTGCTAGGCTGGCCTGCAGCTCCGCTTCTCTCTCTTTCTGCCTTTGGCTTTGTCCTTGTAAAGAGTCTACTTCCAACTTTATCTTTACTTCCATGGCCTTGAGAGCTGCCATCTCACTTTTTGAGGCCATGGACTGCGCTCTTAACCCAGTTAACTTTGTCATCACCACATCCCAGTTGTTGGAGGGCGGGTGCAACCTGATGCTTTGCATTTGTTCCTTAGGCCTTGTGCTTGCCAAGTTGAATGCGACTCTGGCAGCTTCTTCTTTTGTGTATCCTGCAACTAGCAGGTCCAAAAATGTGCTGTATTCTTCGTTTGGCTTTGTCTCCTCACTCTTGGGTTTAACCTCTTTCCTTTCCTGGATTTGTTCTCTCTTGGGCTCTTCCTGGCCTTTGTGTTTGTCTTCCTCCTCTTTATCTTCTTGTGGAGGGCTGTGAGGAGGTGGTGAGGGCTGTGGGTTGGGCTGGTAGAGATGTAGGCTTTTTCTTTAAATCTCGATCTGCCTTTGTATTTCTTTCTCTTTGGCTCTCTTGCTCGTCTAGCAGTTTCTGTCGTACCTGCTCCACTTCCTCTTCTGTAAAAGGTACATGCGGGATATTCTCTGATGCGGCATCAAGAATCTCGAAATTTTTAATGTAATCTTCGAATTTATCCCTTTGCACCCTTCGGGATGATCCCGACATTGCTTCTAGAGACGGCTTCCAGAGTTCACTCAAATCGCCTTTAAGGGCTCTTTCTGCTCTGAAGCTCTCCATCAGCCGCTCTAGTCTAGCCGCTTTTTGTGACTTTGTCTCTTTTGCCGGCACTTGGGCAAATTATTTATTTTCCTTCTTTTGCTCTGGCTGCTCTTTTTGAACAGGCTCTAGCCGTCTTTTCAATTTGTAGCAACCCTTGGTGCCCTTTGTGGCTCATCTTCTTTGTCTTCTTTGAGCCTCAGCCAGTCGTTCTGTGACGGGCGGTCAAGCCATCTTCCTTTTGCATGCAATGCCCCATAAATCACCTTAGTGATTAGTTCTTCTGGCACATTGTATGTTGGCTTCTTGTTACCCATCTTCACTAGGTTGTCATGTATATATGCTGCATAATTGATTATCTTTGGAGTGCTCTTCATCATTGCCTAAGTGAATGTCGTGGCAATTGCACCTTGTAGCATTCTGTACTTTTGTGGACTCTTCGTACACATATGGAAGTATTGGTTGTACAACTGACTCGTGATTGCCACTCTTGGGTTGGCAATATGTTCAAAAGTGTAGTTTCCTTTCTTTTCATTGTACACCTTGACATCATCCCTTCTTTTAGTTACACTATCCCCCTTGTTGGAGAGGTCTAGTGCATCTGCTACAACTTGCTCGGTGATGATTATTTCTATTTCTGGCCTGCCTTGCAAATCGGTTACTCTGGCCACTCCATCTTCTTTGATGGTCGTCACAAACTCCCAGACTCTCTTTATGTCAACCCCTGCCGGCACTGCTTTAAAATAGTTGTGGAGATCAATCTTCTCCAAGTACCCGGCCATCTTGCTTCTTACGAACTCATTGAGTTCTCGCAGTAGCATCGGTAGCTCGATCACATTCCCTTCAATGTCTTTGAACACTCCTTGGTAGATCTTTAGGTCGTTGGACTCTAACAGATCTTCTTGGATCCACGTGCTGGTGGGCTTTAGTGTTCCTTCTGGTATGACGAAGGGCTCCACTTCTTCTAGGTAATCCTTAATGGTCATTCTTTTCTTCTTTGCCGGTGACTTCGCAGCTGCCATAGATCCTGTTGCACTCAGTAGTCCGAAGTTAGTGTTTTTTCCATTTTAGTTGAGAAACTGAGTTTTAACTATCCAAATGACTTGAAAATTGAAAATAAAGCTTAAAAGGAACTTGTGAAACTGTGCATGTGCTCACAGTGCAAATCTGGCCAAAAATTTCCATTTAGACATCCTACACGTAGGATGTCTTTTTCATCAGAATTAGTTTATACTTGACATGCTGGTAGTGCATGGCTTATGGAACATGGCTATGTGCTTGGATATGGATTTGGATATCAAAAAGTGGATTTCTTGGGCTGATTCAGGCTTTACGTCACAAATTGGGTAGAAAGTCCATAACAGGTAGCAATTGATGTCCAAATGGGTTGAAAATTGGTATATGGGCTCATTGCACCATGGTATTGGCTTCCATGATGTCACTCTTTGCACAGAAGGTCTAAATTATGCTAGAGACATCCTACGCATAGGATGTCTATTTCATCAAAATGGCACAAGATTTGTTCTGTGGGTAGTCCTTGGCCTATGGAACATGGCTATGCTCTTGGATTTGGATTTGGACAAGGACTGATGCTTGTAAGAGCCTGTGTAGTGTTTTTGGGCGCAAAAAGTGTATCTTGAAGGTGTTGGAGGTCAAAATTGATTAGAATGGCTTCAAAATTGATATATGAGCTCTTGATGATGAGGTAATTGGATCTGGAATGGACAAACATTCTCTGTAGGCCAAAAAAGTCAAACAGACATCCTACGCGTAGGATGTCTACTTCATCAATTTTTGCTTTTGACCACACAGATTGGTTGGTGATGTGCTTGTGAATGTGTTGTGCAAGTTTCATGTGATTTGGACAAGATTTGGTAGGTCTATGGCCCATTATTGCCTCTATGCCCTAACTTTGCGTTTTTTCATGCATATGAGGTCAATGTTGGTCCAAATGTGATGAAACTTGGTGGCTAGCATGTAAAGGTCATTCAGAAAATGTGTGTGATGAAAAATATTGGGATCTGTGTCCATAAAGGCCCTTGAGACATCCTACGCGTAGAATGTCTCCTGATCATTTTTTAATGGAATGTGCCACTAGTGCCTGCCCTTGGTCCCCTTGAGTCCCTTTTAAGCATTATTTCAACAAAAAAGTCATATGGATAGAAAGTAACTCCTTGTGTGGACTTCAGAGCCTCCGAGTCGTTTTCTGACTTTTGGAGTGCTTGTTGGCGATGAAATTTCTTGATGTTGGTCTCCATAGCTTCCCGATCCCTTGGGGATCCTTGTCGTATGGTTTTTGTCAACTTTGGCTTCACCGGAGCTTCATTTGGCAATTTGTCGCTCTAGAAGCACCCGTGGTTGCGTTTACATGTCTTCGATGATTTGTGGTGGTCTACCACCATAGGACGTGGTTGTTGATGGTCTAGGAAAGCCACTCGTGAAGTTTGGTGGCAAACGGGCATGCAGTTTGGCCACGAGAGCAATTTGACGCTTTGTGTATCTGATGCCGTTTTTGAATTTTAGTGCCACTTCGGGTCACTTTTTGGTCATGTGGGTCACATAGACTTGTCGAGCATGTCGAGATGCTCCTACCCATGAAATTTGGTAGCATTTGGGCGCCTTTTCGCCGATTTCCCATTTGGTGGCCACTTGCAGGATTCTAGGAATTAGGGTTTTTCCCGATGGTTTTCTATTGCCTTTGGACATCCAAGACTTGTCTCCTATGCTAGGGTAAGCTGTCGATGAAGTCGCATTGCTTTTGGGTTAGCCGTTAGGTCGCCGCCTCTACTTGTTGGTCTCTACCAACCGCTTTGTGTGTGAACCCTACGCTAGTTTTCGCGACAAAACGACAAACATGCGCGAAAAGCTCAAGGTGGTGAGCCTACCTCTCATGTCTCAAGCCGTCGGGTAGTCGTGCGCATCGTAGAAGCTGATGGAAGGTCCGTTCGCTCTAGGTGGCAGAAGCTCTCTCCAAAAGGTCAATAGTGAAAATGAGCTAAAAATGAAGTGAAAATTTCTTATAATGAAGGTCCCCAAACCACTTTTCATGAAATTTGACATGTGCTCCTAACTTCTTGCGAGATGCGGTTTAGGCTAAAAAATTTCTTGATTTGGACTCCATTTGCTCTGTTTACCAGAAATTTGGCATTTTAGTCAAAACCTGGTCAAAACACGCTTTCCGCTCCAGTCTCATAATTGCACCCCCATTGTACCATAGGTTTTTCTATAGTCATTAATCATCCCCATTTTTTTTTTTTCATTACGACCATTTTTCACCTGCTTTTTGTATTTTTGAAGTTTTTTTGCCGAAAATTAACAAAATTAAAAGGAAAATAGCAAATCAAACCCAAAAAATCCCCAAAAATCCTAATAAATTACAAATATCTCCGCAAAACATTATATATACTCACATACAATTTTCATGGCCGGATTTCTCCGTTTTACCAATATTTTGTCCGAAAAATGGCTATTTCTACTCATATACACACTAGGGGCTTGATTTGGCGTTTAGCCCCATATACCTATAGATACATGTTGTATAAGGGCATATGTACTTGGGTTAGTCTTGAAAATTTCACAATCAAACAACAACCCTTAAAATAGTCGAAAATCATGCCCTTTTTTTGCTCTTTCTGCTATTGGTTCCGCATTTGAGAATGCCTCCCCCCTCCTACCCGGAGTCCTCCAGGACGACAAGATATTGCGTCGGAGTATGTGCCGTGTATAAGTTGAAAACTTTGTGCTAATGCTTGGCCGATTTATGTGGCCCTAATTTATGCATTTGGTCAATGCATGGAAAAATTAATGCTGTGCAAGAGAAGGGAATAAGCAAGATGCATTCGCCGTCAAGGTTTTCTGTTTTCTTTGCAAGTAACAGCTGTAACTCTATTGCTCTCTGTTTAATTGTCTTTTTTGCAAAAGGCAATCGCTTTGCCTCTACTGTTGATATAGCCGGAGTTGTTTCGATGGAGAGGATTGGCTTGGCTTGAATGGTTGTGGATCGTATTTTTTTTGTTGTCCATTGGTAGCTTGTTTTTGCCGGTTTTTGTAGGTGATTTGCTACTTCCTTGGTTGCCACTGTTTTGTTGCGGATTGGCATCCACATAAGTCGGTTGCCCTTTTTGAAATGCAGATGTTTGCCTTCCGTTGTTGTTTGTACTGAAGGGAGTTCCTTTTGCTTTTGTTTTGGTATCCAAATGCGAGTAACATTTGGGTTATTGCTGAGCATTTTCTTTGGAATCCATATCTGTTTTATACCCGTGGTTTTTGGTTGAACCATCTGCTTAGGTTGGATTCTTGCATTGCATTGTTGTTTGTCTGCTATGTCATTTCTATCCTTCCGCATCCATACTTGTTTCCCTTGTTTTGGTAATCTGGATCTTTGCACTGCGGTTCGTGACTTCGTATGTATGTAGTTACCATGGTTGGCTTTTACTTGTCTGTTGGCCTTGAGTATCATCTTGTTCTTTGGTGGCATTCTTGCTTTTGTCTCTTTTTCCAGTGATTGCATGGCTGGCAGCTGATTATTCTGGTATTGCTGAGCAAAGGCTATCACCTGTTATTCTTGTGCATGCTGAATTTTGATTGTATTTGCATTCCAATCTATCTACACATTGTACTGTTTTTGCCAAGGTTGTCCCAACATCATTGGGTGTTGTGTGCTTTCATCCTCTACCACATAGAATTTGTGTGGGTAGATATATTGATGTACTTGTACATGCAATATAGTCCAGCCCAGCCCAATGTTGTCAACGAGTGTGATATACTACTTTCCAACACTTGAGGAGCAGGATGAAGTTGGCCTGCGGATTTGAGATGTTGGTATAATTCATAAGAGATCAAATTTGCTTGAGCTCTAGAATCAAGCAATGTCGTCGATTCAACTTGATTGCTACCCACTTTGACTGCAATTATTGGCTCCACTGTGTCTTCATCCAACTTCGTTAATCGAATGGCATTGATTCGCAATGGTGCTCCACTTTGTTGTTGTCGCAAAAGTCTTCGTTTTGCAATGCGTTCTTTTGCTTCTGCTTGAGCTTCTTCTCGTACTCTCTGTTTTTCCTTCATCCGTTGTTTTCCTTGATAGATTTTTTGGAGCATCTCCTATGTTAGTGGTAAATGATATTTCTTCAGTCGACATCCACTAATCCAGTTCGGCATTTCTTCACCTGCTAATGTAGCAAGCTTGACAGCTCCGCTTTGTGATAGATCACTAATCACAAATGGTCCCATCCCTCGCTTTTTAATTTTCTTGGCATGTTGCTTCAAAGTATAAACAAGTACATAATCACCTATTTTGAACTCTTTAGTGCGCACATGCTTGTCAAAAAACTCTTTTTGTCTTCTCTTTTTAGCATAGATTGAAGCTACAGCTCTCAAGCAGAGTTCATCTAGCTTTTCAAGATCATCTATTCTTGAAGAGAGCTCATGCCCTGTCCATTCTAAGCGTTTCGCTACTCGTAGAGTTGGAATTAAAAACTCTATGGGTAGTATAGCATTTAGGCCAAACACCATGTTGTATAGTGTTGTTCTATTTGATGTTTTGTAAGCTACCCTGTATGCCCATAGTGTTGAGTGTAGCTGCTGATGTTCTTGACTCTGACACTATTTTAGTAAGAACAGTGCATAGTGTTTTATTTGTGGCCTCAGCTTGTCCATTTGCATGTGGATGGTATGGAGCAGATTTCCTATGTATGACCATGAATTCCACTAGCAGATATTCAATGACTTCATTAAGAAAATGTGTCCCATGATCACTGACAATTTCTATTGGTAAACCGTATCGTACAAAAACATTCTCATGCAAAAATTGTGCAGTAGTTCGTACATCTGCTTTTTGCATTGCCTTGGCTTCCGCCCATTTTGTGAGATAGTGCGTAGCCACAATGATATATTGGGTATGGGTGCGATATGCAGGGGGTGAGATAGGTCCCACAAAATCAATGCCCCATTTTGCAAATGCTCTTGCTCCCAGCATTGGCCGTAGTGGCATCTCATCTCTCTTTATCGGCACCTTGGTGCGATGACATGCGTCACATCACTTTACAAGCTCTTCAGCATCCATGTGCAATGTAGGCCACCATATACCTGCGTTTAAGACAACTTTTGCCGTCTTATCGCCCGAAAAATGGCCTCCACTTATTCCGCTATGTGCATGTTCTAGAATCAGTAGGTATTCGCTTTCACTTGCACAGATTCTAAGTTGATTATCCTTTCCTCGCTTATAGAGCTGGTTCCCAATTAACTGAAAGTCACGAGCTTCCAGCTCTATAGCCCTTTTCCGTGCTCTTGTGATGTTCTCAGAAAACGTCCTAGTGGTTAAGAAATAAATGATATATTGACTCCATGCACGTGCAATGTTTACCTAAAACAATGTCGCATGATCCACTGGTCGTTTGGCACTACATACAGTACAATTAGTAACATAAGAATGTGTGTCCGCATACATAATTGGCCAATAAACCCCTAATTGCTTTAGTCTCTGGTGTGTTTTCACTATTGAACAATGAAATGCACAATCCTGGACATGTGCTTCTTCAAGGTAGCACTCGAATTCTTCCGGATTTATACATAATCATAGGATTTGGTCTGATCCTAGATGATAGTCGTCCTGCTATAAACTGGAAGTTTTTTGTTTGTCAAATTGTTTGTTGTCTGGATCTGTATTCCGTATGATCAAATCTACTTCCAAAGGAAGGAATGCTAACAATTTCCTAAGACCATTTGGGTATCATTTCAATGTTGAAAAGATAAGCATCTGGTATGTCATCATCTACTCCTTCAGGAGCTTCCCCGTTGTGTATCCTTGAAAGATGATCCGCTCGTAGATGGGTTTTACCCTTTTTGACCACCACTGTGAAATCAAACTCTAGCAATATAATAAACCAGCGTACAATTCTCCCTGTATTGCATGGTTTATTTACCGGATACAAAAGATCTTGATGATCTGTAAAGAACACAAATTTGTTTGCGAGCAAATAATGCCGGAATTTCTTCAGAGCATAAATCATTCCTAACCCTTCTCGCTCGGTGGTTGTGTAGTTCTTTTCCGCACTCTTTAACTGTCGGCTTGCACAAAAAACTGGAAAATCCATTGTTCCGTTGAGCCAGAATACTTTCGATTGCATATGCAGAAGCATCAATGTGAACATGGAATATCTTTTCCCAATCTAGTGCTTTAAGTACAGGTGCTGATATAAGGTTTTCCTTTAGCATTTGGAATGAAGTTTCACACTCCTCGGTCCGATCGAAATTGACTAGCAAACGATACAGAGGTTGTGCGATAACGGCATACATGTATATGAATCTTCGATAATATCCGCAGTGTCCCATGAAGGATTGCACTTGTTTAGCATTAGTAGGCCTGGGTAGGTCTACTATGACTTTGACTTTGTCTAGGTCAGTGGTTACGCCATTTCTTGAGACAATGTGTCCTAAGATGCGGCCTTGCTTGACCCTGAAGATACACTTTTCCGGGTTAAGACAGATTCGATATGTCTTGCATTTTTCAAATACCTTTTGCAAATGATGAATATGTTCCTCTCGTAGAAGAAAGTGTACACAAAGATCATCCATGTATATTTCTAAGAATATTCTTAGGTATTCTTTGAACGCGTGCGTCATTAACCTTTGGAAGGTAGCTGGGACATTAGTTAAGCCAAACGGCATAACTCGATATGCATAAATTTCCCATTCTGTGGCAAACGCTGTTTTGTGTTGATCCTCCCTTGCTATTGCCAGTTGGTTATATCCTGAAAACCCATCCAGAAAGGAATAAGCCCATTTTCCGGCCACCCGCTCAAGTACATGTCCCTTATGGTGGCTGCATTTACCTTTTTGAGGTTTACACATACTACCACAATGGGTGACACCCAATCTGTATGTTCAATTTCATAGATGAATTCAGCTTCCGTCAGCTTATCAATCTCCTCTTTGATTCGTTTAGCAAATGTATCATTATATGTATAAGGACGTTGTTTGCTAGGTTTTGCATCCGATTTCAAAGGAATTGTATGTTGGCGTATCGATGGATCAACTCCTTTGAGGTCTTTATAGGACCATGCAAACACATCTTTATACTTCTTGAGAAGTTGTGTTACCCGTTCTTCTTCTTCAGGCTCTAAATCGTTTGCTATATAGACCGGCTGAGGCTTTTCACCTGGTTTCCACGAGGTCTATCCTTTTTGCATTTTCAGGCCCATCGTAAGATTCTTGGTTGGTTCTTTCCCTGACTGGTGGTGTCATGATGATTTTTCTGTCCTGGATGGTAAATTTCCGATAGTGTGATGGTACATTCATGTTCCCCTTTTTTGACTCCCCTTTACCATCACTATCTTCTTCAGTAGTCCATATCTCATGTAAAGACCGTTTCAGTTCTTAGTATTTCTGTTTACGCTCTAGTTTGGTCCACTCTTGGTCTTTTGTTGTTTCTTTTTTTTATTTTTGAGATTTTTGTGATTTTGTTTCTGTTTTAGCTTTTCGTTCTTGTTTTATTTCCTCTCGCGTTCTTTCCCTTCGATCTTTTGAGAATCTTCCTGATATTTGATCTTTTACACAATCCTCTACTTTTACAAGCATCAAATAGTGAGTTTTATCTTTTATCCTGGGCATCAGGTTCTCTCTCACTTTGTTTCCTGCTTGTTTCCTCCTATAGCGTTCCTGGCGTCTAGGGTGCTGATTAGCAAAATCATAAAATTTGATATTCTCGGTTTCCCTTCCACGCTCACTCGATGTGTCTGAACACTCATTATCTGCACCATCATTTACTTCCAGACGTTCAGAGGAGTTATAAAACTCTTCTTGTTCTGGTGGTTCTATCGTCTCATCTTCTCCTAGTATAATGCTTACCATGTAGTAGGGTAGCACATCATAGCCATTCTTATCGCAAAATTTTGTTGTTGGACTATTTGTAATGGTACAAACATCCAATGTTACTAGTATGTGTTCCCATTCTAGAGGTTCCAAGGCATCTTCAGGGAAAGGTTCCGGAATATACTCCTTTTCCTCTATCGCTCTTTCTAAGACGCATTCTTCTCTTCTTAAGCTTCCACAATGTGAAGCTCCGCTCATCCATAGCTCTTTTTGTTGCCCTAACCATGCTGGGAGTTCTGATCCTGCTACTGTAGCTGAATCAAACTCTTCCACAGATGTTTGGTTTACATCTTTGTAACTATGGTCTTTCAAGTGTATTTTAGTTGTTGTCTCACCATGTCTGAGGTATATGTGGTTGTAACCCCAATCTTGGACCATCTTCAATTGTCGCATGAATGGTCTTCCCAAGATGTTCTCATAATTGTTCTTTTTGTCGAAATCGACTATTGCAAATGTATGCTCATACTCGATTCCACACGAAGTGACAATCACCTTTTCTAAGAGTCCTAGAGGCTTCTCCATGAACCCATGTGCCAATTGCAATTTCATTATGGTAACTCTTAAAGCTGGTTTTTCCCATTTTTTCCAGATTTCCTTGGTGGTGATAGCAACTCCCGCTCCACTGTCAAGAATAGCTTTGGAAACTACTCCTTGGAATTCTACTGGTAGCATGGTATTTCCATCTTCTCCCTCACAATACTCTCCAACTTTGTTTAATGGTACTGGCCTAGTGTTTAGTTGAGGCCGGTCCAACTCTCTGATCCCTTTTTGTAGCCTCAAGGTGGGATCTCTTACTCCAAATTTTTCTAGGCATTTACCTACTGTGGTCCACATGTTTGGTCATAACCTTAGGAGTTTTGCTAAGGTGATTGTGCATGCCACCGGGGTGGACAATAACTCAATAAATCCTTGCGAATCCATCACTTTGTTAGAAGAAAGTCTTTGAGATGGGATTGCTCTCACTTCAGACTTGGCTTCATACTCTCCTAGGTAAGAGGGTAAAGTTTTCAGCAAGTTTGGTTGGCTGTGCCCCGAACTAATTGATCCCTAGTCTCCCCCTTGTGAATGTATCTCGTAGTTCAAATGTGACCTTGCCTCAAATTCTTCAATAGGAGGTAAGGTCACATTCTTCTCTTTTCTCGTGCTATTCATGTGGTTACTCATCCTATTAGCCTCGTTGGCCTCACGGATTTGCTTCCACAGATCATCTAGATCGTTACAGTCCTTACCCATTTTTGTCTGTTAATATGGAGCCTGATTTACCCTGTAATCTTCTGTGGTAAAAGCGCACATTTGTAAGGCCCCCATTATGAGGAGAAGCCATCGTGCGTGAAGGAAAATCACTCGCCAGAAACCAAAATTTTCATGGCCAAACATCAGGGGTCGGAATATTCCCTCGCCGGAATATTCCTGTTTGCCGGAATATTATGGCCGAACGGCGCCCGGAAAGTGGTCGAAAAACAACCGGTCGGTTGGCCGGTGGGCCGGTAGTCAATGGCCGGTGGCCGGTGGCCGAATTCAAAAGCGGACTTGTTTTCTCAAGGGCGGCCACACATGGACGGATTGAAGGGTCAGATTTGGACTTATCTACACAAGGGCGGCTACACATGGTGCCTCTCATGAGAGGGCAGCCCTTTTGGCCTATAAAAGGAGGCCATTTCTACACACATTTCATAGTGTGAAGTTGATGCAACAAGGTGAGTGTGAGGTGGTGAGAGTGAAGCAAGGTGGGAGCTCGATTAAGGGTATAATCCCTTTGTAAACTACTTCTTGTTTTGAAGTACTAAAGCCATTGATGAGTGGCTGCTTTCCCATGGACGTAGCCCACATTGGGTGAACCGCGTATATCGTGTGTACTCTCTCTCTCTCTACTCTATAATCTCGTGTATGTAAATTTGTCTCTCTCCATTAAGTAATCTCCTCAATTATCTATTTAGCTACGTCTTATTTCCTAACACAATCAATGTTTTAGGCTGGAACCCGTCACTTGCCTATCTGTTGTATTTGGCACTATGATAGGCTCTCCTTTGGACTCATAGGCATTAGTGAATCTTTCCTTTGTTTCTACTTGTTCCTCTAAAGTTGGATGGATAGGGGTTGGAGCTGGTGCTTCATGCAAATTTGCAGGTTTACCCAGCGGGTCTTCCATCAATGATTGAGCTGTTTCGATCATCTTTTTACACATTTCCAACCTTTGTTTTTCTATTTCTGCATATGGATAAGTCATCCATCTTTGCTCCTGGGTTTGGTTCTTTTTGAGTCTGGCTTCATAAGCTTTTAGAAGCGCATCCAACTGCTCATTTACCTTGTCTACCAGTACAGATCCTCGTGATCCTGCACTTTTGGGCTCTGCTATTTCCTTGGGTGCTATGGTTGCCGTGGTGTGTGAGCTTAAGCTAGCTAGATCCTCTAACCGCTCTAATCTATCCTTTGTATGTTTCAACTCCTCGGATAGAGCAGTTTGCTCTCGTTCTTTCTTGGCTTTCATACGCGCATTTCTAGCTTTCCAAGTGCTTCTTTGATTTTTCGTTTCTGAACTTTGGGCATCGATTTTTGGCTCTTAAACTATTGGTTCGTTCGTCATTCTTTGAGCTTGGGCTCATGTTACCGCCTGAATAGGTATGATTGTTTCATTTTCCGACCCTCCACTGGAAGGTACTGTTTCTAGCATGTTCAAGGTGTTTTTTGCTGCTTTGCTCGAGTTTTTAGGGCAATCGAGAATCAAATGAGTAACTCCACACTCGGTGCAATATGCGTTGACTCTAATGATTTCATCATGAGGACAGACTCTTAGCCAATGGTCTCCACCATACTTGCAGCAGGGTCCCTTGGGTTGTTGAGGTGCTCCTTGAGCTCCTCTTTGTTGGTATATATGTCTCTGTCCGCCCATGCCTCCGTTGGCTATGAACAACAATGTTCGTTCATCCAGGCTATATCTTCCTTCTCCTACTGCCTGTGCAGCTGTTGGTGGTCCTGTACTTCCTATCATGCTCCATGGTTCTGGTGTCGAGAGTTCTTTCGGTGGATAATAGACAGGGTTTGCCGCATATCCATTGGGATCTTCATAATATGCATGCATAGGCACCAAAGCCTTATCCTTTGATTTGGTTACGGTTGGTGTGTATCTTATACCGACTGGTCGTGATCCTGGTAGGGGTGGTTGTTGCCCCAACACTGGTTGTGGTCTTTCTACACCTACAGGTCCTGGTAGGTTGCCTGCTTGATACCTAGGCATCTGTGGAACTCAAGGAGAAGCTATCTGGGATTGGGGAGCGTAAGGTCTCTCTCTCACATATCCCTTGTTATAATAACATTCCTCTGTTCCATGGTTCGTCCATTTTTGTTCAATAGCACACCACTTGGGCTGTTTAGCATGGGGTTTGGCGTACAAGTTAATCTTTTTTAGCACTTCATCTACAAGATGCTCTTGGTTTACAGCTACTTCTCCTTTCGGTGCTGTCTTAGAAGACTTGCCTCCACTTTGTTGTGAAGATGAATTGTCGTCAAGGTCCTTGAACTCCCCCTCTTTGTAGACCGCACAATTGTCCACAAGGTAAAGAGCCTCCTTGGTCAACTCATTCAACGTCGTGCTCCTCTTCATATGTAAGTCTTTCTGGAGATCCGCATTCCTTAGTCCTTGGATAAATATAAGTATAAGTCTGGACTGAGTTGGCAGTTCTTCCACAAGACATAACTTAACATATCCTTTTAGTCTTAGGGCTGCCTTTCGTATAGATTCCCCATCTTTCTGTTTGAATTTATGGATTTGTGAGACGGTATTATGAGCTATCCCCCTTTGTGAGAATTCCTCGATAAATTCGTCAAACACTTCCTCCATAGACTCAAAGTCTCTATGCTCTACAGAGTCAAACCAAGTGGCAGCGTCATCCTCTAGGGTTAGTCCAAACCCTGCAAATTGGGTAGGGAAGTCTAACACCTCTTCAACTCTAATTACACGTACAAAGGCTGCTACATGATCTCTTGGGTCTCTGTTTCCTGTGTATTTCTTGTTTACCCATTTTTGCACTTGAGAAGGTCTAATTCTAGATGGTCTACAAACCTCATCATTGGATCTCCACGTCCTAATCGATATACCTCTTTAGGTCTTCTGTAATAGGCTGGTTTCTCTCCCAGTGGTGCTGCTAAGCCATAATTTCTAATAGTTCTCGCCAGAGATGGTTCATCTCTTCGAACTCATTCTAAGGGTGGCCCTCCAGGCTCTGTTGACCCTTGAGTATTTGGCTTACTCTCTCCTTGATACCTTGAATAGAGTGGTGGTTCTTGCAAATCCCTTAGCCCTCGTGCGGCTTGATAATCATCTCGGTTTCGGTCTTGTTCCACTGTTGCACTCTGTCGAAGCCATGCCTGTAATGATGGTTGGTTTGTTGGTTGGTTTTGGTTGTTGAATGTCTGCGGTCGGGTGGAAAGTGAGGTGGCATCATAATCTTCTGAAAAAGGATTCGTTGACTTGCTTGGGGTGTAGGTGGCTCTTGGCACTTCCTCAAGGGTATATGTTGATGCTCCTGGACCTGTTGCCCTTTCTACCTCCTCTGGGAGAATACGTTGGTATTCTCACCCGTATCTATCAACAAAAACTATACCCTTCCCCATAGCAGTTTCATAAGAGAATAAGTAAAGAACCTTGTCTTTGCTCAATTCGTTTAAGTATGGTTCTTTGCTGCGAAAGTAAGTGACTATACCCTCACTCTCATGCTTGTAGATTCCCACGTTCTCATTATAAGTTGGAACCCTGGTTGTTTTCTTATCATACATAAAAATAGCTGCGGGCCGATCAATGTTTGGTGGCTTTTGAAGCCATTTTCCCTTTCGCCACATTATCTCCATATCTGTTGTAATCTTCAGGGTTACCGACTATTAGATAGTGGTTACCCTTTTCGTCTCGGAATCTATCTCCATCATCATAGGCTCGAATTATCTCCAATCTTTGTGCTGGCCTCTCTTCGATACAAATGCACTTGCGTCCTCAATAGTCAGAATAGACTAGGGCTCCCCTCGAGTTTGTTCCCTCTAAGAAGATCACAGTGAGCTTGGAATCATTCAAAGGATTTAGGGAGGTGCTTCCTCTTGGCATTCAAAGGATTTAGAGAGGTGCTTCCTCCTAGCATTGGTCCGTCATAGGTAAAACCTCCTGGCTGTTAACTACCCATCATGAAGAAAGATTTTTCTGACGAAGTGTCAATATCACTACCTTCCTCAATAATCGGTGCTAGTGGATCTAGCCTTGCCTAAGTTACACTCTCCTCGGTGGACACTAAGCTACCTTAGTCACCTGCCACCTTCTGGTCTCTAAAAATGTATCTTCCTGATCTTAAATTCATCAAACTTATCAATGCAATTAATCACAAATCCAACCACTCACCTGGCAAAGGATCAGTCTCCGCACAACTTCTTACTTTGTTTGCTGAATATACCTGTACACAAGTGTTTTATTTCGGCAATCGAATCAAAGCATTTATCTGCTAGAGGTTATCTTAGTAATGATTGGTATAAATGGGAGTTAATCTCAACCACTACTGTATTTTATACATTGTTCTGGACTAGGTCTGCTATTTCGGAAGTGTACTTCCCTCGGATGTTGCTCGCTTTACGTGCAGAAGTTTGAATTCAGTCTTTGCTCCGTCAAATGGACAAACAAGGTCCAAATTCACTTCCGAAAGAAGTTCTGGAATCCTTGAGCCAAATGGAATCTCACTGTCTAAGCCCAGTCAAATTTTCTCGTCAGTAGGCCCCAATAGACATCCTACGCGTAGGATGTCTCCTACTTTGTTTTGCTTGGATTTTTGCACTATGGATTCCCCTTGATGTGCTGAGTCCACAACTGTTTTTACTTTTTGATTTGGACACCTGTAAGCTGGTCAATGGATCAGAAATCTGTTCCGACAACCGGTTGTTGATCTTGATCAATCTAATCAACTCCAATTTGGACCAAAATTGACCAGGAGGCTTGCCTCAGGCTATACAACACCTTGCTATGCCCCCAATTTCTTGCTTTAGACATCCTACGCGTAGGATGTCTTTTTCATCAGAATGGCTTCAAATTCAAAACACAGGCTCCCCTTGAGTTACTGATCACTTTGGTATGCTCAAAATTAGGTTTGGAGTGTAAAATCACACAGAAGACATCCTACGCCTAGGATGTCTTTTTGGCCTGTTTGACCCCAGACTTGACCCACAGCTTCCCCTTGATGTCAGCAACCCAGTGGTATGCTTAGATTTTGGTTTGGATTTCAAAAGTCCCCAATTTTAGCTGTTCTTGCCTTTTTTAGTCAAAAGTGCTAAAGTCTGCTTTGGACCCAATTTTCTCACCCAAATGAGATGAAACCCCTCTCAGTCACTCAATATATCATGCAAGTCATGCTCATGCATCCATCATATGGTTTTGGTTTTAAAATAATGCTTTTTGGATAGGATGTTTGGCAATTTCAGTCTATCGGGCGTTATCCTGTCAAGATATGGTCAAATTTTCACTTTCCAGTTGAAATTAGGGTAAACCCCACCTTCTGAACACACTGGTCAACTAAAAATCCCAAAATTCCCACCAGATTAGCCTGTAGACATCCTACGCGTAGGATGTCTCCTAGCTTGAAATTAATTTTTTTTTTGACAGAAATGCTCCTGATGCTCTGCAACTCTATCAGAAACACTCACAATAACTTTTGGACTTCACTTAGGCTTTAAAACACCCTTTTGCGTCTTTTTGCGTATTTTACAAACTTGTGATGACTTTACCAAGCAAGTATACATGCATGAAGTGCTCTAGATCCTGAATCATGATGTCCTACTTACTCTACTCCTACTCATGAAGTGCTCTAGATCCTGAATCATGATGTCCTACTTACTCTACTCCTACTCATCATGTGAAATGGTGATAATGGTGTTTTGGTTGATTTTTGACCTCTCCACTACCATTACTGTAGATGGACTAGGCTCAACATAGGATGTAATAGGCACTAATGCTTGTTCATCTATGACCCCTTCAGAATGCATGTACTTTACAGGCACTGCATTATGTCCTGGATACGAAGGTTGTTGACCCAACACAGGTTGAGGTCTTCCCATACCCATTGGTGGTCTTTGAGCTTGGGCATATTAGGCTGATATTTATACATGGGTTGTCCTTGTGGCCTCATAGGCCCGTACTGAACATTCCCATCATACTTTGGTCGGAAGTAGTACTTCTGAGTCTCATGGTTGGTCCATTTACCCTTGATTGCACACCATTTTTGTGGCCTAATTGGTTGTCCCTGTTGGGGTATCCCTTGTCCTGGTCCTCATATAGGTGCTTTTTGCATGTTGCTCATCATCTCGTTCATCCTTTTGAGCATATCTTCTATGGTTGAAAGCGGTGCTGCAGAGCAGCCATTCCTACTTGTGCTGGTTTAATGGATGCTATTTTCTCACTTTGGTTATCCTTAGGGACATCTTCTTCATCGAAAATATCACAATTGTCTCCTAAGTCAATAGCATACACTCCTCTAGGGTTGTATGCTTCTTGCTATAGAGTATATCATGAAGTTCTTTGTTGAGCAGTCTCTCTAGAAACAAAGATACGAGTCATTCTTTTGCAGGTATCTCTAACTGTGGGCATTTGGCAATGTATTGTTTCATTCGAGTTGCACAATCCCTAACAGACTCACCCTGTTTCTATTTAAAGCTCTAGATTTGAGCTACCATATTATGTTTGATTCCCGTTTTGGAACAAGCAGCTACAAATCCTTGAGCTAATGTGTTTAAGCCCATGGTTGACCTTGGTGGAATGTTTTGGAACCATGTCAATGCTTTTCCTTCTAATGTCATTCCAAACCCCTCAAATTGAGTATGAAAATCAAGTATACGTTCTGCTCTTAGCACTTGCTTAAAGCTTGCTAAGTGGTCGTATGGATCTCTTGATCCACTTTATTTTTTGACCCATTTTTGAAAATCAGCTAGTCTGACACGTCTGTTTGGTTTAACTCCCGGTCTCCTGGCAGTTGGTCTTGTTCCGAGTGCTTCAAACCAATCTGTTGGAAATAGTGACTCATGTAGCCCTGGACTGGCCTTAGTGTCACCCGGTTTTTTACGTGATGAGGTGGTTTCTGGTTTCTTAACATTACTCTCAGATGATCTCTCACGGTGTTCATCTCTTGGAATTGTTTCTGGTCCTTGTCCCAATATCCAATCCCTTATAGAATACCCTTGATATTTGGTTTGTTCTACCTCCTCATGAGTCATCATTACAAGGTTGTTGTTATAACAATCTCTAAACAGGTAGGTTGGTAGGTCTGTTGATCCCTTATCTTTGATCTTGAAGATATAGATGATCTTCATGGCCGTTAGTTGTCTTGATTTGGCATGCGAGTCCACAAAAGATCTTTTACGTTTCTATCCTTCCAACAATAGACTCCGATCCTAGGGTTATCCGTATTAAGCCGTTTCAAAGGCTTCAAATCTACTTGATCGTATCCCTCGAATTCTAAAGTTGGTGGTCCTTCTCTTGTTGACATATCCGTGATTATGGTGTTTACTTCTAACCCCCATTTGTCTATCACGTTAGGGTTTTTGACTTGTACATACTGAGTTCCGTTTCTATCCATGTATATTTTTCCTTGTTTGTTTGCCCTAATCTCTTCTTTGAACTCAATACCATGGTCATCAATGCAAATAGCGTACTGCTCGTTAGGATCCGGGTAAACCTGAGCTCCATGGCGATTAGTCTTATAAAAAGAGAGTATATGCTTTTAGTGCATTGCCATTCCGATTTTCGAGCGAGTCGAATAGGAAGACATTTCAGATGTTGAATCTAAAAAAGTGTTCGAGACTTCTTCAATGATAGTGTGCAAGGAATTGCCTTGATTCACGCTTTCATTGGTTGATACTCTACTGGAGGTTTCTCCGAGTATGCCTTGATTTCCTAGTACACGACCAGATCTAAGGTTCATATAGACTTATGAAGCCTTGGATGGAGTACTTACCTTTGGATTGACTTGTTGTCAATTTTTACTTGATTCGTTTGCAACTTTCTGTCAAGCTACCTATTGCTTTTTTGCAACCTGATTCCTGTATAAATTTGATAAAGTTAGCTATTCTTTCACAAAGACTGTATAATCTTTGCTAACTATTGTGATTGGTCTGTGTGCATCACTTCAAATGAAGCTATGGGAGTTAGCAAATGACTTTCAGATTCGACTTTGGCAAAAAATCAAAGGATTAATCTGCAACTTGGAAACTGAGTAAACATGTACCAATTTGGATCCGATTGAACCCATAATTGCCCGGTGGCTTTGTATTATGTTGGTCTAACATTGTACAAGTTCAAAAGTCAAAACTGGTATCCCTGTGTAGCAGTAGTAAATAATCATGATTATTTACTTTTGTCAGATTTTTACACTTTTTGGCTTGGTTTGGCAAGTATACAACCTGCTAAAATCCCTGGACAAGTTTCAACAAGTTTGGACAAAATCTGTTCAAGTTTCTTAACTGTTTTGTGTCCGTAGACCCCGATTTCAAGAATCTGGCTTAAGTCTCACTTTTGTGATCCAAATTTCACAAAAATTGATTTGTGGGGTCTACTTGATATGCTTGACCTTGAGGTATACTCAAATTTGCAAATTTGTCAATTTTTGAAGCAAATGTAAATAATTACAATTATTTACTCTAGCTATATTTTTGCCAATTTTTGTCCCAACTTTGACACAGATCTGTTAAGCACCTCAAGTTAAGGTCTCTAGCCAAGTTTCATCAAGTTTGGACAAGTTTTGGTCAAATGGTCATGTTCACAGACTAACTTTGCAAATTTGGCCACAATTTTCAATCCAATGATTCAAAATATTACCAAATTTGGTTTGTGAGCTTATTACAACATGGTAAAACTAGTGGTGTGCCAACTTGGTCAAAAAGGTGAAAAATGGGGCAAATGTAAATAATCACGATTATTTACTTTGGCACTATTTTTGCTTCTTTTTGGTCAACCGAGCATGTACACATGTTTATCACATCAATATAAGCCTATAAATCAAATTTCAACAACTTTGGACAATTTTTTTCCCAATTTACACTCAAGATTTAGAAATCCAGTACAAACTTTAGTTTTTACCTAGTTTTTTGCCAGTTTGGTGATCCAAATCTTTTGTGCCTTTACAAAAGTTGTTTGTACACATGCAATGACTCAATGGTATGAACCTTGGTCAAATCTGAGCTGAAAGTTAATAATCGTGATTATTAACTTCAGGCTTGAAATGAACCTATTTTTGCACTTTTTTCATGGACAGTCTCTTTATGATCTATTTTAAGCCTATGAATCACGTCAAAACTTAATTTGGCCTAAAATATCAAGAAAAAGTAAATAATATGAGTTTTGGCCAACTCTTGAAATTTTTACCTTGAAGTATCCTTGAGCTTACCCACTGGTTCAGACAGCTTTTAAGCTTACTCTCCAGTCGGATTGAGTGGTTTGTAGTCTTTTCGTGCTATTTCTAGCCGTAGACATGAAATTCTGCAACTGCCAATAACAACTCACAATGGTTCTTTCAAAGAGAGCAATGTTCTGAAATCCACTTCGGATCCTACTTACCCTACTCCTAGATTCTCATGCAATGGGGTTGTGGAAAGTGTCCACAAACACTCGTTTTCTTGTCTTTTATGATTTTCTGAGCATTGATCTTAAGACTTGTTTCGTCTATCAATCATACTCAAAATCCTAATCTATTTCTACAAGCCTACAATCCTAAAGGCACTCGACAAGTACGATTACTTCCAAGCTACCTCTACACACAGCAAAAGACGACAATCTTAGGCTATGCGGTTTCTAAAAGAACGTTTCGAACCTAGGCGATCCTAGAGAAAGTTAAAGGATAACTTCACAAGACACTCGTGTTTTTCCCTAGTTTAGGTCTCTTCGATCCCTGGCAACGACGCTAAATGTGGAACGCGTGTCTAACCTCACTACCCTATCTTATTGCAGTATTAGCGAGAACCACAATTAAATTGTCAATCCATGGGATAAAGCTGACTTGACTAGTGCATAGAGGCTACAAGAGGTTGTCAATCTCTTGGAAAACAACTAACAACTCGCATCTAACTCTAGCTACACTCAAGTGACTGAAATCATCAAAAGCCAATCGCTCATCGCGACAATCAAATCACATCCGTTGCAACATCAAACGACATCCAAACATAACGAAACTTCTAGGACATGTTTATAAGAACTAAGCACACATGCTTATGATCTCAAATCCCACTTTAGGTCAAGTGCCAAAATCACGATTATTAACAACAGTGGCCTAGTCGTTTTCGACCCACAATGCATCTAAATGCTTAGCAATGATGCCCCAATACCCCGCCTATGCTTAGTTTTTGATTTGAAAGTGTAAATTCTTAGTTATGATGAAATTAGACCATGGGTTGGCGATGCCAAAAGCTGCTTTTTACTATGATGTGCTTACGTCAATGCGTAGAGCTCTTACTTGCCATTGCAATGCAACAAATGCGACTTCAATGTGACAACCGGGGAGGGAGTAGGAAGCACGAGAAGGAGAGAAGTGAGCGTCGTTAGCTCACGCTGTGTATTTCATTATACAAAACTTAATAATAACTTACAAAAATTGGCCTTTATACCTTAGCCAAGGTTTTTGGCGGTCAAAACTAATAATCTGGGAGTTCTACCAAAGATGGGTAATGACAAGTTGATACAATTTGGAAGCTTGTAGCCCGGACTTATCAATTACAAGGTTTATCCAAAAATTAGAAGTTACAATATTCTCGATTTATCAGAATTATAATTGTTTTTATAATGAGAACTCCGAAAAATGGTATCCGTGGTATCTGTGTTAGCTTGCTGCTAACACTTGCCTAATAAGGATAATGGGCAAAAGGTGGTACTCGATTTGAAGACCAAAGAGACTCATTTTCATCCAATGGCAATAAAGATGATGGAGATTCAACGGCGAGTTATGAGTATGTCACTAAGACTATCTATGATGAAAGTTATACAGATATAGACAAAGAGAAAAGTGATGATGATTGTTTAAATATTGGTGCACACCTGTTTGGAGTCTCTTTAGATACATCCAACATAGGGAAAGATATATAGACTCTTGAGTTCATGGTATGGATGTGTGTGCTATGTTGGGAGAAGATTTGATTGAGGAGGGAGAAAGAAGACTATATGCAATTATGCACATCTTATGCAAAGCTATTTGCAATAGACTAAACAAACTTGTGAGGAGGAGCTAAAGGAGGGGAGCATAGAATTCTATTCAAAGAAGGGTAGAAGATAAAAACATAAAAGTTTCACAAGTTGGGAGAGATTCAACAAAAGCATTAGGGTAAACAAGTTATTTGAATCTCGTTTCATTTATCTCATGCATGAGTGAAAGTGGGTTTCCTCTATTGTTATTATGCCTAAGAAGAATGGTAAGTAGAGGATATACATCCACTACAAGCCCCTCAATGCAACAAGGCGAATAAATCGTTAACCTTTTCCATTCCAAGATGAGATTTTTGAGTCGTGAAAGTTATTCTATTATGGATAGCTTCTTCGGATATCATCAGATTGCCATAGCTCTAGAAGACTAATTGAAGATGACATTTATCACTCCATGAGGGTGCTTTGCTTGTACAGGATGCCCTTTTGTTTGGTGAATGCTTATGCCACTTTTCAACAATGGATCAACCGTGTGTCCAGTCCTTATCTGGATAAGTTTATAATGGTATTTATGGATGACATCAGTTGGGTTACAGCTCTAGGGTGGAGCACTGGTCAAAGTCGCAGCTATGTTTTCAAAGATTGGAGGAAGAAGGTTCAAAAAATGTAAATTGGTGCAACCTCGAGCTCATTTACTTGGGCATGTGGTGTATAGAAGCGGATCTAAAGAAGGTAAAGGATCTTGTGTTGATGGAACCCCCATCAAATGCTCAAGGTTTGGCTCCATTTGTGCATAAATTGAAGTATTTGCTAAGTTTTTTATGGATGATTTCTCAGTATGTTATCCACTTCAAAAGATAGGGCAATAAGCTCATGATTTTTCATGGAGCAAAGATGCACGAAAGGCTTTTGATAGGGTCAAGGAGATATCAAGTCAGTTTGGCGATGATTTTTCCACCAAATAGGTAATATATTTTTTATGTTTCTATGTTGCAATTGACGTCACTTTGTTGCAGAAGGTTGGTGGGTACTACAAATCTATCTATTGTCACAACAAGTCCAAGCAAGACGACCTACATAGAAGCTGACAAGTTGGGTTACAACTTTGGTGTTTGCATGCAGGAGGTTCAAAGTCTACCTTATTGTTCACAAGTTTTATGTACTTACCTCCAATAACCTAATGCTTGAAGTGATTCTACATTTGAAGCCAGGGGAGTAGTATTGGAGCTACAAGAATTTGAGTTTGAGTTAAAATTGATATTGGTGAACAGGGATGCAGAATTAGCTATACACCCAAGAGTGGTGTGAGAGGAAGCAGAAGAAGAGCTAAAGATGGAGGGAGCATTCGTGATGTGGTTTGATGATGCATATAGGGGAGTGATACAGAAAGTAGGTGGAGGAATTGTCATCCAGAATCATCAAGTTAAAGTGGTATTTTCAAAGTCTTATGATCTTGAGAACGTGCATACCAATAATGAAATGAAATACTTGGCACTTCATTTGGGATTGAAGCAATGCATAGAGTTTGGGACTTCTAGGCTCATTGCAAAAGGTGATGCTCTCCTTGTTATGAAATTACTTTTGGGGCAGTGGCAACTGAAGAGGGACTCTCTTAAAAATTGGTTTTTCACAATTAAGAAGCTTTTGAAGTTTTTAAAGCAATCCAATTCAAGAATGCTAGAAGAGAGTACAATCAAATGGCAGATCAAATAGCAAGTAATTGTTTGCAGATGCATGCATTAGGCTTCTATATATCTCCAACAATGTATGCAAAGAGAGACTTTGAAGGATATTGTAAGGTGTGAGCTTTGTCCTAGAGTCACTAGAGTATGAGTCAAGGAGAGAAGAGTTGGAATTATCCCACATGTATTGGTGCAAGGCTGTAGAGCTACTTAAAGCTCTTACAAATCCATTCCATGTTTGCATTACATCTCTCTTGTTTATGGTGAGCTTGTAATGGGTTAGAAAACTACTCAAGATCATGTTTATGAGTCCAAGTTAATCTATCTTGGAACCTAGTTTGCTTGAGTAACACTCTAGCCTACACACACTCACTTGTGTTCATTATGTTTGTTTTCCATCCACCCTGGCTAGCACATTCCCATTCCTATCAAGTGGTATCAGAGCTATAGTGTGCTAGATAAATTCATTAGTATGCATTTGTGTGATTAACATTCCCTAATATTTATTTGCATTAGCTTAATAATCCAAATCCATAATCACCACTTGGGCAAGAACATGCTCCACTACCCTTTGGTGATTAGGTGAGGGGAATTCACACTTAGCATTGTGTGTGTGTAATTTCTTAGCGTGCTATTGTGTTCATCTTCATCCCACTTTGCATTGGAATTGCTCTCATTGTACTATCCATTTTCTTTTGGGGCTCATGTGTGTATGATGTGTTTCCTAAGAGCTTTCTATAGAGCACTTAAATGCAAGATTTGCACAAAGTTCAAGCTTTCGATTAAGCACACAAAATTCCTTCATTTTTAGCTTCCAATTGACTCTTTAATCTAAGTGTGTGTGTGAGTTTGTGTATGTGTGGTCCCCTGCAAAGGATAGCATAAGAATTTAAATCTCGGGTTTCTCCAACAATCGAGGGTCATTCCCACTTGGTTTAGTGCATCATCACAAGGCATTGGGGCCCTCGCTCACGTGGTGTGTTCAAGCCTACTTTTTGTTACCATATACATGTGGTAGTGATGTGTTGAACACACCTAGGACTGTCGAGGCATTTTTTCCCTCATTAGGAGGTTTTATCCCCCGTGCATTGTATATACGCCCATTCATTCTAGGGCTATCTATCTGTTCCATTGCAGACTAAGTAATACACTCTCTATTGAGTGCCTTGATCTTCCTTCATCTTCTCCAAGCTGCATGTGTTTTCCTGCAACCTTAATTACAACAATTGGTATCAGAGCAAGTTGCGTCCTCTCGGGCTTAGCCGCTAGCAGCTCCAACACACGCCTGCTCACTTTCTTCGATTTTAGTGACTTTGGCGACCTCTCTTAGGTCAATAAAAATTTTGGGCTCATTTAGGCCTTCGTTTCCACTACAGGTAGTACTGCACATGCTATTTTGTCATTTTGTGCAAAATTTTTGTTAGTGTCTTTTTCTGCATAACAGGTCCCTTACAGTCTTCTACGGTTTGTGCTATATAGCACGTGTTGTTCTTGCTTCGTTTCTTCTCTTTTTGGGCACTTTTCACATTGATGTAGCATTTACCATGGCTGACATCAACACAGATGTGTTCTAGATGTTTGTTGCTGAGGACAGATTGTATGGGGACAATTACCCTATATGGGCTTACATGATGCAACATGTTCTTATGTCAAAGGGCATCTAGAATATTGTGCAACTCATTGATGTACGTCCGGGTTCTGAGGATGTAGGCGATGTTGAGGATGTTGAGGTCTTGCTGTTGTTAGATTTGTTTTGCCTACGACAGAACAAGCTCGTTGGGATGTAAAGGATGCGCAAGCTCATGCATTGATTGCATTTTCTGCAAAGCCCACCATTACTCCTCACATTTGTTCAGCAAAATCTGCAAAACATGCTTGGGATATTTTGGCTGGTCTTTATGTAAGCCGCAATGAGGAAAAAATTGCATTGCTGCATAAAGAGTTGGAGTAAAAAATTATGCATGAGGAAGATGATATGGACACTTTCCTTGCTTGTGTCAAGGATATCAATGATCAACTTATTTCTGCAAGTGAAGTCATTTCAGAGAGTTCTCTTGTGCAGACTGTTCTTGATGCCTTGCCAGACTCTTACCAGACTTTTCTAGTACTTGGAGACTTATGACCCAAGGAAATCTTGAAGTTGTCAAGTTTGATGCATTATGCACATTGCTATTGCAAGAGTCACTTTCAAGAAAAAACAGGACTAGACAGCGTGCAATTGAATAGACTTTTATTGTTGCTCAAAGAAAGGGTGGTAACAGTAATGCATGCACTTCTTATGGTTCTTCTGTGAGTGGAAAATCACATGTTCCTAATGCTTCTGCTAGCAACAACTCATTTGAAAATTCTGGTGATAAGGGCAAAAGGAAGATGTGTTGCCATTATTGTAAAGCTAATGATCACTTGATCAAGCAATGTCCTAAGTTGAAGGCCAAAGAGGCTAAGAAGAAAGAGGGTGGTTCCACTGCAAATGCTAGTTCCACTACAAATGTAGCTATTGTTGAGTCTTCTGTGAAAGGAGATTGTGATGCTGATGTTGATGTAGAATGGGTTTTTAGTGCAGAGTGTACCTATAATCTTGCTGTTCATGATGCATGCATGTCAGTTGCTGCAAATTCACATGTGTGGTATTTTGACAGTGGTGCTACAAAGCACATCACCTCACATCATGATTTGTTCAAATCTCTTGAGTCTGTCCCTCATGGGAATTCAGTTATTTGTGCCAACAATGCCTGTGATCCGGTTCAGGGGAGTTGGAAAGATTGTGCTTACTGCTACAAATGGCATTTCTTTCACACTTGTTGATGCACTTTATGTACTTGGGATCAAGAAGAATCTTTTGTCTGTATCTGCACTTGCTAAGACTTGGACTCGTAGTCAAGTTTGTGGATGACAAATGTACAGTACATGATCTCAGTTTTGGTGATGAAATTGTTGTATCTGGCACATTATGTCATGGGCTATATATAAGCTCACTTTGTATGACAAGTGTGGGCAAAATTTTGCAAATACAATTTTGGATTCAAAGTCTATTTCAGATGTAGAACTTTGGCATGCACGTTTTGGTCATCTAGATTTTGCCAGTTTGCTGTGTTTGCAAAAATCAGATATGGTTGCTTCTTTGCCGCCTCTTGAAGCACCTGTCAAACATGTTTGTGAAGACTGTATTTTGGGTAGGATGCAGCATTCAAAGTTTCCAAAGGATGGTTCAGTTAGGGCCACATGCAGGTTGCAGCTTATGCATAGTGATGTTGTGGGCCCATGCAAACTCCTTCCTTGGGAAATTACCTTTACTTTGTGACTTTCATTGATGATTACTCCAGGAATGCATGGATATTTCCGCTTAAAGCAACGTTAAAAGTTTTTATGTGCTTCAAACAATTTCTGGCTATGGTTGAAAATGTCTCGAAATGTACCATGGGCACCCTTCGTTCCAATCGAGGGGGGAAGCATATGTCTCATGAATTTAATGCATTTTTGGATAGTCGTGGGATAAAACATCAATGTACAGTGCTTTATTTGCCTCAGCAAAATGGTGCCGCTGAGAGGAAAAACAGGTCACCGATAAAAATGGCATGATGTATGGTCAAAAGTCAAGCTTTGCTGCATTTGTTTTGGCTTGAGGCCATCATGTGTGCCACTTATGTACTAAACATGTGTCCTAAAAAAGATTTGTAGCCTATTACTCTATATGAAGCATGGCATGATAGAAATCCTTCTATTGAGCACATGCGTGTTTTTGGCTATTTGGGATATGCTTTGGTGCCACAAACACAATGCAAAAAATTGGATGATAAGGCTGTCAAATGTATTTTTGTTGGTTACAATGCTGAAAGCAAAGGTTACAGGTTGTATCATCCACAAACAAAGAATATTCTGGTTTCACGAGATGTTGTGTTTGTGGAAGATTCTGTTTAGCCCTTGCTATCATCTAGAGACATTAATATAAGCTTGCAAGACATTTATGACACTTTGTTGCCTCTTTTTAGTGGTGGAAGTATGAATGTAAATTGCAATTAGGCAAATGTACACCCTATGGGGGTTTCTGAAAATGTTACAAATCAGCCTATTACTCATGTAGATGTACATGATGTACTTGATGAGGAAAGGGCTGAAAATGAGTAGGCTAGAGGTATGTCAAAATGGCTGGTGCATACATTACGTGACAGTAAATTGGATGCATCTTTGTCTAGTCGCACTTGTTCAGGCTCTCGTCATGCATCTTATGCATCGGGTTGTTATTCTTTGGCTGTGTCTAGCTTACATGATGTTGAGGAACCTCTGTCTTTTGATAAAGCACAAAATTCAAAAAATTGGATGGCTGCCATGCAATGAAAATATGATGCACTTATAGATGACACATGGAATTTATGTGATTTGCCTCCTAGAAAAAAGGCCATTGGTACAAAGTGGGTTTACACGTTGAAATGCAAGCGGATGGTGAGATTGATTGATGTAAGGCTCAACTTGTTGCACAGGGTTATGCACAACAAAAAGGCATAGATTATGAAAAATAGACTTTTGCTCCCACTTGTCGTATGAATACTGTGCATTTTCTATGTGCATTGGCAGCTCATTTTGGTTGGGATGTACATCAATCAGATATTGTTACTGCTTTCTTGAATGGTGACATATTTGAGGAAGTTTATGTAACGCAGCCTCGCGGTTTTGTAAAGAAAGGACAAGAGGATAAGGTGTGAAACTGTAACAAAGCTTGTATGGGTTGAAGCAATCTCCTCGTGCTAGGTATGAGAAGGCCGACACTCATTTGGTCAAACGAGGCTTTCGTAATACTCCAAAAAAAAGCATATTGTATGTAAAGCGTGAGGGTGATGTACTTCTCATTGTGGTTCTTTATGTAGATGATTTGTTGATCATTGGACCAAATGAGAGACATATTGCTGAATTTAAGGCTGATTTGAATGCTACTTTCAAGATGAAAGATTTGGGGTTGTTGCATCATTACTTGGGTATACAATTTAAGCAGTGTGATGGTGGTATTGCCTTGTGTCAGAAAAGTTACATAGAGACATTGCTATGTAAGTTTGGACTTGAGGATTGCAAACCTATTCCCACTCCCATGGAAACACGTTTGAAATTGAATCTTCATGATGCTGGTGATCTTGCGGATGTCACTTTTTACCAAATTGCTGTTGGATGCCTCATTTATGTATGCAACACAAGGCCGGATATTTAGTTTGCAGTCTCACAGATTAAAAGATTTATGCATAGCCCATGATCTAAGCATTGGCAAGCTGTCAAAAGGATTTTCTGCTACTTGAGTGGCACTCTACACCTTGGCTTGTTTTCTCCCAAGGGGGATCATTGCCGCTAGACTTACATGCTTTTTCAGACTAAGATTGGGCTGGTTGTTTTGAGACGTGAGTGTCCACTAGTTTTTTTTTTCATGCTTGGCAGTTCATGTATATCATGGTTGAGGAAGAAGCAACCTAAACTGTGGCCACTTCAAGTTGTGAGGCTGAGTATAGGGCAGTCTTCATAGTTACAGTTGAGTGTGTATGGCTCAGACGCCTTATGACCAATTTGGGTGTTGGATAGGACATTGCCAACACTATCTACACTCACAATCAGAGCGCATTGGCAATTGCGAGGAACCAAGTTTTTCATGCTCACACAAAGCACATTGAGGTGCACTACCACTATGTCAGGAAGAGGTTCTCAACAATAGAGATTAGCTTGGCCTATGTGCTAACACATGACAACCTTGCAAATGTTTTCACAAAGGCATTGTCTAATGAGATGTTCAAAGCTTTTCGCAAAGCTTTGGGCTTACTCCCCTTTGTGGAATGATCATGCCCTCAAGGCATGGCACTTCCCTTTACTCATGTGCCAGCTCTCATTCACCGTATCACTCCAGGGGGGGGTTGTTACCATATACATGTGGTAGTGGTGTGCGAACATACTTAGGACCGCCGGTGTATTTTTTCCCTCACTAGGAGGTTTTTCCCCCGTGCATTGTATATACGCCCATTCATTCTAGGGCTATCTATCTTTTTCATTCTAACACTAAGTAATACGCTCTCTATTGTGTGCCTTGAGCTTCCTTCGTCTTCTCCAAGCTGTGTGTGTTTTCTTGCAACCCTAATTCCAACACTTCTAGGCAAGAGCACACTGGGCGGACTTGAACTCGGCGGTCATGTGCAATTGAGGGAAAGTTTGGGTCCGTTGGGGTTGAGTCTCGCCTCCATGCCCTTGAGCTCCCATTTTTTTTTCCCTTGAGGTGGACATGAGCAATGTGGTAAATTGTGTTGCAAAGCAGTTTTGTGTGCGGAGCCCCTATTCCCACTGTTGACCGAACGTCAAGGGCCGCCTCCAATTTTCTTTAAGATCCAATCTCATGGGTCCGTTAGGACCGAATCCCACGAGCTACAATCCTCCCCTTAAGGTTCGGATCAGCTCATGTAGCGGAGGACAAAGAAGAAAACAAAGAACAAGGAGAGAACAACCTGGTCTATTGCAACAACATACTGTGAAGATTGTAGCCTCTCTTCAAGGGGAGGATTTTTTTGCCATCCTTTGTGGATCTGTCATCCTTAGTGGATATGTATTGACATCCTCTGCGGATACTGTGTCATACTATTAGTGGCTAAAGAATCTTCAATGTATTGTACTAGTCCAAACCTTAAGGGGAGGATTGTAAGGTATGAGCTTTTTCCTAGAGTCACTAGAGTATGAGTCAAGGAGAGAAGAGGTGGAATTATCCCACATGTATTGGTGCGAGGTTGTAGAGCTACTTAAAGCTCATTTTATGAATAAAAAAATCCATTCCATGTTTGCATTACATCTCTCTTGTTTATGATGAGCTTGTGATGGGTTAGCAAACTACTCAAGATAGTGTTTATGAGTCCAAGTTAATCTATCTTGGAACCTAATTCTTTTAACAATCTAGCCTACACACACACACACACACACACACACACACACACACACACACACACACACACACACACACACACACACACAATTGTGTTCATTATGTTTTTCTTCCATCCACCACCCTAGATAGCACGATCCAATTCCCATCAAATATTGATGATTCTTTTAGTATAGGTCAATGTTTGGTAGCCATGATAAAGCGAGAAAGAAGACAAGTATCCAAAAAGCACACAGGTTCACTCTTGTGGATGAAGATATGAGGGTTTATGGTCATGATAAGATGCTAAGAAGGGTGCTATGGTTGTGATAGCATGCTAAGAAGGGTGCTCTACAAAGAGGAGATTGAGATGGTTTTGGAGCAGTCTCATGAAGAGAGTGGGAATCAAGGCAAAGATCAGGTATTATTTCATGTTCTAAGAGTAGGTTTTCTATTGTGCAAGATTTTCATTAATGATGTAAGACCTCTCATGATTGCCAAATCATGGGATATAAAATACTAGTGGCAGATTCACAAGGGAGCTATTATTGATCATGATGCATTTGAAAAAGGGGGTTTGGATACTATTGGTCCTTTCTAAGTTAGCAAGCACTTGCTATTGATAATCTTACTAGGCGGGTCAAAGCAACAACGGTCAAAGTATCGAGTTAAAGGTGGATACGCCTTTTGCTTTGTGTTGACATCCGATGTCTGATCGCTTACTAACTTCATTAACCCTTGTTCTTTATATACATAATAAAATAAGGAGATAAAGAGATCTGCTCTATTCTCTACCCACAAAGAGTGTCTATCCTCTTTCCCTTCTTGCACCATGCATGCACGCATTGTGCACTCACAAGTATCAAAGCCAAAGGTTGTAGTGCTACTCCATTCCTAGTGTTTCCCACTTCTTGGCGAGCTTCACATCGGATACATCGGCAACGGATCAAATCTTGGAGCTTCCATGGCTATGGAGTCATTGTGAACTTGACACATAGAGCTCACGTATTAAGGTGGCAAGGGGCTAAACTCCACAAGCCACAAGGGGAGAGAGATTGAGATTTCTGTGAGCTAAAAGAGAGAGAGAGAGAGAGAGAGAGAGAGAGAGAGAGAGAGAGAGAGAGAGAGAGAGAGAGAGAGAGAGAGAGAAGAGATAGAGATAGATAGATGGATAGATAGATAGATAGATGGATATATATATATATATATATATATATATATATATATATATATATATATATATATATATATATATATATATATATATATATATATATATATATATATATATATATAGAGAGAGAGAGAGAGAGAGAGAGAGAGAGAGAGAGAGAGAGAGAGAGAGAGAGAGAGAGAGAGAGAGAGCAGGTTGCTCAATTTAGGCCATGTTTTTGCAAACAACCTGTAAACATAGCTCAAAGAGAAACAAAGGTACTTCACTATTCATGTTAACTTAGCTGGACAGATTTTCAATACATTGTGAGCCAAAATCAAAGATAGTCATTATTGGTGAGTCAGTAGATCAGAACCCAGACTAGGTTCATGTCCAAAACTGAGTGCAGTGAGAAAAAAGAATGCTAGAAATGTTTAGAAATCTATTTGTAACAGCCCTGCAAAAAGATTCCTTTACATCAACTGTAGGAAGTTAGCGATAGATACTCGAACCAGATTTACCTAGAAAGATATTATGGATTAGTAAGGTAGAAGCTCCCAAACAAAGTGATACCAGGTGGTTGGGATACATGCCAATCTGTCATAAACCAGTTAGTGTCCGCTATTATGGATAGGTAAATAGATAAAAGGTGAGTCACAATAGTTTTTGCTGCCATAAAATTCTGCCAGAATCATAATAGGTATTCTAAACCAGAGAAAAAAGCTTTTGTGCCATATTTTCTTAGAGTTCACATATTGAAAATCACCTTAGAAGTGCATGCCAACTCCCTGGTCATATCAGTAGCCGACTTCTCATATTAGTCTGCCCAAAACAAATCAGCTGCTGCTGACATAGATTGCTAATCCGCCAGAAACACAAACCATGAATGAGTTAGAAGGGAAAGGCAGCTAGTCCTTTTGTGTACATTGAGGAGGACAGTCATGTCCTACTATAGCAAACAGGCCACTTTATTATAGAGTAACATAGCAGACTAATTTAGTCTCTTACAGAGGTTTTTTGACACTAACAAACTGCATACAGTTGTGTGTCAGCAAAGTAGAATACACCCAAACAAGAGGTATTTATGATGAAAGAGCAAATAGGATTAGTAGCTGTAGGTATTTCCTCAAAAAAAGGGGTCATTAATAACATCTGCAAAACATGCAGGAAAGAACCTATATCTTGGCATGAAGTTAGTGTTATTAGCCCCAGGCATATTGGGCATAGCATTAATGCCTCTGAATATAGCAATAGGCAACAGCTTGCAACACACTCAAGCAACAAACCATACAGCAATGATAACATGCAAGTCAACCCTAGGTTAGTATGAAATAACAGTTGTTAGTGGTAAGTAGAGGAACCTACATTCGTCCAAAAAAAATCCAGGTGGTATTTTTGCCAAATGTAGTGCATAGTAGGGGGCTACCCAGAGGTAGATTATGCTCATTACCAAATAAGAGAGGTGTTACATAGCCCAAGCTGCGGCCACCATTCCTCAAACAAAACCAAAGGAACTGTCTGGTAACATTTGCTATAGATTTAAGTGGTAACTCTACTGACCTTTAAGTCCTTACAGAAACTAGATGAGGAAAAATCCGGCTAACCATAGAAGAATCATCTTCCAGATTTGGCTACAAGTTAATGTCATTATGAAGGGCAGCCAATAGTGGCCATCTGCAAAAAGGAACCCACCAATACTACCAGAGACCATCAGATTCTCAAACATGGGTCTTAGAAATATAGTTTTTTCTCAGTAAAAAGGGAAAGCAGACATCTGCATTTCCTCCATGACACGTCAAACCACACAGTAGGAAAAAAAACTTACTGGCTATGTAAAAGAAGAAGAAGAAACAGGGGATAGAGAGACACCAAAAAGGTACCGGCCAACACCTATAATCGCTAGAGGATTGCCTTAACCCAAAAATCCAAAAGATTCAACTAGAAAATAGTGAAAAAGAGCACCAGTATGCAGCAAATACTATCCGTTTCTTATCCATCAACATTGTCTGCATCCTACACCCCAAGACCAAACCATGCAATAGAATTTTCCAAGAGGCCATTGATTTATGACAATTTTGAAAAAACCAGTAACCGAGTATGATGCTACCTCAGATGATTCAACAGTGGCTTTTTTGTTGGGGGCCATAGAGCTTGAGTGCACTTTGATATGGGCAGGGAGCCGAAACAGAGCAACAGACACTACCAAGGAGCAACCAAAGATATATGTTGAATGAAAACTAAGTGAGCAAGTGCTCACCTTATGTATAGATTGCAGAAGATCCCATTCTCTTTAGTGCCACCCCCAGCTGGCCTTGGAGCCCACCATGAAAACAACTAACTAGGAAGCGGGTTCACCACAACAAAGCCCTCATCAAACTCCACCAAAACCCCATAAATCCGGGCAGTGTTACAACTTAGAGAATGCCCAAAAGTAGCGCGCGTCAGATTGAGAAGAACCCCTCATTCCCCTCCATAATGGCATTCAAGACTAACCCGTCACGCCTGGCCAGTAAAATGAAAAAGATTTATAATGAAAAAAGTATATTATAAGGCAACTATAGCCAAGTTGCTTTTCCCACCTTAACCACCGATTGCCATGGTTGGATGCTCTATTGAGAGCAGGATCACAAACAGGTGAATCAATTCTCATAGCCAATGATTCCAAAAGGTGAAAGAAAACCCCCCAGATGAAATAGGACCTGCCCTCTAATAAGTACCCCATGGAAAAAAGACCTTTGGGAGTGGATAGAAAAAGCTACAGAGCTCGATTATCATTGTCAGAGCTAGATACAGAGTAAGAGAGAGAATCCAAAAAAGGGGGAAAGGGAGTCAAACTCGGTTAGAAGTAATTTAAAGGAAAAGAGTTAATTCAGTATAATTAGTCTAACACAGCTCTAGCATGATGCATACAGAGAGAGAGAGAGAGAGAGAGAGAGAGAGAGAGAGAGAGAGAGAGAGAGAGAGAGAGAGAGAGAGAGAGAGAGAGAGAGAGAGAGAGAGAGAGAGAGAGAAGCAGGTTGCTCAATTTAGGCTAGATTGACAACAAGTCACTATTTTGCTCATAACTTGAGCTAGAAAGCTCAAAGTCAATTTTTTTAAAATCCAAACAAAGCCCTTTTTTAGCTCTACAACTTTGTAGAAGAGCTCATTAGCTAATTTGGAGTGCAATCCTATTTGAAATAAAAGACACAAAGGCTATTTTTCTCAAGATAGATTGTGCATTTGAGTTGAGTAAGAGAGGAGAGAGAGTGTAGAGAGAGAAATATGTAGCTTAATTTCAACTTCAACATTAAAGGCCTTGAGGACACACACGTGGTGGAGTTATATGTTGCCCTTTACAAAAAATCTGATGCACTCACGGATGTCTTGAGCTCTCCATGCATTTTGAGAGCATATCTGCATTGCCATATGCATTTTTGGCTGTGATGTATGACATTTGTGGTTTGACTTGCTCTAGCCTAGTTGGCTATCACAAGTCTTGATAGTTTACAAAATTGCAAACATATATTTGGTAGGTTATGGTTTTGAAATAGTTCATAGGTGTGGGAAGTTTATGCATATAGTTGTTTATGGGAACGGCCTTGAGGAGTGAGGTTTGTGCTCCGAGCATGTATCCCCACAGGTATTGTCTGCATCACATGGCACCGGTTTGAGTGAATGTCCTCCTACATTTAGTAGTAACATCTGTTGTGTGTGTATGTTACATGTGGTTACTACCATTGTACACTTCTATGGAGCCATTTTGGCATTTATGATGGTCTGTCTATGTGCGCTCCTTGCCGCACTGTCGAAGCAAGGGACTTGCCAATACACCGTATGCGAGCCACAAACGGCTCCAAGCACACAACAAGCCTAAACTAGCAAGCTCAAGAAAACAAAGGGTGTGTCACTCACCGCTCTACGCTCGCCTTCGTGGTGGATTCTTCGCCGCGATGAAGAAGAAGCTGCAGTCGTGCCGCGCTCAACCGCTTCGCCGCCGTCGTGCCTTCGTAATGCTCAATCGCACACACACTCTCCCTCTCTCTCTCTCTCACACACACACACACACACAAGGAGGTGAAGAAGAAGAAGATGGAGATGGAGCAAGAGCACTCTTCAATTGCACAAATGAGAGAATGAGTAAAAATTAGGTTTAGTTGGCTTTTATAGGAGCTCACCCCATTCACACTTGGGCGCCCATGCTTAACCAACTAATCCCTTGAATGTCCAAGTTAAAGTGCGCCTCTCATCGACGATCACTCTACCTTTCCCTATTGGACCGACAAGCCCGGTACCTGACTCTAAATAATACAACGTTTATAGATCATAGGGTGTCCGTGTGCCGTGAGGGTTAACATGCCCCCCTTCCTGATGTAGATTCCGTCCTCGGAAGCTATTGAGTTGAAGCTGGTTCGTCGAGGTGGAAGAGCATTTGAGATGAATGTCCTTAGCCTTCTTCAGTCACTGCAAAATCAAACAACATTGGCACAGTAATTGCATTCTCTTAAAAAGCATATGCAGTTTTAGGTAGACAAATTGATTGGTAAAAGAATTTCAAACAATTTGTTAGCAATGAACATTAAATTGCAATGTAATCAAATGCATAAACAGATGTAAAGGTAGAAAATTAAACAAGTCTGGGGTCGCTAATTTGACGGTCGAAAGGCACTAGAGATCGAATATTAATACCATGGGTAAGCTTCTTAACTTTCTGTGGTCAATTAAGTTGTTTAATCGCGAGAGCCAAGTATTCATGTTCGAGGGCTGACTAGAGGCTATATCTAGAAAACTTTGTAGTTTAGCTACCATAAAAGGAATTTCTCATGAAATCATCGCCTGACTGATTACTTTTTCTTTGACCCCCCAAGGTCTTTTCACATTGATTCAATTATGATGTGTGTGCTTATTTTGTATGCCTTGGGTTTTTTGCTTCTCAAGGAAAAGCGCCCACACTGGGAACCTCTAGGGCTCTAGTACCATAGGCGATACATGTGAGTGAAGTACCAATTCAAGCCAGGATTTCTCTTCCAGCTTAAAATTTTACATTGTGGCACTTTGATTTTTTGCTTGTTCATTTTCAACATTTTAATTTTGTAACTTTGGGGGGTCATATAACACTGTTACACTCCCCAGGCTCATCACATTAGTAAACTCCCTTTATAATACTTAAGCTAAAGGTCAATAGGGTTAAGCCCACTAGAAAGCCTTAGTACATTTCATACAATGCTGCCTAAATCGGATTAAGAACCTAAGTAACCATTGTTTATTAGGAAGGTATTCCCCATGGTATTAAGAGAAGATTTCTAATACCTAGCTTGGTCAAACTAGCTTAGTCGGACTGCTTGATTTTTAAACCTAGACAAGTGATTATGACAAAACATTACATTGAATTAAATGTTTGATACTAAGCAAATGCGCTGAATATTATGCTACCAATCACAACAAAGCAGACAAACATGGATGCAAAAAGATAAGGGCAATGCTAATGGACAAGAAACACCTGTTTGTGTTGATGGTCGTGCTTGATTTGAAGGTTCCATGAAGGTCCAAATCCTATCAATAGCAACACGCTCCTGTACACACTAGGAAACAAAAGGAATACCTCCAGGAGGCACATCAGTGGGAAAAGAGAACTTTGCTAATCACTCAACTCTAAAACAGAAACACTCCTATCGTACTAATCTTACCTACCCTCCATCACTCAAGTGATGAGGATCAAAGGTGTTTTATGGCATAGGTTTCTGTTTCACTGTACCAGATGTGACATGTGTAGGTCTGAGTCAATGTTTTGACTTTAATGTGCATACTCGTTTGCTAATTGCTCTTGCTCTTTTTTTTTTTTTTTTTTGTGAGTATAAAGCTTTATATGTACATTCCCTAAGATCGGAGATTGAGAGGTCAGGGAAAAAGGTTGAGAGGGAAACAAATGAATGATGACTGTCAGCAAACACTCCCCCCTTCCTTGGGTAGATCATACCGTTTGAAATGAGCTTGTCACCCTTTGAAACCAATTGTTCCAGTTGGTAATAGGTGAGGATTTTTGCCAGTAGTTTTCTATTACCCTAGGTGCCTTGTCAAGCTGCAAGGGTGGTAAGGTACTCTCCCAGGATTGAACTTGAAGTGGTTCATCAGGTGATTCTTGAACACTGGGAGGTGTGGATTCCTTTGTAGCTTCATGGAGGTCCACTACTATAGATGGAGGTTGTGTAGAAGCTTTTACCTCTATGGATGTATTACATGAGGAGCTAGAATCTTCATGGGACTCCCCCCTTCCTGAGCTAGGTGGAACAAATCGTTCTTTCTTTGGTACCCAAACTAGCTCGGGAGCGGGTGTGTAGCATTCTGTGATTTTTTTCTTTCCACGATCATTGATTCGTTTTGGAGCTACGGGATTGGGCTCACTTGGGTCAGGTGATAGGTAAGAGCACAATCTACGTTTTGGCACCCAGATTTGATCATTTCCTTGATAGTAGCCTTGGGCTTCCAATAGTCGTTTAGGGATCCATCGCAACATTTTCTTACTTTTATTGGAGCGAGTGGTACGTTTCTTACAAGGCTTCTGTTTTTTAGCACTAGCTATGGTCACTAAAGAAGCTTTAGGGACCCACTTGTATGTTTTCTTCGTTACATTAGGATGAGTCTTGTCAGAAGCGATATGCATTGCTTGTAGCATATTTAAGGGTATAGGCATTTCATCCCCCTCAGGTGTTACCCAGGTCGTCCCCCTATTTCCCCAAGTGTCTATGGTTGATGCTAGGTGGACCCAATCCACATTGTCTGATTCCGTCATACCCGGTAACACATCCATGTAAGGAGAATCTTGGCCAATGTCTGTATCCTTCTTACAAGTGTAACAATATTGTAGTGGGGCCGAGTGAACTGTGGTGTCAGAGCGATGATCAATAATGGTTTTACTCCCTAAGGGGTGTACCTTACCAGTCACCAAATCCACTCTAAGGACAGAGTCTTGGAATTGCAAATAGACATGATTTTTAGACCAATCATGAACCATTTGTGCTTCCCTCATGAATGGTCGTCCTAAAATCATTTCATATGACATAAGGTGATTAGAGAGATCCATTACAATGAACGTATGTCGTACCTGGTGTCCTAGAACTTTGATCTTAAGATCCTTGAGCATCCCCATAGGTTTGGCTATGGTACCATTTGCCATCTTTACCACAATGTTAGTAACACTGAGGCGGGGTTTTCCCATGGATTCCCAACAATCTTTTGTAACGATGCTAACTCCCGCACCACCATCAAGAATTCCCTTTATAGTTAATCCCTTGGTAGTGATGGGTAGGGTCGCATTAGACTCGTCGCCTTCAAAATACTGCCCTAATTCGTTAATGGGTACCTCGATCACAGACTCGTGTCCATCTAAGTCAAGTGATTGCACATGATTTTTCTCATCAATCATAATCGAGTCAGGCCTATTTGGTTGCGCAAACTGCGGTAATCCCGTTCGTAGCTCTCCGTTAAGGAATGCTCGAAGTGCAAGGAATAACTCAGGATCTCCATACAGCTTTGCTATGATCGTGGTTCGGACCTCAGAGGACATGAAGTCCACTAGTTTGGCAACATTCATTGGTGTTTTGCAGGGTGTAGGTCCTTGACTAGGAACTGGTGAGGATGGAATCTCATATTCCTCAATGGGATCAGGTATTCCTTCGTTAAACATCCTTTCCAACAAGAAGGGTGTATGCTCACTTTCTGATGTCCCGTCCTCACTCCCTTCTTGGATGATACTAGATATGGCTAACGGTCTATGGTTCATGTGGGGTGGATGAACTTGCGTGGGAAACACTGTGTCATGAATTTTGACATGCATGGGTTCTGGTTCTAGTTTCCTTTGAGTCTCCTCCACTAAACCTTTTAGATGTTTCACCTGCTTAATCTCGTCTACTGGGTTTGGGTACGTCCCAATCTTCTTTTTACGATTCTTCCCTTTTTGCCCCTGCGGTTTATCTTGGGGGTCTTGGATTGGATTTGGAAACACTTGTGGTGTTTTCAGAGGCTCTTTATGATTTTCTCTTATTCGGTTTTCATTTGGTTCCATGTTACGGTTTTCTTTGTCGGTCTTTCCCTTTGTGGTATTGGTTCTAGTCTCCATTGTCTCGACTGAATCTGAATCATCCTCGAGGTCATTCATATACACGGGGTCATCTCCTGTTCCTATGTTTGTTTTGGAACTTGGCTTTGAATTTTCCGTATTCTGCGACTTCTTCCTTCGTGTCTTCTTTTTCTTTGCTTGGATAACTGACGCGGTATCTCTCTCTTCGAGGATATGGCCTGGCCCTTGAAGCATGGACCGTGTAATCGCATAAGCGGGTGCGACGGGTGGTATTGGCGACGTCACACTAGCAATTTTGACCAAATTTAGGGGTGTGATTTTAGGCGCATTTGGGTTATAGGGGCATTGGGCAATCAAGTGATCTATGCCACAACGATTACATGTGAGTATTGGCATTGCAGACGTGCTCCCTTGATTCATTTGCATCTGTGCAGCATTCTTTTGCAGCCTAATAGGGCACTCCGCTGCTCGATGTGGTCCACCACACTCGTAGCATTGAAGAGGTGGCCTCCTAGCCTGGGTGTTGATATTTTGACCTCTAGATGCGAGAGCAGCAGCTTGATAAACCGGCTTGACTTGTCCCCAACAATCTTCCATGTAGTATATAGGACACTCTTCGAATGTATCAAGTCCGTAGGCAATACTAGTGTCTATTTCCTAATCACAGCCATCTGGATAAGCATTTGATGGCTCGCAACCTACTTGGTTCATAAGGGCGACTCTTGGATGCGGGGGCTGCGGTCCTAGCACAGGAGGTGGTAGCGGTGTAGCTTGTACAACATTTTGAGATCTAGGGACCATGTGTTGTGGTAGTTGCTCAACAGGTGGAGTAGGCATCAATACAGGAGGTCGAGGCGCATCCGTCCAGGCTACAGGTGGTCTATTTGCCATCATACGTTTGATCATTAAACAATCCTTAGCTTGGTGACAATACCTACCACATGCGTTGCAAGTTCCATTAAATTTTACTCTAAACGTAGGGCACTCACTAGTGCTATGTGGACCTAAGCAAATGGAACACCATTGTTGCTCCCTTCTTGGATACATGTGACTATTTTGAGGGGGTCGATTATCCTTAAGAGACTCTTGGATTGCCTTGGTGAGGTCTGTCAAGAATGTCTCAAATACCTTTGGCTCATTGGCAATGGGCTTTGCAGTCATGGGTTCATACTCAATGGCTTGTGAGCTAGTGGATCTCGTGTCGGTAGACACCCTCATGCCTGCTATCATCAAGTTGTCCTCTAATTGGATTGCATTGGCAGTGACATCTTCCCAGGTTGTGATACCTCTAATCACTAGTCCATTATAGATTCCTTCATTCCTCAACCCTCAAATGAATCGATCAAACAGTTGGTTATTGTTGAAGCGCTCATTTACAGGGCAGCGAGAGTTTAAGTGCTTTAGACGACTAATGAAGTCCCTTACTGACTCTCCTTCCTTACGTTCGGCCTTCTGTAGCTGAGATGCTACACCCCAAAGCACACCTTCTCGTATGTACTCCTTTAGAAACAACCTTCGAAGGGTAGGGTAGATTGTTTTCTCGTCCACCCTTAGGGTCCTATACCAATCTCCAGCCTTCCCACTTAATGTCAAGCTTAAGGCATTGCACTTATGTAGTTCGTTGCGTTCCCCTAAGGAATCACATACTTGTTCAAACACTTCAATGTGTTTCCTAGCATCTTCGTCCCCATTGAATTTTTGCGTGAGTTTGGCAATTTGTACTGCCTTACTTCTAGGCTCTCTATCAGATGCATGACGCATATTTTCTGCGATAGATCGACCTATGGTTTGAGTAAACGCTGCCAAGTCACCTATGTGAGGAGGTAGGGCCGGTGGAGGTACTCTTGGAATCATATGTGGGAGAGGGACGGGTGCCAGTCTTGGCATATGTGTGGATGATGCAGGATATGGAACATAACCGGGCATAGGTCCACTCGGATAAGAGCTAGGGAGAGGCACTCGAGGAGCATAAGCAAGTGGTACAATTGGAGGTGTGGGGGCCATGTGTGCATAAGGGGCTAGAGGCACATACGGTCGAGGCCCCATATTAGGTACTACGACACTAGGTAGTGGCACTGCGCTAACCGTAGATGTCATCGGTACATTCTCTGTCAGGCTTATCCCTGGAGTGAGCACTGTGTTTTCCTTAATAGAGGGTTGAGCCAAGTTAGGGAAGCTAAAGTTGTCGCTCGGAGGCTCAGATTGCATAGAGACCCCGGGTGAAATGACGTAGATGGGTCCATGGGACTCATTAGAGGAGTCTCCATTTGTGATAGAGTAGGCTGTTGAGCCTTGCTCGTATCCAGAAATCTCATGGGGCCAGTTGAGAGTATATTTACCCCTCGGTTTTTCCTTTCTGATTGAATAATGCCATGGATAACATTACAGATCATTTTCTGTTGATCTTCGATGCTCGTGGCACTAGAGGTGGATTGTACAATCTCTATCCATCCTACATGGTAGGCGTGGCCAGAGTGTAGATCCGTCAACACCTCAGTGTGGAGGTCGTATGTCCAATGATCATTAATGAACAATCCTTCTAGAGTCGACGTGTTAATGGTTTCTTGTGAGGTAGAAGCAATGTTGCTCCCCGTGGTTTTAGTTGCCACCAACGGTACTCTAGAGGGAACTTCTGAAGGAGGCAGCTCAACAGGGCCTTCTTGGTAAGAAGTTGGCAGAATATCCACATGGACACTCTTTGGGGGTGTGGGGTCCACGTGCGATGTGGTCCACCCCCTTCGTGTGCTTCATTTGCATCAGGTTCCGAGCGAGTAGCTCTACCTAATGTTTCCATGAAACGGCTAAACATACTAGTACTAGGCTGTGGAGCTTCGGGAGGTGCATGGCCTTCTCTCTCAGTGTTTTGGTTAGGGTATGCTTCCATGATTTCTAAGTCGGAGGAGGAATCACTAGCGGCTATTTTAGGGTCTTGGGTGGTGCTACCTTGTGTCCCCGCTGAGGGTCTAGAGCTTATCGTGGATGGGTAATGGGTGTCCGTATGAACAGAGGCACTCTCAATATGCTCGTGTTTTAGCACCCGCCCAGAGCGTAAGTGCATGTGCTTTTGATATCCTAAGGTGTCAAAAAGCTGCTCTAGGAGGCCTTGTGACTAGTTTTTAGCGTGTTTTTTGTTTGTTTTTTTGCTAGATTTTTTAGAGCGTGTCGTGGAATGGGCCGTGTGATAGCTCGAAACGAGCGTATTGGTCAGAGGGTCGTGCCGTGCTTTACAGCCCTCCGTTTGGTCACTCTATGCCCTCGGAATCCCTAAAACTGTCAATTTCCAGTAGAGAACTAGGCCCAAACTAGAAAGTCTAAGGGTGCAAGTGGGAAGAGAAAGGAGGAGAGTGGAGGACTTGTCCCACATGCTCTCATTCTCTCTTGAGGGAGTAGGGTATATATATAAGAGTGAGTCTAGTATATATCATAGGATTGAGGCCTGGGCTTGGGCTTGGGCTCGGGCGTGGGCTTGGGCTTGGGCTTGGGAAAATGATCTCGATCCCGATTTATCTTTTATACAAACCAACCCGTCCGTTTTAAGAGTCACGTTTTTTATTTTCGATATACAAACCAACCCGTCCGTTTTAAGAGTCACGTTTTTTATTTTTGAAAAATTTAGCCGCCCGCTCGCTCGCGTTTTTAATTTTCGATTTTTTTTTTCCAGAATTTTTTTTTTCCTTTTTTCTTTTTGGTGAAGAAAATGCAGAAAATTGAAAAACGCAGAAATGCAGAAATTGCAGAAAATTGCAGAAATTGCAGAAAATACAAAAATTGCAGAAAATTAAAAAAACGCAGAAATGCAGAAAATTGCAGAAATTGAAAACGCCGAACTTGAAAATGCAGAAATTGCGAAAATTAAAAAAACGCAGAAATGCAAAAAATTGCAAAAATTGAAAACGCCGAACTTGAAAATGCAGAAATTGCGGAAATTGAAAAAACGCAGACAATAGCAGAAATTGAAACTTGACAGCAAATGCAGAAAACGCAAAAAACAGAAATCTCCACACAGTCCTTCCCTGCCTTTCCTATGATAGAAATTGCACCACAAGGAAGCGTAAAGTGCTAACCGAGCTTAGTGTAGGGCATATCCCCGGCAGCGGCGCCAAAAATGTGCGCTCCTTGCCGCACTGTCGAAGCAAGGGACTTGCCAATACACCGTATGCGAGCCACAAACGGCTCCAAGCACACAACAAGCCTAAACTAGCAAGCTCAAGAAAACAAAGGGTGTGTCACTCACCGCTCTACGCTCGCCTTCGTGGTGGATTCCTCGCCGCGATGAAGAAGAAGCTACAGTCGTGCCGCGCTCAACCGCTTCGCCGCCGTCGTGCCTTCGTAATGCTCGATCGCACACACACTCTCCCTCTCTCTCTCTCTCTCTCTCTCACACACACACAAGGAGGTGAAGAAAAAGAAGATGGAGATGGAGCAAGAGCACTCTTCAATTGCACAAATGAGAGAATGAATAAAAATTAGGTTTAGTTGGCTTTTATAGGAGCTCACCCCATTCACACTTGGGCGCCCATGCTTAACCAACTAATCCCTTGAATGTCCAAGTTAAAGTGCGCCTCTCATCGACGATCACTCTACCTTTCCCTATTGGACCGACAAGCCCGGTACCTGACTCTAAATAATACAACGTTTATAGATCATAGGGTGTCCGTGTGCCGTGAGGGTTAACAGTCTATATTGAGCAGTTGACATTTGTAGTGGTCAAGATCATCTCCCACTTTGGCATCTTGGATGTGGGTTTTCTATGGTTGAGATTTGCATTGAGTTTTTGCTCATTTTAAAGGGGAGACTCTGTCCGATTTTCCCTAGATTCTCACCATATGTTGCATGTATCAATAGTCTTATTCTATAGTGGTATAGTGGTTGATTTACTCCCACTTTCACACTGATCGAGTTTTGACTTTCATTTTGACAAATTTTGTCAGATAGTATTCGTGTATCCAATCTCGTAGGTATGCTCGTAGTGGCTATGTGTAGATATAAAAAATGCATTGTTTTCAATTGACAGACATTTTGATCATGAATCTAATGCATACAATTTACAAGTAGTCAATGGTTAGAGGTTCTACATGTTTACAAGTGCAGATTTATGCTATTGTTGATTTTGCAATAGATTTGTGGATGTGTTTTGAGCATCGTGCTCACTACTTGCGTATATGGTTATGCGCTTTATGCTTTGTTGAGAGCTATTTATCCCATGTTTTGAGTTCACTTTTCCAGAATGATACTTGTCGTGCTTGCACTATCTCTCGGTGCTTGTTTATGTGTGAATTCTACTTGGTTTAGAGCAAACGTAAGACATTGCTTCATGCATACCCGGTCCTACCCTAGGCCTGACATTACTCCCCCCTTGAAGAAGCGTTTTTGTCCTCAAAAACAAAAGTGGTGACATCTTCATAAGAACTCTATTGTTTTCCATAGTGGCATCCTTCATCGATCTAGTTGTCCCTTTGACCACAACACGGTTCAGTAGGAGGTCCACTGAGATCAAGAAGAACCACAACATGGTTCAATAGGAGGTCCAATGAAATCTAGAAGAACATCTTGATTTTTCACATTGTTGTCCCTTTGCAACTGTTTTGTATAGCCGGCCTAATATCCAATGTAGTGTGTAAACACTACGTTGGATATTAGTGTAAACATTAAATAGTGTGTAACTTGTTTATTATACTCGCTAGAGTATGATAAACAAGTTACCACAACAAAAAGGTGTCCAAAGAATATCTCTTCTAACTTTCTATGAAAGTAACACGCTGACATAACTCACCAGTAAAGATGAAGTCCTTGAATTGTTATCATTCTTCATCAGTAAACAACCCCACCATAATTGGTGATCGAAGTTGATAGCTTGATCAAAACATGAAGGGACTAAACTTAGTCCCAACATGCTTTGCATCAAGGTAAGCAAATTCCAGCTAGAGAGATAATCTTTCCAATTGGATTGCTTGGTGCTAACATATGCACTCAGCATATCCTTTAGCACAAAATTAACACTTGTAATCTGCCTATCCTCTTTGGATGACAAGCAGTATTGAGTAATCATCATTGTTAAGAATAGTCATCTTGGTTAACTTTAGTGAACTCGTCTACAAGCACCCAAACCGATCCATGACCTCTATTGGTGATTGGTAGATCCACAATTTATCTCATAGAAATATTGCACATCTATTGCAAAATGCTTTATAAGCTACTAATATCATGAATGTGCATGCCTCTTCAAATCAACCTTCATTAAACACTAGGGTCCATAGCACCTAGTGTGCATGTATTTAACAAAAATAGGTCCGAACCTGCATATCCATGACCATACTTGCCAATGCTTATGGATAACGTTATGCTCATAGCGCACTAGGAAAGAACTAAATGTTTTTTCTTGCAATTATGTAAAGGCTGTGCTAACTTAGTCGGACCATAATAGATTATGAAAATTAAGCACATCTAGGTGCTAGCAATACAACATGTTCATGATTTGAACATAGCTACATGTGTAAACAACCATCTGTTAAAGTTGTTTGACAATACTTGTAACCTTAACAAGTCTTACTAGGTATCCGACAATTTTTGGTCATTGAAATGGTTCCTGATATGATGTGCTCACAATGATCTAATAAACAGATTTGACCAGCACCTAGGGACTCTGACACAACACGTAATTGAAATAATGGGTGCCAGTGTCAGTCCTATAGACTCATGTTCTCCACATGTGGGATATGTATCATATAGAGATGTCCAAAAAAATTACATCCATAAAGTATGAGGTGTACTTGTGTGTGGAGGTAATTTTAAACACACAACGACATGAGTGAGAGGGACCCTCATAAACTTTTCTCCACAATAGCTAAACCAAACTCCATGAGTTCCTAGACCATGTCGCTCTTCTCCTGACAACATGTGCCAAACAAAACCCTACCATGTAGGACCATAACTGCATAATGCAAAAATGTATCTGGGACACTCTGCCCAAAATTATGTGCTCCTACATAACCTTGTTATCTCTCTGAAGAGAAAAATGGATGAAAGCATTGAAGATTATACATACTACTTGAAAAAAGGCAATCAAACCATATCCAAAACTGAGATAAAACCAAATCAGATGTGGGAACATCATGTTCACTTACTTGTAATCAAATGTACATGACCAAATCTCCTACCTGAAAAGGCCTAGTAACACTGATCGAAAGAGTAGTGAAAATCAAGTAATACTGTAATGGTAACCCTGGGTGCTGCCTTTGCAATCCAAACCCCTTGGTCAAAATTTGGAATGTCAAACCCCCTGCTTAGACTCTGTACGAAAACTGCTCAATCCAACAATGACCAACACAACCTACAGTGTCCAATAGTGTTTGGAATCAACTTGGAAAGTTGAACTTGTCCACTATCCCTTAGCAGATTATGGACTTCTTTCCTAAAAAGTACACTTGTGATGAGATCAAATTATGGCCCTCGACACCTATGGAGTGATTGTCTATTAGTTGGATAATACCTCTGAAAAATACCACTCCTAGAGACACAATCATTGCTGCAACTAAACGACAAATCTGCTCAAGTTGGAATCTTATTCACAACTAGATAGTGAAAGAATCGTACGTGTTAATGAACAAAAGAAATAGGTGTCAAACACTCCAAAGAAAGGAGTCTTACTAAATTTCCTTCGGTGTTCAAACAAGAGATTACCTACTCTGAGGCTCTTTTATTTTATTCATGTCAGTCTCATGAATTAGTTGCTTTTGGTATCTTCTTCACAAATAGATCGTGAAAGAATCTTATATGTCCATGAACAAAAGAAAAAGATGTCTAACACTCCAAAGAAAGTAGTCATACTAAATTTCCTTGGGTGTTCAAACAAGAGATTACCTACTATGAGGCTCTCTTATTTTATTCATGTTGTCTCATGAATTAGTTGCTTTTGGTAGCTAGGCCATGCCTAATTTTTTCCACAAAAAGCGTCATCTTTATTGGTGAAAATAGTGATTGATGTTATTGTTAAAGCATAAACAATGATTCAATGAAAAGAATCCCACTGTACTGACATGTCATGCATGCATATTAAAAAATAGAGCGATAAGCCCTTGGCTTTAATGAAGGTCTCAATAGTTGGAGCCAATGGCATATGTGCCTTGCATGATTTGTATTTGAATGAAAACATCACAATTCATCATTTCTAAACACAATTGGGAGCTTATATCCTATTAATTCCAATTTGCTAAACTTGTGTGCCATTATCCTTGATCTCAAGTTAATGGATAGTACTTTGGCACAGAATAGAAGCCTTGCTTCATGTTAACTCAGTCAAAGCACTTTGATTTACACAGTAGAGAAATCTTTTTCAAATGAAAAGTTAAAGATAGAAAAACAAGTAGAACTTGAATTTGGCTAGCCTTGTCACCCCTCTGAGATCCATTGCCTTTTCTTGAATGTGGCTCATAGCCATGTATGCTGATAATTTTAGAGCTATCAGAAGGATCTTGCATGCCCTCGTGGCATGGTTTATACCGACCTCTAAGAAAACATTAGGTATATGTTGCAAAGTTTCCCCAAGTTCGTATGCTAATAGCATATTTCAATTTTTGAAAGCTTACATGCAATATGCCCTAAAGTGAATCCTTACTTTGCAACAGTCCATCAAAAGATGAGACATAATGGAGCCTGAGTGCTCAAAGCTAACATATGCTTCTGTTGACAACCAGATGTAAACACAGAACCCAATCGACCTTGTCGAGTTTTCACAAAGAATTAGCCTTGCCAAAGCATACATCTTATTGAGATCCTTTGATTGCCCAATCTTGAAATAGATAGGTCAAGAAGCTTAGCTATCAAATTTCATCTTAACTACCAACCTCTTGTTGATCGAAGAAACATTTGCGTATCAAGTTGAGACGATAATTTTTTTGCAAGGAAAATTGAAAACCGTAACTTGCTTACATCTTGCTTCAATTTCCACCCTTGGTACCAAAATCCGTTGTCGGGGATAATGTATTTGAAACGTGATCCGGACAGGCGCCGGGCCTCTGGTTGTGGGAGGTGCGAGAGACTAGAACCAAGACATAAAGCAAAAGACTCTGAAAACACCTTAAATGCTTAAAAATTGACAACCGGAATGTTTTAAGCTGCTAATGATTAGCCGAAGTGAAATTCTATTACAAATGTTTGCCGTTAACGGCACTGATGGTGTTAGGAGAGTTTAATGCTCTCAAATTAGATCACGACTGTAAATTTATCACTTATGCCTGCCATTAGAGCCATTTGAAGCTGATCAAGATGTACATATCTGGTGAAATTCCCTGCTTGATGTCCTTGTAATTCCCAAATATGTACCTCTCTCCTTCTTGCCTTACGGCTCCCTTATCTTATTACTTAACCCTAGACTCCTTGAATGCTTGTCGAGCTTCGACATTTGCTCTTGTCAAATTTCCTTCGCATTAACTTTCCCTTACTGAAATCTGCTTATCTGCTTTTGCCAAGCACCTTTTCCCTTGCCGAGATTTGCCTTACCTGCTCTTACCAAGCATCTTTTCCCTTGCCGAGATCTGCCTTACCTGCTCTTGCCAAGCATCCTTTCCCTTACCAAGTTCTGCTTACTCTCAAGTGAGAGAGTTTCTCTTGATTTATGCTCGTCGAGAGAGAAACACTTCCTGCTGCTTTCTTGCTTACCAAGGATGTGAGAGAAAGAGAGAATACTCTTTGCTTTGCTCTTATTCAAGCTCGAGAGAGAAAAAGCAAAGCTCTTTGTTCAAGCTCGAAAGAGAGAGAGCTCGAGCCTCTCTTGCTTTGTTCCGAGAGCGAGAGACTTTCCTTGCCTTGGATTCAGAGAGAGAGAGAGAGCCGAAAACCTTCTTCCTCTCCTCAATCTCCACTCCTTGCTTGCTTCCTAGATATCCGAGAGAGAGAGAGCGGGAAAGAGCCCTTGCTTTGCTTCTCCAACACGAGAGCGAGAGAGAGCGGGAGAAGCCCTTCCTTAGATAACTTCTTCCTCCCTCCTCTCACCCTTGCTTACAATCCCCTCCTCCCCTCCTCCCCTCGTTTGCGCCGTGACTGATGTGGCACGGGACCCGTCATGATGACGTGGTAGTTGAACGACTCAGGCAGTGTTGATCTAGTCGTGGCCGGTACCAAATGGAGCGCCCTGTAAAGCTGAGCAATGTTTGTTTCTTGGTCGCCATCTTCTGAGGCCTGTAACCGCCAATGCGAGTTCATATGTGCTCGCGTTCTGCCTTCCTCGCTACCTGCACGCCTGCTCACGCCATCCCTTCTTTTCTTTGGTTCACACCCTCTTTTTAAAATAGGGTGGCCATTGTGATTTTATGGGCGGTGGGCGGCCCTTAAAAGGTACCCCATTTGCATGCATAGCTTCATGTCGACCAAGGCATTGCCAAGCATCTCTGCTCCGGTTCCCCTTAAGGACATCCCATTTGGCATACATATAGGCACTTTATTTGGCATGCGGCATCGATCAAGGATTTGCTCCGCAAAAAAAAGGCATCATATTTGGTACACATGCCGGCCAAGGCAATGCCAAGCACGACATCTCTCTCAAGCAATCCTTAACTAACAGTATCTTCGTGAATTTTACTATCCATACCGACATCTCGAATAATGCCAAAATTACACAGCTCAGCAGTGTCGACAACTGACACTGGACTCTGCTTGCCAAGCCGTAGATTTCTCAAACTATATAGGATGCATACAAACTGTGCTAAGGCTGTAAATTTCCATATGGCACTCCGACCGAGGCGACCGGCCTGGCATGGAACCAACCCCCGGGGAAACTTAAACTGGCGATATCTTGACAACAAGAACTCCGATCACCGATCTGAAAAGATCGACGCGCTCCACAAAGTGAGCACTTCAAGCCCATGCATCCATTTTAATTATGTCCCCTTAGCTGCAGTTTCCCAATCCGGTACGGATCTGCAATCGACTTAAACTTCAAACTGTCATAACTTCTTCACCGTAGCTCCAATCAACGAGCCGTAAAGATGGGCCGATAGAGCTCTTCAAGCACTACAGTTTTGGATCATAATATTCTATTTGTGCTCACTTCAAGTATAGTACATTTTTGGCATCATTAAGGTATCAATTGGCCATTTAAAGCCGCATCTGGCATACATTAATCATTAAACTGTTACCATATACATGTGGTAGTGATGTGTGTGAACACACTAGGACCGCCGGGGCATTTTTTCCCTCTTTAGGAGGTTTTTTCCCCCGTGCATTGTATATACGCCCATCACTCTAGGGCTATCTATCTTTCCATTGCACACTAAGTAACATACTCTCTATTGTGTGCCTTGAGCTTCCTTCGTCTTCTCCAAGCTGTGTGTGTTTCTCTGCAACCCTAATTCCAACAATTGGTATCAGAGCAGGTCACGTCTTCCCGGGCTTAGTCGCCAGCTGCTCCAGCACACGCCTGCTCACTTTCTCCGATTTCCCGTGCTTAGTCTGCTTAGAATTTTGATTTGGGCTCATTTCGGCCTCCGTTTCCACTACGGGCAGTACTGCACAGGCTATTTCGTCATTTTGTGCAGATTTTCTGTCAGTGCCGTTTTCTGCATAACAGGTGCCTTATAGTCTTCTACGGTTTGTGCTATATAGCACAAGTTGTTCCCGCTCCATTTCTCCTATGTTCGGGCAGTTTTCACATCAGGTGCAGCATTTACCATGGCTGACAACAACAACACAGATGTGTTCAAGATGTTTGCTGCTGAGGACAGGTTGGATGGGGACAACTACCCTATGTGGGCTTATATGATGCAACATGTTCTTGTGTCAAAGGGTGTCTGGAACATTGTGCAGGGCATTGATGTACGTCCTGGTTCTGAGGATGTAGGCGATGTTGAGGATGTTGCAGGTCTTGCTGCAAGGATTACAGCTGTTAGAGTTGTTTTGCCTACGGCAGAACAAGCTCGTTGGGATGTTAAGGATGCGCAGGCTCATGCATTGATTGCGTTGTCTGTGAAGCGCACCATTATTCCTCACATCCGTTCAGCAAAATCTGCAAAACAGGCTTGGGATATTCTAGCAGGTCTTTATGCAAGCCGCAATGAGGCTAAAATTGCTTTGCTGCGTAAAGAGCGAGAGTCGAAGATTATGCATGAGGAAGATGATATGGACACTTTCCTTGCTAGTGTCAAGGATATCAATGAGCAACTCATTTCTGCAGGTGAAGTCATTTCGGACAGTTCCCTTGTGTAGACTGTTCTTGATGCCTTACCAGATTCCTACCAGACTTTTGCTAGTAGTTGGAGACTGATGACCCAAGGAAATCCTGAAGTTGTCAAGTTTGATGCATTATGCACATTGCTGTTGCAAGAGTCACTTTCTAGAAAAAACAGGACTAGGCAGCGTGCAGTTGAACAGGCTTTTATTGCTTCTCAAAGAAAGGGTGGTAACAGTAATGCAGCCACTTCTTATGGTTCTGCTGCGAGTGGCAAAAATTCTGTTCCTAATGCTTCTGCTGGCAGCACTTCGTCTGGCAATTCTGGTGATAAGGGCAAAAAGAAGATGCGTTGCCATTATTGTAAAGCCAATGATCACTTGATCAAGTCGTGTCCTAAGTTGAAGGCCAAAGAGGCTAAGAAGAAAGAGGGTGGTTCCACTGCAAATGCTGGTTCCACTACAAATGCAGCCATTGTTGAGTCTTCTGTGAAAGGAGATTGTGATGCTGATGTTGATGCAGAATGGGCTTTTAGCGCAGAGTGCACTTACAATCCTGCTGTCCATGATGCATGCTTGTCAGTTGCTGCAGATTCACATGTGTGGTATTTCGACAGTGGTGCTACAAAGCACATTACCTCACATCGTGAATTGTTTACCTCTCTCGAGTCTGTCCCTCATGGGAATTCAGTCACTTGTGCCAACAACGCCTCTTATCCAGTTCAGGGAGTTGGAAAGATTGTGCTCACTGCTGCTAATGGCAGTTCCTTCACACTTGTTGATGCACTTTATGTACCTGGGATCAAGAAGAATCTCTTGTCTGTATCCGCACTTGCTAGACTTGGACTTGTAGTCAAATTTGTGGATGACAGATGTACAGTTCATGATCTCAGTTTTGGTGATGAAATTGTTGCATCTGGGCTTTTGTGCCGTGGGCTGTATAAGCTCACTTTGTATGACAAGTGTGGACAAAATTTTGCAAATGCTGTTGCAGATTCAAGGGCTATTTCAGATGCAAAACTTTGGCATGCACGTTTTGGTCATCTGAATTTTGCCAGTTTGCTGCGTTTGCAGAAATCTGATATGGTTGCTTCTTTGCCGCCTCTTGAAGCACCTGTCAAACATGTTTGTGAAGGTTGTATTCTGGGTAAAATGCAGCATTCTAAGTTTCCAAAGGATGGTTCAGTTAGGGCCACATGCAGGTTGCAACTTGTGCATAGTGATGTTTGTGGGCCCATGCAAACTCCGTCCTTGGGCAATTACCTGTACTTTGTGACTTTCATTGATGATTACTCCAGGCATGCGTGGGTATTTCCGCTTAAAGCGAAGTCCAAAGTTTTTATGTGCTTCAAACAATTTTTGGTTATGGCTGAAAATGTCTCAAAATGTACTATGGGCACCCTCCGTTCCGATCGAGGGGGGGAGTATATGTCTCATGAATTTAATGCATTTCTGGCTAGTCGTGGGATAAAACACCAATGTACAGTGCCTTATACACCTCAGCAAAATGGTGTTGCTGAGAGGAAAAACAGGTCACTAACGGAAATGGCACGATGTATGGTCAAAAGTCAAGCTTTGCCGCATTCTTTTTGGCTTGAGGCCATCATGTGTGCCACTTATGTACTTAACAGGTGTCCTACGAAAGCTTTGCAGTCTATTACTCCATATGAAGCATGGCATGATAGAAAACCTTCTATTGAGCACATGCGTGTTTTTGGTTGTTTGGCATATGCTTTGGTGCCACAAGTGCAGCGCAGAAAATTGGATGATAAGGCTGTCAAATGTATTTTTGTTGGTTATAGTGCTGAAAGCAAAGGTTACAGGTTGTATCATCCGCAAACAAAACGTATTCTGGTTTCACGGGATGTAGTGTTTGTGGAAGATTCTGTTCAACCCTTGCTGTCATGTACTAGAGACAGTAATGTAAGCTCACAGGACATTTATGACACTTTGTTGCCTCTTTTCAGTGGTGGAAATACGAATGTAAGTTCCAATGAGGCAAATGTACAGCCTATGGGGGTTTCTGAAAATGTTTTAGAACAGCCTATTACTGATGCAGATGCACATGATGTACTTGATGAGGAAAGGGCTGAAAATGAGCAGGCTAGAGGTATGCCAAAATGGCTGGTGCACACTTTGCATGACAGTAAATTGGATGCACCTTTATCTAGTCGTACTCGTTCAGGCTCTCGCCATGCATCTTATGCATCAGATTGTTATGCTTTGGCTGTGTCTAGTTTACATGATGTTGAGGAGCCTCTGTCTTTTGATGAAGCACAGAATTCAGAAAATTGGATTGCTGCCATGAAATCAGAATATGATGCACTTATAGAGAATGACACATGGACTTTATGTGATTTGCCTCCTGGCAAAAAGGCCATTGGTACGAAGTGGGTTTACAAGTTGAAACGCAAGCCGGATGGTGAGATCGATCACCATAAGGCTCGACTTGTTGCAAAGGGTTACGCACAACAAAAAGGCATAGATTATGAAGAGACTTTTGCTCCCACTTGTCGTATGACTACTGTGCGTTTTCTATGTGCATTGGCAGCTCATTTTGGTTGGGATGTACATCAATCAGACATTGTTACTGCTTTCTTGAATGGTGACATATTTGAGGAAGTTTATGTAACGCAGCCTCGCGGTTTTGTCATAAAAGGACAAGAGGACAAAGTGTGCAAATGTACGAAGGCTTTGTATGGGTTGAAGCAATCTCCTCGTGCTTGGTATGAGAAAGCTGACACTCATTTGGTTAAACGAGGCTTTCGTAACAGTCCAACAGAAAGCACATTGTATGTAAAGCGTGAGGATGATGTATTTCTCATTGTGGTTCTTTATGTTGATGATTTGCTGATCACTGGACCAAATGAGAGACATATTGCTGAATTTAAGGCTGATTTGAATGCTACTTTCAAGATGAAAGATTTGGGGCTGTTGCATCATTACTTGGGTATACAGTTTAAGCAGTGTGATGGTGGTATTGCCTTGTGTCAGAAAAGTTACATAGAGACATTGCTATGTAAGTTTGGACTTGAGGATTGCAAACCTATTGCCACTCCCATGGAAACAGGTTTTAAGTTGAGTCTACATGATGCTGGCGATCCTGCTGATGTCACTCTTTACCAAACTGTTGTTGGCTGCCTCATTTATGTATGCAACACGAGGCTAGATATTCAGTTTGTAGTCTCGCAGGTCAGCAGATATATGCATAGCCCAGGGTCTAAGCATTGGCAGGCTGTCAAGAGGATTTTCCGCTACCTTAGTGGCACTTTACATCTTGGCTTGTTTTATCCCAAGGGGGGATCATTGCCGCCAGACTTACATGCTTTTTCGGACTCAGATTGGGCTGGTTGTTTTGACACGCGAGTGTCCACAAGTGGTTTTTGTTTCATGCTTGGCAGTTCATGTATATCATGGTTGAGCAAGAAGCAACCTACTGTGGCCACTTCGAGTTGTGAGGCTGAGTACAGGGCAGTCTTCACAGCTACGGTTGAGTGTGTATGGCTCAGACGCCTTATGGCTGACTTGGGTGTTGGACAGGACACTGCCAACACTATCTACACTGACAGTCAGAGCGCATTGGCAGTTGCGAGGAACCCAGTTTTTCATGCTCGCACAAAGCACATTGAGGTGCATTACCACTATGTCAGGGAGAGGCTCTTAGCAGGAGAGATCAGCTTGGCTTATGTGCCAACACAGGACAACCTTTCAGATCTTTTCACAAAGGCATTGTCTCGTGAGAAGCTTGAAGCTTTCCGCAAAGCTTTGGGCTTACTCCCCTTTGTGGACTGATCCTGTCCTCAGGGCATGGCACTTCCCTTTACTCATGTGCCAGCTCTCGTTCACCGCATCACTCCAGGGGGGATTTGTTACCATATACATGTGGTAGTGATGTGTGTGAACACACTAGGACCGCCGGGGCATTTTTTCCCTCTTTAGGAGGTTTTTTCCCCCGTGCATTGTATATACGCCCATCACTCTAGGGCTATCTATCTTTCCATTGCACACTAAGTAACATACTCTCTATTGTGTGCCTTGAGCTTCCGTCGTCTTCTCCAAGCTGTGTGTGTTTCTCTGCAACCCTAATTCCAACATAAACTTGGCCTGTTAACAAGCCCTGATCACTGCTCACTAAAGGTGTAGGCTTTAAAGAAGGTTATCTTGCATTTTTCTACTCTTTTTCTCTCCATGGTAGCGGAGCTGCACGACATCCACCCCCTCTGAACCTGCACAGCCTCCGGTCTGTGTCAACCGTACTTATAAAGTATCATCAAGAGCATCACCAGACTCATCGTCTAACGCATACATAACATTGTCTTCAGGAGGTTGATTTGTGTTGAATTCTCCAATATTAATCTCACCATCTCGTTGCTAAAACAACTTAACTCTTTTCCCTGCAATAGGAACCTTGAGCTCAGTGCTATCAAGCTCGCATAACTTGTAGGTCGCATTATCATAAACATGAAGTACTACATATGGTCCAAAGCATCATTTAACCATTTTCCGCATAGCAGTATACTGGTTTTCTAGGCTACTGTCATATGCAAGGACCCAATCCCCATCTTTAATGGCACGAGGTCGTAGTCTGTGCTTATCATCAAACGCTGCCTTGTTCTTTAGTCTTGCTTCCTTAAGCAATACTTTAGCCTGTTCAATATCTTCCTGACGCCTCTAAAGTTGGCGAATGCGCAATGCAAGCAAATCTTCTGTAGACATACCTTCTTCCCATGGCATTACGGTCCAAGAGATAACCGCTTCCTCTGTAGGCATAATGGGTTTTTGCCTGTACATTAACTCTAATGGCATAAAACCTGTAACAAAACTATGTGTAGTTCGATCAGCCCATAAAGCAAATGGTAGGAGTTTAGGCCAATCACCAATATGTCGTTGGCATGCCTTTGCTAAAGCTTTAACAATAGGCGGATGCCCTCTTTCACTTTTACCATTACCCTGTGGATTGTATGGTGTAGTGAGAGCCAATTTAATGCCCAAGCGAGCAAAGAAATCCCGAGCTTCATCTGCATCCAGCTCTCCTCTATCAACAGTAATTCTACCAACACATCCATACCTGGAAATAACATCCTCAAGCAAGAACTTGCATACGGAACTGGTAGCTTTGGTACGCAAAGGTCTGCCTTCCACCTGATTAGTAAGATCCTCTCTTGCAAGAACAATATACCGCATCTGCCAGACACCTACTGGCATGCTAATCAGGTCCACCACCCACTTGTAGTGCATAGCCAGTGGATAGATGATAATGCAATAAGATGTCGGGGGATATGTATTCGAAACGTGAGCCGCAGGCGGCGGGCCTCTGGCTGTGGAAGGTGCGAGAGACTAGAACCAAGACATAAAGCAAAAGATTCTGAAAACACCTTAAATGCTTAAAAATTGACAACCGAAATGTTTTAAGCTGCTAATGATTAGCCGAAGTGAAATTCGATTACAAATGTTTGCCGTTAACGGCACTGATGGTGGTAGGAGAGTTTAATGCTCTCAAATTAGATCATGACTGTAAATTTCTCACTTATGCCTGCCATTAGAGTCATTTGAAGTTGATCAGGACGTACAATCTGGTGAAATTTCCTGCTTGATGCCCTTGCAAATCCCAATTATGGTAGACCGAGGTTACCCTCTCTCCTTCTTGCCTTACTGCTCCCTTATCTTGCTACTTAACCCTAGACTCCCTGAATGCTTGTCGAGCTCCGACATCTGCTCTTGTCGAATTTCCTTTCCGTTATTAAGCTAAGTCGAGGTCGAGGACGAGAGACACTTCGTTCTTGCTTCTCATGATCCTCACAACCCTTCTTACTGGTCTCCCCTGAGCCTTCTTGTTTGTTTCGGCTCCTTGGTTCCCAAGCTTCAAGATCCTTCTTCTCGACCTTGCTTAACTGCCTTGACACCCTCCTTCTCAAGATAGCTTCCTCGCCTCCTTAGCAACGACTCGAGCTTCTCTTCTTACTTCGTATCAAGCTTCCTCTTGCCTTGACCAAGCTTTCCCTCCTTGCTTGTAAACTCTCAAGCTTCCTCTTGCCTTGACCAAACTCCTTCTCAATCTAGCTTCCTTGCTCCACAAGCGAAAGAAGCTCGTAATCCCGTTAGCCGAGGACAAGAGAGAGGATAGCGAGCTTTTCTTCAAGATCCTTCTTCTCGACCTTGCTTAACTGCCTTGACACCCTCCTTCTCAAGCTAGCTTCCTCGCCTCCCTTAGCAACGGCTCGAGATTCTCTTCTTACTTCGTATCAAGCTTCCTCTTGCCTTGACCAAGCTTTCCCTCCTTGCTTGTAAACTCTCAAGCTTCCTCTCGCCTTGACCAAACTCCTTCTCAATCTAGCTTCCTTGCTCCACAAGCGAAAGAAGCTCGTAATCCCGTTAGCCGAGGATGAGAGAGAGGATAGCGAGATTTTCCTTTCGTCCTCCCTTCCTTCCTTCGCCCTGTTATCTCCTCCCCTCATGCCCTTTGTTGATAGCCCTCGCTATATTTGCCTAAGCCCATCAGTCGTGGCAAGCCCGGACGGTGACAAGCATGAAATTCGTCGACAGCACTGCCGAACAACGCCGCGCCGCCATGTTGAGCAGCTTTTGTTCCTTGGCCACGCTCATCCGATGCTCGTCAGATCCGGCACGAGCTAGTTTTCTCCTGTCTGCGCTCGTCCCATTTTCTGAACGCCATGGCCTTCTCTTTTTGTCCTTGATTACACACTTGAGCCCCTTTAGTTTACAAGGTGGGCGGCCCTTAATTGGTTTGGGTGGCCATTTGATTGTCTTGGGCGGCCATTGGCCCTTTTGTGATCATGGGAGGTCGTTCCCGGCGGCCAGTTTATTGGCTTGGGCGGGCGACTTCATGGTGGGCACCACATTTTGTACACATATCGGCCGAGCATTTCCAAGCACAACACCTTCCTCGAGTGGCCCCCGTTGAGCTAGGCCTATCCCACGATGAGTACGCTCCATGAGATGACATTTAGGACTATGAGCTCATCAAGTGCTTTCGTAATGGCACCACTTTTAGCATGCATAATCTAGCAAAGCATTGCTAATCACGACATTTTAATGCTTCTCGAGCTCAATCCACTTAGCATATTTATCATCCAAGGTACTGCTAAGCACATCAGTCGTATCTTCATTAGCTGGTCATGAAATACAATTTAATTGAAGCACCAGTTAACAGTGCACTGCAAGAGATGAAATGCCGAACAAGATTCCAGTTCCCAAAACCTGAATGAAGTCCAGATGGCACTCCGTACAAGCCGACCAGATTGGTACGGAACCGGCCCCGGTGAATATTTAACGGCCAATAACTTGGCAACCGTAAATCCGATCACAGATCTAAAAAGACCGACGCGCTCCAGAAAGTGAGCACTTCAAGCCCGTGCACTCATTTCATTTTTGTCACCTCTGCTATAGTTGCCTAATCCGGTACGGATCTGCAATCGACTTAAACTTCAAACTACCATAACTTTTGCATTGTAGCTCCAATCGATGAGCTGTAAAGACAGGCCGGTAGAGCACTTCAAGCACTGCAGTTGTAGATCATAATCTTCCATCTATGCTCACTTCAATCATTATCATTTTTGGCATCATTAAGGCATCGGTTGGCCCTTTTAAGCCGCATCTGGCATACATTAATCATTAAACTCGGCCTGTTAACAAACCCTGATCACTACTCAATAAATGTGTAGGCTTCAAAGAAGCTTAGCTTGCATTTCTCTTCTCTTTTTCTCTTCATGGCAGCGGAGCTACACAACACCGTAGCACCCCTTGGTGGTTTGTGTGTGTTGAATTTAGCTTTTAGCTTTGCTTTTAAAAGAAAAAGGCATTGTTATTTTAGCCGGAGTGAGATAAAATTAACCCCGTGTATTGTTGACCTCGTCAAGGAGGGTACTATATTTGAAGCATAAAAAGACCTACATTAATTAGAGAAGCAAAGCATACATGAGTTGCCCAACTATTGCTTGCATATAACCATTGTCAATTACCCTTAAAACCCATCATATCCGGCTTGTCAATACTGGGTTGTCGAGTTCAACAAACTTGCCTAGGGGCCATGCCCTAGCAAATCCAAAATTTTGAACCAGAAAGAAAGATTCCTATCTTGGACCTACCAAATATCTTTATCTTGCCAACCACAAGCCTTGTTTATACTTGCTTTATTGTAATTAGATAACTTACCAATTGCTGCTAATGATTCTTGGCCGCTTGGCGCTTGGCCCATTCAACCTATAAAGTTTAATCAAACTGCAAAATTTAAAACTCTACCAAAATACTTACTGTCCATTGCAAGAAATATTCAATGTTGTAGATCTTGTGCTTGTACGACATTGATTTCGTCACATCAATTTCTCTTGTCAATTGCTTGCGCATGTGTGTTGTTGTGGTTGCCCACATGTGGTTGTTTTCTATTGACGGGGGTGAGGGGGGTTCGATGGCCCGCAAATTGTTGGTGATTCTTGGGGACTGTTCGCACATTTGCTTGACCAAATTAGGACCCGAATTTTGGTCAAAAGGGTGGCCGTCCACTTTCCGATGTTCAAGTGATATATATGGAAAGGAGGCAATGCATACATGCATGAGGTTGAAACTCAAGAAAAAGAGTGGCTCAAAAAAGGATTTTTTAATTAAAAAAATTGGTGCTACTTGTGATGGTGAGAGAAGGAAAAAATAGTGTTTTTTGCGCTACATGCAGGAGAGAACGAGAGGGCAATGGAAGGCTTTTTTTGAGAAGAAGGAGAACTTACCCACCATTATACTCAAATTGTTGATTCAATCATGCTTTCTGTACCCATATATTTCACTCTTTTCTATTGTCTCCATTGATTTCTCTTTTCTCTTTCTTAGTTTTTATGCAAGTCCACGGGTGTATTTGTGTGTGTGTTCCCCTGTGTTGGTCCAATGTGTGCAAAGGGGAGAGAGTTTGTGAGAACATGGAAGGAATTTTGATTGCTTGATGGTGTTGGATTGCATATTTGTGAGTGGTCATGAATTGGGTGAGAGAGCTCATGTGGTTCTATGTGTATTTGCTAGTGGATTGGGGTGTAGTGCATATCTTGTGATGAAGGTGCTACCAACAAAGTGCATGTCGGCAGACCATATACCCTTACACTTGGAACTCAAGAAAGCCAATGGGGAGGGCCAGACCCCCAAGGGGAGTCAGAAGCGACTTGTTACTGGGGCACACCTGTTCAAGGACCCTCTATTTAGAAGTCTCACTGTAATGGAATTAGCCTATTCAACTTGAGAATAGCGGAAATTAGTGAGAATACTTTCGAGAAATAACTTTGTGAGCATAGCGGGTAGACATAATTGAAGATAGCAACATAATCATAGCAATTAGTTAACTTGGCATGAACAATACTTTTGCAAGAGAGAAAATTTAGAGAACATGACAATAGTTGAGGACCGGATTTATGTGGAGCCGGTCCCCCCTCCAATAGGCATTTGTATTATGATTTCTCCCATTAAGAGAGACTTGTTACAATACATTCTTTGTGTTTCTTGTGACCTAGGTGATGCAATGAAGATGGAAAGCTTCATGCATCACAATCATAGCATAACATGAACTTGAAGAAAGCTTTAATTGTCCCAAGCCTCAGTCCCAAGACTTCAAACACCTTCGAAGGTGGAGAGAGCTAGCAGGGAATGAGGGTAGGGAAGAGGAAGAAGAAACATTTCATAGGAGAAAGAACTAGTTCCTCACTTATCATACTCTTGTTGCTAGCATACATAATAGCATAGTAATGAAGAAGAAGGAGATGTCAAGCTTAAGCATTGGAGCATGGCTCTTGGTTGGATTTGCACTCCATAGCCAAGAGTGTTGGTGTAGGCTCTCAACCTCTACTTGCTTGGAGAAGGAGAGGGAGCTCTTGCACTTTGCATAGTACACAATGAGAGTGCTTGTGAGTGTGTGTGGGTGAGTATACCCCCTAAGCACCCCCCTAGCTTGCTTGGGTCGACCCCCCCTTGTAGCTCATGCTTGAAGCTCATTGGACCCCTCCGGGCCTAGCCAATCACAAGCAGGAGCCATTACAAGCAACATGGGTAGCCTTGGGACAAGTGTCCCCCTTTCCCCTTTGAGAGAGAGGACTTGATAAATGCTAAAACAATTAGATAATTCATGTAATTTATCATTGGACCCCTTTGAAGCCTAGCCAATAGGCTTCAAGCAACACATGAAGGTAACATGGGTAGGGGCCTGACATGTTTCCTTGCTGCCTCTTCAAGTTGGGGCTTCCCTTGTGTGTGTGAGTGGGTGTTCTCTCTCTAGCCCCTAGGAAAAGGGCTCGCCCCCCCTCTTGTAGGAATGCTTTTGACTTTAGGTGATCAAGCACCTTACTCACCAAGCATGACAAAGCACTTGAACTAGGGGGTGTTCCCACAAGCATCTCAGGCAAGCTTCTCAAGGTACCTCAAGTACCTTAATCATGCAGCAAGTCAAGCACCTCAAGCATGGAGCCAGTCAAGCACCTCAAGCATCTTAATCAAGCACCTCAAGCATGACAAACACCTCAAGCACGACAAGCACCTCAAGCAGGACAAGCACCTCGAGCTTGGGCCGGGTTCCCACCTCAAGCTCAGCCCTAGCTTACCTAAGGTCAAAGGACTTTTACACACATTTATTGGAGGTCTTCAATGAAGCTAACCCTAAGGTCTTATGCTCCATTGGTTAGCCTTGCTCTTTGATAGACCATCTCCCTTTTGGGCCCCTTTACCATTGGCCCCGTGTTGAGATAGATCTATAAGCACATATCTATATCTTAACACTTGTTCCCGTTTATTCTCCCACATTAAGTTTATTCTCCCACATTAAGTGATCAATTTAATATGAGAAAATCATTTGGGTTGGTTAGATATTAGATTTTATGACACTTACAAAAAAAAGCTTTGAGCAAACTCAATAAAGATGTTAATCACGGAAAACCTAAAGCTTGGGACCTCTTTGCTCGAAATATTCAAAAAGCGATCAAAACCTCAGGCCCTCAGATGAAAAAGGCTCGAGAAGAGCACTGGAAGCAGCTTGAAGAGGATGTTGCTAGTCTGACTTCCAAAAAATCTTCCAGGCTGGCCTCCAAAGAAGAACATAGAAGGTGGTTGGAAGCGAAAGCCAACCTGGCTGAGAAGCAGCTCAAGGAAGTCAGGAGGGAGAGATTGATATCCAGAGAGACCTTCCTCCAGCCAGAGGCCGCTAATTAAGCTCATTTTTTAGGGCCTTGGAAATCAAGAAGAGTCGCGGCTTCGGCTCCCTCCACTCGCTCACCTCGGAAGGTGCACTATGTAATCATGTTAATGTATAAGGTGAGTTTGAAAGGAGGGATTTTAAAATGAAAAAAAATTAGGCAATTTAACAGAGATACACTAAAATAAGGGGTTTTTATATTCAATTCTCGACAAATTTCCTAAAATAAGGGTCAAATTATTCATTCAAACATGTTAAAAGAGGGGTTTTTTTAATACCCCGTGAACGCATGTTAATTAGGGGGTGTTGAATGGTGAACTCCCCGAGTCGCTCATAAATGAGTATGGGAATGCTACACAAGACCAAGACGTGATGGCTAGGATGATGCTCGATCACCTTAGCCAAATCATTGGCCAACCAGGGACCTGTTCTCAATAAGTGGATGAAGCTAGAACAACCTTGGTCGAGAGTGTCAACAGGAAAGTTTCCCAACCTAGAGCCTATTGTCTTGAGATGACCTTCTCTGAAGATAAATGCTCGCTTGCATTGCAAGCTCTTGGCAAGGAGAAATCCCCTGGTTGGGATGGTCTGACCACTAAATTCTTCACGGAGTTCTGGGAGGACCTCAAGGTCCCCATCATGTGTATGGCCATTTTTGTACATTCAGAGTGTGTTTTCCATTCAACCTTTCCAACTTTGTACTTAAATTGATCCATATCATTGCATTTCATCACACATACAAAAACTAGAATTTTTGAGGGAGAAAAGAGAGAAAAATTCATGAAGGCAACCTTGATCCCTCCCTCCCTCCCTCTCTCTCTTTCTCTCTCTCTCTCTCTCTCTCTCTATCTATATATATATATATATATATATATATATATATATATATATATATATATATATATATATGTATGTATATGTTCTTTCTATGTTATTCCTACGATGGTTAAAACTTCTCTTCTCTTCTTGTTCCTCCCCCTGTCTATCTCTGTAAGCTCTCTTGGGATTGTTCCTATGATGTTAAAAAAACCTTTACCGTTCTTCTTCTTCTTCTTCTCTCTCTCTCTCTCTCTCTTTTTCCTAAGACGGTTAAAACTTCTCTTCTCTTCTTCTTCTTCTTCTTCTTCTTTCTCTTGGGAGATTGTAAAGAGGGATTTTCCATAAGATTGATATAGGCATGTATGGAGGGGTCTTAAAGATAAAAGATGCAATCCCATACCTTGTTTTGAGTTGAAATCTTTACATCCAAAATTTGTTGCAATAACCAACTTCCAAAGTCACAATCCACCTTTTGACAAGATGTAGGTGGTTGAGTGTAAGGAATAACCTGTTGCAACTTACGTGATTGATGCCGGATCATCTAAATCATGCAACCCATTTGTGCACACCCTCCTCCCAATGAAGGGCCCATAACAATGGTGGACCTATGGGGAAAAGCTATTATCATGTTCTCCTTTTGACTACTAGGATTTAAGTTTAAGAATGATTGGGTAGATCTCTTAGGTCATTGGGAATTGAAACTATAATGTTAATTAAATTCTCTCCTTTTGTAGAGAGAGAGAGAGAGAGAGAGAGAGAGAGAGGGGTGCTACAAGTGCAAAATAAAAGCCCTAGGTTTGAATGCAGGGCCTATATCTACTCATCACCATTTAGGATTAGCTACTACCATGGGAGTTACCAATATATCGAAAAGTGAAAAAGAGTAGCCTTGCATTCAAACTTGGGGCTTTTAAAATACAAGGCCTCTCCCTGCTTGCCGCCATCGGGCACACTATTGCCTTGGGAATGAATCCATATTCTAAAAGTGAAAAAGAGCAGGGCGAGGCTACAAGCAAAGGATGATAGATTCGGCTACCCACCACAAATTGGGGAAAAAGATCCACCTTCTTAAATCCAAGGCGTGCTCAACTTCGGGGTTCACCACAATCAAGTTAAGAGGCAGACCTCCTCGGCTTTAATGTACTTGCATCTTTGTAACGTTAACGTGCGCGCGCACGTGTGTGGGTGTGGGTGTGTGTGTGTGTGTGTGTGTGTGTGAGAGAGAGAGAGAGAGAGAGAGAGAGAGAGAGAGAGAGAGAGAGAGAGAGAGAGAGAGAGAGAGAGAGAGAGAGAGAGAGATCATAAACTCTAAAGTGGTCGTAGGTGAGATTAGTGTGCCATATGATACAAACTGCAGCAATAACAAAGAGAATTATGAGTCTCTTTGGCAAACCGGTGCCGCTCATGGAGGAGGCTTCGACTCACACATTCCCTATGCAAGAGAAGCTAAAGAAGATTATTAGGTTCTTTGGGCAATTGGTTTCCCTCATGCAAGAGGCTTCAATCGATCAACTTGTTGCCCCACCACCACATTGTCTTGCACCCTCTACTGACCTTCGTCATGCCCCTATGCAAGAGAAGCTAGAGAAGATCATTAGGCTCTTTTGGCAATCAATGTCCCTCATGCAGGAGTCTTTGATTGATCAATTTGTTGCCCCACCACCACGTTGTCTAACACCCTCTATTGACCTCCATCTCAACTACTATGATCTTGATGCCATGGAACTAGATGATCTACTAGCAAGGAAGCACCATTTTAGCTTCCAATCCTACATCGTTTGCACGGCTAGGGCCCATTGAAACGCAAAGCTAACGATCTGTCCTCTTCAACCTTAGCATGTGCCTTTGCCTCTGCATTACTCTCACTATGTTAGGCTCTCATGCAGGATTCTAATGATCCACCCTCATCACCACCTTGATTAATTGTAGACTATATATAAGGCTCATATAAAGGGGGAGGGGATTCCATCCGCCCCCTCCTCCACATGGCGCCATTTTCTCCATCCGGTCAATGCACCTTCTTTATATGCAACGCTTGCTCAACTTTGAGTTTTGCCACATTAGAGTTAAGAGGCGGACCTCCCCTGGTTCAACGTGACTACACCTCTGAAAGAAGAGAGAGAGAGAGAGAGAGAGAGAGAGAGAGAGAGAGAGAGAGAGAGAGAGAGAGAGAGAGAGAGAGAGAGAGAGAGAGAGAGAGAGAGAGAGCTCATTAACTCTTAACTTTCAATTGGTCGAAGTAAAGATTAGTGCATGATGTCCATGACCATGTATGTGTATGTAGGGTGGGATGCACTCGCACCTATAGAGCGCATGGTCGATTGAAAAATAAAAGCCCCATGCTTGATTGCAAGGCCTCTATGTGCTTGCCGCCATCCGGGCCCACTACTACCATGGGAGTTAACCCATATTCCAAAAGCGAAAAAGAGTAGCCTTGCATCCAAACTTGGGGCTTTTGAATGCAAGGCCTCTCTCTACTCGCCGCCATCCAGGCCCACTACTGCCATGGGACTTACTCCATATTCCAAGAATGAAGAAGAGCATGGAAGGCTGCAGGCAGAGGATGGTAGAGTCGATTAAGCACCCCAAATAGGAAAAAAAAAGGTGCCATCTTTAAATGAAAGGCTTGCTCAACTTTGAGGCTCACCACATTGGAGTTTAGAGGGAGACCTCTCTAGCTTCAATCTGTTGCACCTCTATAACGAGAGAGAGAGAGAGAGAGAGAGAGAGAGAGAGAGAGAGAGAGAGAGAGAGAGAGAGAGAGAAGAACAACAAGAAGAAGAGAGTCTAGAGAGCAAGAGTCCAATGCTCACCAAAAACAATTTCCTACCAATGAGAAAAAGGACATATGCCTCTTTATCCACCTTTTTATGTTAAAATGCGGAGAGAGAGAGAGAGAGAGAGAGAGAGAGAGAGAGAGAGAGAGAGAGAGAGAGAGAGAGAGAGAGTCTGCAACCAACCTAAATGAGTCAAGGTTGAAGCACCTCATGGTAAATGCAAGCAGTATAATGGGATCATTAAACATGCACATCTCGATGAAACTTGGGACATAAGAACAAAGGGTGGAAAAAACATTGTAGCATTGACACTTGATTTTGAATTTGTATCCTTTGACGATCTATTGGTTCGAACTAGTGTAGTGTGGATACAAAGTTGCCATAAATTTACCCGCGAAGTGACCAAAACAAAAAGTGGGATAGGTTTAAGCTAAGAAATGTCGCTCTCTCTCTCTCTCTCTCTCTCTCTCTCTCTCTCTCTCTCTCTCAATGTAGGGCATATGTAGATAGTGTTGGCATGTTCAGATAGCACCACTGAAGGTGGCGGTGTTATACTAGTGCAACTTAAAATTTTCAAGGCCAAAGAATAGCTCCAAGTGTCACTCATTGGTTCACTTGAAATAAAGCATTACAAAACATATAATCTAAAATAAAGGAAGGGTAGGGCTAGATTTAAAATACAAAAGTGAAGGTAAAGATGGTAAGAAGTGAGTTTGGAAAGCCGTCGTGAAAGGGTCATGACGGCTTTCAAAAACAATAAGAAAGTGATAAAATTGTTAGGTTGAATTAAACTGGTATCAGTGTTTGGGATTGCCTCAACTTAGTCTTTAGTCGATTGAAAATCGAGACTAGCTAACTGCAAACCATGATAAACGGAAGAAAAACCGATGAAATATATGAGAAATCGTCCAAAAATTTTGCAAATCTCAAAATTTCTGCTAGTATTTTTTATTTTCTTCTTTCTGAGGAAGAAAGTCGATCAGCAGCCGCGTAATAAAAGAGACTTTCTCGAACGTTAACACTGGCTCAAATCAAGCTATAAAATGCAAGAAATGTAAAACCATGTAAAGTTGTGAAATGAAAGATGAAATATATATGTGTGTGTATAGAATATATTAGAATTGTGCAAAGTGAAGCTTCACTTCAGCATTCTAAAACAATAGAATGCAAAATAACATCTTTGTTGTGTTTGTAAAATTTAATTAAACTTATGCAAAATGAAGCTTCACTTTAGCATTCTAAAACAATAGAATTCAAGAAAAGTAAAGACATGTCAGGATGTGAAATGAAAGCTAAGTCTCCATCATGTCATGATAGGATATCAGAGTCTCCCTAAAGCAACACAACACTAAAGGTTTCTTTTAAAAAGCCAAAAATAGATTGTAGAAAGCTAAAAAGTCAAAAGACTCTCTACTTTACATAAGGTAATGTGGTAGTCTAAGTGCACCTAATAAAAAAAGAATTTGATAAAGAATTTGTTAATTAATAAAAAATTTGACTTTTTGAAGCTATATTTGCTTTATTTTTTCAAGAGACTTTTTTAAAGATCAATATTGATATTTTTCCAAAATTTGTGTAAGTTTGTATTTCAAATTTTTGAAAAATAAATCTAAAAAAGCACTTCTTTATTGTTTTTAACATTCTTGAAAAAATGTTGAATACTTTGCACCTTCATTGCCACCCTTTCTCTATAAGCGTTGGTTATTGTGGTGAGAGTCCGTACATTGCGTGCATAAGAGAGACACTAACAAAAACTTGAGCATTGAGTATGTTTTTATGAAGAGAGGGGGGCTTGCCTATTTATAACAAAGCTGTGCCATCCATGTGCAAGCACTAGATGAAGTTCAAGTTTGTCATTAGAGAGAGAGAGAGAGAGAGAGAGAGAGAGAGAGAGAGAGAGCCCGTGGATAGCTCATTTTAAGATTTCATTGAAGCACATTTGCTTATGTGAATTGCCTTTTGGGATCATGGAGAGACCGCTACGATGCATAAGAGAGAGAGTGTGTGTGTGTATGTGTGTGTGAGAGAGAGATTGATAGTTGCTTACATTGAAGTATCCTCACTTTTTGGTAAATCAAAAAAAATTCTAAGAACACCCAAATGGTGATGATTTTGAGGGCACTGAAGAAACAAACTAGAAGTGTGAGAACCGAGTATAACTAACCACATGGGCAAATTGAAAAAATAAAAAATTGCATGAAAATCCTCTCCTAAAGAGAGTAAAGTTTTCCCACAATAAGCTAAATGGAGAGAGGATCACAATAGCCCCTGAAAAATAGGCACTTCCACTAAAAGCACATTGCAAACTGTGTGTGTGTGTACACATGTATATAAACGTCTCTCTCTCTCTCTCTCTCTCTCTCTCTCTCACACACACACACACACACACACACACACACACACACAATGAGGAGAATTTTTATTGTCATAGAAAAAATCCCCAGTGACCTCAAGGTCTATCTGACAAGTCGAACTCAAGATCTGTTACTCAAAACGAGAACGAGAGAGAGAGAGAGAGAGAGAGAGAGAGAGAGAGAGAGAGAAAGAGAGAGAAACTCATGCATCAGCTTTTTGTTGATAGCAAAGGCATTTTCTTAGCTAATCAAATAGAAAACTCTTTGGAATTATGATTGGAATATTTCGTGATATGCAAGCTACAATCCTCATAAATTATACACCATGTATACTAGGGTTATACATCCTATCTATAGATTCTTAAAGAATTGGGCCATGCTACAAGCAAAAGAATGAATCACCTCTCAGTCGCTGATTGCTAACCACCAATGAACATCAAAAAATAGCCAGGTCAATGGCACAATATAGCAACTTAATGCAGCCAAAAATTACTTTGTATTTAAGAAGGTTCATGTAAACACATTGATGTGGGTGGATTTTCACTGGATTGTCCTTTGGAAGGTTTTAAATATAATCTTCTCCAATTTACTAGATGCCACTATTGCTAATTAGCTACACTTGCTAATTACCTTCCTCCCTCCGTCTCCCAAACAGGTAAAATAGCATGTCTCTCTCTCCTCTCTCTTCTCTCGGCAGTCGTGCGATGGTGCCCCGCCCGCACAGCAGCTCCTCACCAATATCTGCAGTGGGGCGCAGCTCCCCCCCTCCCCCCCCCCTGGGGCCCTGTTTTTGAACTGGACCTCCTCGAGGTCTGCTCCATGCTCGGCCCAACTCGGCCGTCGTTGACCACCTTCCCATAGTTGTTTGCACACTTGCCTCAACGGCAATGCAATGCGTATCAGCGCCATGACAAAATCGGTTTCTCTCTGTGCAGTTGTCCTGACGCATGGCAATTGGATTGCAAGAAGCACGAAAAAATCTTCTCGTCTTTTCTTGGCAGCAACGGAGATAGACGTCTTTCAAAAATTCACTCTCTCTCTTCCCCTCTCTCATAACAGCTCTTGAGTTCAACTCCGCTAGATCTTTAAGGTCTCTTGGATAGTTTCCTACGACGTTAAAACTCTCTCCTTCTCCTTCTTCCACCTGGCAGGTGCCCTTTTTTTCACTCACAGTCACAAAGAGCTACCTGTGCGACCTTGTTGAATCGTTACAACCACTGTTCAAGAAAATTGTGTGTCAGCTTAATATTGTGCCATTTTGAATTTAGAAAATGCCGGTCCAAAAGACAAAAAAATAGTATAAAAACCTAAACAGTAGACCTAATTTTGTGCGTACGAGTAGTTGCTCCAAGTGCTCCAGGTGTCAAGCCAGACCTCGACTCGTCAATTTTACAGCACTTCGAGCTCCTCTAGTCACTTGGTGGGACGAGGCTCTAAAACACTTAGCTTTAACTTTAGTCCCTTGAAACAAACGTATCTCCTTGGATTCCCTCAAAACTAATGAATCCAAAATTGGGAGGACCTACCCATAGCTTTGCAGGATGATCTTATTTAATAATGAAGTAGGGCGCGGCGACATTCTGCGGCCTATGAGGCCATGGCACCGCAACTGCACATGTATGGTGCTGTGACATGCTGGAGATCATCTCTACTCAACTTGCGAAGGGCGGTGGGCCTGGAGTGAGATGCCGAGCGGCTCCCTACTGCATGGTTGCGGTCTCCCTTTGCTAGCCTCCTTCTTTTTGGAGCTAGTGGAGGCCGTCCCTCTAGGCCTTGAGAAAGACACAAATGGTGGCTCGGTTCTCTTCGTTCGGGGAGCAAGGCTTGAGGAGATTTGAGTGGTGGTGGTAGCCCACCCCTTATCGTGGCCACCTTGGGGATCTCTCCACTCCCTTGGAAGGTGCTTGGCCCTCCTCAAAGGCCTGGTGGTATGGTGATCTCTTTGCCCTTTGCATCGACTTGATGCTGCTGGGTCTTCTTCTTCGTGGTGATGGAGTGCCTGGGCTTCCCCCATAAGCGGTAGTATCCTCTTCTCTCTTTGATCTGGTCACTAGGGTGGCTCCTTGTCCATCTCTTTTTTGGTGGCTTTGGTCGGCTGCACTCTGTTCCTTTGTTGTATCGAGCTTCTTTTTGGGCATGGTGTCTTGTTAGCCTTGGAGGGGGTATCACTCAAGGGTGGTAGTCTTGGTGATGTCCGTGGCACCTTTGACTTCCCCTTCTGGTTGTATTTGAACCCTGATGTCATTTGTATCCCTATGCTTATGAGGAGGTAGCCTTTGTATTGTGGGATGCCAAGGCTCATGTTGAGCTTGGCTACTTTTGTAATTCTTTTTGGTAATTAAAACTCACTATTGTGAGTACCGCAAAAAAATTTCAAAAAATGAAGCATTTAAGAATATGCTTGGCACTACTTTATCGATGCATAGAGAATGTTTGCACATGTTGCCACCTTGGGGGAAGGAGGGAGGAGATTGTCATAGAGTTAAGCCTTGGGAGGAAGCCCGAGGGATTCACTCTATATACAAAATGGGATGCCACCTATGAGCAAACAAATTTGATAAAACCCCTATATATGACTCATATTAGGGAATATGACCCCTCTTTCTACGCTTATACGACAATCAATGAAAAAAATTACCATACCCTATCTTACATATAAATTTTAGGTCTCACATGATCTAATTGAGTAAAACTAGTCAAAGAGCGTGTAGCATAGTGACTGGCATCCACTATTCGGGAAAAGTGTGCCTCAACTTAGCCTTGAGCCGATTGAAAAATCAAAGTAGCCGATTGAGGGGAGGGCAAGAAGGAGAAAATTTCGCTTGAAATACATGAAAAATAATGTAATTTTGCAAAAATACCGGCTAGTGTTGTAAAATTTCCGGTTCAGATTTGTCTTCGAGGGAATTTTGTATGTTTGTGAAAATGAATTTTCTCGAACACTACTGGCAACGTACTAAGGAACCACTTTTGTTGATAACTAGATGTATCCTCAATGTGTCTTAGTTAGACTTTCAAACTATGTGCCCGTTCAACGTGCACTCTAGCTACTCGTCGAGTTCTGACCCATCTAAATTACTCAAAAGACATGGTTATAAAGTTGTGTTAGGTTCTCCATGTAATTATGCATCTATACACTCTTTATAGATTTCATCCCTCAACAAATGAACTATAGTCACAAAACAAGCAATTGATACAAAGTAGTGTTAGTTCTTGCATGTATCTTTGAAGCTATTGACTCACAAGTTCTAGGGAGACTCTTTTGGGAAAACATGATTTTGAAACACAAAAACTTCCTCTCATTTTCTCTTTTATCACTTCTCCCCTAGCCCCCCCTCCCCTCTCTCCCTCCCCTCCCATAAATATCATATTTTAAGCTTGGGAGATAAATTATTGGGATCCTGCCCCTAACTTAAACGCTTATGTAGCTTGTAAAAAAACTCCCCTCCCCTGCACTTATGTGGTGCGATAAGTTTTCGATGGTGAATCCCTCGGGGGAGGAAGGTGAGGGAGGAGACTCCCATAGAGTTAAGCCTTGCTTTTAATTGACCGCACTAACACGCCGATCAGAACTAGTTCTAATAATAATGCTTAAAGAATTCTTTTCTAATTGAAATTCATCAACTTTTCTTGTAGATAAGTCCATTGTTTAGTTATGATATCATAAATTGTATTGTTTAGGGTAGGGTGTTAGTTTTGAATCTAGCTCGTTGGCCTACTCTATCGTTTTTAAATTGGATGCCTATTGTTTGTATTGCTTGGCTATGTAGGGTATGGGGGCCATTTATGGGATGGGTTCTAGTAGTATGGACAGTCGACCCCTAAAGTTAATAGTAGTAGGTACCAATTTATGGACAACACATCATGGCATTCTTTGTGGTAAGCTCGACTGAGGTGTGATCTCAGCCATTGGATGTGGGCTCAAATCATGCTGGCAGTGTCGTCTTGAAACTGGGCCCGACCACTCTTGAAAATGGGCTAGGTTTTGTTACACAAGACTAGAGAGAGAGCGAACGATCTCGAGCTGTGCACTGTCAATTGCTATGAGCCTTATTCAATAGCGATACTCAATAGTGATCTGTAGCATAAAGCTCTAAGCTGTGCACTACCAATTGCTCTGAGCTTTATGCTGCAGATCAGTATTAGTATGCTATTGATTGTGTCTCTTTTTGCTCAGAATCATGCAACACAAACAAATTGCACCCGACGCTTCCTTAGGGGTCCTTAATATGACCACTTTGAAAATGCCATCTACTCCATTGGCTAGGCCATATAAAAATCAATCTTGCTTGTGCAACATTTTACAATGAGTCTTGGTTTGAGGTTAAGGGTAAGTGCGAAGACCTGCTCATAACTTTGCAGTTTGGATCGATTGGTGAAACATCACTTGTTCTAATGATGGTTGTTTTGTAATATTTAGGCATCAGACCATGCATTGATGGAACTTTTGATAGTTTTCACAATCACAGTAAGGTAGAGGCATTTTATGTAGTTAAAAAAAAAAACTCACCATTTTGAGGTATTGTTGCAATACTGAGGTTAGTGGGTGAGCGTTTTGTTATCTACATTAGCATCGCTTGCACCCAAGCATCTCTTACATGTACTTGAAAGGTTTGTATTAATAAATCAAAGCGTTAAGCTAAACTGCCAAGGCAATAAAGGAGAAGAATGATATGCATGGCAAACGACGTAGTTCATCTATTTTTGGGCTCTCATTAAAGGACCATTTATGGGAACTGAAACCTATTGCCAGCCAAAGCATGACTGCCTCTATGAATTACGCAACCCCAAAGCATAGTGTGCCTAACTCTCCACACAAACTTAGCTTATGTAGGAAAAGTGCTTGCTCTTTTAAAACAATCTACGATTCTTTTCCCTTGAGGATCCAGTGGAGCGTAGTCGGGAGTTTTGTGTTATTATAGGTGAGCTGAGAAAGCAAGAAGCTCTTGGTCGAGAGAGAGAGAGAGAGAGAGAGAGAGAGAGAGAGAAAAGATGCTTACCACCTAAAGAAAAAGAAACTCCCCATGGCAAGCACCCGACAGCCGACAGGTGGTGGGCAAGAACCCTTACGTGGAAAGGAGAGGCTCGACATACACAGAGCTGTGGGAGCGGCCACTTGCGAAGGACAAGTTGGCCATGGCGACTTGCAACAGGCACGACACCGAAAAAGAGCGCCTCAACAGGATAATCAATTTTCGCTTCTGCATGCAGGGTCGAGAGGGGCCGTAGCGCTCGAGATGAGCATCTTCTTCTTCTTCTTTTGCGCAGTTGTCGGCCGCCATCTCTGTGATGTGAGAAGGTTGGTTCACACCCTTTCTTACATTGGACGCCCTAGGGTGCCCAAGGGGCCCATCCCACCATGACAAATGCCTGCGACATCTTGACTTTGAGCAAGGCCTCGGCCTACCCCATGAAGACGTCAAGGCCGTTTTTGTAGAGTTTCAACAAGGCCTCCAAGAACGTCTTGGCTGCGGGAAGGCTTGAGCTTCAATTGGCAAAACACCACGACTGCGATAAGACAAGATGGGACAATAATTATGACTACGATAAAATTTCAAGGGATCTTGCTACAAGCAGTTTCGACATTTTGACACGGTTGCAAGCCTTGAGTTGTTCAAGGAACACATACTTGCACACGAGCATGACCGCCAGCCTTTTCACGCATAGATTGGAGTTGGGAATCAACAAGCAATCACCGATGTCATGCATGCAAGGTGCATGTGCTGACGGTCGAAGTGAAAGCTCCAAGGTATTCAAGGTAGAAGCATGGCCATGGTTAGAATCAGAAAATTTGGAAGCTTTGCTCGACAACAGAAAGTGGAACTCTCTATGAGGCAAGGCCCTTGATGACAGGACGTACGACATCTCTTGATATGTATTGGAACGACGGCAAGGCTAGTCAGAGACACTTTGTAAAAGTTGGGGCAAGTACCAAGCTCCAGAAAGATACTTGAAAAGCATGTATGAGAAATCATGTAGCAGTTCCCGATTCTATGAAGGGTTCTTTGACAGCTCAATTTTGCTACAAGCAAGGCCTACTCTTGGCACTAATGGAATCCAGGCCCTTGGTAGCACGAAGTCGAGCATCTATTGAACCTTGATTCCAACTCATTTGATTCTTACGACGGCACAATTCATCGACAGGTGTACTTCATGAGGTACGCATTTGATATTTGTTTATTGCGCATGTGCTTGATAACTATAGTATGCAATGGGCGTCTATTGTTGGAATTAGGGTTGCAGAGAAACACACACATCTTAGAGAAGACGAATGAAGCTCAAGGCACACAATAGAGAGTATGTTACTTAGTGTGCAATGGAAAGATAGATAGCCCTAGAGTGATGGGCGTATATACAATGCACGGGGGAAAAAACCTCCTAAAGAGGGAAAAAATGCCCCGGTGGTCCTAGTGTGTTCACACACATCACTACCACATGTATATGGTAACAAATCCCCCTTGAAGTGATGCGGTGAACGAGAGCTAGCACATGAGTAAAGGGAAGTGCCATGCCCTCAGGACAGGATCAGTCCACAAAGGGGAGTAAGCCCAAAGCTTTGCAGAAAGCTTCAAGCTTCTCACGAGACAATGCCTTTGTGAAAAGATCTGCAAGGTTGTCCTGTGTTGGCACATAAGCCAAGCTGATCTCTCTTGCTGAGAGCCTCTCCCTGACATAGTGGTAATGCACCTCAATGTGCTTTGTGCGAGCATGAAAAACTGTGTTCCTCGCAACTGCCAATGCGCTCTAACTGTCAGTGTAGATAGTGTTGGCAATGTCCTGTCCAACACCCAAATCAGCCATAAGGTGTCTGAGCCATACACACTCAACCGTAGCTGTGAAGACTGCCCTGTACTCAGCCTCACAACTCGAAGTGGCCAAAGTAGGTTGCTTCTTGCTCAACCATGATATACATGAACTGCCAAGCATGAAACAAAAACCACTTGTGGACACTCGCGTGTCAAAAAAACCAACCCAATCTGAGTCCAAAAAAGCATGTAAGTCTGGCGGCAATGATCCCCCCTTGGGATAAAACAAGCCAAGATGTAAAGTGCCACTAAGGTAGCGGAAAATCCTCTTGACAGCCTGCCAATGCTTAGACCCTGGGCTATGCATAAATCTGATGACTTGTGAGACTACAAACTGAATATCCGGCCTCGTGTTGCATACATAAATGAGGCATCCAACAGCACTTTGGTAAAGACTGACATCAGCAGGATCGCCAGCATCATGTAGACTTAACTTCAAACCTGTTTCCATGGGAGTGGCAATAGGTTTGCAATCCTCAAGTCCAAACTTACATAGCAATGTCTCTATGTAACTTTTTTGACACAAGGAAATACCACCATCACACTGCTTAAACTGTATACCCAAGTAATGATGCAACAGCCCCAAATCTTTCATCTTGAAAGTAGCATTCAAATCAGCCTTAAATTCAGCAATATGTCTCTCATTTGTTCCAGTGATCAGCAAATCATCAACATAAAGAACCACAATGAGAAGTACATCACCCTCACGCTTTACATACAATGTGCTTTCTGTTGGACTGTTACGAAAGCCTCGTTTGACCAAATGAGTTTCAGCTTTCTCATACCAAGCACGAGGAGATTGCTTCAACCCATACAAAGCCTTCTTACATCTGCACACTTTGTCCTCTTGTCCTTTTATGACAAAACCGCGAGGCTACGTTACATAAACTTCCTCATATATGTCACCATTCAAGAAAGCACTAACAATGTCTGATTGATGTACATCCCAACCAAAATGAGGTGCCAATGCACATAGAAAACGCACAGTAGTCATACGACAAGTGGGAGCAAAAGTCTCTTCATAATCTATGCCTTTTTGCTGTGCATAACCCTTTGCAACAAGTCGAGCCTTATGGCGATCGATCTCACCATCCGGTTTGCGTTTCAACTTGTAAACCCACTTCGTACCAATGGCCTTTTTTCCAGGAGGCAAATCAGATAAAGTCCACGTGTCATTCTCTATAAGTGCATCATATTCTGATTGCATGGCAGCCATCCAATTTTTTGAATTTTGTGCTTCATCAAAAGACAAAGGCTCCTCAACATCATGTAAGCTAGACACAGCCAAAGCATAACAATCTGATGCATAAGATGCATGGCGAGAGCCTGAACGAGTACAACTAGTCAAAGGTACATCCAATTTACTGTCACGCAAAGTGTGCACCAGCCATTTTGGCATACCTCTAGCCTGCTCATTTTCAGCCCTTTCCTCATCAAGTACATCATGTACATCTGCATCAGTAATAGGCTGATCTAGAACATTTTCAGAAACCCCCATAGGCTGTACATTTGCCTCATTGGAACTTACATTCGTATTTCCACCACTGAAAAGAGGCAACAAAGTGTCATAAATGTCCTGTGAGCTTACATTACTGTCTCTAGTACATGACAGCAAGGGCTGAACAGAATCTTCCACAAACACTACATCCCGTGAAACCAGAATACGTTTTGTTTGCGGATGATACAACCTATAACCTTTGCTTTCAGCACTATAACCAACAAAAATACATTTGACAGCCTTATCATCCAATTTTTTACGCTGCACTTGTGGCACCAAAGCATATGCCAAACAGCCAAAAACACACATGTGCTCAATTGAAGGCTTTCTATCATGCCATGCTTCATATGGAGAATAGACTGCAAAGCTTTCGTAGGACACCTGTTAAGTACATAAGTGGCACACATAATGGCCTCAAGCCAAAAAGAATGCGACAAAGCTTGACTTTTGACTGCACATCGTGCCATTTCCGTCAGTGACCTGTTTTTCCTCTCAGCAACACCATTTTGTTGAGGTGTATAAGGCACTGTACATTGGTGTTTTATCCCACGACTAGCCAGAAATGCATTAAATTCATGAGACATATACTCCCCCCTTCGATCGGAACGGAGGGTGCCCATAGTACATTTCGAGACATTTTCAGCGATAGCCAGAAATTGTTTGAAGCACATAAAAACTTCGGACTTCGCTTTAAGCGGAAATACCCATGCATGCCTGGAGTAATCATCAATGAAAGTCACGAAGTACAGGTAATTGCCCAAGGACGGAGTTTGCATGGGCCCACAAACATCACTATGCACAAGCTGCAACCTGCATGTGGCCCGAACTGAACCATCCTTTGGAAATTTAGAACGCTGCATCTTACCCAAAATACAGCCTTCACAAACATGTTTGACAAGTGCTTCAAGAGGTGGCAAAGAAGCAACCATATCAGATTTTTGCAAACGCAACAAACTGGAAAAATTCAGATGACCAAAACGTGCATGCCAAAGTTTTGCATCTGAGATAGCCCTTGAATCTGCAACAGCATTTGCAAAATTTTGTCTACACTTGCCATACAAAGTGAGCTTATACATCCCACGACACAAAAGCCCAGATGCAATAATTTCATCACCAAAACTGAGATCATGAACTGTACATCTGTCATCCACAAATTTGACTACAAGTCCAAGCCTAGCAAGTGTGGATACAGACAAGAGATTCTTCTTGATCCCAGGTACATAAAGTGCATCAACAAGTGTGAAGGAACTGCCATTAGCAGCAGTGATCACAATCTTTCCAACTCCCTGAACTGGATAAGAGGCGTTGTTGGCACAAGTGACTGAATTCCCATGAGGGATAGACTCGAGAGAGGTAAACAATTCACGATGTGAGGTAATGTGCTTTGTAGCACCACTGTCGAAATACCACACATGTGAATCTGTAGCAACTGACAAGCATGCATCATGGACAACAAGATTGTAAGTGCACTCTGCGCTAAAATCCCATTCTGCATCAACATCAGCAACACAGTCTCCTTTCACAGAAGACTCAACAATGGCTGCATTTGTAGTGGAACCAGCATTTGCAGTGGAACCACCCTCTTTCTTCTTAGCCTCTTTGGCCTTCAACTTAGGACACGACTTGATCAAGTGATCATTGGCTTTACAATTATGGAACGGCATCTTCTTTTTTCCCTTATCACCAGAATTGCTAGACGAAGTACTGCCAGCAAAAGCATTAGGAACAGAATTTTTGCCACTCGCAGCAGAACCATAAGAAGTGGCTGCATTACTGTTACCACCCTTTCTTTGATAAGCAATAAAAACCTGTTCAACTGCACGTTTCCTAGTCCTGTTTTTTCTAGAAAGTGACTCTTGCAACAGCAATGTGCATAATGCATCAAACTTGACAACTTCAGGATTTCCTTGGGTCATCAGTCTCCAAGTACTAGCAAAAGTCTGGTAGGAATCTGGTAAGGCATCAAGAACAGTCTACACAAGGGAACTGTCTGAAATGACTTCACCTGCAGAAATAAGCTGCTCATTGATATCCTTGACACTAGCAAGGAAAGTGTCCATATCATCTTCCTCATGCATAATCTTCGACTCTAGCTCTTTACGCAGCAAAGCAATTTTAGCCTCATTGCGGCTTGCATAAAGACCTGCTAGAATATCCCAAGCCTGTTTTGCAGATTTTGCTGAACGGATGTGAGGAACAATGGTGCGCTTCACAGACAACGCAATCAATGCATGAGCCTGCGCATCCTTAACATCCCAACGAGCTTGTTCTGCCGTAGGCAAAACAACTCTAACAGCTGTAATCCTTGCAGCAAGACCTGCAACATCCTCAACATCGCCTACATCCTCAGAACCAGGACGTACATCAATGCCCTGCACAATGTTCTAGACACCCTTTGACACAAGAACATGTTGCATCATATAAGCCCACATAGGGTAGTTGTCCACATCCAACCTGTCCTCAGCAGCAAACATCTTGAACACATCTGTGTTGTTGTTGTCAGCCATGGTAAATGCTGCACTTGATGTGAAAACTGTTCGAAAATAGGAGAAATGGAGCTATATAGCACAAACGGTAGAAGACTATAAGGCACCTGTTATGCAGAAAACGGCACTGACAAAAATTCTGCACAAAATGATGCAATAGCCTGTGCAGTACTGCCTGTAGTGGAAACAGAGGCCGAAATGAGCCCAAATCAAAATTCTAAGCAAACCGAGCTCTCAGAGTTCTGCCCAAAATATTTGTCGACCTACGAACGCTCGCCAAAGCTCACTGAAATCGGAGAAAGTGAGCACGTGTGTGCTGGAGAAGCTGGCGACTAAGCCCGGGAGGACGTGACCTGCTCTGATACCAATTGTTGGAATTAGGGCTGCAGAGAAACACACACAGCTTGGGGAAGACGAAGGAAGCTCAAGGCACACAATAGAGAGTATGTTACTTAGTGTGCAATGGAAAGATAGATAGCCCTAGAGTGATGGGCGTATATACAATGCACGGGGGAAAAAACCTCCTAAAGAGGGAAAAAATGCCCCGGTGGTCCTAGTGTGTTCACACACATCACTACCACATGTATATGGTAACATCTATGATGGATCATGGATATCATTCATAGACTCAAGTATGTACGAGATGCACATAATTTGCATATATAATTCTGTTTCTCCAGCAGATCTACAAGTAGACAAGGTCTATTTTTTTGTGAATGATCGACACGGTCGACTTTCTTTTGCTATGACATCTATTTGTTAGCATAAATATCCTTTAGCTATGAGCTCTCAGGAACTCCATAAGTTCTTAAGGGAAGCAAGGATTCCAGTTCGGCATCTTGCATTGAGATTTTCCCATCTGGCTTATGCTATGAGCACCAAAACTTGGAGGAATTTGTCAGTTTGTCTGCGTGTTATTTCATTACAAGCAAAGAGGGTGTATCTTATATACATGACAACTCTCTCTCGCGCAGCAACTATGGCTATGACCCATCTTCCAGCTAGTTTGTCCTTCAGAACTTCAAGACAACTGGTTACAGCGGGATGACCAGGTTAGACAATTTTAAGTTTTGCTTATTTTTCCATGTTTTCACATTTTGGAAAATGTTGTATATTGTGCAAAGCAAAGTGCTTTGACAGTTTCCCGTGAAGCAAGGCTTCTAACGTGTACACCGATACAACCCATTGACTCCAAATCAAGGACATTGGTATACACGTTTGTGGAACTGGTAAACTATGGATATCTACTCCCATTTTCTGTGTGGCAACATCAAGTTAGGATGTCTCCCAAGTAGTACACACTACTGTGCAAGGCACTTTTGTTTTGGCTCTCATGTTTGAGGCCATCACTCTTTGCAAGGGCTTACAATTCTGCATGCATGGCATGCTAGTTTGGTGGATTCAATTCTACCGCCTCATGAATTATGCTTACGCTATCACACTAGCAACTCTGTCAAGGACAATATAAGTGATGGATTGTTTAACATGATTTTTTTTGGTTGCTGTCAACACACAACAACACTAAATGGAACCTAAATCTAGGCCTTATTTCACAGGCAAAGCGCCCTATTTAAAGTCACCCTTGTACAGTCACGATCCCTACATGATCAATGGGTCAAGATGTGACTCGTCTTCTCTGTTACCTCTCTCAATGAGAGCATCATACAGGCAGATTGTTGCATACTTATAAGATAAGCTGCAAGCCAGGCATAAGATGCGTACGAGCACACAAATTGGGTACACGCTCCAACAACTTAAGGAAAGTTCCTAAGCCCAGCATGCTCTCTTTCTTCTTTCTCTCGAAGAATAATAAAAACTTTCTAAGAAGCTTTTGATACATGTTTTGCTCGTGAGTCAGCTGAGCCAAGGTGCTCTAACTCTCAACTAGCAAGTGGCCAAGACATCACCAAATTAGTCTTCATTGGCTCGTCGATTATACACTAACTTGTTATTGGCATAAGGGCTATGGGCCACAAAGGCTAAGAGCCATTGCCAGACCTAGGGTAGGACCCAAATGTTGGCATCTCCTGGGTAATTTTCCTCCAGCTTGAACAGATCTACCTAGTGGAGTCCCCATCGATGTTAGTGACCAAGCAAGAGTCTTGCCATTACTGATGTTTTGGGTGTTCTATTAGCACTACATGTTTTTAGTGCCACAATCAAGTTGAGTTTTTGATACTCTTAAACTCACATCAGCTGATCTATACCAAGGAGTCTAGAGGCAGCAAAAAGTTGAGACAGCCTAGTTGTTCATAAGAGTTAGGCCTCTCACTTGTGTGGATCTCTTGATCTCTCTATAGCACTACGAGTGTCTATGGAAGTGTAGTTTTGGGGTAAGACCCAACGACTAAATCACCCATAGGCATTGAGGATCACAATTTGATCTATTCTACTTATACTTTCAAAAAAAGAAGTCTGCAATCCACCACGGGTAGTGGAAAAGTTTAACTTTTCAAGTTGATTCCAAACATTTTCTTCTTCTTGTGCGTGTGTATGCTGTGCATGTGTTTGTTTGAATGTGTGCGTGCACGTAGGCGTGTGTGCATGCTTGTGAGTGCGTATGTTTCCGTTTGTGTGTGCTTGTAAGTGTGCAAGTGTCTATGTGCTATGGGGTTGTGTGTGTGTGTGTGTGTGTGTGTATGTGCTATGGGGTTGTGTGTGTGTGTGTCGGCAAGAGTAGGTAGTGTGTGAGAGTGTTTGTGTGTAAGTAACGAGAGAGTGTGTGGGGGAACGAGAGATAAATAAATAAATAAATAAATATATATATATATATAATTATTTTTTTAACGGCAGGCCATAGAGAACGAGGGGGGAGAGGGCGTGAGTGAGGAGAACGAGAGGTTGAGGGGTGAGAGGGGCTTGAGAGAGGAGGCTTGACTGTGCCCGCTGGGCTGTTGCTAGAGGACGGAGAGGGAGTCTAAGAGGGCATGAGTGATGGTGAGAGAGTAAGCGTGTGTGTGTGGGTGTGTGTGTGTGGGTGGGCAAAGAAGTAGGTATGTGTGTGTAGAGGCAACGAGAGAGAGAGAAAAAGATTTATTATGCGCCCGTTGGGCTGTTTCACACACACACACACACACACACACACACACACACACACACACACACACACACACACAGAGAGAGAGAGAGAGAGAGAGAGAGAGAGAGAGAGAGAGAGAGAGAGAGAGAGAGAGAGAGAGAGAGAGAGAGAGAGAGAGATATATTTTATGCTAATGAGACAAGAGAGTATGGACGAGAGGGGAGAGATGAGGGAGGAAGGTGTGAGTGTGTGTGTGTGTGTGTGAATAATGAAAGAGAGAGAGAGAGACTCTTGCCCCATGCATGGTGGCCCGCCTTGTGGGTTGACAAACGAGAGGGAGGAAACTTGTTTTATGCGCCCTATGGGCTTGGTGGCACGGGAAAGAGAGAGAGAGGTGGGTTGACGGAGCCAAGCAGGAGAGAAAGAGCTTGTTCTCTAGTGATAATGGAGGAGAGATGGAGAGAGTGTGGCCAAGCTGAGAGGCGGCCCGATGTGGGCGCATGCATGGGAGGGAAGAGGGTGGCAGGTAAAAACGTGTTTTTTTCATTTATTATTATTAGGCTCCCCTTTGAGTGGGGTTGCTTCTCGCGGCTGTGGTTTCGAAAACCGGCTGTCATTAGCCCTCCCTTCTGGCTAGAGTCATTCATGCTTCTAGCTCTACTTCTGATTGTTTGAGTAGTAGAGGAGCCGATATCTAGTTGACTTTTGAATTAGCCATTCCATTTGGCCATTGGTCACTTGGTGAGATTTCTGGGATATCCATGAATCTGCAACAGGTCCGGATGATAGCCTGTTCCTTGGAATAGTGCGGGTTGATTAAATGGGAAGCCCATGGCTTCCAGAACTTTATGCCAGTGTCCTCCTGGATCCCAGGTAAAGAATAGGATTATGATCTGCAATGTCGGTTTCGAAAATCGGCCGTCACTAGTAACAAGATGATTGACAAACATGGGGGCTTGAATTGGTTAATTATAGAGGGTAGTGGAGTGGGTCTAATATTGCAGAGTTGCTGAGGGATATCTCCTTTCAAATTTCGTATGGCTCAATAATGGTAAAGCCCTAGGCAAGTCTAAAAAGACTCCATTATTAAGACCAAAGCTTCCGAGGTGTGCACCATATCCCACATAGCGGGCTCAACAAAACCGATAGTAGATCCCAATCCCACTTACTCTGATACCAGTTGAAGGAGTACAAGCGGAAGTGCGACGCGAAAGAGAGTGCGAGAAGAAGAGCACGATGATATGGTGAACTCGCTCTGTTGTAATGTACAGAGTATAGTGAGTTCTTATTAGGTTTTTACAAAAGAATATGTGTACATACCTGGCGGCCCGCCCACTTACCTGGGCGACCACATTGGGCTTTATACCCCAACAACCTCCCACTTAAAGTCCAATGTGGTACTTTAAGTGTGAGAGAAGCTACTATACAAGCTAATATACAAGAGATGTAGAGAAGTGATGTACTACCCTACACCTAACTGCTTGCGAAAATGCGCAAAGCTCTCTAAGGGAAGTCCTTTTGTAAGTAGATCAGCAGGATTTTCTGTGGTGTGAACTTTGACAAGCTGAAGTTGCTTATCCTCGAGCATTTCCCTGATGAAATGATACTTCACATCCACATGCTTTGTCTTTGAGTGATAAACTGGATTGCGAGCCAATTGTATAGCACTTTGACTATCACAATATAACACAGGCATCTCTTGTTTGATTCCCAAATCTGTTACTAGTCGATTAAGCCAAATTGATTCTTTGCATGCCTTTGATGCTGCAACATATTCAGCCTCTGTAGTAGACTGAGTAACACAATCTTGTAATCTAGAACGCCATGATACTGCTCCACCAGCCAATGTAAAGACATACCCTGATGTAGACCTTCGGTTGTCTAAGTCACCTGCATAATCTGAGTCTGTAAAACCCTTTACACTTAGCTCTTGACTCCCATAGCATATACGCATACTCTTTGTAGCTTTCAGGTATCTCAATATTCCTTTCACTGCCTCCCAATGTTTCTTGCTTGGGTTTGACATGTATCGACTTACTACTCCCACTGCAAATGCAATGTCTGGGCGAGTAGCAATCATTGCATACATCAAACTACCCACTGCAGACGCATATGGAATCTTATCCATTTCAGCCTGTTCTTCCTCAGACATAGGACAATCTTGTTTGCTAAGTTTCACATATGGTGGCAATGGAACACTCAATGCCTTTCCCTTCTCCATATTGAAACGTTGCAAAACCTTGTCAATATACTCTGTTTGAGATAACCAAATCAACTTCTTTGATCTGTCTCTCTCAATGCGCATACCAAGTATATGACTTGCCTCACCCATGTCTTTCATGTCAAACGATTTTGCCATCTTTGACTTCAAAGCTGAAATTGCTTCCAAGTGCTTGCCAGCAATCAACATGTCATCCACATACAAAATAAGGATTAGCCAATTGCCATCCTTAGCCTTCTTTGTATATAGACAGTGATCGAACTCACTACGTTTGTAGCCTTGAGAAAGCATAAATTTGTGGAACTTATGGTACCATGCCCTCGGTGATTGTTTTAAGCCATAAAGACTCTTTAACAACTGGCATACCAAATCTTCTTTGCCTTTCTCAACAAACCCTTCTGGCTGCTGCATGTAAATTTCCACATCTAAATCACCATGAAAGAACGTTGTCTTGACATCCATTTGGTGCAACACCAAATCTAATATGGCAACCAATGCAAGAAAGCATCTCAATGTAGTCATCTTGACCACCGGAGAGAAGACTTCATCAAAGTCAATGCCTTGTTCTTGCTTAAAGCCCTTGGCAACAAGCCTTGCTTTGTACTTTGGTTGACTATCATGAGCGGTGATCTTATACCTGTAAACCCATTTACAAGGTAGAGCCTTTTTGCCCTATGGTAATTTAACTAGCTTCCATGTCTGGTTTTTATGCAGAGCTGTCATCTCTGACTGCATGGCCAATTTTCAATTCCCGGAGTCCTTCATTTGCACTGCTTCCTTGTAACATGAAGGCTCATTGCAATCAGTCAACATGACATAGTTCGTAGATGGAACAAACCTATTAGGAGGTCGCGTGATACGTCCAGATCTATGCACAATAGGTGGCTCAGGCTCAGCCATAACCTGTGGTTCCACTCTATCCTGTCATTTCTCCTCTTGAGCCGTGACATTTTGTCTTGCACGTGCAGGTCCATCTTCTTGGAAGACAACTCTTCTAATCTCCTCAACCCTCTTTGGTTTAGAATGATATTTGGCTTCAATAAAGTGAACATCATTGCTGCAGATAACCTTTCTGGATTCAGGATCCCAAAGTCTGTACCCCATCTCACCAGAATTACCATAGCCTAGAAAGATGCACTTTCTACTCTTTGGCTCAAGTTTGTTCCTAAATTCCTTTGCAACGTGAGTATATGCCTCACAGCCAAAGACTCTGAGATGCTTGTATGAGGGCACCTTGCCTGACCATATCATCTCTGCCACTAAATCCTTCTGCAAAACCTTGCTAGGAGATCTATTTATAAGATGAACAGCTGTTGATACAGCTTCAGCCCAAAACCCATTTGGCAGCTGTGCATTAGACAACATACTTCTGACCTTCTCTTGTATGGTCCTATTCATCCTCTCAGCAGCACCATTTTGAGGAGGATTGTAAGGAGCAGTAAGTTCACGTTTTATACCTTTTGACTCACAAAAGTCCTGAAAGGCCTTTGAAACATACTCTCCACCATTGTCAGTGCATAAGCATTTAAGCTTCTTGCCACTCTGATTCTCCACAAGTGTCACAAACGTTTTGAAAACACTAAACGCTTCATCCTTGTGCTTGAGAAAGTAAACCCATACTTTCCTCGAGTAATCATCTATAAATGTCATAAAGTAAGAAGCTCCCCCTAGAGATAGGTTAGGCATAGGTCCACACAAATCACTATGAACAAGTGTCAAATGTGTATCTCTTCTACTGCTTCTATGCTTATGTGGCTGCTGTGTTTGCTTACCATACAGACAATGTTCACAGAATTCAAAATCATTAAATGACAAGCCAGGCAATTAACCAGAACGAGACAAGATTTCCATTCCCTTCTTGGACATATGTCCTAACCGGCTATGCCACAAAGAAACGTTCGGCTGCTCGGTTACATTGATTACATTTTTAGAGACATTTGATACATAAATCATGTAAAGTCCTCCAGACTTTACTCCATGTGCTACTGTCATAGAACCTTTGGATATCTTCCACATGTTCTGTCCAAAAGTGGTGACGTAGCCAGCATCATCAAGTAAACCTGTGCTGATCAAGCTCTTTGTAATTGCAGGAACATGTCTCACATTCTTCAGCGTGAAAGAAGAGCCATTCTGAAACTTCAATTGAACATCTCCAACACCTAAGATCTCACATGTCTAGCCGAACATGATCTTTAGTGGTCACATAAGAGGCAAACCATTCCTTGTTTGGAGACACATGAAGTGATGCCCCTGAGTCTATAATCCAGTCACTCAGTGCATGTCCATCAGATGCTGTAAGAAGAGCTGAGTCCATTGTATTCTTCAAGAAGTAGATGTCTCCTGACACTAGACTGTCATCCTCTGCAACAGTGTTTGTCACATTTATTTCTTGAATCTTCACTGAGGACTTGTTCTTCTCACCATGGTCTTCAGCTTTCTCTTTGCCTTTTTCTGCTTTCCATTCTCTGCAGTCTCTTTTCATGTGACCCTTCTCGCCACAATGGTAGCATTCTATGTCACTCTTGCCTTTAGCACTGCGAGACTTGCTACGAGACTGATTCCTCTTTCCACCTTTGTACTTTTCTTTGGTCCTTCCCCTGACAACTAAGGCTGTTCCTTTGCCTTTGTCCATTGTCTTTCTGTTGGTTTCTTCAGTAAGCAGACTGCCTTCTACACCTGCTATGGTCAAACCATTTGGATGTGCAGAATTACTCAAAGCTGTGCGAAAAGTGTCCCAACTTTCCGGCAATGTGATCAACATGAACATAGCTCTAACAGGTTCATCAAACTTGACACCTTGAGCTGACAACTGACTATAGATGGTGTTGAATTCATTCAGATGATTAGACATAGGTGTCCCTTCTTTCATCTTCAAGTCAACAAGCTTCTTAAGCCAGTATACCTGTGAAGCTGCACTCTGCTTCTCATAAAGATCACTCAGCTTTGTCCATGCTTCATAAGCCGACATCTCGTCTGCTACATTGAAGTAAACGCTTTCTGCCAAAGTCAGCATAATGGTAGAAAGTGCCAATTCATCCATTTCGCTCCATTCATCTTCGTCCATATCTTCTGGTTTTATCCCCTTGAGCTTTATAGGTTTTATCTGCTTCTTTTGTACCAACACGTGCCAAATCTGCTTCTTCCACAATGGGAAATTGGTTCCATCGAGCTTCTTGATATTGTAAAGAGCAGTGTCCTTTGATCCAGCCATAGCTACGCTTCACAATAGTTTACTTTCCTGGGAAAAATTCGGCAGAGTTTCCCTTGTAAACTGACCTTTGAACCAATATCAACCTGTCAAATGAACCAAGAAAGCTTCAGATTCTGCAGAAATTTTGGCAGAGTCTCCTTTGTAAAATGGCTCTGGTGTACTCAAAAAACAGACCAAAAAACAGCTCAAAAAACCACCATCTCTCTAACACTGTAAGCTGTGGGTAAACCTGTCCTACACCTGTATTGTCTCTCACTGTCCTATAAGCATAGACTGCGACAATGCCTCAACGGCAGTAAAGCAAAGATGCAATCCCAACTGTCTAACTCACAGTCAATACATCCTAGCTGCCTATCTAAGGGTGCTCGAGGGATCGCTCCAAGACCTGTATCACCGAAAGGATCTCAACATTCGAGAATCCCCCAGCTCAATAAAACCTCACTCGAACCTCAACAATGGTTGTAGTAAATCTGACAATACATAGACTTCCCACAAAGTCATACATCCACAAATTTCCCACTATATGTTGTAACCGCTGTGGCGGTTGTTTGCTGCGTGACTCACACCCAGCAAACCCTCAACACACATACATCATCTCTGACAATACATCCCATGTGGAAGTACCTGCAATGTCAGGATGAAATCTGGAATATCAAGCAGCAAACACAAGCTACCTTATGAACTAGTGGATGTTGCCTACAGTCTGTGTGTAGATGCGTCCGTGTCGTATGTGACACGCCTCCAAGAACTGTGAGCCGTCCTTCGATGTGTAGACAGCCACAAATCAGCACTTTGGGAGTGCCGACATCCTCAGCACCTGCAGTTGTAGGTCGAAACCCCAAATTTGCAGAGTCGGATCTGCACTCGCCGAGACCACGTAGTCGAAAATGGCTTGCGCAGAACTTTGTCGAAGCCGAACGGTGGTCGAGATGACCTCAGAATGAAATTATGAGAACACCAAGCCCTTTGGGCTGTCCCACACAATTTTGGGACGTGTCTTTGCTTGTCGAATCTCACTCCAATCTGAGCAGGTGACTCTAGCTTCTTGCAGTGCTGCCGAGAGCCTCGATCTGAGCTCTGATACCAGTTGAAGGAGTACGAGCGGAAGTGCGACGCGAGAGAGAGAGTGCGAGAAGAAGAGCGCGATGATATGGTGAACTCGCTTTGTTGTAATGTACAGAGCATAGTGAGTTCTTATTAGGTTTTTACAAAAGAATATGTGTACATACCTGGCGGCCCGCCCACTTACCTGGGCGACCACATTGGGCTTTATACCCCAACATAATTAACAAAATCAACTATCAATAGTCTAATTAAGGACCTCTCTTCTTAAGGAAGAAAAGAGAAACCAAATGCTCTGATACCAATTAACCTCTCTGGGGGGGGAGGGGGGGTCACTATGTATAAATTGTGTATATTGCCTGCATTCAAGAACTATTTATAGAACTCCTTATCTATGAAATTTTTACAAATAAAATACACCATCTTTTTGTTCAATCTGTATTTTTTTAGTCAATTCTATTTTATGGTACCCTTATGGTATATGAAAATGTAAGTAAAAATAAAATTTAATAATCCCTTTTACTGCACTTACGTGATAGTCACATAATTATTAGGCGACCCCCCCAAGATTAACCTCCTTACGTTCCTCATATCATATATTTAATTAAGCCAACAAATAAAAACAAGATACTCCAATTCTATAATGTATAATTATTTTGCTACACTTACGTGATAATCACATAATTATTAAGTGCCCCCCCACCCACCCCTCGCCCCAAGATTAACCTCCTTACGTTCCTCATATCATGCTATTTAATTAAGCCAAGAGATAAAAACAAAATGCCACAATTCCATAATGTATAATTCAACTTTGGACCACATTTGAACTATAAGTAAATTGGGAAGCATTACAATAGGAAGTAGCTCTGCCTTTTGTTATAAACCTTCTACAACGGCCTTATTGCTTCCTTTATTCTTTTTTTTTTTTTTTTTGACAAAACTCACAATTGTGGGTGGGTTATATTAACACAACCAAAAAAATTATAATTTTTTGTCATGCTTTTGACGAGCCATGAAAACTATAATGAGACATAACTACATTGGCTGATAGGGGAGCCATCCCAAGGCAAGGGAGAAGTCCGCTTCTTTACCCTAGCAGGTTAGTCAAAGTAGTGTTGAAGGTCTTGTTCCATTCATCATCAGATCTTGTTTGCTTTCCAATGGCGACGATCGTCCCATTGCTTCCTTAGATTATCTCAGAGAATTTAGCTGTTATAATGGTTTTCTCAAATATGCGACAACTCTTTGCCTTCCATACATGTTCGAAGTAGTAAAATCTCACCACTTGTGTAATGATAAGCATCCCTTGACTTTTATATACTTTCCCTCCCAAGAAGAGATCATTCTTGCAGAAACCATTTTTCCAGGTTTTTAGAACCCATTTGCAAATTTTTCCTACTAGGCCACTAACTACTGGGCATTCCCTGAAAAGATGAGCGAGGTCTTCACTAGCGGATCTGCATTGTGGGCAGCGATCCGGATTAATTCCCTAGTAAGAACCTTTACGCCAGTCGACAAGGCTCCCCACAACGCCTTCCAAACAAAGACCTTCATTCTATGCGGCCAATGTAGGTGCCATATGTTTTTCAAAATCGACTCTGACCATTGCTTGCCCCATAATTTGTTGAGTGGAAAGAACTAGGCTTTCGAATACATAAGGGAGAAGTACACTCCTTTGGTTTGTGGCTTTAGAAAGTGTCTGTTCTTTGGCCAATGCCAGGCTTTCCACTCAAACGTGGAATCATCAAGTCATGGAGTTATGGAAGTACCTTGCCAGGTCTCCACACTCCAAAGACTCCGTTGTCTTGTTGCATTTTTGAAAGAGCTTACTTCTCGATCCACCAAGTTTAAGATTGCCCAATGCGGGGCAAAAAGCTTATCGTGTACTTCTAATCCTTTCCACATCCCACCTTTCGAGCATAATTTAGAGTTTTCCATCGTAGCCCTGGCCATAATGGCCCAAGCCTGGTTTTGCTTAGTTACTGCCACCACAAACTTAACACATTGGGCCTCCGCAATGGATGCTAGGGTTGAGAATCCCTAGACCGCCTTGCTCCAGTGGTCTCACAGCCCATTGCCAAGGCATAGAGTCTTTAGTGTTGTTTTTCCGCAAGAATCTCTTCACAAGTTTCAAGAACTCTTTCCAGTTGCATTTGGCTAGCTTAAGAAGTGGACCATTAAAGGCTATAGGGAGCATAAAGGAGTTGATGACTTTAATTCTACTCGGGAAGGGAAGAAGCACATACTCCCAACTTCGCATCTTGGTCCTTACTTTCTCCCTAACCCAAAGGAATCTTTGCTTGTGATGGGTGATATCCACCCCTAAAGGGGCTCCCAAGTGCAGGAAGATCTCCCCTATTGCTTTCTTTATTCTAAACTTGCACTCCAAAGGAAACCAAATAATATGTTGTACACACATTTGTAGTAACAACGTATCAAATTCCCTTGCATTTCTTACTACCCAATCTTTCCAATTCACCCCACCACTACTTCTACACCATGTAACTTCACAAGCAGGTTGTCGTGATCCTTCACTTTGTCCTTTGAGAGAGGAAGCCCTAGGGTAAAGGGGCCAATAACGAGACGGGAGCCAATACTGAAACAACTTCAAATTAAACATCAAATATCTTTAAGAATCTTGATAATCTTGATGCAAATAGCATTGGGAACGTGGAGTGCATTAGATGAGCTATCTTTTCATGGCACTTTTGTTCAAAACAAATCATTCTATCCTAAGATCGAATCATTTCTATTTAAAATGTCCCACTATTAACTCCTACCTTTTAAAGGTTCTAATACTGGCCCCTTTACCCTAGCTAAGAAAGGTTCTAAATACAAGCTCGATAAATGAAGTGTTGCATTTAGGATCCGCCTTCTTGCCCACCCCCTCTGCATACAATTGATTTGCATTGGTGCTCTTATGGCACATTAGATGGCCACCAAATATTGGCTCCATTCCATAGTTTCAATAGGTGGAATCTCAACAGATGCCATAGCGCAAGCTTCTCGCAACACCACAAGGATACTAAAATGAGCATGCAGCAGTGAGACTCGAATTCAGCTGTGCAGGTAGAGAAGGCTTACAAACTCTTTACACTAACCATGCTATTCTGTCCATTTCACTCACCCTTAAGCAAAGCCTTTACTTTAAAGCTTGTAGTTCAACGTCATCTCGACATGTGGTTATTCCCCCTGCCATACTCGTCTCTATTGAGCGTTGACCTACCTGCCTCCTCGCGCCAACTGCTGTTGCATCAACTGTGTGTTTTTGCCATGCTCCCCTCTTGGCGTCGCCCCTAGCTCACCCACCACTTGGACCCCCTTTTCCTTTAATTTCACAAAGAGGGCATCTTGTCATATTAACACTCGATGCAACCTATATGATGCGCTAGTGCTCCTAGGTAAAAATTTAAGGAGGAAGCGTGAACTAGCATCAACGGATATTACTTGCATTGGGTGCAAAAACGATACTGTATAGCCGGTTTCGTGGAATGGGAGCAAATATAAGGTTTACGCAGTGTAGTGGTTATTAGTTGCGAGCCTTCGCTTGAAGAGAAAGGCAAAGCAGACGTGCAGTTTTAAGCAACGACGTGCATCCGGCCAAGAAGAGCCTTCTGCTTTCGGACAACCTCTCTCTCTCTCTCTCTCTCCCCCCCAAATCCTTTCCTTCACAAACGTAGCATTCAGGCTCGCTGTACATATCCATACCAGATTAAGCAATCTGCGCTCGCGCTCACACACAAATGGCCGCCCATTTCTACCACCCTCACTCTCATATACCATTTCTCTGTCTACCACCCTAACGCTGATTCACACACACGAACGGCCGCCCATTCCTATCTCGCATGCGCCAATTTCTTCCCGCTCCCCCGCACACACACATCCGCTCTCTCTCTGTCTCGGCTATGGTGTCCGTGCTTTAATTCACCTGACGCTCTCAATGACCAGGGCTCGTAACAGAAGGCGCAGGGTTCCTCTTCACCCCTCTACAACCGGGAGCTTTCATCCCATCAAGGTCGACTCCAATGAAGCTGCTTGCAAAATCGACGGATCTGTTGAAAAGGGCGCGTCTATGGCCGCTGACGATCACCGTAGCCATTATGCCGCTAATGCAAGCAATCAGCGGCTGGAAGAACCCCAGATCGGAAAGAAGGACTTAAACGGACGACGATCGCCAGGCCACATCAGTCCGACGTGCCCTCACCATGACCATCACCATCATTTTCATCAGCACCACAAAAGGGAGGGCAAAGACGGCTCTGATCTTCGAAAAAACCTAGTTCCAAAGCATTCCGTTGCAGAAAATGGAAAATCGCCCTCTAAGCCTCAAGAATACACTCCTTACATGGCTGCAAGGGCCAAGGAACTCAAAGAAGAAGGCAACCGTCTGTTTCAGAAGAAGGATTACTCAAGCGCCATGGATCAATATGAGCTCGCCCTCAAGCTCACCCCTCCTGATCATCCTGATCGTGCCATCTTCCACAGCAACCGTGCGGCCTGTCTCATGCAGATGAAGCCTATCAAATATGAGGATGCCATACATGAGTGCAACCTTGCCCTCCGTGCCCACCCTGGCTTCCCCCGTGCCCTCTTACGGCGTGCCCGCGCATTTGAAGAAACAGGAAAGCTTGAACTTGCACTTGAGGACGTGGAACTTCTTCTTCAAGGAGATGTGAGCCATCCTGATGCTGTTGAAATGGCCCGGAGAATCCGCCTGTGTATAGAGAATGATGGTATTGAGCCTGAGCAAGATGATCAAGGTACACAGCCCACACCCACATCTCCATCTGATGAGAGAACTGCAGAAATGCCAGCTAATGCAAGAATTGAGTCCAGAGAGGCTCCTTCTGTCTCAATCCCTGTATGTAATGAGGAGATGGAAGTTAACACATACAATGAAGATGATGATGGGACAGTGTTGACACCAGTCCCTTCATCCCGCCGAATGCAAATACCACCAAAACCCTCTTCACAGCAAACACGATTTCAACCAACGCCCCATACTCCTTCACACGAAGCCTTATTGCATACTCCTCCGTGTGAGGATTCACTAAGAACCGCCCCTGTTGATTCCAGTGATGCTAATAACCTACCCCCTTTTGATCCATGTAAATCAGAGTCTTTAAAAAAGGTGATTCATCAGGATAGCATTCAGATTCTACAGCTTGATGACAAAATTCCCCACATGCGTCCCTTAAAGTTAATCTATGATCATGACATTCGGCTGGCAGAAATGCCTTTAGATTGCAAGTTTGGTGACCTGAGAAAGCTGGTTAGAGAGAGGTTCCCTTCATCAAAGTCAATACTCATAAAATACAAGGATGCTGAGGGTGACCTTGTCACAATCACGAGTACACATGATTTGAGGCTTGCAGAGGCAGCAGCCGCCATTGAAGCTGCAAGCAGAAGTTTTCGGATGGCAAGCATCGGCCCCTTTCCGCAGGGTCAGGATAAAGAAGACTCTGCTATTGGATTGCCTGTGGTACCCTCTACCTTGGATCAGTTAAGGCTTCATGTGATGGAGGTCCCTGCAGATCAAGAGCCCCATGACAAAGAAGAGATTTTGATGGTCAAGGCTGATGACTCTGCAGTTTCTAGAGATATCACGGAGAAGACAGAATCACCTGATAGCAAGCTTCTTCTCAATGAAGAGGCAAAATCAAAGGGAAAAGAGGACTTTGATAAATGGCTTTTAGACTTTGCACAGCTTTTCAGGTCACATCTGGGAATAGACCCCAATGGGCATATTGATCTTCATGAGAGGGGAATGGAGCTCTGTGCAGAAGCATTAGAGGAAGTTGCAAGTACTGAGGAAGCACACAAGCTTTTTGATCTTGCAGCTTCCAAGTTTCAGGAAATGGCTGCACTCGGTTTTCTAAACTGGGGAAATGTTTATATGTGTGCAGCAAGGAAGCAGTTACCTCATGATGATAGTGAAGATAGTGAATTGGATTTTTGCGATAGGCTGCAAGCAGGGTTCGATTGGGCACAGGCCCAATATGCCCTGGCAGAGCAGAAGTTTGCTGAATCGATACATGTGAAGCCGGATTTCTGTGATGCAATGCTTAGTTTGGGTCAGAAGGATTTTGAGAGTGCAAAATTACACTGGTCTCTTGCCATAGCAAAGCAAATAGATCTAAGCAGTTGGGATTCATTTGAGATGTTGAAGCTTTTTCATAAAGCCGAGAAGACAATGGAGGAAGCAGCAGATTTGGTAGAAATGCAAGAATGCAGTACCAAGGAGATCAAATCTTCTGCTGAAGAGATGGAGGATGCTGGTAAATCTCAAGGCAATGGTAATGCTGATCGAGCTAAGTCGACTTTTGGACAAGATGTAGCTTTAAAAGCGCAGGTTTATCTATTTTGGGGAAATATACTGTATGAGCATTCGCAGGTGGTGTTCAGGCTAGGACTTCCATCTTGGAAAGAGCTGCTGGATGCTGCTGTAGAGAAATTTGAAGTCGCTGGAGCCTCTCCTTTGGATGTCTCAACAGCCTTACAGAAGCATCTCTCTAACTCTGCGGTGTTCTTGGAGGCAGCGGAAAGGATTGGTCAGGAAGAGGGTCCTAATGATGAGAAGGACAAGGTAGATAATCCCGTAGAACCTGCTCAAAAGGTTGTTGTCCATGACTTCTTAGCTGAAGATGACAACACAACTGAGAGGGAAATGACCAGCAATGATGATCGGATTTTTGATGACATGATTGCGTTAGAGCATTAAGTGGACATGTGCTCGCATGATTGTGTTTGAGCATACTAGTTTGACATTGGCAAGGATGAGGATCAGAGTAATGATGGGAAGAACATTGCAAGGGATGTGGGTGATGTAGACGGAAGGCATCCTGTAGAGGTTTGGCTGTAAGAAAGTAGAGAAGCTGAAAAACAAATTATATACATTCATTTTTGTGTACAGAAAGGGGGTTTTGATGTAGGCCGATGTACAATATCTCAGAGGTTGTGGTAGAAAGAAACCTTTTTATTCTTCTTAAGATTTTTTGTTCGATTACATCCACTTCATGCATCGATGTTTTCAAGGTTTCTTTATACCTAGGCAGTAGCTGCAAGTACTACTGTGGTCGGATATCTACCTTTGAGGATAGCCTCAGTCTTCTTCCATACAAGCAAAGGTTTTCCTGTATCGCAGTTATTTCTATATTGTATCCTGATTGGCATGCTGGTTATCAGAGGCTATGCTGGAATCTGTATCTTATGTCCAAAGATCCCTTTTACATGGTGTCTCCCCTTTGTTTCAATGGGAGCACAACTTGGAAAACCTTGTTTATGGGTCTCTAGCATTTGTAAAGTGAAAGTGTTGGGTGAATAAAGAGAAAGTTTAGATGAATTCTGGCATTGAAGTACATAGTTTCTGTGGTTCAATTCTCTTTCCCTCTTTGGCTTTTTGCTTTTCTATCTTATAGCTCTGAGACGGGAGTGCCTCATCATTTTTGTGCAATGTGTTCGCTACTTTCAACTTTGAACAAGGTGGATAGGGGCAATAACTATGATATGCAAAATATGTCAAAAAGTGTTGGACGGTATGGGTAATCCTTGCGGTATGAAATGAAAAATGTGGTATTTACCAAATACAAACAGTACATATATGATAACATATACATGCATTAATGCATGTAAATGCACATGCATTTACACAGACAAGCATATATACATTCTGGCATATGCATGTACATAGATACTCATGCATGGATCCATGTACGCATTTTTTGTGTGTATAAAAAACAACCACGTACTGGATACAAGTTTAGTATTTGTTGTAGAGTATGGCAAGATTGAGAAATACACGTTTGGAATGCAACCTGATTTTGAGCAGTTGCAATACTGCCCGCTTAAAATTGACTCCATCATTTGCAGTTTCATGGGAAGGAAGACATACATGGGAGCTGAAACTGGCCATTCATCATATGTGTACTTACAAGCTCATTTGTTGTTGCCAATGATGAACTATAGAATCACTATACAAAAGGATTAAGCATGAGGGGAAATAATTTATTAAATATGTTATAATCAATGGGCCTTTTACAGGTTTCGCGTGCCATTGATGATGGATGCAAGTGTCCCTCCCTTGCAGAGTCTTTTGTCATTTCCTTTGGCTCTTAGGGAAGAAGTGAGTGGCCAAGGGGAGAAACTTTCAGGTTTTGTGTTTTTAGCCACTCCCAGAATCCATTCCCCCGTTATATCTACTAACATAATATGGCGGAAGGGTGAGCCCTTTACACGTGTTGCAATCTGCGATTTGAAAGCTAAAGTCCAAAACAAAAACAAGCCCTTCTGCACACGATAAAGAGGGAGAGAGAGGGAGAGAGAGAGGCTCCCGAAGGCGGCCGGCCGTACTATATAGTATAGATGGATGCAATTTTCCCAACAAAAAAAATAAATTTTGGATACTTTGATCTTGCAAACTGGACTATGCACCAAATATTTTGACCTTCCTGATAAATAAAAAACTTTGGATGTCATTTCACACCAAGTTTTGCAAAGTCCAAAAGAAGTTAGAAGATTGTCCAGGAATGTTGTACACGACACGACAAGTAGTGGCTCAAGATCATTAAATAAGCAATGCAAGTGAGGAAATAGTCCATGATAGGATCACGGCCCTCCCCTTCTCTACATTGTTTCTTCTTGATGATGCCCTCTCTTTCTCTACCTTGTTCCTCCGTGCTGATAATAGGAGACCTTCTTGCTCATGAACAACGATGGGAGGAGAGCCCTTAGTGACAATGGAAGGATTGCCGTCTTCCTCTTCACCTTGTTTCTCCTGAACCACAATGAGAGGAGGTTCCTCTCCATCTCCGCCTTGTTTCTCATCAGTGATGATGAGAGGCTTGCCAACTCCCTGCTGGCCTTGTTGCTCCTAAACTAGTTGGGGAAGAGGACCCTCTCCATCTTTGCCCTCTTTCTCTTCAGTGGATATAAGAGGCTTGCCGGATCCCTCTTGGCCCTATTGCTATTTGTTTACGTGGGAGGATGTATGATGGGAGTGTTGTACTTGATCTATGATGGGAGTGGGGCATGATATTGGGGTGCTCCATGATTATGTGGGGATGTGCGCAGGCAGAGAGAGAGAGAGAGAGAGAGATTGAGATTTAAGGAAATGAAACTTTAAAAATGGCTTTAAACTTTGAATTTTAACTTAAACAACGAAAAAATTTATTCTCTAGAAATTGGCCATAAATAGCAATGTATACATTCAATTGTTGAGGCTCACTTGAAACCATACTGCAGGATGAGTAGCTAATTCATGGTTAAAGATGTCGAGGCTCACTTGAAACCATACTGCAGGATGAGTAGCTAATTCATGGTTAAAGATGAAGACATAGTCAAAGCGATTATATTTTTCCAAAAGGTAATACACTTTGGGATGTTAAATAGGTTGCAAGGCCAGAAACTAAAGTCAATGAACATTTTTTTAGAGATACCTAAAGCCAATGGTCGTACCATTAGCAATCTAGGTGATGATGTTAATGAAGCTGCCTAATGTTCGATGGAGGAATACCATGCATGTG